>NC_063181.1:29498045-30209295 GCF_023159225.1 Perognathus longimembris pacificus | reverse complement strand
TGGAAGAGAAACAATATTTGGGAGGGGGCACCATCTGTTATGAATTGGGGGTAAGTGGCCTTTGGTAAGGGGATATACCTAGATTGTCTAATGAAGTAGTGATCCCTGGCTAGAAAAATCTGGGGTTCTGGCAGTTCTGTGTGCAGTCAGGAAGTCAGTGCCTCGCTAGTCTCCGAGGATCTGTGCTCACCCTCTGTGCCCAAGGGAGCAGGACATTAAGTAGGAAATGCAGGCCATCGTAACAAATGTGAGAGATCTTGGAAGAAAGTGGGAGGGGGGAGAAGTTTTCCTGCATTTTGAATAAGAGGCCTTGAGTTTTCTTTTGCGCTGTGTCACTTAAGTGATATAGCTGGTCCTTACCCTTTCCCCAACCTCCTTCCCTTTCCTTTGTCAATGACCCCATCACCACAACAGTAACACAAAATCAAATTGTCCTTAATTTTCCCTCTCTTTGTCACTCATTTTAGTTTTTAATTTTATTTGTGTCAGCACTAGGGCTTAAACTCAGGGCCTCAAGCTCTTGCTCAGCTTTTTCACTCCTAGCTCTACCACTTAAGATGGGCTTTCAGTACAGCTTTTTCTGCTGTTTAATTGGAGATTGTTAATCAGCCTAAGCTTGCTTCAAATTTCAGTTCTCAGATCTCAGCCTCCTGAATAGCTAGGATTTTAGACATGAGCCACTGCTGCCTGGGAAATTTCCCTCTCCTCCCCCTCCCCTTCCCAGCCTACCCGCTTCTTCTTTAGCACAAGTGCTCCTGGAGTTACTCAGATAACTCAAAGAAAATGCAAAATCACCCAGAAATAATCCAAGACTTCTATCTGATCAGAAGGTGGCTCCTGCTCACCTCAGACAATCAGTTTGGAAATGACTCCAGATGGATACTATCACCTCTAAATGGACATCTAGAAGGTCAATAAATGTCTTGGCTACCACAGTGGCTACTAAGTTCTCACAACCTACAAAGGTTTAGAGGACCCTAACAAAGAAAAGAGAACAGTCAAGGGATTGTTTTCAATACTGGCGTTTGAACTCAGGCCTTGCTCTTGCTAGGCAAGTGCTATATCATTTGAGCCATGCCCCAGTCTGGTTTTTGTTGTTGTTGTTGTTGTTGTTGTTGTTTTTTGCCAGTCCTAGGGCTTGAACTCAAAGCCTGGGCACTGTCTCTGAGCTTCTTTTGCTCAAGGCTAGCACTCTACCACTTGAGCCACAGCGCTACTTCTGGCTTTTTCTATGTATGTGGTACTGAGGAATCGAACCCAGGGCTTCGTGCATTCTGGCAAGCACTCTACCACTAAGCCACATTCCCAGTTCCCCCCACCCCAGTCTGTTTTTGCATTCTTTATTTCTTCCAGTATGGTTTTGCTTTTATACTTAGGCTGGTTTGAGCCATGATCTTCCTATTTATGCTTCCATGTAGCTGGGATGACAGTTGTTTGCCAGCAATGTCCTACTTTTTATTAGTTGAGATGGGGTCTTGCAAACAAATTTTTTTGCCTGGGTTAGGCTTCAATCACAGTATTCCCCACACCAACCTCCTGGGTGGCTAGAGGCTTACAGGAATGACCTACTATGCCCAGTTTAATTTTTAATTGAAATAGAATTTTATAGAATAGCTACATTTATTTTCAAGATAGGATTTCACTGTGTACAGAATGGACAGTGGCAAACAGGCTAAATACTTGAGACATTGGCTTTCAAGAACTGAACGTGAATATAAAAAGGCAATGAATGAAAGACTGTCCTATAAGACAGGAAGCAAATTTGGGGAGCAGTACCATGGCTTCAGGCTCTTGCCTAGAAGAAACCCCAGAGCAGGAGAAACTCTGAAGCAGAGTTAAGATAAATTTCTACATTCTGGCAGTGGAGCTGAGTGGTGGGGAAGACCAAGATCAACAATTCTCAGGACAATGAAGCAAGGAGAGAGGAGATGTGTATGAGGGGAAACTCTAAAGACTCCAGAGAGTCCTCCCTGAGCACAGCCAAGTGGTGAGCAGTGCAGCTGTTTGGAGAGATGAGACTGAGGAGTTGAGTCCTCCCTGAGCACAGCCGAGTGGCAAGCTGTGCACCTGTGTGAAGAGATGAGGGAAAGGCCTCCAGAGAGTCCTCCCTGAGCACAGCCGAGTGGTGGGCAGTGCACTTTTGTGAGAAGATGAGGCTGAGGACTCCAGAGCGTCCTCCCTGAGCACAACCGAGAGGTGGGTAGTGTACCTTTGTGAGAAGATGAGGGTGAGGACTCCAGAGGGTCCTCCCTGAGCACTGCCAGGTGGAGAGCACCTGTGTGAGGAGATGAGGCAGAGGCAAGATTCTCCTAGGAGAACTCAAGGTGTTGCCTGAATGCCACAGGACCATCTTTTGGAGCCAAAGTCTGAAAAGCCACCGGCAGTGGGATTGAAGGAGGACTTGAAGGATTTGGCTCAGCAGTGAGGAATTAGCCCTTGGCCAAGCACAGCTCCAGACACTCCTAGCTAGTAACTTATTTCTTAGCGACTGCCTGTATCACAGGAAGACAGTTGATCTCTTCGTACAGGCCAGGCCAAACTCTTCGGAGCCAGGCTGGAGGAGGTCTGTCCCCTGCAGCTACAGAAGAGCCTTCTCACTGATGGCTGCAGTTTGAAACTCCCATCCGGTGGTGCATGGGGACTATGTCTCTCAACTGTACATTGTCTTTTCTTCCAGCCTTGACTGTCACTCCTAAGACCCTGAACTTTTTACTAAAAACTTTCTATTGCTTGTTTGTTTTTTTGTTGTTTGATGTAGTCATAGGGCTTGAATTCAGGGCCTTGCACTCTCGCTTGACTTTTTTTGTTCAAGGATGGCACTCTACCACTTGAGCCATACCTCCATTTTCAGCTATTTGCTGGTTAAGATAGAGAGTCTTGTCCCAATCAGAGGCAAGTACATGAATCATGTAAATGTATCTTGAGAAAAGACTTTGCTGTATGGTTTTGTTTGCTGATACACATCACCTGCAAGATCTACCCTTCTCCATTCCTGTGACTATAACAAAATGCTACAGATTGGATAAACTGGTCTATAATACAAACTTGTTCCTCACGGTTCCAGAGGCTTGAAAGTCCAAGCTCTAGTTATTGGCAGATTTGGAGACTATAGAGGGCTGCTGTCTTTCCAAAGTGGGCTTCTTGCTGATGTGTCTTTACAATGGAGGAAGGGATGGAAGTAACCAGCTTTGATCAGGGTGCTAATCCTTTCCATGAAGGAAGGGCCATCTAACCCCTCCCCCTCATCTTAATACTGTTGTATTGGAAAGCATTTTTCAGCATGAATTGTGAACGTGAACATTCAGTCTATATAATCTAAATATGAGTTCCCAGCCCATATTTAAGGAGCAGTATCCAAACTCCCATCTATATTCATTCTATACAGATGGCTCTAGAACAACTGATCCACTCTCTGCTTTACATGCAAGTTCAACATATGCAGGTTTCACCATCAAAATGTTTTGATTGTCTATGAAATCCAGGCTGCTGAGCAGGACTAGCGGTGGGAAGTAAGGACATCCCCTGCTTCCCAGTGCTCAATGTTAGATGATTATGCCCTTGCCTTTCAACTTGGCGTCCCAACCAGGAAGCTGTTCATTGCTGTCTTAGACACAAGTTCCTTTGTTGGCAGCAACCACCTCCACGCCAAATCAGTACTTAATTCTCTATCTTCTCCTCCCCTCAGCCATAGCAATCACAATATCCTTGGCCCTTGTTTTCAGAGCTTCTCCTCACAAGCAGGATTATTTTGCTTTTCCTCTGAAGGAAACATGGAGAAGTTACGGTTGGAAATTATTCCTAGTTGCACCTGAGAACCTCTGAAGATATAAATCCAAGGCTTCATTTCAGTACTTTTATTTTCAGAGATGGGAACTTCTACATAGACTTGATGAGTGCTTCTAGCATCCCTCCCCCAACTCCCCCTTCTCCAGGAGCCAGATATGCTGTCTTGCTTCTTATGGGAAAATTTCCCCTCTGCAATGATGTTTTTGGTATTTTCTTTCTTTCTTTCTTTCTTTCTTTTTTTTCTGCCAGTCCTGGGGCTTGGACTCAGGGCCTGAGCACTCTCCCTGGCTTCTTTTTGCTCAAGGCTAGCACTCTGCCACTTGAGCCACAGCGCCACTTCTGGCCATTTTCTGTATATGTGGTGCTGGGGAATTGATCCCAGAGCCTCATGTATATGAGGCAAGCACTCTTGCCACTAGGCCATACCCCCAGCCCCTTTTGGTATTTTCTTGAACCAACTGTTATCTGCACTTTGAGGACCCTTCTCTTACTAAGAAACCCCCCCCCCTCAGACTCTTGGGAAAAAAGATGGACACTTCTCACTATTCCCACCTATAGTGACAGGGTAACAGCCTCCCAAGATGTCATACCTGTGATAGTTAGCTTTACATGTCAACTTCTAAGCTATAGAGAACTCAGTTGTTTAACCAAACACTAATCTGGCTTTTGCTGTAAAGGAATTTACATGTATAACGAGTTGATTTTTAAGTAAAAGATTGTCTCAGATACTGTGAGTAGGCATTGTCCACTCCACTAGACGGTGTGTATGTGTGTGTGTGTGTGTGTATGTGTGTGTGTATGTGTGTGTTCATCCTTTAGCTCAAGGCTAACATTTTACCACTTCTGGTTTTCTGGTAATTAAGTGGAGATAGGGGCTCAGGGACTTTCCTGCCCAAGCTGGCTTCAAACTGCAATCCTCAAATCTCAGCCTCTCGAGTAGCTAGGCTTACATGCATGAGCCACCAGTGCCCAGTTGGATTTAACTTCTTTTAAAAATACAGGAAATGGGGCTGGGGATATGGCCTAGTGGCAAGAGTGCCTGCCTCATATACATGAGGCCCTGGGTTCGATTCCCCAGCACCACATATACAGAAAATGGCCAGAAGTGGCGCTGTGGCTCAAGTGGCAGAGTGCTAGCCTTGAGCAAAAAAGAAGCCAGGGACAGTGCTCAGGCCCTGAGTCCAAGCCCCAGGACTGGCCAAAAAAAAAAAAAAAAAAAATACACAAAATGAAAAAAAGAGGGCTATTTTTTAATATTTTTGGATTTTTTTTCTTTCTCTTTTTTGTCTTGTTTGTTCATTTATCTGTCTTTGGGAGGGTAAGAGGGTGCACAGAAATGGTGGGACAAAGGGTGACCAAATGCAGCAGTGGTACTCACTAGATACCGTGTTGAAAATGAACTATACAACTTGTGGGTGAAGGTAAAACTTGTGATGGTAAGGAAAAACTGGGAGAGAACAAAGGAAGGAATGGCATTGTCTAAAAAGGAATTTACTCATTACCTGACTTATATAACTATAGCCTGTAACTGTAGCCCCTCTGTACATCACTTTTAAAAACTGAAGTTAAAAATAGGCATTAAAAAATAAAAATCAAAATTAAAAATAGGCCTTAAATTAAATTAACAAGTAGGCATCCAGATTGGAGGAAAGAAAGTAAAACTACCCCTATTTGTAGATGGATTTCAGATTGTAGATTATACCGTTTTGAATATAAAAACCCTAAGGAATCCATTTAAATTATGAAAACTAAAAAAAAATCAACAAAACTGTGTAAGGGTGAGAAAATCAAAATATAAAAAAATTCATACACCAAGCAATCTGACATAAAACTGAAGAAAAACCAAAATACTTAAAAATAACTAAAAGCAGTATAAAACTTACTCTCTGAAAATTACAAAATACTGTTCACAGAAATTAAAGAAATGAATTGATATGCAAAAATTCCATGTTCATAGGTTAGAAAATGTAGTCTTTTTAAAATGACAATACTCACCAAAGTGATCTATAGATTCTATGTAATTGCTATCAACATTTTAGCTATTTTGCAGAAATTGACAAACTGATCCTAAACAAACAAACAAACAAAAAAAGAACTACAATGGACCCAGAATTGTCAAAACAATTCAAAAGAACAAAGTTGAAAGTCTCTGGTTCCTATCAATGGTAGAGAGAGTGTAATGGCTGGATGAAGGTAACCTTTACATCACTGGAACTCAAATGTAAGAGCTACAATTATGAAACTGTTAGAAGGAAAAATAAGCATCAATATTTATAATTTTAGATTAAACAATATTTTCTTAAGTGCAGTATAAAAGGCACAAACAATAAGAGAAAAAGTAAATACATTATATTTCATCAAAACTTAAAATTGCCCTGCAAACTGAAGACAGAACTGGATCACACCTGTTATCCCAACTATTTAGGAGACTGTAAATAGAAGGATTGTCAGTCAGAGGCCAAACTTGAGATACTACCTGAAAAACAACACTAAAGCAAAAAAGTGCTGGGAGCAGGGCTCAGTGACAAAGCTGCTGCCTAGCAAGCACCTGAGTTCAAATCCCAGTACCACCAAAGTTGAAAATCTCAGGGTAGAAAATAATAAAGCGGGGGAGTCTAAAGTCGCAAGTGCAGGCGTATCTAGGATCCCTGTTCCTCTGGATTCACACTTCCTTTGGGGTCTTCATCATTGTAAATGCTCTCTGCCATCTGCCACACCTGCATGACATTAGCTTCTGACACAGAACAAATCACCCAAGTTTCATTGGGATTCCAGGAAAAATCAGGTATCTTGGCAGTGTAACCACCATGAATAAACAACAACCCTGACAGGACATCTTCTGCATCTTCTGAGCGTTGTTCTTCTCCAATTTTACTTAAATCCCAGACATTTAGTCTGCAATTGGTTCCGCTAGAAGCCAAAACAGTCTTATTATGAGGAGACCACTGAACCTGGAATATTTCATGCTTATGTGATTCAAAGGAATGCAACTTAAGTTTCAGATTTCTCAGATCCTACAAGGCAACCATCTTGTCAGCTGATCCTGTGGCAAGACTGAACTCACTGTAAGGATTGAAAGATAAGCAGTTCACTTCAGCAGTGAGAACATCAACTGAGTGGCTTGGCTTGGAAGTATTGTTTGAATGAGTATCTCAAATCATAAGTTTCCGATCATCACCAACTGACCCAAAAAGAGACTCAGGAAGCAGATGCCAGGAAACATCTTCTACTACTGCTGTATGCCTGGTGAGGGTGGTCTTCGCATCTACCACTTTTCCTTCCTTTGGATCTGCACTGATGTCCCATAAGCAGATGATATGGTCATCTGAAGCACTAAGTAAGTGCTCACTAAGATTTGGGTTCCAAGAAAGCCCATAGCCTTCCTTCTGATGGCTATGGAGATGTAAGTCTGGGTTGCACTCTCCAGAAGGGTCTGGCTTAGAAGGATGTTTTGAGTAGTCACAAACAAGAACATTGCTGGATGGAGTCTGTGTTGCAATGATGCAAGGATTCTGAGGCATGCAAAGGGCCCTGTTTATTTCTCCTTCATGGTTGATCTTGATTTCTATTTCAATTTTTCCTCTAACCTTCAAATTCTCCTTTTCTCACTGTCATAATATGATGCCTCAAATTGAGCATTATTATTGGGGAGCTGTATGCTGGCTCTCACAAGGTGGTTTTGTTTATCTGATATGTGTATTCTCAGGACAAGGCAATGAATGCTGAAATCTTTCCCTTCAGGTCTGGTCACATTGGGAAGCCACTGCACAGTGAGGCTGGGCCACTCCAGGGCATGAGTCATCACCAAATCGTTCAGAAAGGGAGTGTTCTTCTTTCCATATTTGATACTCCTTGTTGATCACATGCTCTTCCACTGCGTCATCAAAGGCTGCTTCCTTGTTGGCCATGGTGGCAGGCTGGGGGGAGGAGGATCCTGGGGTCGTATGTTGTGGGAGGGGAGGGGAGGCTGCCTCTTTTATATATTTTTATTATCTGTAATCTTTTTCTATTTAAATTACATAAATAAAAAATAAATCCTATTACTCAATAATAAAAAGACAACTCAATTAAAAGTGGGCAAAGAAATAAATATTTCCAGAGAGATTTACAAATGGCCAAAAGGTAGATGAATGTCATCAGAGAAATGCAAATCAAAGCCTCAATAAGATACCACTCCATCCCCCATTTGGATGGCTTTATAATAAAAGACAGATAATAATAAGTGCTGATGCTGGATGTGGTGACCTATGCCTGTTACCCAGGTATTAAGGAGGCAGGAAATCATGGTTCAAGGCCAGCTAGAGCAAAACTTGGTGAGACCTCATCACAACAAATAAACCCCACATTGTGGTAGGCGCCTATGATCCCTATGGAGCTACACAATAGGCTTTAGGTAGGAGGACTCAGCAAAATCCCAAGGCTCTATCTGAAAGGTAACTAGTACGAAAGGGGATCAAAAGGTAGAGTGCCTGCTTATCAAGGCCTAGGCCTGAGTTCAAATTCCAGTACCCACCAAATAAAGTGTTGACAATGTAGAGAAATCAGAACTTTCACACACTGCTGACGGGAATGTAAGATGGGAGTTCCTCAAAATGTTAAGCGTACAGTTACCATGGGGCCCAGCAACTCAAGAGAAATGAAAAGTGATGTTCATATAAAATCACATAAGCTGTGTGCTGCAGGTTCATGCCTATAATCCTAGTCACTCCCGGGGCTGAGATCTGAGGATTTCAGTTTGAAGCCAGGCCAGGAAGGAAAGTTTGTAAGACTTGTAACTCCAATTAAACACACACACACACACACACACACACACACACACACACACACACACAAATCTGGAAGTGGAGCTATGGCTCAAATGGTAGAGTGCAAGAAAGCTAAGGAATAACACTCAGATCCTGAGTTCAAGTCCCAGTATTAGCACATACACACAAAAAATAACTTACACATGAATGTTCATAGAAGCATTATTCATAACAAGCAAAGCTTGAAAATGATAACATCCATAGTGAGATGGACAGATGGATGGCATGCAGTAAACCTACACTGTGGGATAGAGATGTGAAACTCCAGACATGCCTTCCCGCCTCACTTTGCTACACAGAGGAACCTTGAAAATGTAACTCCAAGCAAAGGACCAGTCACAGAAAGCACATTAGGACAGCACTCCTACCAAATGTCCTCAATGGGCAGATCTGTAGAAAGGAGTTAGATTAGGGATTACCTGCAACTGGTAGGGGAGGCATTTGTCAGATAAGTGGTTTCTTTGAGAAATGATGAAGATATTCTAAAACTGATTGTGTGATGGCTTCACAAATGAATATAAGAAAACTATTGGATTGTATACTTTAAATAGATTAATTGTATGGTGTTTCTGGTTACTTCTTTTCTCCTTTGGCGCTGTTTTTGTTTTGTATGTAAGTTTATCTGTTTGGGGGAGCACAGAAATGGAGGGACAGGGGTGAACAAATGCATCAGTGATACTAGACAGTGTGTGGAAAATGAATTATACAACTTGTGAGGTGGCGTATCTGGAGAGAAACACTGGGAGAAAACAAGGGAAGAGGTGACACTGTCCAAAAAGAAATGTACTCATTATCTGACTTACATAACTATAAACCTTCTGTATATCACCTTTACAATAACAATTAAAAAAAAACAAACCATGTGGGATTAGAGTTATTGTGGCAACTGTCTTCAGACAGTGGACGTGGAATATTGGTTTAAGCTGACCTGCTGAGAGGGACCTGGAAAATCAGGGGAAGGGTTGGACTCCAGCTCCCTATGGCCTTCTGGATTACTCCAGTGGGCCTTGTCACCAGTTCCTATAGCTGGCCAGGAGAAGGTTAAGGCAACATCCAAATATACCAGAGGGTCTCTCCTGAACAACAGGTCCCAGGAAACCATAAAGACATCTGCACATCCATGTTTATTGCTGCACAATTCACAATAACCAAAATATGGAAACAACCCAGATGCCCCACCACAGATGACTGGATCCAAAAAATGTGGTACCTGTACACAATGGATATTACATAGTGATTAGAAATGATAAAATAATGGTATTCACAGGGAAATGGTCAGATCTTGAACAAAAAATGTTGAGTGAGACAAGCCTAGAACATAGAGAACAAAGGCGCAGGGTCTCCTTGATATATGATTGTTGTGCGGGGGGGCAGGAGGGGGGAGAACACTAGAGATCAGGTCTGTAAAATAACAAACTTCTTTTCAAATGGTATTTCCACATGTTTGGGTCAGCGACTTTACATTATGTATCTAAAACCAAACAATTACTAAACAAACATTAAAAAGGTCTAGGATAGACCTATCAGAGGATCACAATAGCTCAACAGCTATGTACATATGATTATATAAGATGGGGTTAAGCAAAATTAACTCAAAGAGAAGGAAACAGGAGGATTTTATTGTTGTCATTATGTTTAATGTACTAGGTGACCTTCCTTTGGCATACCCCATGTGGTCACTGTATGTGATTTTGGTACACTGGATACTATATGTATGCTTACCTGAACTAGAGAGGGGAAAGAAAAATGAGGGAGGGTGTAATAAATATGACAAGAAATGTAAAAAAAAAAAAAAAAAAAAGAACAAATACACCAGAGGGGCCACTGAAGAGAAGATTAGAAATGAATTTGGTTTTGTCCAGAGTAGGGATTCTTACCAAGTCTCATTAGTTGCCTGTTTCTCTTCTGACCTCCCCTCCTCGTGTGTGTGTGTGTGTGTGTGTGTGTGTGTGTGTGTGTGTGTGTGTGTGTGTGTGTTCTGGGGCTTGGACTCACGGTCTCCACACTGTCCCTGAGCTTCTGTGCTCAAGGCTAGCATTCAACCACCACAGCTCCACTTCCAGCTTTCTGAAGATTAATTGGTAATTAATTGGAGTCTGTCTTTGAACCACTATCCTCAGATCTCAGCCTCCTCAGTAGCTACGATTACAGGCATGAGCCACAAATGTCCAGTTCTGTCCTCCCTTCTTAAAAACTGAGTCCCGTAGAATTCACTCATCTTTCTATAAACAGTGTTTTGAGTCACTGAAGCCCTGTTTAAGTTTAGTCCCCCCCCCCCCCCGTGAAGGAGCCTATATACGTGTGTGTGTGTGTGTGTGTGTGTGTGTGTGTGTGTGTGTATGCCAGTGCTGGGGCCTGAGCTCAGGGGCTAGGCATTGTGCTTTAGCTTTTTTTTGCTCAAGATTGGCACTCTACCACTTGAGCCACAGCTCTACTTCTGGCTTTTTGATGGATAATTGGAGATAAGAATCTTACAGACTTTTCTGCCCAAGCTCACTTTGAACCTTGATTCTCAGATCTCAGCTTCCTGTGTAGCTAGTATTACAGGTACAAGCCACCTGGTACCCATATATTTTATAGCTTTGGAGAATCTAGAAATAGCCTGCTTTGGCCCATTGGTACCCTAAAGGCTCATACAGAAAAAAGCCCTGAAATAAAGACTAGGTATAAAAAGGGATTTATCCTAAGCCATTATCTTATCTGGGAACTATAATTTCTTCCATCTATAGATGAGCAGTTCCACCTCTTCATCCTCCACGCTTCTTGCCTGTTTCTAGGACTCCTCACACTTTGAGGCCACACACTATTTTTTATGTATTACCTTCCAATCTCCAGACACTCTCTTCTAATCTCTCTCTTGATTTCTTATCAATTCATTATTTTTATTTTTATTTTTGTGCCAGTACTGGACCTTGAACTTAGGGCCTCATACTCTTACTTAGTATTTTACCACTTTGAGCCACAGCTCCACTTCCAGTTTTGGGTAGTTTGTGGAAGATAAAGAGGCTCACAGGCTTTCCTGCATGGGCTGGCTACAAACTATAATCCTTGGATCTCAGCTTTCTGAGTAGTTAGGATTATAGGCATGATCATTTAGCTTTTTTGCACAAGGCTTGTGTTCTTCCACTTGAGCCATACCTCTATTTCAGCCTTTTCCTGGTTGATTGAAATTAAAAGTCTCACAGACTTTCCTGCTCAGTCTGGCTTCAAACTTGGATCCCCAGATCTCAGCCTCCTGTGTAGGTAGGATTACAGGGTGTGAGCCACTGGCATCCATCTTTGTTCATTCATTTCTAAGAAAGGCAAACAGACTCTGTGCATATGTCCATTTTTACTTTGCAATTTGGATCCACTGCCAATTGCTATAGTCTTCAAACTTTCTGGTCTAGCCTAAGCTGTCCAAGTGAGACTATCCTGTTAGGGATTTTAAATGCAATCCTGTATCCTATAAGATCTCCTCTGTTCCTGATGGGCATATAACAGGTAAGTACAAAAGGACTTTGCTTTCTTCGAAGCCAGGTGTCTATAGTAGTTCTACCTGCCTAATCTTATGTCTGCCCTCCCACACATCTTTGCCTTCTTGCTGATTGGGTCCACTTTGGCCATTTTGTCTCCTATCTCTAGTCCTATTACTAGCCCTTGCCTTATTTCTTGTTATCTCTTGGCTCAGTAAATCTGTCTACCAAGAAGAGATCTCTTTCCAAGTACTTAGTCAAGAGACAAGGCCATTTTCCAGCAGGCAGCTCTTCTGTATCAACCAAATGAGCCCAGGTCCTGGGCTTTGTGAGTGTACTCTAGCTCCTGGTTCACAGACTGACTCTTGGCTCCCAATCTCTGATACAACTTCACTTCATTGAGACACTGGTGGAACACATTGGAGACAGAAAGGTGAGACAGATATACCCCTTTGTGTCTTTGTAAGAAGTCTTCTTGTCTTCACACAGTGTCTATAAAAGGCTGAATTTCTAGCCCTGTCCCAGGAGAACTAAGATCTGTGTCCCGCTCTCCAGAGTGGAATTAACAGAGTTGAGTTTAAGGTTTCCTAACTGGACAAGTCTTTTTTTCACTTGCATTGGTCCAACAAAAATAAGACCAGTGAAGTGGATGTAAGCCAGTTCCTTGAAGGAAAGCCAATAAATCAAGGTCTCTGGCTCCCAGACTCTGTCCTGTTTGGCTGAAAGACAGGGACTCTTGGCTTTCCCTGACGTGGCTCTCAGAACCCACCGCCATCCACAGCATGGCCAGTGATCTATCCAAATGGGCTTCAAGTTCCTAAGCAGCTTTGCACCTTTGAGGTAAGCTCACATGTCAAAGACCCACTTCCTACCAAGAGCACCTGGTATAGTGTTAATGGGCTCTGCCTTTCTCACAGCAGAATTCTCAAAGGCTGCCTAAATCACGTATACTGAACTGTAGTGGCTTTAACTTTTGCTTCTCAGACCCTCTTCTAGTCCCACTACTAGTTATAGAGCTCTTGTAAGAAATTCATGTGGGGCTGGCTGTCCTCCATCTGCTATCAGGAAGTTGGGCAGTTGAACCAGGTCTGGATTATTCTATTTCATCATGCCCTGGTAATTATGACTGGTACAGGAATGAGCCTGCACGGCTTCGACTTTGACCAGCTTTGTTTCTTCAAAGAAAGAGCTTGCCCATGAATGAGATCCACAATGACAGAGGCAAAAGCAGTGGATGAAGCAAGAGATAGACATTATTTCTATCTTTATGTCAATGGTCTCTGAAGAAACATTGACTCTTCTAAGACCAGTAGTTTCTCTTTCTTGCTAATTGGTTTCATGGATGTGACCATTGCCCCTGGGAGGCTCCCTCTAACACACATCTCTCTGACTATAGTCTGTGCCCAATTCTTTGTCCTCCAGTCTGATCTGCTCCACTGACAGATAAGGATTTACAGGGCAGGGCAGTTAGAAAAAAGAATGTTTTATTTACAGTGGGATTAATTCCCCAAATGCGGTCACTTATATAGGCAAGCCACATGAGGAACTAGACAGGCCCTGGAAAAGGGAGTCTGGAACAGGGTGTGAGAAGGGATGACCTTTAATCGTGTAGATTAAACTGCCTTCAGAGAACCAGTGACCTACTGCCAAAGCACTCAGCCAGCCTAAAGGCAACATTGCAAGGGAACCAAGGGAACTCATTCTCCCCCTTAATTCTGATTTCCTGATGATGATCTTTCATAACTGAGTCCAACAAATGTAATAGGGAGGGACTAAAATAAGCCACACAGGTCAACTGCCCAGGGCCAAAAAAAAAAAAAAGGCAGAAGAGTATACAAACCTCTAAAATATATGATACATATTTATATTTGTACATATATCATGTATATAAACAGTATACAAACTCCTAAAAAAAATTACTTGCAAGCTGTTTTTGCTGAAAAGCACTGACTTCTCATTTGGGCTGCACATGTCCAAAGGGGAATTAAAAGCAGAAAAAAACCCAAAAACACTTGACCTACTTGTCTCTATTTGGCCTTTCTTTGCTCTGAGTCTTGCTGTTGTTGTTGTTTTAAGGCCCGAACTCTGGGCCTGGGTGCTGTCCCTGACCTCTTCAGCTCAAGGCTCGTGTTCTACCATTTGAGCCACAGTGCCACTTCTGTTTTCTGGTGGTTAATTGGAAATAAGAGTCTCATGGACTTTACTGCCGGGGCTGGCTTTGAACTGCAATCTTCAGATCTCAGCCTCCTGAGTAGCTAGGATTACAGGTGTGAGCCACTGGCAACTAGCTTGCTATGAGCCATTCATATGACCAGGCTCTGCCTGAACATAATCATCAACCAGACCACACCTGTGACTAAGATTGTTTATACACACCTCTTGTACCTTTTTCTTCTATTTAACCCTAAAACTCATGTATGTACCCCCAAAATAAGCTAAAATGTTCACTTTGCCCCTTCCCAAGGTATGCCACGATATATAATAAATCATCTTTCTCTACCTTTCACCACTACTGTCTCTTTAGTTGGGTCATTGGAGTGAATGACCGGTCCTGACATGTTGGAACCACGGGAGTCGAGCCTCTGTCCTAGAAGTCTTGCACCTCTTCCATTAAAAATAAACCATTGGGGAGACCCATTCAACCATCCAACCGTCTCCCCGATATCTTTGTCCTGCGGCTCCTGACACATTATGGGGGGGCCGAGGAAGGGATTTCGGCATCCCACTTCAGCTTAGAGCAGTCCACATAAAATCTCTTGCTGAGATCACCACCTGGGAATTTGCCGTTCATAGCCATCACCGTAACACAGACCTGAACCCTGGAGGCCCCAGCCTTGGAAACTTCTGGGAAAATGAGGACCATGTTGGACTTCTGCTCTTCCATGGAAATATGGAAAGCCTGAATGCATATGGCAGGAGGCCGTTATCAGCTACTGTGAACTACTAGGGATGCCAGAGCTCCAGCCTACTTCTACCTCACCACCAAAAGAGGGCTGATGTCTGCACCTTCCTGCACTTGGCAGAAACCAGCTGAGGATTGCGACTTCTCTGGACAAAGCCAGACGGATGGCCCCTTACCTACCCCTCACCCCTTTTGTGGAAAGGGCCCCACAGATCTTATGTCAACATTTGCCTTATGCTCACATATGCCATGTATTCACAGCATCCCCTGCTCATTTAAAAAACAAAAAAGGGGGAGATGTTGGGGACTCACTTTTGGCCCTGGTGGGGGAAGGGTGCCAAGAGCGAGACGCTGCCCTTCCCCCAGCCCTGGGACAGTGTAACAGCGAGTCCCTCCCACCTTCGGGCCTCAACTGGAAGAGAAGACCCCGCCCCTGGGGGAGGCAGACATGTGCGTGCCACCATGAGAGGGATTGTCCAGCCCACAAAGGAAGTTTCATGACATCACCTGATGGGCAGCCTGGCTTAGCCAATGGCCCAAGTCCTTCCCATTCCCGCCATTACCGCTATATAAACCCCCCTCCCAATTAAATCCTTGGAGACCCATTCAACCATCAAAAATAAATAAATAAATAAATAAACCATTGCCCTCCTCCAGCTATCACCTCATTTCTCTTCTCCTAAGGCAAACTAATGAATGAATTGTTCTGATTTCTCATCTCCAAGTTTTCCTTGAATTCCATCACTTTAATGAAATGCCTATTTTTTATTGTTCACCCCACTCTTTGAAAATCTTCATGCACTCAATCATTTGAACGATCTACATGCTCACAACTCATAGTATTTTTCTTTTTTTTAAATGTTTATTAATTGAACACAAGTTTTTTTACAAGGTGTTGTGCAAAAAGGGTACAGTTACATAGTAGGGCAGTGTGTACATTTCTTGTGATATCTTACGTCCTGTTTTTCTATCCCTTCTCTAGGTCAGGTAGACATATATACAATATACAATGTATGAAGAACATATATAGTATTCACAGACTTGGTCTCTACTGTCTCTCCGTCTCCCTTTGTTAACAGTCATATATCAGGGAGATCATGCCCCTTTGTTTTCTATGTTCTAGGCTTGTCTAGCTCAACATTATTTGTTTGAGTTCTGACCATTTCCCTGTGAATAACAATATTTCACCATTCCTAATCGCTATGTAATAGTCCATTGTGTATAAGTACCATATTTTTTGGATCCATTCGTCTGTGGAGGGGCATCTGGGTTGTTTCCATATTTTGGCTATTGTGAATTGTGCCGCGATAAACATGGAAGTACAAATGTCTTTTTGATATCTTGGGGCCTGCTGTTCTGGATAGATGCCTAGGAGTGGTATGGCTGGATCATAGGGTAGGTCTATATTGAGCTTTTTGAGAAACCTCCATACTGTTCTCCAAAGTGGTTGTACTAATTTGTACTCCCACCAACAATGGAGAAGGGGTCCTCTTTCCCCGCACCCCCTCCAGCATTTGTTGTTTCCCGAGTTCAGAGTATAGGCCATTCTAACTGGGGTGAGGTGGTATCTCAGGGTTGTTTTTATTTGCATTTCCTTTTCATAGTATTTTTCTTGAGCCAATTGTTTTCCTGAATTTCCGTCTCTACTCCACCCAGCTCAACATTACTGGGCGTGCTGCCATGCCATCCAATTCTGATGCCTATCATCCATGTTAGCAATCAGATTCCATGAATTCGAAGGAACTGGCTTCATTGCTCCTTACTTCAGACACCTGTCATGAGCGGGGCCCATGGCCACCTGCAGTTCTGAATAACTGGCTATAAATTGAAGGAGTCTCATGCTCACCTCAGTTTTGATGTGAGATCCAAGATCAAAGAATGGACACAGAGACAAGAAGTGAGACTTTAATGGCAGTCTTGCAAGACCAGATGTCTGTCTGAAGGCAGGCACCCTCTCTAAGATTACAAGCAGCAATTTTATACTTACTAGTTGGTGGTCTCTCCCCCAGTTCTTCATTGGTCTGAGTACTGTGGAGTTTTCATTCCTTCCAGAATGTAACTTAAGTTATAATACTTTTTATTGGATAATTTAAGTACTTGCACCTCTTGCATTTAGTTGAATTTTACAAGGGGGCTTTCAGCTGTCTTCATCCTCCTTTTCTTGTGTGGTGGGAAGGCTGTTCTGGAGTGTTAGATTTCTAACTATTTTCTCACTTTATTGTAGTTTATTCTTCCCCTTGCTAACCAACCTCCTAATCCGTTCTATCTGTCTAAAAACTTTCCAATACATAAACTTTGTCATGTCTCCAAGTCTATATGCAAGCAAGCTACTGGTAATTCTCCACTCAGGATCTAATGTCTTGTCCTAAGAATAGATTACCAGCTGGATGCTGGTGGCTCATACCTATAATCCTTAGCTAATCAGGAGGCTGAGATCAGAGGATCCAGGTTCAAAGCCATCCTGGACATGAAAGTCTGTAAGACTCTTATTTCCAATAAATTACCAAAAAAGCCAGAAGTGGAACTGTGGCTCAAGTGGTAGAGTTGAGCAAAAGAAGTTCAGGGATAGAGCCCAGGCACAGGATTGACAGAAAGAAAAAGAAAAATGGACCATCACTGGCTTTACTTCTAATATTCAATAATCCAATAAGATGATGGACAGAATGCACTGAAAGCTCTTTACTTCTGTTCCCTTTTTATTATAAAGGATAACCTGAAGGAGGGCCAAGTTCCCATGCCCCTTCCTTATGGGATCAGGTAACATCATCCTTCTGGCACACCATGTCAGTGTGCCCACTAACTAGAAAGTTCTTCTCAAACCTTGTTGTCCATAGTTTTGATTGGTTATTGGCTGTCAGGCTTTCCCATTAACCTCAATGTACATTCACCCCCTTCTCTCCTAATGAGAGGCTGGCTCATAGTTCCAATCCTCCAATCACCCAGTTGGAATCTCTGGTGACCAGCTCTGTCCTTAAGTCTTATCAGGTCTCACCTTAAGTCACTTTGTTAGCATAACAAAAATCCTTCTATCACCATACCATAGGAGATTACAAGAAACTTTGAAGATCCAAGTCAGTAATCTAAGACAAATACTAAATACATTGTTTTATATTATAGATATCTCAAATTGAACTTGTCTGGAACAAACTTTCTGGTATTTAACCCAAGCCAGCTCCTCTGGTACTCTTCTTTGTATAGTGAAGAGTAGCATTCTCATTCTTTCCAGGTGCTCCACCAACAATAAGTCATTCTTGACTCCTCTTACTCTTTTTTTTTTTTTTCCTCTTACTCTTATAGGGACAGTCAAAGTATCAACAAATCCTGTGGACTCCACCTTCAGTTACACAGAAAATCCCACTACTTCTGACCTTTCACATAAATGCATTCACACAATATGTGGCCTTTTGCCATTGTCTTCTTTCATCTAACACAATGCTTTCACAGTTCATCCTGTGGCCCACATTATCAGTCCTTTATTCCTTTTATACCTGAATGATAGTAGTCCATTGTGTGGATAACACAACATTTTGTTTATCCACTTAGTCATTAATGAACATCTAGATTGTTGCTAGTTTTTTTTTTTGCTACTTTGACTAGTGTTGCAGTGAACAATTCATGTACAGATTTTCCTGTGGAGATGTATTTTTATTTTTGAGAGTTACACCTAGGAGCAAAGTTGCCAGATCATTTGGTAAATCTGTTCAGTTTTTTGAGGCAAGCTAGTTGTTTTCCAAAGTAACTGCACAATTTTGCAGTTTTACCAGCAATTATAAACGCTGTCATGGACTAAAAAAAGCAAAGAGTCTAACAAAAAAATGAAAGAATTCAAGGAAAAGTGGGACATTTCTCACATTATACTTTTTTTTTTTTGCCAGTCATGGGGCTTGAACTTGGGGCTTGAACACTGTCCCTGGCTTCATTTTGCTCAAGGCTAGCACTCTACCACTTGAGCCACAGTACCACTTCTGGCTTTTTCTATATATGTGGTGCTGAGGAATTAAACCCAGGGCTTCATGTATGCAAGGCAAGCACTTTACCACGAGGCCATATTCCCAGCCCCTACAGAATGTTTTAATAATAATATGAACACAGTAAAATAAGGTTACAGATGCAATAGAAAAGAAGACTATAGAACATAGATAGAAACCCAAATCAGCATTGTTACAGAATTTTTTAAATTTCAAAAAGCGATAATCAGAATATTCAACTCTAATACATGAGAGTTAGATAAAATAAGAGGATAATCATAGCAAATATAGACAAAAAATACAAAACCAGCAAAACAACTGAGAATCTAAGGCATTTTGAACACAAAGAAATACCATCCAACCCGTATTCGAAGAATCTATTAAGTAGAAAAATTTATATTAAAAGATCATAGAAGAGCACATACCTGAAGGAAAAAAAACTAAATCTGCATAACATACTGTGGCCGATAAATTTGATAAACACTGTTCCCTGAGATACATATTGGATAAGCTCTTGAATTTAAAGGACAAAGAAAAAATTCTCCAAACATTTAAGCATACAATGAGATTACTCAAAAGGACAGCACAGGTGACTCTAAAGAAAGAAATCATAGCTGAAAAAGTCTAACTAAAGCAAGGCACTGGTAGCTCATGCCTGTAATCCCAGCTACTTAAAAGGCTGAGATCTGAGGATCACAGTTTGAAGCCAGCCTAGTCAGGAAAGTTGTGAAAACCGTATCTCTAACAAACTACCAAAAATCCAGAAATCCAGAAATAGAGCTGTGGCTCAAGTGGTAGAGTGTTAGCCTCAAGCATAAAAGCTCAGGAACAGTGCCCAGACTAAGTTCTAGCCCCAGTATGACACAAACATCAAAAAAATTCTAACAAAAAATTGTAACATAAGAATAATATAAGTTAAATGTTATGAAATCCCAGCATAGTTTTTTTAAAAAAAAAAGCGTTTATCATTTTGATTATGATTTTTCATGGCAAAAATTTATTAGACAGGCATTCCATGTATGCTCATAGTACCACTGTGGAAGGAATGGTCAGTAGTATAAAGAGAGTAAATGCCAGCTCTATAAAAACATCTTTAATTCTGCTGCTACTAAAGTTGATTGTTGTCCAATTTATTTCCTTTTTCATTTTCTTTTGGTATCATATCCAGGAAGTCCTTGCTAAATCCAATGACAGGATGCTTTCCCCTTGTTTTTTGTGTTGGTTTTTTTTTTTTTTTTTTGTCCTGTGCCAGTACTGGGGCTTGAACTCTGGGCCTAAGTGCTGTCCCTGAAGTGTTTTGCTCAAGGCTAGCATCTGGCTCCACTTGTCTTCTTTTAAGAGTTTTATATAGTTTTTGGCTTTAGATTTAAGTATTAGATCCATTTTGAGTTAGTGTATGTATATGATCTAAGTTTAGCGTCAACTTCATTCTTTCACATGTGATAGCAAGTTTTTCCAGTGAAAGTTTTATTTTAGTCTTCCTTCCTCTTTCTTTCCTTTTTTCTTTCTTGCACGTCCTTGCTAAGTGATCTACCACTAAGTTACATCTCCTGCTTGTTTTCTTTTCCTTTTTCCTTTTTTTCCCCCTGTCCTGGGGCTTGAATTGTGAGCCTGTGGACTGACCTTGGGCTTTTCTTGCTCAAGACTAGCACTCTAACACTTGGGCCACAACTCCACTTCCAGCTTTGTGTGGTTAGTTGGAGATAAAAGTATTGAGGACTTTCTGCCTGGGCTGGCTTCAAACTATAATCCTCTGATCTCAGCCTCCTGAGTAGCTAGGATTACAGGTGTGAGACACCGGCACCCAACTGGTTTTGTTTTAAATCAAAAGAATACAAAGTGTGTGGTATTCAAAGTAAAACAGCACCATGGTGTTTAAAGGATGTTGGTTGGCCCACCTACACCACTTGTGCTAACCAATCAACCACATATGTATTTTTTTTTTTTTTTTTTTTTTGGCCAGTCCTGGGGCTTGGACTCAGGGCCTGAGCACTGTCCCTGGCTTCTTCCCGCTCAAGGCTAGCACTCTGCCACTTGAGCCACAGCGCCGCTTCTGGCCGTTTTCTGTATATGTGGTGCTGGGGAATCGAACCTAGGGCCTCGTGTATCCGAGGCAGGCACTCTTGCCACTAGGCTATATCCCCAGCCCCACATATGTATTTAAGACAGAGCTCACTGGTACTTTGTCAGAAAGAATGCCTTCCCATACCCTACGTGGTTACTGTATATGATTTTGGTACACCGGATATTGTATATATGCTTACCTGAACTAAGGAAGGGAAAGAAAAATGAGGGATGGCGTAACAAATATGACAAGAAATGTATTCACTACCTTATTATATAACTGTACCCCCTTTGCACATCACCTTGTCAGTAAAATTTAATTAAAAAAAGAAAAAAAAGAATGCCTTCCACATTCTCAGGAATGACTCCTGGCTTTCATTTTTCTCTAAAAGATGTACTTAGTGGGCCCAGAAATTTGTCAGTGCAGGAAGAACCCCAGGGGGACTCTGCCTGTGTTCTTCTGGAGGTCTGTAGTGGTGTTGGAAGACGGGAGAGATGCAGCATCCATTGGGCAGGAGCAGGAACTTCACAGGGAAGAAAATGGACTGCCACCAGAACTAAGCTCTGGGTGCCAGCCAGAGGCCTCCAGCTCTTCTGTTGTGCTCAGACCTGCCCAACAAGCCTCTCCATAAGTTGCTGAAAGGGTGCAGAGGTGAAGAGAAGCAAGCTCCAGGCACATGCCTTTTCTTATACTGCACAAGTTATAATGATAACATATGACCCTCTTCCCACCCTCTCCCCTGAGGCCCACACCCCAAGGTCAACCTCTTGTGACTCTTTTACTTGTTTATTCCGGGAATATATTCTGTACTCTCTTACGTGTGTGTGTGTGTGTGTGTGTGTGTGTGTGTGTGTGTGTTATGGAGATCAAACTCAGTGCCTCACACATGCTGGACAAGTACAAGTGCTCTACCACTAATACTCTGTTATTAATATATATTCACTCACTTTTTCCACATGCATTTTCCATTGTAGAAGATGAATATTGAATATTCTTTTAGTCCTCCCCATTCTCATGTTTTATCTTTCCAGCATATCTATATTACTATTAATGTAAATTATGATTTGGTATTCATTCACCCATTAAGTTACCAAGTATTTGTGGGGAGCATACTATGCAGCCAGCTACTATTGTAAGTGCTTGAGATTCATTAGTAATAAAAAGAAAGTCTTATTGTGGACAGGACTTGTGATTACCCAAAAACATTCAATGATGAATCATAATGTGATGCATTTTATTTCTTGCATTACTTTCTGTTTTCACTTAAGTTAGTAGTTGCTGTTTATTTTTATGTGTTTTCTCAATTTTTTATGTACCCAAATCATTCTTATTTTATTCTTTAATAAAACTATTGGCATCTCTCTATTGTTTCCCATCAGGCCAAATGCACCAAATAATTGATTATTTCTTTTCTTCCTTCTTCCCCTTCTTTTTTATTTTTCACTCTTTTAAAAATACATATAGGTTTTAGATTATTTTCTTATTTGGGGTTGATTTTTTGATCTTTGGGAATTTGGTGATTACTTTCAGTTTAGAAATTCAGTGATTTTCCTTTAATGCTTTGAAATGTGCTAGATTAAAAAAATAAAGTTTCCTTTGCTTATTTTCTCTAATATCAACCGTATTTGCTAATAAAATAGACTTGCTGGATTGGTCTTCTATTTTTCTCTTCTTTTGTGTATATGTATGTGTGTGTGTGTGTGTGTGTGTAGTGGGGTCTCCCCCCCCCCCCCCCCCGCTACTTCCTGGGGAACTTTCTAGGTTTGCTCGCAAGTATTTTATTGAATATTTGTGTTAAGTTTTTATAAGTTTTTGTTATTCTTTATTCATAGTAACCTGTTCTCATACCGTAGATCTTTTCTTCCTTTGTTCTTTTTTTTTTTTTTTTTTTGTGGTTATAGGGGTTTGAATTCAGGGCCCTGTGTTTGATAGGCAGATAATCTTACCACTTGAACTACACCCTTATCTTGTCCCTTTAATTTAGTTATGTTTTAGATAGGGTCTGGCACTTGTTGTCTGTTTGTTTTGTTTTGTTTTGCTTGGATTTCTCTTTCCATTTTTGCCTCCCATGTAGCTGAGATTACACGTCTGAACCACCATCCCAGGCTTTTCTTTCATCTTTTTCTGATGGAAGATATCTTATTACTTTTCCAATTTCTCCTAATAATGGACCATTCAGATTTTCTATTTTTTTTCTTGAGTGACTACTTGTAATTTATGTTCTGCCTGGGAATTATCTGTTTCATTTAGACATTCAACTTTGCTACCATATAATTCAATGTTTAAAACATTGGCTTTTTAAAGTCTCTGCTGTCTCTATGAGTTGGACTCAGGGCCTGAGCACTGTCCCTGGCTTCTTTTTGCTCATGGCTAGCACTATACCACTTGAGCCACAGCACCACTGCTGGCTTTTTCTATAAATGTGGTGTTGGGGAATCGAACCCAGGGCTTCATGTAGATGAGGCAAGCACTTTACCACTAGGCCATATTCGCAGCCCTCCTCCTAATATTTTCTTAAATATTAATTTTTTGATTCTTCATAAAATTGCATAGAGAATTCAGATTCAACAGTTCAGTAGAAAAACTTTCAAATATACATAAATGGGAAATATGCATTAGTACCTACTTGCTCACCATATAGCTGGGATTTCATTTTTATAAGGTAGAACTGTGTTTTCCTAGCTTATGGGTGACACTGAGCAGAGTGATGGCTCTTTCACAGTGACACAGAAGAGTCCTGTCCCTCTGAGCAGCCCAGTGCTTCATCAGAGTTTTGTACTAGTGCCAGTTTCATGAGTACTTTAAACAAGCCAACACAGGCCAGCTATTAGCTGGGTGGAGGAGCTTCTAGAGAGTGCTTCCCAGTTTAAAGAAACAGTTTTAAAGTCACCTGGCCTGTTGCCTAAACACACCTACAGCTTTTGGCTCTTAGAAGCAGGTGATGTCCATAAGCATAAATTTAGGACCTTCTAATTGTACAGCTCCTGAGTAACTGCCATCGTGCTGACTAGAAGATGACCAGCCCTCCATAAGAAAGGAAGCAAAGTGGGTCTTCATGCCATCCATTTTCCTGCAAAATTAGTAACTTTGGTTAGCACAGTGCTTTCTCCCACATGTTCTCATTTCCATATACCTTCCATATCCTTCCTTCTCTGTTTTCTAGAACCACTTGAGGCTTTCTGTTTGTTTTTTGCTGTACTGGGGTTGCAATTCAGGGCATCACTCTTGCTGGGCTGGTGTTCTACCACTTGGGCCATGCCCTGGTTTTTGCTGGTTAATTTGGAGATGGAGTCTAGTGAACTTCTCTGTCCAGGCTAGCCTCAAACCTCAATCCTCCAAATGTCAGCCTGCAGAGTTGTTAGGATTACAGTGGCAAGGCATGGCTGGAAATATTATCCATATTATTTCTTGAAATCTTATGAAGATGTTATTTTTAAAGCCAAATATTTTGGCCCTTGCCGGTGCTCTTAGCCATCCACAAAAGGGATGCAGAAGGATCTCAAGCTCAAGGCCAAACCAGGCAAGGGGTAGCTTCAAGACCTTCCCTTACAACCAACTAACCAAATAAAAAGAAAGGCTAGTCTTAGGTCTGCCCTGGAAAAATGGCCCGTTCCCTATTGCTCTTCCTGGGTGCACAGTGGCCCCCTCCCAGGAAGTCCCCAGTCAGCATTCATAACCCAGGTAACTGTGGGCAGCGGGGAGGTCTCCCAGCCTCTGAGGTTTTCTCTGAGGCCACTCCTCCCCCCTCCCTATTTCTCAGTCTCCATCATTAGTTTCCTGCCCCCCTCTTTTTTGCCTGTTCCCCTTGCAGCATTTCCCTTGCCCCTAGCCCCTTTCCCTCCTCCCCTTCCGTTTCCCTTCCCCTGCATTCTTTGCTCCCTTGCACGCCTCCATCTCCTGCAGGCTGGCAGTATGCTCTCCCCCCAGTAAACTCCTTTCTGCCTGAACTCTGCGGGGGCGGGGTCTCCTTTCAGCTGACCTTACAGCTAGGGCCAGGGTTCGTGCCTATAATCCCAGCCATGCAGAGGTGGATGGATGAGGGTTACAATCTGATGTTAGCCAAGGCAAATGTTTGGGATTTCTGAAAAATAGAAGCCGAAAGGTCTAGAGGCTTGGCTCAGCAAGTAGAGGCCCATGGTTCAATCTCTAGCACACTTGGGCTACAACTTTTAAATCTAAGGAAAACTAATGTCATCTCTCTAAACTGGTTCTGAAAGCACCCATCCCAGAAGGCCAGGCAGACACTGTCACCCACAGGAGGCTCATCAGGGGGGCGGCAAGCCCATCTCCCTCACAGAAGAGGGAGCAACTGGGCGCCTGTCCCTATTCCAGGGCGTCCTTGTGACAGCTGGGAGCTACAGGCCGGAGGCACTCTACGGGCACAGCCAGGTCTGGGTGGAGAGTGTGGGGGCCTCTTCTCCCAGGAGAGTCCTTCGTGAAGCAGGGTAGAGCTTAGGTTTGGGTGGAGGATGGTGCTGATGCCCCTGGAAGTGAACTGCCAGGGTCTGAGGACCTGAGATGGAGGGCATGCTAACAAGTTCCAACCACCACAAGACATGTATGTCACCCAGGGCTTCATTTGGGTAAAATTCCATCACTTTGAGAACTTGAGTAAATTTGAAAATAGCGCTTTCAGAATAGGGATAGTTGTGTGTGTGTGTGTGTGTGTGTGTGTGTGTGTGTGTGTGTGTGTGTGTGACTTGCGCTGGTCCTGGAGCCTGAACTCAGGGCCTGGTCCCTGTCCCTTAGCTTCTTTTGCTTAAGGCTAGCACCCTACCACTTGAGCCATAGCTCCATGTCCCACTTTTTGGTAGTTTCTTGGAGATAAGAGTCTCATGGGAGGGAAGGTGCGACACCATCCAAGAAGAAATGTACTCTTTACCAGACTTATGTAACTCTTCTGTACCTCACTTTCATAGTAACAATTTAAAAAAAAGAATTTCATGGGCTTCCCTGCCCAGGCTGGCTTTGAACTGTAATCCTTAGTTCTCAGCCTCTTGAAGAGCTAGGATTGTAAGTATAAGCCACTGACACACTGCAGAAATAGCATTTTTAATTTATAAAGCTCCTCTCCTCTTTTGCCATTCTTGAAATGCAGGGCCATCACTACAGATCAAGGACCAGCAAATGTATTTCTAAAGACCAGGTAGTAAAAAGAGATTTTATTAGCATGTTAGTTGTACAAAAGGTGTTTCAACGTGACATTTGCATCCATGTATACAATGTATTCCCTTCCTATTGCTCTCCCACTCCCTCTTCTTAAAAAACTTTCAATAGGTTTCATTGTTCTATTTCTATACATGCAAATAACTCTGGTCATCTCCACCCTTATGTACTCCTGTTTAGTTGTCCATTAGCCCACTGGCAAACCCCCATCAGAGCCAGTATCTCAGAGAGCAGAAAATTAAAATGTCACAAGTCATAGTTTGTTACAACTATTCAACTGTCACAGGAGCACAAAATCAGCCACAGACAATAAGGAAATTAGCAAATATGGTTGTGTTCCAATAAAACCTTGTGAACATTGAAATAAAGACTACATTCATGGCCAGGTATGATGGCCCATGGCTGTCAATGCCCTTGGAAGCAGGAGATGGAGGATAATTGCTTGAGGCCAGCCCTAGTGCAAACATGTGAGATTTTATGTGAATAGAAAGGGGGGTGGGCTAGGGTTGTGGCTCAAGTAGAACAGGAGTACCTGATTAGCAAACATGAGACTCAGAGTTCAAACTCCAGTACCACCACTTATTAAAAAAAAAACAAAAACTACATTATCCACAAAGATTTGTGTGTTAAAATGTATAAACTCTCTACACTTTTTACAACTGTTTCCTCAGATATCACCTAGCTTACAATCTTTGGGTATCATTTATTGTTTGTAGATCCACATGACTAGGGAAGAGTCATATAGAGGCTGGGTTTTTACCATAATTATTTAATAACCATAATTTAGAAGTTAGAGACAGGCTTTAGAGCCAGTTGTTTGTGAATTCAAGTCTTGACTTTTTAGTTTTAGTTATGTGAATTAACCAATCAATAAACATTTCCATTCATTTGTATAACAGGAAGTTTGTTTTGATGAAAGGAAATCATGAACATCATATCTTAACTGTGCTAAATGAGCCACACAATGTGTAAAAGATAACTACTCCCTATCAACTATTCAGTAACTCATTGCCAATCATTTGTGTAGAAAGATCATCTATGACATTGAGATCCAAAAGTTCATTATTTCATTGATGATACACTGTTTGGTAATTAGGAAAATTGCACCAATGAAATAACATATTTGTTTAATGTAGGGGCTCTGTTGATATAATAGGTGAGGTTATACTTTAGATCTAGGAGTGTCCCCCAAAGTCCTGTTTCTTAAAGGTTTTGCCCCCAGTCTTGGGTGCTTACTGGGAAGAGTGGAACCTCTAGGAGTGAGGTCTAACGGAAGGAAGTGAGGACTTTGGAAGCATGACCTCAAAAGGAAGACTGGGTTCCTGGGCCTCTTCTTTTTGCTTCCCACTGACATGAAGTGAGCATCTCTTGACCATGTGCTTTGCCCATGAAGCACTGTGCCACCTCAAGAATCAAAACCATGGTGTGAAACCCGAAATCCAGAGCCAAAACTAACTTCTCTTGCTTGTAAGTTGGTTATACCAGGTATTTCATCACAGTGTCAGAAAAACCAACAGATTATGACAGGTCTTCTTGAGTTGAGTAATCCTCCATCTTCCTAATTCCCTGTTTATCGCACCAAAGGTATTTGTGCATGTGTATCTGAAAGCTCATGTGAAAGCACTTTGAAAAAGTTTAGATGTCTTGTGATGAGTTCCAAATGCCATCAGGTAGTAAACATGCAATTTTATTTTAAATTTCTTTTTAATTTTGTTTACATGTAACGCAAAAGGCAAGACCCAAACTATATAAATGATCACATGGTGACAATTCTCCTCTTCCCCCATTTCGCATCCGGGACTCAAAGGCGTCCACGGAAGCGGGCCACACCTGTCTTGGCCACGCCCACTCCCACCTGTCGGTGGCTCAGTCAATCCGGAGAGCGCACGCGCCGTCTCCCCGCCGGTGCACTGCGAGCGGCCTCGGGTTCTCAGCGTGCTCCCAACCCCGACCCCGTGATTTAGCCAGCGCCGGGGCCCGACTGGCTTGCTCTAAAGGCCGGAGCGCACCGCCACGCGGTTCCTCTTCGTCCCCTTTGGGCTGGTTTTCCGAGGACCGTACGGTTTCAGGGAACTGCGCCCCAGACCTCGGCAAGTCTGGAATCGCCGCCCGCCTCGTCGCCCCGGCGGCGGCCTCACCCGAGGGGCGGGGCGCCCAGGGCCCCCGCGGGCCTGGCGGCGGCCGCGCCTGTACCCTGCACTGGGAGCCAGGGTGGCTCCGCGCCCCATGGCTTGCGGTCCCGGCGCGACCTTCCGGAATGGGCCTCCCGGCCACCGTCCCGGCCACCGACCCGGGCCTCCCAGCGCGGAGGAGGAGGCGTCGGAAGGTGGCTCTCGGGAACAGGCGCGCCCCGGGCAGCCCGGCCCAGAACAATGGGTCCTTTCAGCCGCTCCTCGGATGCTGGCCGGTCGCCATGGCAGCCGCCCCTCCCTGCGAGTCCGCGCAGTCCCGGCCGGGTCGCCGCTCCGCCCCGCCCGCGGCCTCGCCGTATGGCGTGTATGGCGCTGGCAGCTGTTGTGGGAAGAAGGCGCCTCTTTGTCTCCGGGGATGAAAGGCGTGAGCTTTCGTCGCCCCTTTTTGTGCCCCAGCAGCTTTGCCCGTCCCAGGGGTGTCGCTTGGTGCGGGGCGCCGCCGCGCACGCCGCTCGCCGGCCCGCTCGCACCTCTCCTGGCACCCCGGCCGCCGCCGTCTGCCTTTGCTTGCCATGTGAGTTGCCGCCGAAAGTCACTCTGAGGGCCGCGTAGCGCGAAGGGAGCAGCCCGCGGAACGCCCGCTCTCCTACCACTCGGCTCCGTGGAGCGCGGAGCCCGCCGGGCGCCAGGCCCCACAGCACCACCTGGTGTCGGGCGGCGCCACCGCCGGGCGCTCGCGCCCCGCCGTCCCCGCGGCCACCGAAAGACAGCACCGCTGAGAAGCCAGGGTTCCCAGGCATTTGTCGTCGTAGACGCATTAATCACCCTGAGCGAATCCCTACGTAATGTTTACTTTCTCTTGACTATGGAGGAATTTTAGGAGACAAATTCAGGGGGAAAAAATGTGGTTGCCGTGTCAGTGTTCGGGGCTCCAAAAACAGAGTCCCCCCCACCCCCAACCTGTCACCTGCCCAGGGCCTCTCGAAATGGGAACGAGGTGTTTTCAGGATGGATTGGCAGAAAAGTTACAGCGCGGAGAGAAAGGGCAAGAACAGGTGCAGGCTGCGCAGGGAGAAGTGTAGATGGGTCTGCAGTGTAGACAGAGAAAATGATGAATTATGACACATTTCAGATTGTGGGTGAGGAAAATAGTGCATTCGTTAAAAAATAGTCAAAATAATAGATGCTAGAAGACATTTGAGTTCGTATGCTTATTTTAATAAAGTTTAAAAGTAACTACCAAGCTGTAGAAAAAGAATATATGAGGATGGCGGTTCAAAGCCAGCACCAGCAGGAAAGTCCTAAGATTCATCTCCAATTCACCATCACCACCACACACAAAATTCTCAAATGCTAGAGCCCTAGTCTTGAGCACAAAAACCCAAGGACAGTGCCCAAACCCTGAGTTTAAGCCCTATAACAGGCACCAGAAAAAAAAGTAATCACCAATCCAGGCACCGGTGGTTTACAGTGTATTCTAGAAACTCAGGAGGCTGAGACCTGTCAATCTTATTCGAAACCAGATTCTCAGCTCTTGATTGACAGGGACAGGCCCCAGTGCCAGCGCGCGGGCACACACGCACACACACACAGAGTAATTACCAAAATTTTTTTTTTTAAATGGTAGAGAAACAGCCTTGATTGAAAGGGAGAGTGCCTGAGCCTTGGGTTCAGACCCCAGTACCATCATATACAAAAAAGTAATTTCCAAATCATTTTTAAACTTTGGGAAGTTTGGGGGGCTGGGAATATGGCCTAGTGGCAGGAGTGCTTGCCTCATATGCATGAAGCTGTAGGTTTAATTCCTCATCACCACGTACATAGAAAAGGCCAGAAGTCCTCTTGTATCCCCTTCCTGTGGTTGTACCCGCACTATCACTGTATCTTATCTGAATACATTGGAAACTGTATATACTGGTATTAGAACTAGGAAAGTGAAAGGGAATATCAAAATCGAGAGACAAAGGACAAAAAGACAAAGGACTACAAAAGCAATACTTGCAAAACCATTTGGTGTAAACCAACTGAGGGGGGGAGGGTCAGGGTGAGGGAGAGGGGGAATGAGGGAGGAGGTAACAAACAGTACAAGAAATGTACCCAAGGCCTAACCTATGAAACTGTAACCTCTCTGTACATCACTTTGACAATAAATAAGAAAATAAAAAAAAAGAAGAAGAAAAGGCCAGAAGTGGTGCTGTGGTTCAAGTGGCTGAGTGCTAGCCTTGAGCAAAAAGAAGCCAGGGACAGTGGTCAGGTCCTGAGTCCAAGCTCCAGGACTGGCAAAAAAAAAAAAAACCAAAAAACTTTTGGAAGTTTTTTATGCTAACTAAATACATGCTAAGAAAAGGAAGTTCAGCTGATGATGACAAGAGGTTATGTTTTGCTGACCTTTGCTTTCAATTACTAACAATTACAGTTGATAATCAGGAAGTAGCCAAGTCTGGTACACAGGAAACCAATGTTTGCAAAGTGAAGATCTGTGTTTTTTTCTCCCTGTGAAAATAATTTTTGAATAACTATCTAGAAAAGAAGTATGTTGCTCCAAACACTCGTTTTGCTATCCAAGCTCCATTTTTCTCTCATTGTGTGTACATTCCAGAGGGAATTCTTTCATTAAATGAACATTTCAAGTGACTTCACAGCAGTACAAACTAAAACTCCTAAATCATTTAATTTGACAGGACTTTTTTTTGCCAGTCCTGGGGCTTGCATTGTCCCTGGCTTCCTTTTTCTTGGGGGCTAGCACTCTACAACTTGAGCCACAGTGCCACTTCCAGCTTTTTCTATTTATGTGGTGTTGAGGAACCAAACCCAGGGCTTCAGGCATGCTAGGCAAGCACTCTACCAGAAGCCATATTCCCAATTCCTGACAAGGTTTTTTTTGTATGTGTTTGTGTCCTTCTCTTGGAGTTGTTTTTGCTTATCCTTGTCTTATATGATCATATGTACATAGCCGTTGGAGCTGGAGATTCTTGTTACCAAGTAATAACCATCTTCAATTTCTGACAGTAAGACTCATGGTATACTTGTAGCCTGAATTTTACTAATACATCATACTGTTTTATTAAAACTATACATGAAATCATATAGACAGAATTCACCTCTGCTTTATTTTCTATGTGTTTTCATCTGCCTAAAATTTTTTCTCTTAAAGTTTATGACCATCTTTATTATAACTATAATAGAAATTTAGAGTTGACAAAGGTCTTAAGGATACTTTAGTCCATCCAGGCATCAGTGGCTCATTCTTGTAGCTGTTCAAGGGTCTGCCTTGGCCATCACTAGCTAGGATTCTTTTACTCTAGACATATTTGTATTTTTTTCTCCAATAAGTTATCAAAGCAATCTTGCCTGCTTTCACTAAGCCTTCATTTGCATGCAATTTAAAAATCCTTCATCTTTTCCCATCTTTTCATTGATTTGTAGTTGCACTGTTCACTCCCACTAACTGAAGTTAGTTGCCTATCTGATATCCATTCCTTTATTAACAGTCCCAAGTGGGAGAGCAGGTTACAACAAACATCCACAAAAAAAAACCCCAGAACCTCTTTTAGTTCAATTCTGACCAATTGGGCATGAGTGGGACTTCAGGAAAAGTCATGTTTTAAAAGCGTTTCAGTTGGCTCATGCCCATTTTTTCTTCGTCTTTTCTCCTTTCTTGCCTGGAAGACAACCTAAAGAATGGAGCCACAGCAATAACATTGCATGAGAGTAAAAGCTCTGTTCCAGTAGTGGTGGAATGGATAGCTTAAAAAAAAATCCAACAAACTGAGTTCTGGATGGAAACTATCATTGCTGTCCTGAACTTACCATTTCCAGACTTCTCATATGAGAAATAGAAATGCTTATCTTGATTAGCCATGTTAATCCCCATTTGTTCTCATGTAGGATAAGAACAAAATAGGTTAGGAATTCAGTTTTATTGAATGACACTTTTGTAAGAGCTACCTCCCTAGATCTGCTCATCTAGTAGACTGTACATGCAACACTACAGGACTCATAGTCATGTAATGAAATAGTATCATCCTTTCCCCACTATGGTAGGCATGTTCAGTCTCTTGGTCAGAGCCAAGATCCATGCATTATAAACCTAATACTTCAAATGATGATTTCACATTTTGGTTATTACAGGGCCCAAAGGCCTGAGCGACCAGTTGCACTAAATATGACCCCTACCCATCTGCCTGCAGAAAGTTCCAGGTCTTCCTCTGTTTCCCTTCTTCACTACCCAAATAAGGTCATCATGCACCCTAGAGGGCAGATGGGACATTCTTCCATCTTGTCAGTATCAAGCCAGTCTCTCAGAGATATTGTTCTCTACCCCAGGGGCAACAGTATGGATCCTTCTTGGCATTCAGTGCCTTTCTCCTCCAGAAGATGAGTGTGAACACTGGTAAACTGCTATCAATTGCATCCGTCCAGTGTCAGGAGTCAGGTGTTTGGACAGATCAGACTTCCTTTTTCTGCTGATGCGGGTGGTGCTGATGATTGAACTTAGGACCTTGAACTTGCTAGGCAAGTGCTCTACCATTTCAGTCATGTCCCCAGCTCTTTTGCTTTTTATTGTTTATCAGGAAGGGTCTCTTGCTAACTTTGCCAAGGTTGGCCTCAGATTGTGTGTGGTCCTACCTTTGCAATCTGAGAAGCTTGAATTATAAGAGTGCACCACACCAGAATTTCATGCCATACTTTTTAGAGTAGGTACCCCTCCATCACTAATAGGTGAACAGAAATAATCAGAACATTCTATTTATTCAGAAACCATTTATTGAGACCTCTTGAGGGCCAGATACCATGCTAGGCATGGGCAAGCAAGACAGGTACAGTGTATGTCCCAAGATACACATGTTGCAAACAAGAAGATTAACAACAAAAAAAGACAACAGATCAATAGCACCATAATTACAAACTAGAATGATACTATAAAGAAGAGACATAATACCTAGTTAGATGTTATAGTATGAACAAGATGGGGGCTAGCCTTAGATAAAGGAGAAACAGAAGATTGCCAGAGAAAGTAATTTGGATTCCTACCACTGCAACACATTTTGGAGATACTCAACTTATCCAGAGAAAACCTTTGTTTCTGATATGTCTCAGAGGTTTCAGTCTGTCCTTGGCCCTGTTGATTTTGGCCTATGGCAAGGCAATGCCTCATGGTAGAAGCACATGGCAGAGCAAAACTACTTGTTCCTTAGCCAGGAAAATAAAGAAGGAAACTGAATCTCATGATCCCATTGATAAAAAGAAAAAAAACACCATCCAGAATTTCCACTAGGATCCACATCTCAAAGTTTCTACCACCTCACGATAGTGCCAAGTCTTTATGGACCCTTGGAAGAGGAACTCAGAGAGCCAAACTATAGGTGTAACATAAAGATGGCCTCAAAGAAAAACAAGAGTTAGGTCTGTGGCAACTGGGGGAAAGCCTTCCAGGCAAAGGAAGGAGTATTTTCTAGGCCCAGAAGCTGGGGGAGGTGACTAAAGGATACAGGGAGTGTCAAGAGATTAAACTGGAGATATAGGGAAGGACAGATGAAAATATTTGGGTTTTATGGCATGGGAATGCATGGATGGACCTAAGCTTCAGATGTTTCCAGTTTCAAAAGCTCACTGTTGCTGCTATTAAAGAAAGTGGAAATAAAGCAGAAAGTTTTCTAGTGCAGAGGAGGTTACAGTCCTTCAGGCCAGAGGTGATAGTGACCTGAATTTGGAAGGAAACAATAGAGTTGACATATTAGAGGTGGAGTCAACGTGGTTTGTCTCTGAATCGGATGACAGGTGAGGATTTAAGGATGATTTGTGAGCATTAGTGTCATTGATATGATAGAAAAGTAGAAATGAACTGGAGCTGGATAAAGAACAGACTGGGATAGAAACTCTGATTCCCTTTGGGTCTATTAGGGTGTCTGTGAGACATAATTGGAATTGTAGATTGGGAACTTGTGACTGGATAGGTGGGTCTGAATGCTTGTGAAGGGGTTGGTGTTGGAGATAAAATATCAAGAGTCATTGTCATTCATGAAGTCATGTATGCCAAGAGTGTGAAAAAGGACAATATTCTACATATAAAGTATAGAATATATCCTCAACCCTGAGGCATAAGTTAGGCCTCTGGGTAGGACCCTCTCATGGTGACCATCCAGTAAATGCCATTTGGTTTACCAGCAATTTCCACAGGAGATTCAACTATCAATTGAAGTAAGGTCTTTCAAACTTTTTGCTCAGCTGGTTTCAGACCTCAAGCTTACCACTAATTTCTGCTTCTCAAGTAGCTGAGATTGTAGGTAGAGCCACCATGACCTCGCTGGTGTGATATATCCCCATCTTAGAATATAGCTTGGCACACAGGAAGGTCTACTAAATATATATAAAACAAAACCAGTACAGTTGTTCACTCCTTTAGTCTCAGATGCTTGGGAGGCTTAGGGAACATTACTTGAACTTAGGAGATCAGAGCCAACCCGAGCAACTAACTTAGTTTAACAAAATGAATTCTATAGTTAGGAGGGCAGGTCAAGCGTGGAGGAAGGCAAATGGAATGAGGAAGTATGGACAAATACAGTCAGAATACTCAGTGGAAGTAGAAGTACACAAGTACACAAGTGGAAGTAGAACCAGGTAACAAGGGGATGGGTGGGGTTAGGAGAAATGGAGGAATGACAAAAAGAGTGACATTGATCAAGATGCCTTGTATTCATAAACTGATATGTTGAATTGAAACCTCTTTGTGCAATTAAAGATAATACAAATTAAAAATGGACTTAACAGCCAGTACACAGCACAGTGTGCTACAAATACAGCTATCCTAAGTCTGACAGCCACCTGGTTCTTATGTACTTTCCTGATCTCATCTCCTGCACTCATTCTCCCAGTCTAGCTCAGCTCTCCAGAACTTTCCATGGGTACTCTTTTCCATGTCCTTGCATTCCTTCTGAGGAACACACATACATTTTCAGGTTTCAGTTTAGAAGATCAGTCCCCTCTTTCAGCACACCTCTCATATGTTTCTGGATGTCTTCCGTGTATTGCAATTATTCACTTGTCTTGCCAGCTAGACCTGTTGTAGTAATCATTGCAGCATCTTTAGTAAATGTTAACTCCATGAGTGAATGAGAAGTGCCCCTGGCAGACTGTATTTCTGGGCCCATAGACACACAGTAATATGTGTTACTGTGCCTTGTAACGTTTCTTAGGTAACAGCAATTGGTAGCACTTTTCCAACATAACCCTCACAACCACTCTATTGAAGCAGGTACTATAAGTGTTCTAATTTGAGAAGTAAGAAACTTAAAGTGGGAAAAGTGAAAGTGCCTTCTCAAAGTCACTTGGGTGGAAAGTATTTGGCCAGGATTCTGACTCCAGCACTCAGGCACCACAGCTGCTCACTTTACACATTACTGCAGCATCCATCCATTCTTCTCCCTTTCTCATTTCGGAGTCAGCCAACTATCTGTATGACAAAGAACAATCCATACCACTTTCAACAGAGGCATTGTGCATGAAGGATCTTCCACCCACATTTTGCTTTACCAAAATGCATCCTGAGGTCCAGGTACGATGCCAGGCATTTGGGTCAACCCTTTCCACACTTCCTCTACTTGCTATTAAGCTTAATTGAAGTCGAATCACACTTTTATGGGCCACAATGGCTTGATCCACTTAAGTTAGGATCAGTTGTTACAATTCCATAGCAATTTGGGGAAAGACTTCCCCAACCTCTTCATTTTCAGACCCGGAAACGAGCTCCTGAAAGGTGAATGCCAGTCCAGGGCAGGCAGGTGGTGGCCTGAGTGGTCCAGAGTTCTGGATGAGAGGTTGTGCAGCCAATTACGGGTGGCTTAACCAGCGCACGAGGTGTCACTGAAGAGGTTGCACCTACGTAATGACTGGCCATGCAGGAGGTGCTGTGGGACGAACCATGCTCTCCAACCAGCCCTTTCCTTCCCATTGCACGTCCTGGGCGTCCCCAGGGAGGGGCAGCCGCAATTACGCAGATAGCCGTCCAGCGGCCGGCCGAGTGCTTTGTGACTGGATGGCTGAGCGGGGAGGCCTGAAGATCAGGGCGACTCAGGCTCCGAGCCTCAACCATCGCGGTTACGGGCCTATCCTCAAGGGCCAATCCGGGGCTCGAGCCCCACCACGAACGGAGACCAATCAGAGGAGAGGACCGCTCCCGATGCCCAATCAGAGGCCTTCCAAGCCGGGTCGCAGGCTGACAGCCAGCCAATCAGCGTGCGAACGGCGGCCGGTGCGCGCGGGAGGCGGAGCGTTCCGCAAAGCGGAGCGTTGGCGCTGCGGGGAGCGCGGCGGTGAGTGGAATCGCGACCCTGGCCGAGGCGGGGTTGGGGACAGGCGGTGGGGACGCGAGGGTCAGAGCGCGGGCGCGGGGCGGGGCGGGGTCACGAGGCGGCGCTGGCTGGGTCCTCAGCGCTTCGGCTGGCGGTGGGTGCAGGTAAGGAGTAGAGGCTCGAGGAGGCGGTGGTCTCCCGCCGGATGGCGGGGAAAGGAGGGACGCTGTTACCACGGCAGCGCCTGGGCGCAGGCCAGCGAGGCGCCGGCGCCCGCATCCCGCTCCCTCCTGGACGTGCGCGGGCTTTAAGCCCTCCCCTCCCCTCCTCCACTGTCTGCCCCTCCATCAGTGTGGCTGGCGTGTCGCCAGCCTGGACCAGCGCAGAAACACCCCCTGTGGCCTGCTTCGCCCCGCGGTCTCCCCAGCCTCCCTCCCGCGGGCGACCTGCCCCGGGACAGCTAGCCCGGGCCACCGGTGCAACAGGCCTCCGCCGGAGGCCCACCGGCGGCCGCCTGCCTGCCTTAGCCTGGCAGCCCGCACCCTAGGGATGCTGCAGCCTGAGAGACCTGGGGTCTTCCAGGGGTGGTTGGTTTCCTTCCTTCCTTCCCTCCCTCCCTCCCTCCCTCCCTCCCTCCCTCCCTCCCTCCCTCCCTCCCTCCCTTCCTTCCTTCCTTCCTTCCTTCCTTCCTTCCTTCCTTCCTTCCTTCCTTCCTTCCTCCCTCCCTCCCCCCCTCCCCCCCTCCCCCCTCCCTCCCTCCCTCTGTTTTTTGGCACCAAACAAGAGACTTGTGCGAAACAAGTGTTCAGAGAAAGAGGGTCTTGAATCAAGACCACCGTGACACCCTTCCATCCCATAAGCCAACGGTGTACGATAGAGATACAAGGCACACCACAGGTGTAATTTTACATTTTCTAGTATCCATATTAAACAGATTAATCTTTAATACATTTCATTTTACTCAGTATATTAAAACATCATTACAAAATACAGTATTAGATTATTGATGAAATGTTTAAAATCCTTTTTCTACCTAAAACCTTAAAAAATCTATTGTACTTTGTGTGTGTGTGTGCCAGTCCTAGGGCTTGAATTTGGGGCTTGGGGCCTTGAGCTTTTTTGCTCAAGGCTAGCATTCTACCTCTTGAGCCACAGCTCCACTTCTAGCTTTTTGGTCATTCATTGGGGATAAGAGTCTCAGACTTTCTTGCTGGCTTTGAGCCACAGTCCTCAGTTGTCAGCCTCCTGAGTAGCTAGGATTATAGGTCTGAGCTACCAGTATCCACTGTTTGTCTACCTAACAACACATTCTCAGCCACAGTGCAAACACTCAGTGGCCCCATTTAGCTAGAGACTAACATGCTTGTTCATTTTTTTCCTTTCCTGGGGATCCATGGTGTCATGAGCATGGTCACTACTACTAAATTCTACCTCCTCGGCCCCTACTATATTAAGCTGCACATTTCTTGGGTATATGTGCCCAAAACATGAGAGCAAAGTTACAGGTTTTCTTTAAAGCTCCCTGGTGTGCAAGGAGATACTGTGCAGTAAGGCAACAAAAACTGAGGCAAAGGCTCCACCCCTTTTCCCTCATTGGCTTTCCAGTGCAGTTGAAGAGAAAATGGGAATACAAGCAGCATTTCAGTTTGGAAGCAGTATTTCAAATGGACATAATTTAGTTAATAGAAAAGGTAACTGAGTACATGACTAACAATGAGTTGCTGGTAATTAACAATTCATAGGAAGGCCCAGCACCAGTGGCTTATGCCTGTAATCCTACCTACTCAGGAGGCTGAGATCTGATGACCAAGGTTTGAAGAAAATATGAATGGAGACTCTGTGTACAATTACCACCAAAAAGATGGACGTGGAGCTGTAGCTCAAGAGCTAGAGCAGTAACCTTAAGGAAAAAAACTTAAGGACAGTGCCCAGGTCCTGACTTCAAGCCCCAGTATCCAGCACAAAAATAAAATGATAAGAATAATGGGAAGGATCCTTCAAGCTTATATAGTACAGAAAGACTTGAACCTAATTTTGAAAAATGTGCAACTCTTGGACCACTGGGAAAGATGAGGATGGTGTTTTTGTTTAAATGAAACTGAATGAACCTTCTTTTGTTTTTAGGGTTGAATATTTGAAGAATCCAGAGGCTTTCTGACTGAAAAGACTTCCATCTCCCATCAATAAATCTCAGCCATGATTCATAGTCTTTTCTTGATCAACTCCTCTGGAGACATTTTCTTGGAGAAACACTGGAAAAGTGTGGTCAGCCGTTCTGTTTGTGATTACTTTTTTGAGGCACAGGAGAGAGCTACTGAGGCAGAAAATGTGCCTCCAGTCATCCCTACCCCTCATCACTATCTCCTAAGTGTTTACCGCCACAAGATCTTCTTTGTGGCAGTGATCCAGACGGAGGTCCCACCTCTGTTTGTCATTGAGTTCCTTCACCGAGTAGTGGACACATTCCAGGTTTGTGAATGTGGAAAGGTTTCTATATGTAGCCTGTAAAGTGTCTTTATGGTCCTATGTCTGTTAGTGTTAAGAAATGTGTGTGTGTATGTGTATACATGTGTGTGCCAGTTCTGAGTCTTGATCTCAGAGCCTAGGTGCTATCCCTTAGCTTTTTTTGCTGAGGACTCTACCACCCAATCCACAGCTCCACTTCTAACTTGTTGGTGGTTAATTGGAGATAAGAGTCATATGGACTACCTTGCTTAGGCTGGCTTTGAACCATAATTCTCAGATCTCAGCCTTCTGAGTAGCTAGGATTATAGACGTGAGCCACTAGCACCTGGCTAGATTTTTTTTTTTTTGTCAGTTGTGGTGTTTGAGCTCAGTGCCTGGACACACACCATTTCCAGGTTTTGAGTGGCAATTGGAGATAAGACCTTTTTTTTGGCCAGGGTTGGATTTGAACCGTGATCCTCAGATCTCAGCCTACTTAGTAGCTAGGATTACAGGCATGAGTCAACCACTCCTGGCCTAGAAGTTTTTTTGCCAGTCCTGGGGCTTGAACTCACAGCCTGAGCACTGTCCCTTGCTCTTTTTTTTTGCTCAAGGCTAGCACTCTACCTCTTGAGCCACAGCACCACTTCCACCTTATTCTATATATGTGGTACTGAGGAATAGAACCCAGGGCTTCATGTATATGAGGCAAGCACTCTACCACTAGGCCATATTCCCAGCCCCTAGAAAAAAAATTTAAGTTAAGAAAATTTTTAGAAATTTTAAATACAAATGTTTTTTGGTTTCTCTCCTATTTGATGACGTTTTTTAATTGTTTGCTGAATTGGCTGTATCCAAAATGACTAACTGAGCTTGGTGCAGTGCCTCACAGCTGTAATTGTAGCTGCTCAGTAGGTGGAGATAAGGTGGATCATGATGGAGGTCAGCCCAGCTTGGTGGCAGCTACCAGGGAGACCATGTATGTGTAAGATGTTGGTCTGAGGCTGGCCCCTGGGGTGGAGGAATCTTAAGACTCTAGATGAAAAATAAAGCAAGAAAAGGGTTAGGGGTATGGTTCAAGTGGTAGAGTACCTTCCTAGCAATCATGAGGCCCTAAGTTCAAATCTCAGAACTGCTTAAAATAAATCGAATACTTTTGAATCTTCTGGCATGAGAAAGCTACCCTACTTATTTGGACTATACAGTCTTTTCAGTTTTAGTCCTATTATAGTTTAGATTTTTTTAATCTGGCTATTGTTAGCTACATTGCTTTAATTACATCAAAAGTGTTAATGTGTAAAGTGTACTAAACTCTAGTTCTACCAAAAAGAAAAATAAAAGGAAAGAAGAAACAGTAAAAGCTAAGTAATGCTGATTTTTAAAGTCTCCCTATGGGGGTTATTTGCAAGCCCACCCTTTGTCATGGGCTTGGGGTGAGGGCTGAGGATGAGCTCTGTTGTAAACATAGGATTGAGAAAGAAGTTTCTGAAGAATTTGTGACACCTTTTCCAAGGTCCCATTTTCATTTTTGATCTTCAGATCTTGAACAAGCAGAGTAGAGGGGAGATGAGCTATTCCAGAAGATGAGCACTACTTACAGCGCCAGATTCTGGTTCAGACAGGGGAGTCCTTTCCCTGCCACTCACTCTGCATCAGCAACCTTTGCATCAACGTGAATGAGCCTGCAGTTAGCACAACAAGATGAGGACCTAGGCATTATGCTCCAAAGCAACTCTTCATCTGCATTCACATCTATATCACATGACTGTAGCTTCTTTCATCCTCAAGAGAATTAAAACATGTATTCAAAGTTTTTTTCCTGAATAAACACTGATGGTAGTGTTATCTTGGGATTCCAGTTCTGATGTGACATACGTACCACCCCTAGAAAAAAACCTCAGTCTGTGGAAAGTCTGGGAGTAAATTCTTCCTGAGCTCTGTTACGAGGTCCTCACTTATTTTACCCATTCTATGATTAACAGTCCCATCAGAGAAGTTCCACAGCAGTTTCATAGTGCCATGCCAATACCATGTAAATTATTAAAAGGCAGAAGTGAATAAAGTTGTTTCATCTATTTCAAACCACAAAGGAAGTGGGAAAACGAAGTGAAGTTGGTGGTTTTGAATTCTGGGACTTCAGAGCTTATCATTTTTGAAGTAGTTATTGAAAGTAGATATGTCCTACCTGGGTACCAGTTGCTTTTCCTGAAATTCTTGCTACTCAGAATGCTGAAATCTAAGGATTGAGGTTCAAAGCCAGCTCCAACAGAAATATCCATAAGACTAACCTCCAATTAACCACCGAAAGCCATAGTGGTACTGTGGCCCACATAGTAGAGTGCCAGCCCCAGTACTGGCACAAAACCCCCAAACAATAACAAAACCACATGGACATGTCTGGATATTCTGCTGTGGTCTTTAGAGGGTGGTAGAAAGGTTTGGCTACAGAGCTACTTGTGCTTTTGCTTAGCACCTTGTCATGTTGCAAGGCTCCTTGCCATCTGCCCACTTCTTATTATACCAGATCTATAAAAACCCAGCCAAGTGTTTTATTATCTAAATAAAATTGCTCTTGGGAAGGGAACATGTCACATACATACACTTTAAAAGTCCTCCTTTGCTGCTTTAGGAATCCATTCCTGACTCCTTAGTGTCATGGATATTAGAGTCTCACTGGTACTTGACATTACTGGGTGTAATGTTTAGTACATCTGGTACTATCTTTACAATTTTGGATGTCAAAGAACTGTCAAGTGGTGAAACAATTGGAAAATCATACCACAGCACAAATGGATCTCAGGAGTTTGGTCCTGAGAAAAAGACTTAAGTATGAATTTTTGTCTTCAAAGAATGACAGGACTGCTGTATAAACTGGCTCTGGTAGAGCTAGGAGGCAGATTTCAGCTTAGCAAAAGAAATGACTTCTAATAATCAGAGCTCTCAATGAATTACAGAAGGACTGTGCAACTACCTCAGGTTCTGTGAAAGTCAAGTTGACATTGCTAGAAGGTTACATTGGCCAACCACAGCTTTTCTTAAATCCTTACAGTCATCATTCATTGCTACAGTGTATAGACACTTTCACACACAGTCATTTAGCTAACATTACTTTTTGTTGTTGTTGTTGGTATTGGTCCTGGGGCTTATACGCTACCACTTTGAGCCACAGCTCCAATTCTGGCTTTTTTATAGTTAATTGGAGGTAAGAGTCTCACAGACATTACCCCTTACACTGGCTTCTAACTGCTATCCCCAGATCTCTGTCTCCTGAGTAGCTAAGATTACAGGCGTAAGTAAGCCACTGATGCCCAGCTTAACCAATCATACTTATTCTTAAAACACCCCAGTGTGTCATCCTGAAGTCATCTTGATCATACCATTAAACCAATCAAGACCCAAATTATTTAACATGACTTAACCTACTGAGTGACAATGAAGACCATATAAGCAGTCTTCTAAGTTGAAGGACAAAGAATTCACTGAATTCTACCATGAGAGATGGTCCAAAGAGATTTTCTGCTATACCAGCCAACCCCTATTTCATGTTTCTCTTCTCTATCTCTTATTTAATGTGTGAACATTAAGAAATAACACAAGGGGTTAAAAAATATTTTCATATACAATTCTGTCATATGAAGTACTATGATTTTGTATAATTTTTTCTCATTTGGATCCAGACTCAGCTTTGTATTCTGTCTATATTATCATGTTAAGGCAACTGCCCCTAAGAGTTTGACTTCCTAAAGCTCCTAGAGAGAGAAGCTAATGGTTCTAGTACTGTTCTAGTAATGGTTCTAATCCAAGCTCTCCACCAACCCAGGCTGCCTAGGGGGAAAAGTGGCTCTGCACATCTCATTGTGGAAGAATGCCCCCAAAGCACCAGCTGAACATGGTGGGCAGTCAGATGCTTAGGAATACTCTTTCATTTTTTATGGTTATCTCTGAGTGATTAATGTGTGTATTATATTTTCACCAGGACTATTTTGGAGTCTGTTCAGAGCCAGTGATCAAAGACAATGTGGTTGTGGTTTATGAGGTATTGGAAGAGATGCTTGACAATGGGTTTCCGTTGGCTACTGAGTCAAACATCCTCAAAGAACTGATAAAGCCTCCCACTATCCTTCGAACAGTGGTCAACACCATAACAGGTATGGGCGTGTGTGTGTGTGTGTGTGTGTGTGTGTGTGTGTACATGCACGTGACAACAAAGAACTGCTACCACTCTGAATGTAGCTAGTGGAGTGTGTGCATTGTTTGGAATCTTCTAGAATTTTAAGTATTCACATGCTTCCAAATTTCTTCATAGTCTTTGAGTCTAACCTGAAATAATAATGTTTTATTGTATAGACAGTACCTTGATTTCCATGACAAAAAGAAGTATTTATCATCTTAGGGTAATATCATCTTAGGGTATGTACAAGGGCTTATTTTAATCCCTGGCACTAAGGTAATAATAATAATAATTAGTATTTGTAGTAGTAGTAGTTTGGTCACAGAAGAAGAATATTATTATAAAAGCTTCAGAAACATAGAAGAACACAAAGAACATGAAAATACTTTAATCCCCACTACACCTGTGTGTGTGTGTGTGTGTGTGTGTGTGTGAATGCACACCATTCCTGGGGCTTGAACTCAAGGCCTGGACATTGCTCCTGAGCTTCTGTTGCTCAAGGTTAGCACTCTACTACTTGAACCACAGCTCTACTTCCAGCTTTTTGGTGGTTAATTGGAGACAAGAGTCTTCTGGACCGGGTTGCTTTGAACTGTGATCCTCAGATCTCAGTCCTTGAGTAGTTAGGCTTGCAGGTGTGAACACCCAGCCTCACTCTACTTTTAACATATTTTAGTATAAAGTTCTCATTTCTTTTTTTTTTAATTTTATTTTATTTTTGCCAGTCCTGGGGCTTGGACTCAGGGCCTGAGCACTGTCCCTGGATTCTTTTTGCTCAAGGCTAGCACTTTGCCACTTGAACCACAGCGCCACTTCTGGTTGTTTTCTATATATGTGGTGCTGGGGAATTGAACTCAGGGCTTCATGTATACGAGGCAAACACTCTTGCCACTAGGCTATATCCCTAGCCCCAAGTTCTCATTTCTTTTTTTTCAAAAAAAAATTGTTTTTGAGACTTTTTACTTGAACTCCTAATCTTCCTGTCTACCCACTCCTACCCAGGCCTGGCTTCAGAGGCCTGGGATGCTGTGCCCAGCCTTGTCTCTTCTGCACAGATAATTGATAGATGGACAAAAACAAATTTAAGTAACAAATTCTGTGTGTGTGTGTGTATTTAAACTTAACCTCTTATCAGTTTATGAATATCTGTTATGATAGTCCATATAATTTTTTTTCTTTTTTTTTGGCCAGTCCTAGGCTGTGAACTCAGGGCCTGAGCACTGTCCCTGGCTTCTTTTTTGCTCAAGGCTAGCACTCTGCCACTTGAGCCACAGCACCACTTCTGGCCATTTTCTGTATATGTGGTGCTGAGGAATCGAACCCAGGGCCTCATGTATATGAGGCAAGCACTCTTGCCATTAGGCCATATTCCCAGCCCCAATGTTTATTTGTTTTGTTTTTGTTGCCAGTCCTGGGGCATGGACTCAGGGCCTGAGTACTGTCCCTGGCTTCTTTTTGCTCAAGGCTAGCACTCTACCTCTTGAGCCACAGTGCCACTTCTGGCTTTTTTCTATATATGTGGTGCTGAGGAATCGAACCCAGGCCTTCATGTATACGAGGCGAGCACTCTTACCACTAGGCCATATTCCCAGCCCCATATAATTTAAATGACTAGTTTTCTTCCATGTTGGATGGCCTGTAAATTGTTTACTTAGTCCCTTTTCTGATGTTTCTGATATTTTTCCTTTTAAATGACAAAGGATTAATGTTTGTATACTGGAAATAGATGTATTAGGCCAACACATGTGTACATTATAGGGACTTTCATGCACTGGGCCAAATTGACCCCTAGAAAGGTTACTAATTTCTGCTTTCATTTGCAGTTTCTATCTACCACAGTCAACCCTATCATCATCATCATCATTATTGTTGTTATTGTTTTTAGAAACTTTGGTGGTATGATAATTTATTGATGTCTTCTTATTTGCACTCATTTTTTGTTACTAGCAAGGTTAATTCTTGTGTACATAGTTATTGACCATCTTCCTTGTATTGTAAATTACCTTTTTATGTTCTTTGTCCTTTTTATTGGTTGAAATATTTTTCATACTGATTTCAAAGAATTCCTTTTATTTCAGGATACAAAACTGTCGCAGTAATACATAAAGATAGGTTCTCTGGGCTGGGAATGTGGCTTAGTGGTAGAGTGCTTGCCTAGCATACTTGAAGCCCTGGGTTTGATTGCTCAGTACTACATAAACAGAAAAAGCCAGAAGTGGCACTGTGGCTCAAGTGGCAGAGTGTTAGCCTTGAGCAAAAGATGCTCAGGGACAGTGCCCAGCCCCTGAGTTCAAGTCCCAGGACTGACCAAAAAAAAAAAAAAAAAAAAGAAAGATAGGTTCTCACAATTGTCACTTGCCACACTTAGTCAATATAATCATTGTGCTTTGTTAAGGTTTTACTTTGGGATCTTATTTGATATGTAAATTAAAGTTTCATTGAATTTGACGTGCAAATTGAAAAATATACTTTTAAAAGTATGAAGAGATTGGGCATGGAGGCACAGGCCAGTAATCCAAGCTACCTGGAAGGCAGATATTAGAAAGATTGCAGTTTGAGGCCTGCTCAAGCAAAAAGCTAGTAAGACCTCATCTTAACAAACAAGGTGGGCATGGTGGTATGTACTCTATTTCCAGCTACACAGGAGGCATGGGTAAGCGGATTGTTGTCTGAAGCCAGCCATGAGTAAAACTCATGAGAACTTGTTTGGAAATTAAAGCACAATAGGTCTGGGTATGTGACTCAAGTAGTAGAGTACTAGCCAAGCAAGTCTAAGAACCTGAGTTCAAACCCCGATATACCCCTTACTCCCCCACTAAAAAAAAGAAAGGAAGGAAGGAGGGAGAAATGAAGAAAAGAAAGGAAAAAAAAGGTATAAATGTGAAGACTAGCCAGGACCATTTTGAAAACAAATTACATACAAGGGTTAGAAGGATTTGCCCTGTGAACTATCCAGGCATATTTAGTTCTTATAGTATATAAGGCAGAGGCTCACAGAGCAGCCATGTTAGAAGAACCAAAAACAAACAAAAGTTTTAAGGACAGAGTGACAGAAAGTGTCCTACCAGATACAGGGCATTATATGAAGTTTTGATCATTAAAAAAGCTTATGGAGGGCTGGGGATATGGCCTAGTGGCAAGAGTGCCTACCTCATATACATGAGGCCCTGGGTTCGATTCCCCAGCACCACATATACAGAAAATGGCCAGAAGTGGCGCTGTGGCTCAAGTGGCAGAGTGCTAGCCTTGAGCAAAAAGAAGCCAGGGACAGTGCTTAGGCCCTGAGTCCAAGCCCCAGGACTGGCCAAAAAAAAAAAAAAAGCTTATGGTGTTAGATCAATAATAGATTTGAGGGGCTGGGAATATGGCCTAGTGGCAAGAGTGCTTGCCTCGTATACATGAGGCCCTGGGTTCGATTCCTCAGCACCACATACACAGAAAATGGCCAGAAGTGGCGCTGTGGCTCAAGTGGCAGAGTGCTAGCCTTGAGCAAAAAAGAAGCCCTGAGTTCACGGCCTAACACTGGCCAAAAAAAAAAAAAAAAAATAGATTTGGTATGTTTTACACTATTCATTGTTCATTTCAAGCCTTAAAAGCTTCATGGGTGCTATGGATATTGTGAAGTTATTTCAGCTTGTATCCTATTTAAAGGTGAAAGTATCTAAGGACTCTTTGGAAAAATAAAATACAATAAAAAATAGAAATGTTTTACAAACATGCTGAAATAACTATGAATTTACTGTTTCTTTTTTTTTTGCAAGGATAAACTGTTTACTTATCAGTGCTTCATAGGAAGCATATAGGACCTCCTTTTATTTTTATTATTTTTTTAACTTTCTTTTTTTATTTATTCATTAAATTTTGTTAACAAGGTGTTGTGCAAAAGAGGTACAGTTACATAACAGGGCAGTGAGTACATTTCTTGTGATATCTTACACCCTTGTTTTTCTTTAGAAATAAAGATCCAGGTAATTGATAAAGGAAATGGAATTTAAATTATGCTTCTTATTTCAGTTTAAAACCTTTAATTAAAAAAGTAATTTTTGCTACCTGTGTGTAAGGGTATTGGGGAAATAACCAGGTCAGTGACTGGATCTACAGTTCTGAAGGACAGAGAAGGCTCTCCCTGATACTCTTTTCCTAAGTTTCAGTATTAGTGTGGGACAGATAAAGTTGACATGTACCTTTTGATACCTGTCATTGATGTACTTCAGAGCCTGCCTCAAACAAGAATGCTCTTCTTACCCATGAAAATTTTATAACAATATATAAATTACCAACTCTGTGGAAATCCAATACATTATTAAAGTTGCAAGCTATTGTGGAATTTGAGATACTCCAGTTCTTGTTACTTTGAAAACCAAAATATATGTTTCACAGATAACTTTTTTAAAAAAGCCTTCATTCCGCTCCAACAGATGCTTCTGTTATGTGGGGAAATTTTCTGTAATAATCCTACTGAGAAAGTGTTGCAGCCCTCTCTGTTCTGGGATTCCTGCCCTTCATTGGTACCGCTCATGTTGCCCCATAGAGACGACGTGAAGTACCTGTCTGCTGTCCGATGGTGCATGGACAGAGAGGGCAGAGAAACTTCTAGGGAAGTGTTCTCTGGTTACATTAGAGTCCATTTGGCACAGAAGTGTCGATTGGATTCTAACAGTACCGGTGTGAATTGTCTCAGGAAGCACCAATGTGGGGGACCAGCTGCCAACTGGGCAGCTGTCGGTGGTGCCCTGGCGACGCACTGGGGTGAAGTACACCAACAACGAGGCCTACTTCGATGTGATTGAAGAGATCGATGCCATCATTGACAAATCAGGTAGGTGCTTCCAAGATGTTCACAGGTATGCAAATAGAAAGAGACCCCTTCCCAGGAGACTGCTAGTGTCAGAACCCCTCCCCCCGGGTCAGTACTTCTGAGTGAGCGACTCCTCAGCAGGCACTGTATGTGGTGATGGTAGTGGACTTGGTATTATGACACACATCTGTGTCATACTCCTACTGTTGTTACGAGTCCTAGAGCTGAGCAGTTTGCAGGAAGTTCTTTTCACATTGATGAACATGCTTATTGAAATCTCATTGTGTTGCTGCAGCACAGTGGTAATAATGGGTACTTGGTGCTAAAGAAAAACCTAGTGAGGTGGCTACTGTAACAGCTACATCTTAGGCTAGTCTAGTGATGCAGAGAAAAGGGCAGGAAAGGTGGAACAGATGAGCATAGCATGCTGAGGCAGCTGTGCATACTTTATCAGCAGAGTGAGCAGGAGGTCTTAAGACCTGCATGGATTTGGGAGCAACTGATGTAATGAGTGTTTCCCGAAGTGCTGTTGAGAAATAAAGTAGTTCAGGTATAGCTGGATTGAGAGCCTAAAGAGAAAAGTAAGCCATGAGGCTTTCAAGTGAAGGCAATCTAGTAGTTCCTCATATTTCATAATGGGAGATAATGCAAAAACACATTAGCAATAAAAAGGACATAAATTTTGATGTATCTACCAGAATATTATATAGTAGTGAAAAATGAATTATAGATTTAACCAATAACATGAAAGGATCCCACAATATTGAGCCAAACTGTTCAATGTCTATAATTATATCCAGTGCATTTATATGAAGGTTGAAAAGGTAATAAAAGAATTTTTTAATATCATGTGAACAGAAGGTAACTCAGAGATGTGGACATGCTTAATAACTCACTATTTCTCTGACATATTTGGATTCTACCGTTTTACCTCAGTGGAAATTTTTAAGAAGGTGATAGCCAGATCACAAAGAGCCTTGTATGCCATTTTAAGGAGGGAAGTTGAGAGCATTTGAAGAGTTTCAAGTTGCAGAATAGCTTGATCAGGCTTATTATTCAGAGTGGCGGGTCTGGCTGTGTGGGGATTGACAGGAAGTGGGGGAGAGTACTGCTAGGGAAGCTGTGAGGAGGCTGTAACTGACATCCGGGCCCAAACACAGATGCCCAGAGTGAATAAACGGGAGGGAGATGACTCTGGGAAAGGAGAGGAACTAGTGATTGACCAGGCGCAAAGACACATCTGTGTTTCTGGCTTAACCGGCAGTGTCATCATAAAAACATGGGAAGAGGAGCAGTGGGAAGGGAGGAGGATAGTGAATTTATGCCCTTCTCCTCCCAGTACTCTGGTATGGCTTGAGCCTTGCTTGACCTGGTTGCTCATTGCTGGTGCTTTCCCACTTGAGTCACGCCTCTGGCCTGGTTTTTTGCTAGTTAATTGGAGATGGAGGCTTGAGGGCTGGCTTTCAGGTGGAACCTTCAAATCTCAGCCTCCTGAATTAGCTAGCATTACAGGCACTAGACACTTAATTCATTACTTGAAGTATCCTTTGAGGTCCAGTGGGACATCTGGTAGTCAGGAGCCTGGCAGGCTTTGGAGACAGGAAGTGATTGTAGTAGAAACTGAGGCCATAGGAGGGCTTAGCACCCTATAGAAGCAGGAGACATTTCAGTGAAGAGCACTGAGGAAGAGGAGCTTTTAATGGGGAAAAAGAAGAGCAGCATTTTGAGCTGGAAGGAAGGGCTAGCAGTGACAAGGATGCAAAGAGACTCCTGTAATTAGAGCAGAGTTCACAAGGAACCCTAGAGAAGGCAGTTCTGATGGCAAGTTGATTATGGCACAAGATTCTGCCATAAGAACTGTCCCGCTCCTCTTTTTGTACCCTTTACTTCCTCAATGTCTCTGGACGTGCAGGTGGATAAATGTCTGGAAGATGTATAGATGGATTGGATATATGAGCTGGATGGCTAGAAAAAAGGAAAAAAGAAGAGAGGAAGGAGAAAGGGAAAGGAGGAGGAGAGGAAATAAGTCAGTGGGAAGGACAGAGACGTCTTAGGTCTTAGGTGTTCTTATATATATATATATATATATATATATATATTTTTTTTTTTTTGGCCAGTCCTGGGCCTTGGACTCCGGGCCTGAGCACTGTCCCTGGCTTCTTCCCGCTCAAGGCTAGCACTCCGCCACTTGAGCCACAGCGCCGCTTCTGGCCGTTTTCTGTATATGTGGTGCTGGGGAATCGAACCTAGGGCCTCATGTATCCGAGGCAGGCACTCTTGCCACTAGGCTATATCCCCAGCCCCTATATATATATTTTTTAATTCAGACAATTGTAATTCTCAATCACAGATTTCCCCACAAAATTACAACTAGCCAAATTTTTTCTCATTTTTTCATGTGGCATTTTCCTAGGATCCCACGATGTCACTATATTATGTTATATTAGCCTTCATCATTCTTATTCCTGCCTCAGGCTCCACAGTGGCTGCTGAGATCCAGGGTGTGATAGATGCTTGTGTCAAGCTGACAGGGATGCCAGACCTCACCCTTTCCTTCATGGTAATGTCTGGGTTGGGGTGCGAGCCCCTGGGATGGATGTGGGTGCTTCTGAGGGTGGTGGACATGGAGGACAGCAAGTACCTAGGGCAGCACATGGCTGTCTGCCCTAGTGTCTCAACAAGAACAGGGGTGGAAGCACTTCAGAAGAAACTGGATATCTGACCTGAGTCTTGCTCTCCCTTGCCTGGTGCCACAGAATCCCAGGCTGCTGGATGATGTCAGCTTCCATCCTTGTGTTCGTTTCAAGCGCTGGGAATCCGAACGAATCCTCTCCTTTATCCCTCCAGATGGGAACTTCCGCCTGCTCTCCTACCACGTCAGTGCACAGAAGTAAGCAGTCCTGTTACCAGGAATGGAACCTGTCTCTGTGTGGGGACATGATGTCTGGGGCAATTAAGAACTTGGGCTCTAGAGTTAACCTGGGCTCAAGTTCCAGCTTCTCTGATTTGCAACTGTGTCACTGCTGGTGAAGTCTTCCCTACCCTATGTCTGTTTTCTTATCTGAAAATAATAATTTAAAGAAGAGTACCTCATGAGGATTAAGAACTTAAATAATGCTTAATACAAAGAAAGGGCTCATTATGATTGTGACTCATGCCTATAATCCTAGCTACTCAGGAGGCTGAGAGCTGAGAATCGAGGTTTGAAGCCAGCCTGCGAAGGAAGTCTAGGGAACTCATTTCTAGTTAATCACCAAAAGAGCCTGAAGTGGAGCTGTGGTTCAAATGGTAGAGCACCAGCCTTGAGCAAAAAAGCTAAGAACAGCGCCCAGACCCTGAGTCCATGCCCCAGTACTGAAATGCCTCCCTCCCTCCAAAGAAAAAGATTACTGGTATTATTATTATGGGTAGTACTGGGGATTGAACTCAAGGTTTATAAAGCTAGGCACTCATTTGAACCATGCCCCTAGTCCTTTTACTTTTAGTTGAGTTTTAGATAGAATGTTGTGCTTACTAGTCTAGCTGTGCATGTAAATCCTCAAACATCTGCTTCCCAAATAGATGGGATTACAGGCTTGTGTCACCATGCCTGGCCACTGTTGTTTTGTAAGATAGTATCTCTCTGTATATCCCAGGCTGGCCTGGAACTTGTGGTCCTCCTGCCTCAGCTTCCTGGGTACTGGGATTATACGTATATGCCACACCTAGTTTTTGCATTTATTTTTGTTGTTACATTTTTCCTTTCAACTCAGAATCGGAGTATACCTCTGTTTAATCTTCTGACTTGAAAAAGTGTCTTAGATGTTCTTTTTATTTGGAAACAGTAGTGCGTGGTAGAAGGCAAGGGGGTGAGGACACCGAAGTTATTCAGGAGACCACAGAGCTACGCCTCCTCCCCTGGACAGCTTGGAATCAGTGACTTAGGGAACAGTGCTGGTTCTTGAGGTCAGAGGTCCTGAGTCAGGTTTTCTGGACCCAACCCTGCCTGGTACTCGTACAGTCTATAACTTTGGGCCAAATATTTAACCTCAATTAAATGTCCATCCTCAGTTCCTAATTCTCATTAGGAAAGCATGTAGCTTCAGTACCCGTGTCATGTACTTATTCAGAGAACTTAAATACGCTAAGGAGCAAATGGATAGAAACAATTTAGTATAGCCACTGGTACTGAAGGTACTCAATGAATGTTAGAAACTGTGATTACTTTAAGATTATTCTGTGACTTCTTTGAGTCCTTTTCCTGTCTTGTCAAATCATGACAGCCTAGCCTACCTCTTAAGGGTCTTGTGAGGATCAATGAGGCCAAATGAAACTACTCTCAAGAAGTTACAAAAGAGCTGAACACCAGTGTTTTGAGCCTGTAATCCTAGCTAATCAGGATGCTGAGGTCTGAGAATTGAAGTTCAAAGCCAGCCCAGACAGAAAAGTCTGTCTTAGCTCCAGTTACACACACACACACACACACACACACACACAGAGAGAGAGAGAGAGAGAGAGAGAGAGAGAGAGAAAGTTATGAAAGTTCCTTGAGGTGTGTTATTGTTACCAGTATAAATGATGGATCATATGCCATAAATAAGGCCAGTGGCTCTTCGTATTACTCACTTTGGCTTTCTTGGGGTAGGCTCAGTGTGCTTCTTGGTCTTGTTCATTTTATTCAGAATCACCAGAAGCTATTTCCTACACACTTTCATTGCTTTTCAAAAAGGAAAAACATTGGTTATTATATTCCTTATTTACTTTTGAAGATAAACAGGACACCGGTAAGGGAAGAAAAAATCAAAATGTAGTTGGGCACTAGTGGTTCATGCCTATAATCCTAGCTACTCAGGAGTCTTATCTCCAGTTAACCAGCAAAAATCCAAAAGTGGATCTGAGGCTCAAGTGGTAGAGTGCCAGCCTGAGTGACAGCTGAGCACTGGTGATTCAAAAACATGAATCTCAGGAGGCTGAGATCTGAGGATCACAACTCAAAGCCAGCAGGGCAGGAAAATATGTGAGATTTTGATCTCCAGTTAACCACCAAAAAAGCCAGAAGTGGAGGTATGGCTCAAGTAGAAGAGCCTCAAGCACAAAAGCTCAGTGACAGTACTGAGGCTGTGAGTTCAAGTCCCAGGGCTGGCACACACATACAAAAGTTGAGAGAGTCCCTAGGCCCTGAGGTCAAGTCCCAGTAACTCCCACTACCACCACCACATAACGCATACAAACACATAAAAAGCAAAATGTCAACTACTTAGGAGGCAGAGATCTGAGGAGCATGGCTCAAAGCCATCCCTAGCAGGAGAATGAGATTCTTATCTCCACTAAACTACCCACACAACAAGAAATAGAGCTGTGTCTCAAGTGGTAGAGTGCTAGCCATTAGCAAAAGAAGCTTAGGGACAGAGCCCAGGCCCTGAGTTCAAGGCTCAGGACTGGCATGCGCACACACACACAAAAGCAAAATGTCAAAATGTCATTTTGCAGTACATTAATGAAGTAGCTTTTTCTCTCTTTGTCTCTCTCTTTCCAGCCTGGTTGCAATCCCAGTGTATGTCAAACATAGTATCAATTTCCGGGACAGCAGTTCACTTGGACGTTTTGAAATAACAGTGGGACCCAAACAGACCATGGGGAAGACCATAGAGGGAGTGATTGTCACCAGTCAGATGCCCAGAGGAGTCCTGAATATGAGCCTGTCTCCATCCCAGGGGGCACACACATTTGACCCTGTGACAAAGGTAGGAATTGCTCAAGTTAACCAGCAGTGGCTCTATACAGCCCTCAAGGTAAGATTCATCAAAGAACATAGTTCATTAAGAAAACAGGTGTTTCTATTAAAAACACTATAGCTCCTATAATATGGTGAACACATGCCCTGAGGTTGAAGCTCAACTAATTCAAATGAAGGAAGACCATCTCACTTTTTTCATTTTCTTTGAAGATGCTGTCTTGGGATGTAGGGAAAATAAATCCTCAGAAGTTACCAAGTTTAAAGGGGACCATGAGTCTTCAGGCTGGAACTTCCAAGCCGGATGAGAACCCCACAATTAACCTGCAGTTTAAGATCCAGCAGCTGGCCATTTCTGGTGAGTGGCCACAGCTTGTAAGGCTTTCCTGGGAGAGAAGTGGCTCTTTCCTAGAAGGGGTACATTACAGAAAGACTTCCTAGGCCTCTGAACAGGGAGTCGTTACAGACCTTGACTTTATTACCGGTCATGTGGCCTTAGTAAATAGTTTTTCCAGCATGTTCTTGTGTAAGTTTGCAATCTTCACTTTGAAATTGGTCTAGGTGTCCTGAGTAGACGCATCTGGAAGAACAGTGAGAAGCGGCAGCCATGGCAGTCAGCAGGGTCACAGGCCATGTTTGGGTCAGACCAGGATTGTTGATTTGAGATTCTCCAAGTTTTCAGTCTGATAATATCTTAGCTGGTAGTAGTAAAGAATATTGTCCACTCCTCTCCCAATTTTAAAAGATGTTTGCCCTTAATATGATTTTGGAACATTGCCAATTAGTCTAGTCTCACCTTCCTAGACCAGAGGTAATAACTAGCCTAATGCCAGTGGCTCATATATAATCCTAGCTAGTCAAGAGGCTGAGAGGATCATGGTTCGAAGCCCACCAGGACAGGAAAGTTCATGAGACTTTTATGTCCGCTAAACTACCAAAAAAAGCCAGAAGTGGAGCTATTGCTGAAGTGGTAGAGCACTAGCCTTGAGCAAAAAGTAGTTCAGGGACAGCACCCAGGGCTTGAGTTCAAGCCCCAGGACCAGCACCAAAACCAAAACAAAACAAAAATACCTTTACTACTCACTGGGCATCAATATGTGCTGGTACTCTTGTAAGTTCTTTCTGTGTATTATTTAATTTTTAGAGAAACCCTATAGGTCAGAGGGAATGGACTTTAGCTTTTATGTGACATTCTTGGTTTTCTCCACTAAAAGTAATTAAGTAATTAGAGTTCAGTTAAGTAATAATAAGAATAGTAAGCTTTATTGTATGATAGCATTTTCATTGAAGCAGAGTCATACTGTCAATGTTAACTGAGAACCAAGAGTCTGTTGGCTGCACAGACCATCTCCGTTAATTCCAGCTGACCTCTGAGCTAAAATGTGTGTCTTCTAAAAAATACTCACATCTTATTTCCCCTTGTCCTCCCTCCTCTCTTCTCTCCAGGACTCAAAGTGAACCGGCTGGATATGTATGGAGAAAAGTACAAGCCCTTCAAGGGCATAAAATACATGACCAAAGCTGGAAAGTTCCAAGTTCGAACCTGAAAGGAGAGTCTTGCCAATGAGCAGTCATAAACACTTTTGTCATTTCTTACTTGTCTAAAAATATCAGCCTGTCTTTTAGGTCAGTGCCCTCCGGGGCCCACTGGCTCCCTTGGTTTCCCCAGCCTTCAGTGCTATGGAACTAATCAAGGGAGAAAAGGGTCACCAGGGAGATCTTGGCAGAACTGAAACTGAGCACCAGCTCCATCCTGGAGACGAGGTGTGTGATGGAGGGAAGCCGTACCTGACACTGGATTTAGCACTTGTAGAAGAAGACCAGCGTTTGTTTGTTACTTGCTTGGCTTTAGTATCTAAAGCCAATGAAAGATATCTTGATTTTTTTTAAGGTAGAAAGTTTGGAAGAAGAAGAAAATCAATGTTAGTTAAGGAAAAGCCAGTTAAAGATTTCGTGTTGGGCCGGGGATGTGACTCAGTGATAGAGCCCCTTGCCTAGCATGTGTGAGGCCTTTGTTCATCCCTAGCAACACATGCGATGTAAAATAAATTTGATCTATGAGAGAGAAGAAAGAGGGAGACTAATTGTGAGGAGATGTACTAAAATGTATGGCCAGTAAGAAACGAGCACATGAAGGAAGGATTGGGAGAATAAAGCTGAGTTGGTTTCTTACTGATCCTTCTAATGTGTAAAAATCATTTGTACTTGTTGAAATTAACTGGAGAATTCTTAAATTCAAGTCTACTGTTGACATGGAAAACTCCAGTAGAATCAGAGTTCACCTTAAAGACTGTGGTGATACTGGACTAGCTCTTCATTCTAATTTTTGATTGCCTTTAGTATGTAGCTTGTCATCTTTAGTGAGAAGATCACCCGTCTGCCCAAAACTGTTCCCCTCACTTCAGGGTTCACAGTTCACAGTCCTTTCTGGTTACCTGACACTTGCCCATGGTTTTCAAAAGTAGGAGACTTTCAGTGACACCAGCCTTTATGCATCATAGTATTGGAGTAGAAACAGCAAGTCATTTCCCATAAAGGTGTTCCTCACCTGAAACCAGTGATCTCATATCTACGTTTATTGGTGCTGGACTGGCCCCTGTCCTAAGGCTGCCTGTCTGAGAATTTAATATGAGGAGCCCTAGGTAAAAAGAGCATTGAAGGGCTGGGAATGCGGCCCAGTGGTCAAGTGCTCGCCTCGTATATGTGAAGCGCTGGGTTCAATTGCTCAGCACCACACGTAAAGAAAAGGCCAGAAATAGCACTGTGGCTCAAGTGGCAGAGTGCTAGCCTTGAGCAAAAAGAAGCCAGGAACAGTGCTCAGGCCCTGACTTCAAGCCCCAGGACTGGCAAAAAAGAAAAAAAGAAGCATTGAGGGCATGAGACTCTGGAAGTTGCTTGGTAAACTTATCATTTCCTTATATTCTTACTTTGTAATGTATGTATTAATGATAGATACCTATCAGTCCAGTTTTCTTTAGAAACAAAAAAATCTCCTGAATCTTTTACTATGATTAATGCTATAAGATAATGGTCCATGTGGATTATATTTAGTGAACTTGGCAATTTAAGGAACATTTAAGGCTTTCCCACAGAGTAATTTTTCCTTCACTGATGTTCATCATGCACTTACCTGTCTACACAAAAGGCAGGTTTTTGTTTTTGCGTTAAAACCATAGCTTAGGGAACAGTGTTGTGCTCTGCATTGTGCATGGAGAAAAAGGAAATCTGTGTTCTCCAGACCATAGAAATTTCCCCTAAAGTCCTATTTCCAAATTCTTATGCAAATTTTTTGCTAGTTTAATCTTGTTACTCCTATGACTTAGTTTTGCTGCAGAGTAATGTTGGTTTGTGGCTTTCCTCTGGGATAAACTGCTGTATGAACCAGTTGTGATTCCTGCTGTGTCACTTCAGAATTACTATGCCTGTACACACACCTCTCTTGCAATGGGAAACATCTCTGCATGTGGATTCAGAATGCTGGGAATCACTTCTGAGGGCTCCCAGGTCGCAGGAGACAATGAGCCTTTGGTTCCTACAAGTGCAACTATTTTACTTCTCTAGGGCAGTGCATCCTATTCAAGGGCTGGACCTGGGAAGAAATAGTGTCTGCAGTATGAGAACTGTACCCACGCACATGTAACGTAACGTCTTGATATGGATGTAGTTGCAGCTGAGTGTCTCTGCCACCACCTAACAGCATTCGTTCAGTTCCATGTGAGCACTGTACACAGATGCTTCTGTTTAAGTCCTAATAAAGTTGAGCTGTACCAGTTTTCTGTTGCCCAAGTGTCCTGGGACAGGGCCATCATGAACTCTGCCAGATACCACTCTGTAGATCCAGTGAGGAGTTTGTTTGAAGAGACCCCAAGCCACATAGAAAGTTTGAATCTCTACCCACCTCCCGAGGATGGAGAATGTTGGTGTTGCTGTCATTTCTAAGGTTGTGGGAACTATGGTTCAGATCACAAAAGCCATTAAAGCTGCCAGTGTGTATTCTAATGCTTTCCCTGTTCTCCCAACATCTCTGGTTGGTTAGGCAAGAAACTGAACTGCAAGGCACCAGGCATTTTTTTTATTGTAGTGTTCATGTGTAGGAGAGGAGGCCTCAGGAATATGGGGCTCCCTCCCGATGGGCATGGAAGTATGTCCACAGACATTCCGTATCTGAATATGTAGCCTTCCTAGGAGCTCAAGTGGTGGTTACTACTATTGCATCTTTTACTCTTAACCATTCATTAGTACTGAAGTTCCCACTTACCTGCAGCTTTGCATTTCTCAGCTCGAAATTAAACCATTCTGAGTAGTTTCATGGAGTTTTTGCTGTTTTACTATTTTTTTTTTGGTTGGGTTTTTTTTTTAACTGTATTTTTTTGTCTTTTCTTTTTTTGGTACTGGGGATCGAACCCAGGACGTTGTACTTGCTAGGCAAGCGCTTTGCCACTGAGCAAAGCCAGTGTTTTACTGTTCCCAACCCTGTTTTACTATTTTTGTTAGCATGCATTAACAAGATTTCACTGCAAAAATTCCATAAATGTTTACAGTGTATTTTGAGTAAGTTCGTCCCCTATTTTTAACTCGTGTGTGTGTGTGTGTGTGTGTGTGTGTGTGTGTGTAGCTATTGCTGTGATTGTTTTTGAAGCAGTCTTGCTTTTTGCCCAGGCTTGCCTGGACTACAGTCTCTTTATATTTTCCGCAGTAGCTGAGATGACAGGCATGCACACTGGGCTCAGCTATTTGATATGGGAGGGTCTCCAACAATGAGTAAACGTTTTCCTTGGATCGCTCTGAACTGTGATTCTCTTCATCTCCACTTTTTGAGAAGCTAGGAATTTTAGGAATGAGACACTGGCATCCAGAAATATCGGGCCTTTTGACTGTGGCTTCTCTTATTTAACATGATGGTCTCCAATTCTATCTGTTTTCCTGCAACTGACATAATTTTATTATTCATTATGGCTGAATAATAACCTATGGCACATTTACACATTTACTTCATCCATTAATGTACAGGTTGGCTTTTGTGAAAGTGCTCTAAGCATGTATATTGATATACTCTCCTTTGGTCTATTTTAGAAACCTCTCTACTGATTTCCATAGTGGTTCCACTGGTTTACATTCCTACCAACTGCGCATGAAGGCTCCTGTACATTCTCACCAGCATCTTTTTTCTTGATGACAGACATTCTGACTTGGCTTAGATGGAATTTCAGTGTCGTTTTATATCTCCTCTGTACCTAAGGATGTTTTCTTTCATGTATATATTTGCTATTTGTACTTCTGAGGACTGTCCAATTCACTTTCTCATTTAGTAATCAGATTATTTTTTGCTGTTTAATATTTTAAGCTGTTTGTATATTCTGGATATTAGTACTTTACCTGTTTAACATCTAGAAAATATTTTCTCCCATTCTGTGGGTTGTCTCTTCATTCTGGTGGTTTGTTGTTTCCATGTATATGCTGAAGCTTTTTAATTAAGGAAGTCCCCTTTATAGATTCTTACTTTTATTTTTGAGGCAATTGGAGTCCTGTTCAAAAATATTTTCCTGTTCCTTGAAGTGTTTTCAGTTCCCTTATAGTAGTTTCAAAGTTTCTGTCCTTTCCTTAAGATCTCTGATCCATTTTGAGTTGTTTTTTGTACAGGGTGAGACATAAAGGTCTAGTTTCAGGTTTCTGCATGTAGATTCCAGTTTTTCCAGAACCATTGAAGAGGCTATCTTTAGTGTGTATTTTTTTGCACTTGTATCAAAATTAAGGTGGTTGTGGCTGTGTCAGTTTATTTCTAAGTTTTCTGTTCCATTAGTCTTCCTGTGTATTTTTGTGCCAGTAGCATGCTGGGTAGTTTTCCCTTATTTGCTTGCTTGTTTGGGTTTTTTGTTGTTCTTGTCAGTTGTGGGGCTTGAACTCAGGGTCTGAGCACTATCCTTGAGCTCTTTTTTGCTCAATGCTAGTGACCTACCACTTTGAGTCACAACACTATTTCTGATTTTTGAGTGGTTAATTGGAGACAAGAGTCTTACAGGGACTTTTCTGCCCAGCTTCAAACCTCAATCCTCAGATCTCAGCCTCCTGAGTAGCTAGGATTACTGACGTTAGCTGTCGGCACCTGGCTTATGCCATGTTTTTTACTATGGCTTTGAAGTATAGTTTGATCCAGTGTTTTTGATGCTTCCAGCACTGTTCCTTTTGCTCAGGATTACTTTTGTTATTTGAGGTGTTTAATGTTCCATTTTAGGACTGAGGAGCACTGGTGTTAATTCTTTATTAAAGGTCTGCTAGAATTGAGCTGTCAATCTCTCTGGTTCTGAGTAGTTCTTTGTTGGGAAACTTATTAATGCTTCAATCGCATTGCTGTTTAAATGGCTTAATTCTCTAGTTTCAGTTTTGGTAGGTCAAATGTATCTAGAATTTCATCCATTTCTCTTAGTGTTCTACTTTATCAGAATATACATTTTCAAAATATTTTCTCACGATTCTCTGGTCTTTGCTGTAATATCTACATTTACATCTCTAATTTTATTAATTTTGGTCTTTTCTCTCCTTTTTGGCCAGTTTTGCTGAGGGCTTACAATCATATATATCTTTCTAAAGACTTAACTTTTTTGGGGGGAGGAGAAAATCTTTTATTGGTATTGCTGGTGGGTTGTCAGAGGACTTTAATTCCAAAGGCCTGGAGCATTGATTTGTGAATAAGACACGCGCAGGTCCAGAGGCAGAAAACACTGAGTTAAGACTTAGCTTTTTGTTTCACTGATTCTTTGTATTGTTTTAAAATCTATTTCATTAACTTTTTTCATTAAACTTTTTTATTCCTTCCCACTAATTTGGGGTTTGGTTTGTTCTTGTTTAGAACTTAGAGTACATCATCAGCCTCTTTAATTCAAGTCTTTATGTTTTGGTCTTCATGTGTTTAAATACTACCTGTGGCTTCTTATGCTGTTGAGTTCTAGTTTGGCTCTGTTGTGTCCTGATAGAAAACAGGGAGTTATTTGAATTATCTTACATTTGTTAAGATTTACTTTGTTTTCTAAAATATGAGATATAAGTATTAATTGTGCAGCTGTTGGATGTCGGTCATATTCACTTGGTCTGTAGTGTTTATTAATTCTGAAGTTTTTTGTTGTTTTCTTGTAATTATGAAGTTTCCCACTATTATCTATGCTTATAAGCCCAGTGATGTCTGTTTGAAATTGTATCCATCAATATTTGGTGTGTATATGTTGAAAATTATTAGTGCGACTTGGTGGATTGTTACTTTATTGAAGTGATCGTCTTTGTCTCTTCTGACTAATTTTGGTTTGAAGTCTGTTTTTGTCAGTATATATTCATATATTATAACTACTCTTGCCTGCTTTGGAGATCCATTTACCTTGAAACTCTTTTTCTATCTTTTCATCCCAATACACTGTCTTTGTTAGTGGGTTGAGTTTATTGTAGGCCACAAAGGATAGAGTCTTGCTTTTTAATCCAACCTACTTGTCGCTCTGTCTCTGTCCCCATCTCCCTCTCCCTTTCTATGTCTCTCTGTCTACCTGCCTGCTTGCCTGTCCCTGTCTCTGTCTCTGTCTTTCTCTCTCTCTCTCTCTTTCTCTGTCTCTCTCCTACCTAGAACCTTGAGTTTGCTAGGCAGGAGCTCTACTATTTGAGACATACCTTAAGCCTTATTCTGTTTTTGATTGAACAGTTGAGATAATTAACATTCAATTTTAATAATTGAAAGGTACAGTGTGTAGTATTTCCTATTTTGTTGTTTTTCTTTCTTTCTTTTTTTTTTTGGCCAGTCCTGGGCCTTGGACTCAGGGCCTGAGCACTGTCCCTGGCTTCTTTTTGCTCAAGGCTAGCACTCTGCCACTTGAGCCACAGCGCCGCTTCTGGCCGTTTTCTGTATATGTGGTGCTGGGGAATCGAACCTAGGGCCTCGTGTATCCGAGGCAGGCACTCTTGCCACTAGGCTATATCCCCAGCCCTATTTTGTTGTTTTTCAACGAATCTAATCCTCACTTGCTAATTTACTCATCTAGTAGAATTCATTCTTTCCTATATTTTCTTAGTTGCATTTACTGTCCTCTTCTGTGTGTAAGATTTCTTTAAGTCTCTTGTAGTGCTGCTTTAGTGGTCATGAACTCTAGTTTTAGGCTTTTATTTCTTCTTTAAGGGTATCTTTACTGGGTAACCAAATGATGATGATAGATGTCATCATTCCATACCCTCCTTGCTTATAGAGTTTATCTTGGAAAAACTTATGAGTTTACCTTTGTGACTTATCACTTCTCTCTTGCAGCTCCCAATTTTTTTCTGTATTCTGTTTATTTGGTGTTTCTTTTAGGATGTTGCCTTTTTTGTTTTCAGAAAGCTTTCTCTACCTAGATGACCTTTTTAAGATTGCAGTTACTCTAATGATTGTGTTTTCTGTGGCTTCTCTCTTTTTTGCTTCTCCTTTATCTGGAATTGCAAATCTGTTTTGTTTTTTTTTTAATGTGTCCCAGAGGTCTTGTGTGTTTTGTTGGTATTATCTTAGTATTTTTTTGTCTTTACTTGATGGATCTCATTCTCTACTTTATCTTTAATCATTGATCCTCTATTTTCAATTTATTCCATGCTATTAGTAAGGCTTTTATTTGAGTTTTTGAGTTATTAAGCTTTTCAATATCAGAAATTAATTTTTTTAGGATTTTTGTATCTTTATCAAATTCCTTCATATCCTGTATTGTCTTCTTTATTTTATTAGGCTGTTCATCTGAATTCTCAATGAGTTTATCCCACTGTCTACTTATAGTCTATTTTAATTAATTCAGGTACTTATGCATGCCTTTTGAAGTTTCATTGGTCATTCTTATCAGGGTTCATTTGAGTTTATTAAAAATTTACTATCATTCAAGTCCTTTATTGCAGAATTGTTGACTTTTGCTTGGGATATTTTGCCTTGTTTTGTTTCTTCAATTACTTGTATTTCTATGTTGGGATTTTGTATCTGAGGCAAAGTTATTGGGTGGAGTTTTAGTCACTTGTAGTCTTCCACCTGTAAACAAAATAATATGCTGGCCTGCTCGGAGTCCTATTTCTCACCTCTGGAATGGAGGCTATGGCTCAGTAGCCAAGCATTTGCCTAGGACTAGGGGCACCAGGCCTGAACCTGCATTGCTTAGATTAAGGTAAACTAGCAAAAGTCTTTTATGCTGGGCTAGTTGTTATGCTGGTTTTCACTATGTGAGACCTCCCTTCTTTGTGTCTTGGGTGCTCCTGTTGGCTTCGGGGAGTTTCATAGCCTGTAGGCTGGACAGGCTCTTCCTTGCTTCATGTGTCCAGTTTTTTCACCAGGGCAACAAGCATTTAAGTCTTGGGGTGGCCCTCAGTATGTCAGAGAGTGGGAGGAACAAACAGAGTACTGAGTTGAGTACTGGGTTGGAAAGGCCTGAAGGACCTAGTTGCCCTGCTGGCTAGTCTCAATGCTTAGTTTTATGGTTCAGAGGGTCTGGACTTGAGCCCCTGGTCCTAAATATCAGCAAGTGCAAGTCCCATGCTTTCAAGCCCTACCTGATGATTCACCTTCCCGAGTACTGGGGGTGTGAGTGTCACCTTGTTTTGAGGATTTGAATGCAAGGCTCTGGCCCACCCAGCAGTCAACGCGCTCAGTCAGGAAGCAGGCCCCGGGAAACTGAACAGTAAGCCAGCCACAGCCTCAGTGTTGTTTTCCCTCAGACCTCAGCCAATGGAACTCATCCCTGGTCATGGAAGGTGAGACTTCTGACCATGACATCGTCTTATCTGATGATGGTGTTTTCATCTCCCCTCAACCTTCCAGGAAGCCAGGGACAGCTTGAAACTTCCTGTTGCTTTTCTCCATTGCCTTGGTTTCTTTTTGCTTTTCTGCTATCTTGCTGCCTTCCAAAGTTCTGATGCGCTTTCTCTTTCTCTCTACAGAATGTGGTTTACTTCTATGTTACCTGACCTGTCTCATTCACAGAGTCAAAATGGTAGATGCTTCTAATCTCCCATCTTGCTACCTGGTGAGATCTTACACTGTCCCATGGTGCCCCCAGTGTTCACACTCTTCCTGATAGTCATTAAGAAGCTGTCTTGGTTATCAGATTGACTGTTACAGTATGACAGTGCTTTGTGTTCAAGTAACCCTTAAATAATGGCTCCAAAGCACAAGATTGATGCTGGCAATTTGGATGTGCCCAAAAGAAGTGTTCCTCTAATTAACAAAGCAAAAGTTGTCAGATTAATAAAGCAAACCACACATAACATCTACAGTTAGAATGAAACATTTATCTGAAATTATAAAGAAGAAACCATTTTAACCAGCTTTGTTTTCACACTATAAACTGTAAAAAGCTACTGTCAAAATGTTATGAGTGTTTGGTTAGGATGGCAAGGTGTCAAGTGTGTGAGTGGAAACCATGAGCAGAACATGTGTTCCAGTTGCTGATGTGCTGCACCATGAAGTACTGACCCTTTACATCCTTGGCAAGGGACCTTCTGAGTAACAAGCGGCAGCCAGCCAGCTGATTAGGTGTAGTTGCTCTGGCCTGACAGGAAATGTAAGTACTTGAACTTTCTTTTATGGCCAGTAGGTGGTGACTAGGTGCCATCAGTACCAATGTTTGCAAGGGTTAAGTTTGAGTGTGTGTGTATGTGTGTGTGCGCAAGCACACATGGGTCGTTGGACTGGAACTCAGGGCCCGGATGCTTTCCCTTAGCTTTTGTGTTCAAGGCTAGCACTACCACCTGAGCCACAGCTCCACTTCAATTTTTTGTTGGTTAATTGGAGATAAGAACCTGCCAAACTTTCCTGTCTGGGCTGGCTTGTCACCACAATCCTCAGTTTTCAGCCCCCTAAGCAGGCTTGGATGACAGGCATGAGCCTCCAGTGCCCTGTCATTTGCCATGATTTGATTTTTCAAAGTGAATTTAATTGGAAACTCCAGCTTTCTCCAAGGTTCTAAATACTGGAAATGTATGAGTCTTCAGTGTTTAAGGATGGAGCCAGAAGTTCTTGACATTTTCTGATAAATAGGCCAGAGTAGCACTCCAGCGGGAGCCCTCTGTCTGACCCATTGAAGAGAACTGCACAGCTGCATTCCCCTCTTGGTCTGTTAGCAGTTACTTGTTTTATAAATCAGCCAGGGCCAGCCAAGAAATAATGCCTGACTTACTCTTAGATTCTTTCTCTTTCCCTGGCAAGGTCCAGGCATTTAGCCTGAATTTCCTAATTCATACTAGGTTGTGATATGTTGTCCTCTGATACTTTAGTGTGATTCAAATAACTGCCTTGCTGGGCTGGGCCTCTGTGCTGTAACTCAGCCTGACCTAAGCCATTGTCTTCATCTGGTCTGAAGTTTCCAGGACTCCACTCTGGAATGTTGGGTCCTTTTGACTCTAGTTCCATCCCTAGAGGCCTTTCTGCTCTGCCTCACCTCATTAACCCCGTATCTGAAGGAAAGCTGGTTGGGAGGGGGTGAGGCGGGCCCTGCTTCTTACCATCCTCAAGTGTTTGGAAACAGCTGTGCTAGGTAATTTCTGTCCAAAGCAAAACCTTTTAGAACCTAAGCAGGTTGTACGAAACCAGGAAGTCTTTTATTTTAAAGGGACAGTGGTGCATATCTGTAACTCCTGCTTCTCCATACGTACAAGTAGAATGATCACGGTCTGAAACTGACCCTATATGAAAAACAAACTGAAAGTAAAGGGACTAAGGGTTTGGCTGAAGTGGTAGAGTGCTTGCCTAGCCAGCGTGAGGGTCTGAGTTCAATCCCCAGTACCATCAAAGAAAAAGAAATCTGTGATTTAAGTGTGTAAGCTCCATTGATTAACTAACCTAGGGAACATCAGCATTTCAGGAAAGATTCCCCTTCCCACACCAAGATCTTGGGCTATAGAGATTTTCTCTCAAGCTACTTTTTGTCCAAGAATTAATAAACTAATAAGATGAGAAGTTTTGTCAGCTCATCAACAGATTAAGACCTTTCACTCAATGTCAGCAGACACCCAGGCATGCCCATAGCATTGCTAGATTTATTCTTTTAACTAGGGCATTAGTGATGAAGGCTGAAGAGCACGAGAGATAGAAAGCTGTGTGAGAAACAGAGCAGCAGGACTTAAGTACAGATGTAGACTAGCAGTTAATTTTGATGCAGAAACATAAATGACAAACACTGGCTCCAGTGCTGGCTCTACGGTGAACCTACAAATGTGATGCTGCTGCGAGAGGACTCCTTTCACCGTGTTCCTGTTCCATGACCTCTGCTCACTCTCGCCACCAAGCGGACGCTTTTGCTCAGCACCCACCAAACACAATGGCTCCCTGTTGCCTACAGAATTGCCTAAATTCAGATGGTATTCTGAGCCCCACAATCTAAGTTGCAGTCTCGGGTTTGTGACACTCACTTCTCCTCCCCCTACACTCCATGTCTCCAAGTGTTTGTAGTTCCAAGGAGTGAAATTCTTGGTCTCAGTTCTGCTGTTTCTGTACTTGCCCACAATCTAGTCTCACTCAGTTTGTGAAAACCCCAAATTTCTCCAACGGTGTTCAGGATATTCCCTGCATGCTGGAGAAGAAAAAGAAAGCAATTCCAATGTGAATGTGAGTGACATAAAAAGTCAGCTGTGTAAAAGAAAAACAAAAAAAAAAGCTGTGGGATTCTTACATATGCAACAAAACCATTCCACTCCAATTTGAGAAAAATGTGAAAAATACATTTGAATTTATTATTTAAATATAGTATATACTCCCATCCAACTCTAAAGTTTATAAAGAAAAATGATTTACACTGTACACCCAAAGAATACCACCTGAGTGGTGGAGTGGAAAGCTGGAAGAATACTTGATTGCAAGGATACTTGCTTTGGGAACAGGATCTGGCCAGCCAGTTCAGCTCTTATTTGGAGCTCTGTCCATTTCCCTTGTGACTATAAACACACAACTTATTACAGCTTTTCCTTCCAGAACTATTTTTATCAGAGATGTGCTTTAGTTTTTGTAATCCCCTTTCCAAAGCTTATTACAAGTGATTAAGAGAGTAGGCCCTTGGCTCTAGACAATGGGCTTCTAAAAGGGGTGGGCATTTTTTGATGTCTTCTCATCTGACAGAATATATCCTGAAATCAGACCTTCATCCCTGAAAGCTTCCAAAATGGAAGCCTCTGGCTCCTCCCCTGCTAGTGTGCAGTGGTTTGTGGGGAAATTGGCTTGGAGAAGCACTCCATCCTTGCACAGTGGCTCCTGAAGAGGGTGGTGGCAAGATCTCGGGTTCCAGGGAGCTAGATCTTCTTAGTCATGGCTCAATGTTATCGTGGATCCAGTCAAGGTAACGAGTGACCCTGGTGTACACCCCAGGGATGTCTTTCTGCCCACAGCCAAGGCCCCAGCTGATGATGCCCACCAAGGTCATGCGCTTATCCTTCTCACACACCAGGGGGCCGCCTGAGTCACCCTGCAAAAGACAGAACAGGCCCATTGTTTGTAAACAGGGCAGAATATTTAGGGGAGAAATGGGCATTACTATTTGTGGTGAAATGGTATTCTTCTAAGTACCTAGTCTGGTGAGGGTGATACAAGGGTGAGGTTAGCCTGGGCTACGTAATGAAAGCCTGTTTCAAAAACAAAGCAAATATTCTTTTCCTCCTTGGCTGTCTGCCAGTCTGCCACCATCATGAATGACACAGTCACTGTCCAGAGCAGGATGTTCACGACCAACCAATTACTTCAGAGGAAGCAAATGGCCACTAGTGGCCTTGGGAAGGCAACAGTGCCAAAGACAAAAATTGGGGAGAAACTTGCTAAAATATACAAGATCACACCCAATGTCATCTTTGTATTTGGATTCAGAACCCATTTTGGTGGTGGCAAGACAACTGGCTTTGGCATGATTTATGATTCCTTGGATTGTGCAAAGAAAAATGAGCCCAAACACAGACTTGCAAGACATGGCCTGTATGAAGAGAAAAAGGCCTTGAGGAAACAGCGAAAGGAACACAAAAACAGAATGAGGAAAGTCAGAAGGATTGGAGAGGCTAATGCTGGAGCTGGCAAAAAGTGAGCTAGAGATTGGGTAACAGTCAAAGGAATAAAGATCCTTCAATGAGTTAAACTGTGGTGATGGTGAACTTTTCATGAACAGATTAATAAACTGTAAAAACCTTAAAAAAGAACAAAAGCTTGGCTGGGTTTGGTGGCTCACACCTGTAATCTCACCTACTTGGATGATGGAACCTGAGGACAGTGGTTTGAAGCCACCGTGGGCAGAAATTTAGATCTCATCTTAAACCCTTCATCAAAACTCTGGTTTTGACTTTACCACTAGCTATGTCTCAGGTTCATTGTGCTTCATTTTCCTTAACTGTAACATAGAGACAATATTATCTATTTCATGAGGTTGTTGTGGAAATTAAGTGGGAAGATGTATGAAAAGCTGGCAAACTTGGGAATTGTTAGCTGTTATCATTGTGTTGCATCAAAATGACTTTTTGTTTTTAACTCTACACACTTGGGTGAAACAAGGTTTCACTCTGTGTGCTAGCTTGTTTTGACTGTGACTAGGTGGTACAGTTGAGGTTTCTGAAAAGAAACATATGAAGAGACAAAACAATGTAAGGAACCCAGGGAAGAATGCTGATATGCATACCTTAATAAGACCACACATCTCCTCCACGCTGCCCCCCCCCCCCCCCCCGGCGGGCCTCGGTATCCTCAACAGCCACAACCCAGACAGGAGAGCCTAGCACCCAGATGGCCAAGCAAAAGCAATTCCTGGCCTACATTTAGTTCTTTTTTTTTTTTTTTGCAAGTCCTGGGCCTTGAACTCAGGGCCTGAGCACTGTCCCTGGCTTCTTTTTGCTCAAGGCTAGCACTCTACCACTTGAGCCACAGTGCCTCTTCTGGCCGTTTCTATATATGTGGTGCTGGGGAATTGAACCCAGGGCTTCATGTATACGAGGCAAGCACTCTTGCCACTAGGCCATATTCCCAGCCCCTACATTTAGTTCTTAATGTCATCAAGCTGGTCATCCCTCCCATGCTCCAAGGTCATCTTAATCATGAAACAGTGCTCACTCTAAACAGGATCCAAACGCAGAGAACCTAAACTGTTCTGCTTCCCAGGATATGAGCACTAGGCCTCTTTTTCCTTGTGTGTACCAGGCTTGAACTAAGGGTCTGGGCACTGTCCCTTAGCTTTTTTGCTTCAAGATTTCTGTCTTTTTGGTAGTTAATTGGAGATAGTCTCATAGACTTTGCTGCCTGCTCTGGCAGATCTCAGTCCCCCTAAGTAGCTAGGATTACAGCTCTGAGCCACAGGTGGCTGGCAATTTTCTTCTCTGCCACAACCAGCTACTAAAGTTCTTTTTCTAGATGGTGAGTCACTAGCACCTGCTAGCTTGAACATCAGCTTTTAAAACTAATTCCTCACAGTGATGAGTCCATATCTCGTTCCCTGGTGAGTTTCCTATCTTCCTTGTGCCTCTACAAAGCAGACTCCTGATTCTCTAACACCTAAAGAAGTCAAGAACTTCTTAATTATGTTGTTCTGCCCATCCTTTCAGTAACTACTGACTCACCTGGGCTCACAGGAAATCCTGTAGCAAGTAGAGTTTCCTATACAGACATTAGGGAGATTTCCTGCTGCTTAAATTTCTTAAGTTAAGGTAACTTTGATCTTTCTCCAATTGCTTTCTTTTCTGAGGCTGCATTTAGGGTCCCCAGGGCCTCAGTCAAGATGAAACTACTCCATTCTGGCTCTAATGTTTTTCCTTGGTTCAGAACCTGTTGGCCAAGGAACATTCCTACCTCCAGGAGGACGCGGAGTGGAGGCGTCTGTCTTTACCTGGCAGGCGTCGTGCAGCATTGCCTGGCTTCCCCCACTCCGAGTGTCACCTGCACACAACATGTTGACGGTGACAGTTCTATTGAACAAATGTTGTGATGTGCAGCGGCTGGGTGGGTACAGTCTGACATGAGCCTCCTTCAGCCGCTCGGAGTAGAAAGGAGAAGCTGAAAGAGAAGAACGTGTCTTGTTATTTTAGGGAAAGCTATTTGTCAATGTTTTGGAAAGAGAAGGCAAATATTCTCAAAACAGCTAACATTCATAAAGTGTTTGCATCTATTCAGTTGAATTCTGTGACACTTACCAATACTTTGTTTTTATGTAAAAAAAAAAAAGAGCAGTTTTCTAAGGTTCACTCCGGGGTTTCTCAATGGCGGCTGATGGACAGCGTGCCAGGCAGCTCTTAGTCCTATGCAGCAAGTGTCTATTATTATTACTATTATTATTTTTTGCCAGTCCTGGGCCTTGGACTCAGGGCCTGAGCACTGTCCCTGGCTTCTTTTTGCTCAAGGCTAGCACTCTGCCACTTGAGCCACAGTGCCACTTCTGGCCGTTTTCTATATATGTGGTGCTGGGGAATCGAACCCTGGGCTTCATGTATACGAGGCAAGCACTCTTGCCACTAGGCCATATTCCCAGCCCTGGCTCTCACTTGCTCGCTGCCAAGTGTTTCCTGCGCAAAATCACTCCATTCACCAGTTCAGTGAAATAGCCCATTTACGTTTTACAATCTAATTAGGGATCTAGTTCCAGCTTACATTTTGCAGGGAGTAATCTGAGGCTTATAATAGTTTAAAATAAAAACATCCACGTCCAAGCCAGGTACAGTACAGCGGCTCACATTAGTCTCAGCTACTCAGGAGGCTGAGCAAGGAAAATCAAGTTTGAGGCTAGCCTGGGCAGCACTGTGATAGCCCTTCAGAAAAGAAAAAAGAAAAAAAAAGATGTGTGTGTGTGTGTGTGTGTGTGTGTGTGTGTGTGTGGTGTGTATACATATATACATATAATTTTTTAAAAATCCATAGCTTGTGGTAGAATTTGGGTGTTGAGTGTTTCCTAAGAACTATGTTGAAGATGTGACTCAGCCAGTGGTGTTTGGGGAGGTGGCAGAGCTTTGTGGGTGGAACCCTGTGAGAAGGGAGGTCTTTGTAGTTGTGCCTAGGATCCTAGCTCTTCCTTTTCCTATCTCCGTTTTGGGGTCACCACGAAGTGAGGCCCTTTCTCTGGGACAGCCGGAAACAATATGCTAACTGACCAGGGGCTGAAACTGGATGACAAAAACCAAGCTTTCTTCCTAAGTTGGTTTACTCGGACATGTGTTAACATGACAGAAAGGAAGTGGGCCTCCAGGGCGCACAGCTAAAGCACATGCAGGACTGAGGTTTGGATTCAACTTCAAAAGCCCCAGCCTGCGGGGAGGAGGGGGGCGCGGGGGGGCGGGGAGGGGGCGCGCCGCACAGCCCACAGCTCGGATAGTCCCCGGCTCCCGGCGCTGTCCTGGAAGCGGGGCTCCGCGGAGGCGAGGTAGGCCGCGCCCGCTCCCCCGCTGCCCGGCGCGGCGCCGCGCAAGGCGCCGTTCCCTCCCGCTGCTCGGCAGCCGCTTCCCCAGCGGGCCCCAGCGGGCCCCAGCGTGCGGGCCCCAGCGTGCGGGCACTTACACTCCTCGTGCTTGCCGTAGCCGGACAGCTCGCACTCGGTCCAGTCGGGCAGCTGAAGGTTGGGCTCTGGGAGGCAGATGGGGCGCACGGAGCTGCTCTCCTGGGCGCACTGCCCGGCGCTGGGCTTGAGCTGCAGCAGCGCTGGAGGGAGAGGGAAGAGAGCGCTGTGGGGGAGGAAGCGGAGGCGCCCGGCTTGGAAGGAGGGCTGTGCGTGCGGACAGTGGTGCACACAATGGCTTCTTACCAATGTCATTGTCGTAAGTGTCATCATCAAACTTTTTGTGGACGATGTATTTTTCTACTTCAAATCTTTGCTCCTCTTCTCCAGGCACCAGCCGATATGTTCTGCCCAAGATCACTGTAAGGTCCTGATAAGGAAACCTAAGGCAGAGGAATAGCTGCTCAGTGCTTTTTGGCTGAGTTACTCTAATGGTCCTGGGTTCGAGTCCTCCCAGGGGCGGGGGAATTCATGTGGCTTCAAGCCTCTCTACCTCTCCAGAAAGCAGTGGGCAGCAGACAGGACCCAGCAGGAGTTGATCAGCACACCTCCACACAGGAACCGCTCTCCCGGGGACCTCCTGTTCTTGACAAAGAGAGCAGCCTGCCACGGGTGCGAGGAGATGTCGGTGAAGAGCCCTCCTGCAATGCGGAACTGAGGCTGCTTGTACTGTCTCAGGCCACAGGTGGCTGCAAAGGAGAGGAGCGGAGAGTTTGTTTCTCCTGCAAACCCAAGTTCCCACAGGCCATTGTCCTCGGCAGAACAGCCTCCAAAGGCCTCCAAACCACAGCTTGCATGAGAACACTGAATGACTTGTCAGATGTTGTGCATGCATTATCTTTATCCCTCCCAACACCAAATTGCAGAGATGGAGAAATTTTGCTCAAGGTCACTATGGCAACTGGATTAGAAGCCAGGTCTATTTGATTCACAAACTAAAGATTTTTCTGCTGTGCTTCATCCCTTCTAATTTTCCTGCTCCCATTTCCTGGTCTAAGAAATAATGAAATAAAGCTGGTCACTGGCTCACACCTGTAATCCTAGCTACTCAGGAGGTATAATCTGAGGATTGTGGTTCAAATACAGTTTAGTTAGGAAAGTCTGATACTTTTATCTCTATAACCACCCAAAAGCAGGAAGTGGAGCTGTAGCTCAAGTGGTAGAGCACCAGCTTTGAACAAAAAGTAAGGGCAGTACCTGGGCTCTGAGTTCAAGCCCCAGTGCTGGCACAGAAAGAAAAAAAAGGAAGGAAGGTAGGAAGGTAAGAGAGGAGGAAGGAAGGAAGGAAGGAAGGAAGGAAGGAAGGAAGGAAGGAAGAAAGGAAGGAAGGAAGGAAGGAAGGAAGGAAGGAAGGAAATACTGTAAGCTTGCTTCTGAGAAATGCCTTTCAGTTTCTCTTCCAACTACTCAGCCTCATCTGTCCTCTAGGGCCAGGTGATATCCCACTTACAAAGCTTTCCTTAGCATCCCAGCCTAAACTGGCCCATTGCACATGACTGTGGTTGGGAGTCAACTGGTAGTTTATGTCTTACTTTCCAGTCAGATTCCATTCCTTGAGGAATGTTCTGGCTTGTCTGTGAGTTCATAGGAACTAAGTGATCATCTATGCTCAAGTAATTTCCAAATTAAACTTGGACTTTCTGAGAACACATGCCAACTTGAATTTGCCCTTAGTTTCCTATCCTGTATCTTGCCTTTTTTTTTTTTTTAATTTAAATCAGGTGTGGGGCTTGAACTCTGGGCCTGGGTGCTGTTCTTGAGCTCTTCAGCTCAAGGCTAGTGTTCTACCACTTGAGCCACTGTGCCACGTCAGGTTTTCTGGTGGTTAATTGGAGATAAGAGTCTCACAGACTTTCCTGCCCAGGCTGGCTTTGAACCGTGATCCTCAGATCTCAGCCTCCTGAGTAGCTAGGATGACAGGGTGAGCCACTAGTGCTCGGCTCCACCCTGTATCTTTAACCCAGTCACTCTGTGTTAAATGGGCTCCAGGGGAAATGTGGAAGAGTTTATAGAAGTACAAGCCTTAGAGCCAGAGGCCCAGCTTTACCCCTCAGAGCCCAGAGCCTGGCAGGAACATGATTTCTGAGTGTTTCCTAGCCAGTGAATGGAGATAGGTTGCCTCCCCTTACCAGGATAGACTGTATTACTAGGAAAATGTGGCAAAGGCACTGTCCAAGGAACCATGTATGAGAGACTTCATTATCACCTCTTCTTCCTCCTCCTCCTCTGCTTCCTCCTCCTATTCACCACTGCCATCATTACACTGGCACCAAGACAGGGCCGTTTAGCTTCTACTAAATATAACAGAAATTGCTTCAATGGTGTGTGTGTGCGCACATGCGTGTGAGCATGCGTGTGCACTGGTTGTGGGGCTCAAACTCTGGGCCTGGGTGCTGTCCCTGAGTTTTTGTACTCAACCCTAGCACTCTACCACTTGAGCCTCAGCTCCACTTCCAGCTTATTGTGGTTAATTGGAGGTAAGAGTCTCATGGACTTTACTGCCGGGGCTAGTTTCGAACCTCAGTCCACAGATCTCAGCCTCTTATGTAGCTAGGATAACAGGCGTGAGACACTGGCACCCGGCTTTGTATTTCTTTTTGGCTCTCCCCCCATCAGGGGCTGACCAAGAGTGCCAACTAGCCCTGTTGCTTCTGTCAGGAATGGAAGCCCCGCCCCAACAAGGCGTGGCCTCCATGGACACCTGGCAGCTACAGCCTGAAGCAGAGCCAGCACTCACAGCACTGGGGCAGGTCGCAGTATTCCCACGTCAGCTTCCGGTCCTTCAGCACGTGACACCAGGGCTTCACATCTCCATCCGGATTCCTACATACATGGAAGTCAGGTTTTCTGTCACATTGACAATCACATTAGAAGCCATAGAGGAAGTGAAAGGAGTGCTATTGAGCTGGGAGGGAGGGAGAGAGGAAGAAAGGGAAGGAGGGATGGAGGTCTCAAACTCAGCTTGACTCTAGCATGGGGAAGTAGACTTCCCTTTATATCTGTTTTTCTATCAGTAATTCCATCAGTAATTGAGTAATCTCCCAGGAATGCTGAGAGGAACTGGAGCTGCTCTGTAAAGAACGTTCTGTATGCATCCTCATAGAATGTTGTATGTGAACACAACAGATAAAGATGAAGTCGTTGTAGGACACATATCTCAAACTTGAGATTTTGGTTCTAAAACAGGTATACTTTGCTTTTCAAAAGTAGGTGTTATTGTGGCAAGTGAATAGCTTGGACTAGGTAACACGCATGGTTCCCTCCCACATGTGAGACCAATCATGTAGCATTCAGTCTTCTCCCCTCCCATACCCAGCTCTCCTCTCTGCCAAGCCCTGACTCCCTCCGACCCTGGGCGACTTACCGGCAGTAGTTATGTTTGCCCAGATCCAGGGCCTGTGAGTTGCTCTTCCATGCTGTATAACTCTTGCCTATCAAGATCATGGAATTCCATGGGAGGCAAGAGGCCCCGGATGTGGTGCGGCTGTGGGTGCCACGGTAGGCCAACCCTTTTCCATCGTAACAGTCCTCACTCATTCCTGGAACAAAGGAAGTATGAAGTTGAAGCAATGCCAATTGTGTGGCAGGGTGGGCAAAGTACAGGAACTAGATATGCTGGCGAGGGAAGTGGAGGTAGTTGAACATGAAGAGGAGTGGTTGTTTGTACGGCCCCCTTTTTTCCCTTTCTTCATTCATGGAGACAGCAGGTGGATTTTGTTATATTTTTAGGTCAGGAATGTCCCCCAGATCCCAGGTGTCAGAGGCTTGATTGTTGTCTGGGCACTACTGGGGGTGGTGGAAGCATTAAGAGGTGGAAACTTTTAAGTCAGAGGTCATGGATCAGAGAGGTGTGGCTCTGAGGGGTCAGGGACATTCTGGTCTCATCCCTCTGTCTCTCACTTCCTGGTCATGAGGTGGCCAGTCAGTTCCCTGCCACACACTCTCACTATGACGTGCCACCACAGGCCCAAAGCAATGGGGCCAAGTGATCCTGGATTGAAACTCCTAAGACTGTGAGCCCAAATAAATCCTTCCTCTGGAGCAGTTGTGATGCAGATCTCAGATGTGATCTCAGATGTGATGCAAGGCTGACTAATAGAGTTCATCTCCTGTGCCAGCTTCCACCAGCTGCGGCCCCCTGACAGCTCTGGGAACAGCTCCGGATCCCATCAGATTGCATGAGAATAGATGCCCTGTGACACGGGGGTGATGGATTTGAAGCTGCTTTGAAAGCAGTTTGGGGTTTCCTGTGGTATGCCATCTGCCTCCCCTTCTTTTCTCCCCACGAGACTGACAAAGTTCACCTCTGCCAAAATGGCATAGTTAGGAGGGATCTGGAAGATAAGATCTGTTACTCTTCAATTAGACTAGGTCTAGAGATGCGGAGAACGCATTAGAATGATTGTATCTGTCCTCACAGGTACATCAGCATTGCCTGGAGACCTGCAGAGGAGTGTGTGTGTGTGTGTGTGTGTGTGTGTGTGTGTGTGTGTGTGTGTGTGTTTAGAACTTAAAACATTTCATGCTATTATGATCAATAATATAATTACTTGTGAAGCAATCACTGATTGCTCTTTTGTAACATTTTTTCCAACATAGGAAGTTATTTCACATTACAAGTTTTGAGGGATGAAGGAAGAAAGAGGCACCATTAATCCACAAGGGAAAATCCTCATTCATTCTCAAGAACTAGAAAGCACTGATTCAGTCCCATTCTCAGCCTGGTAGATGAGGAGGCTGACCAGGCCTGGGAGGACCTAAGTCTCCTCAGTTCTTCCCTCTGCTTTTTCTAAGGGAGTGACCACTCACTCCCGGCCTGCTCCTCCTCTCCTCAAATGAAGAAAGACTCTTGGCTTGTTACCCCAGGTGCTTCTCCCGTAGGACCACTCCAGGGGCCGGTGGGCCGGCTCTGGCTCTCACTTACCCCCGGAACAGAGTGGTGTGCTGCAGAACTCTGCAATATACTTCCCCGCCTTAAAGACATAACACCAGGGTTTCGAGTCTCGGTCGGGATTTCTGAAAAATCAGCCAGGGAAGACCAGGGAAGGTTAAAAAGAAGCCTCCTACTTTAGACCCAAGACTGTTTACTCTCTGGGGCTAAGCTAGTGCCTTGTGGATTGAACACTGGATGGTTGCACCATGTTATGCAGAAATATGACTCACTTATTCTCTATATTTAGAAGTTAAGTATAATTGAAGGAAATGTACATGGATGCCGAGTTAACAAGCAGTGGACAATGCCAGTTTTTGAATCAACATGACTAGGCTACAGTCACCAGGTAGGTCATCAAACATTAATCCAGGGGCTTCTATGCAGGAATGTTATAGCTGTGGTTGGCATTGACAATCAGTGGACTTTAAGTATATTATCCTAGATCATGAATCTGAACTTCATGCAACCAATTAATTAGGCCTTACATGCAAAGCCCAAGATAGCCAGTGCTGGTGGCTCATGCCTGTAATCCTAGCTACTCAGGAGGCTGAGATCTGAAGATCCTGGTTCAAAGGCAGTCTGGGCAGGAAAGTCTGTGAGACTCTTATCTCCACTAACTACCAGAAAACTGGAAGTGGCACTGTGGCATAAAGTGGTAAGGTGCTAGTCTTGAGCAAAAAGAGCTCAGGAACAGCACCCGGCCCTGAATTCAAGCCCCATGACTGACAAAACAAAAAAAACAAAGCACAAGAAATTTGGCTCCAAGACTGCAATATTAACTCCTGCCCAAGTGTTCAGCTTTCTGGCCTGCCCTAGAATTTCAGCCTCACCAGTGCTCCCCCAAAATCAGCCTCTGTCTTCTCACCTGTTTGTCTGTCTATCCATCTAGCTACCCAACTACCTATCATCTATCTATCTATCTATCTATCTATCTATCTATCTATCTATCTCCTATTTGTCCAATTAAGCCACCCATCCATCGATCCGCCCATCTGCCACCTAGCTCCTATCTTGTGTGGCCTTGGCTGTTTGTACGGATCTGACCCTGTCTGTGTCGCAGCTGTACACTGGAGGAAAATCACCTCTCACCTGCAGTAGTTGTGATTCCCAAGGCCCAGTTTGATGGCTCCCGGCCTCCGCCCGCTGTAGGGCTTCAGAGCCAGCGCACTGCTGTTCCAGTTGATGCACTCGGTCCCACTTTCCGCCGTACTCCATGTGCCCCTGTAGTTGATGCCCTGGCCCTTGTAGCATGTGGCTCTGGCATCTGATTAACAGCAAGACGTGTGACAACTCACTTTCAAGACCCTTTTGCTCTGCATTCTCTCAGCCCAGTGGGTCAGACTGGCTGCTGAAGCTGCTGGTGCCAGTGAGCGAGGTGGCCAGAGCTGTCCAGCAGGCAGTGCCAAGACAGGTTCCACCCACTGGCCCCAATGCTGGGGCTCCCTAAGCTCTTTCCAGTCCCTCTTCCCTGCTCCCTCCACCATACACTTCCGTTTCTTTCTGGGTCCAATCACAGCCCATCTTACACACCCCCCCTTTGCACTCACCTATTTCACAGCTCTTCCCCATAAAGCCTTCAGGGCACTGGCACACAAAGTCTGAGAAGTACAGAGCCTGCCAGCACGTGCCCCCATTGAAACACCTCGGCTGGCTGCAACCTGTCAAGTGCAAGTGAGGAAACCTCTAGCTATTTTGGAAGCAGTTCCAAGAACAATGTGAATTATGATGTTAAACAACTATTTTGCAATGCACAAAAGGGATGTCCCAGCTAGCCACAAAGTGTCACCCCATTTTACATTTGAGGAAACAGAGGCCTACAGCACTTGCCCAGGACCACAGTCACCTTCCTTCACCTTTGCTCAAAGGGCGCCGTGTGTGCCTTCTGCTGAAGGTGCACACACACTGGAGATGGGATCAGGCCAGAGCTGAGACTCAGGCAGGAAGCACTGAGTCAATACAAGCTGGGCACTGGTGGCTCATGCCTGCAATCTTAGCTACTCTAGAGGCTGAGGTCTGAGGATTGCTGTTCAAAGCCAGCCCAGGGAGACAGCTTTGTAAAACTCTTATCTCCAAGTAACCAGCAAAAAGCCAGAAGCTTACATGGTAGAGTGATGGCATTTGGAAAGTCAATACACTTTCGGGGGGTGGGGGGTGACAAAGGCTCACTATCTCACTAATATAGCCCAGGTTGGCCTTAAGTTCAGGATACTCCTGTCCCCCTCTCCCAAATACTGAGATTACAGGTGTGCACCACCCTGTCTGGCCTGGATACTTGCCTCTGACGGGCACTGAGTGGCACTGTGATCTGCCACTGTTGCACCAGCAGTATTCCACCCGGTTGCCCCTGAGCACGGGACGCAGCCATGATTCACGCTGCTGGTAAATCCTCTGTGTTTTCTCATCTTTGCAGGTCCCTGTAACACAGGACACCCTAAGCTGATCTCTTCAGAATATAACAAAAATATTAATAAAGGCTCACACCCCTGGACCTACTGAAAATAGTCTCTCACTTCAGTAGTGTTACACTTTCAATATACAGTGGGCCTTCTATAGGGACAAGGTAGTTAGTAATGTATCTGCACTGATGAAAATGTTGACTTCTTCCTTGTCATTATTTCCTGAGTAATACAATATAATGATGATTTGCATGTATGTTAGGTATCATAGGGAATCTAGACATGATTGAAAGTATGGGGGCATCAGCACCCTTCCTAGATAAGGAATCCGCACATCCATGGTTTGGATTTTGACAACCTCAGGATGTGCTAGGCCCTGCAGACACAGTCAAAATGCCTAAAGTTATATCATCAATGACTCCTCTTATTGGTTTTCCTCTGGTGTGCATCATTTTAAAAGTATTTATTAATATGTATGTAATAACATTAAATAGTGCTCATTTTAATTCATTGAAAATACATCTGAGTTAGCTACTTCCCAAGGTTTTAGATCTGAATAAGCACCACTATGCAGAAAGAATGCATATTTTTGCCCCAAAGAAAATGTTAATATAGTTTAGCCTATGTAGAAGTATACGACCTTTATTAATTTTTTTTTTTTTTGCCAGTCCTATGCCTTGGACTCAGGGCCTGAGCACTGTCCCTAGCTTCTTTTTTTTTTTTTTGGCCAGTCCTGGGCCTTGGGCTCAGGGCCTGAGCACTGTCCCTGGCTTCTTTTTTGCTCAAGGCTAGCACTCTGCCACTTAAGCCACAGCGCCACTTCTGGCCATTTTCTGTATATGTGGTGCTGGGGAATCGAACCCAGGGCCTCATGTATATGAGGCAGGCACTCTTGCCACTAGGCCATATTCCCAGCCCCCTGTCCCTAGCTTCTTTTTGCTCAAGGCTAGCACTCTGCCACTTAAGCCACAGCACCACTTCTGGCCATTTTCTATATATGTGGTGCTGGGGAATCGAACCCAGGGCTTCATGTCTATGAGGCAAGCACTCTTGCTACTAGGCCATATTCCCAGACCCTATTAATTTGATATGAGGGAAATAGGCAAAGTATTCCGCTGATGTTCTCTTCCTTTTTCTGTATTTAAAGAGAAATGTTAACTTAGAAACATTTTCCTTATTTGGGGGGGCAGGGGCAATATTGGGTTTGAACACAGGACTTCATGATTTCTAGGCAATACTGCTGGGCCACACTTCTAGGTTACTTTTTTGGATATTCCTGTCTGTCTCTAGGCCTGGGCAACAGTCCTCCTGGTTTTTGTTTTGTTTTGTTGACAGTCCTGGGGCTTGAACTCAGGGCCTGAGCACTATTCCTGAGCTTTTGTGCTCGAGGCTAGCACTCTACTACTTCGAACCACAGCACCACTTCTGGTTTTATGATGGTTAATTGGAGATAAGAGTCTCCTGTTCAGGCTGGCGTTGAACCTCAATCCTCAGATCTCAGCCTCCTGAGTAGCTAGGATTACAGGTGTGAGCCACTGGCACTCAGCAACAATCTTCCCTTTTTTCACTTCATATCAAACCTGGGATAACAGATGAGCATCACCACACCCAACATCTTCCCTTGAGATATGTGGTCTCCCAGACTTCCTCCCCCCCCCCTCCCGCCCCTGGCCGGCTTTGAACTGTAATCCTCCCAATTTCAATTTCCCAAGTAACTAGGATTATATATGTGAGCCACCAGCACCTGGCAACTTTACTTTTGATTAACTAAAGAAGTAACATATGGGACTGGAGATGTGGTTCAGTAACAGAGTAGTTGCTTAGCACATACCATTCCTGGGTTCTGCCCCCAGTATCAACAAATTAAATAAATAGAACTGTTAATTGTTTTGAGGGTCTGCTGACTCCAGGATACTGCTGTAAAACAACATGCCATCCAACAACAAAGTCATTAAGGGGAGGCTTAGTGTAAGAAAACTTTCACTTATTAAAGGGATGTTGGAAAGATTTCTAGAGGGCAGGCATATGTGTACCTCATTGGTTTGAGGTCCTGGGTTCAACCCCTAGCATCACTCCCCTCCAAAAAAGGAGAGGATAGAGCCAGGTGTAGTGGCTCATACCTATAATCCAGGAGACTGAGATTGGGGGATCATGGTTCGAAGCCAGCCTGGGCAGTCTGTGAGTCTGTGAGACTCTTATCTCTAGTTAGCCACCAGAAAACCAGAAGTAACACTGTGGCTCAAAGTGGTAGAGTGCTAGCCTTGAGCAAAAGAGCTCAGAGCTAGTGCCCAGACCCTGAGTTCAAGCCTGCCAATTGACAGCCTCCCCCAAAGAGGGAGGGGGTTGTCTTCCAAACTTAAAGGAACCAAGACATAAGGGAGAAAAGATGGGGCCCCAGCTTGGTAACTTATGATTTCAACTGAGTTCTTCAAATCCAAATCAAGAAAAAGCAGCTGTTATTAATTTTCATTCTTTTTGGAATCCTCATAAAAATGTTCCTCTGCTTCCTAGAGAGAACTCTAAACATAGAGTAGTGGAAAGAAAATTCACCCCTGTGCCTATGAGATAGCCCCACTTAGTTACCTTCGTTTTACTGACAGGAAGTACTAGAACAGAGCTAGTTAAGCAATCATGGAACAAGGAAGACTCCACAGGACCTGCACAGCTATGGCTGTGCATATAACACTTTCTCATGCATATAACAAGAACATTGGACCACTGGGCTGGTGGGTTCCCACAGACTTATGATTCCCAGACAACTTGATTGTTTCTCTTCAATCCCATCTGGGGAGTTTAATTGGTTGGCTGTATGTAGGCAGAATGCCCCTGAAAAAGTAAGTAGGCAATGGGTAGAAGATGAATCTCCTGACAGTATAAAGCACCTCAGACTGAACCTGCCTTCTGCTTCCATCCACCCTGTCTTCTTACCTCTGAAGGATCTAGCACCTCTTCGGGATCGGGTGAGGATTTCCTGCAAAGAGACCAGGAGGAAGGATCAGCATGTGATGGGAAGAGACCACCTAGGAATCTGTCCATCCGAAGATGGTGTGGAAGCAATAGGGAAGCACCCTAGCTCCCTCCAGTTGGGGGTCCCAACACACAGTTCCCCGAAGAGATCGACAACAACGAGAAATAGAACGAACAGAAGAATCACAGGAACCAGAAAAGAAGAAAGAAAAAAAAAAAAAAGCTCACAAGTTGCGCGCACGCAAAGAGGGAAAATAGCAAGGGCCTCCCCGACCCCTGGCGCAGCGGCCTGCAGAACCCAGACGCAGAAAACTGGGGACAGGCAGAGATGGAGACCAGAGGCGAGGAGTCCTGACATCCAGACCCCGAGAGCTCCCACTGCCGGGCAGCCCACAACCCCTTCCAGGACCCCTGCTGCCCCACGGGAGACCAGCGCTGGCAGTGACCCAGGAGGCTTGGCCTGGACGCCACCCTCTCCCCCCACACTTTAAGGAGACAAAGAGGCCGGAACCCTTCCCAGTGCCCCTAACCCTAACCCAGCCGCCGGCTGGCTTCCGGTGCAAGGCCACAGGGGCGGGTATTTGACAGGCCTTGGCACCCTGCCTTTCCCATCGTGCTGGCTATTGGGAGCTCAGCACGGGTGAGCAGCTGGTGGAGGGCTCTGTGCCGGGAACCGCGTGGGGCAGCAGCCAGGGGAGACCCAGGACGTGGGTGTGCCTGCACGCCAGCCCCTGGCAGGAAGCACGAGCTGGCAAGGTGCCTGCCAAGGACGGCACACCCGGGTTGGGGCCTGGAGGGAGCTGCTGGACCAGCTGCCTCATCTCGAAGCGTGAACTGTGTAAGTAAGTGCTCCAACAGCGGACAGGCAAATGGTGCAAGTGCGCTGGCAGGGGGCGGAGCACACACGTGCACGTTAAGACGAGGTGGACCCAGTGGCAGACCAGGCACCGGCCACTGGGGAGCGAGAAACAACTGACCCAAAAAACCCAGGGCACCCATGGGAACCCAACCCTTCTGAAGCCACGCCCATCCCGGGAGCTTGACCCAGCTTGGGTCTAGAGACCCCGTGTGAACCAGCCGGGGGCAAAGCGAAGGCTGCCACGGGCCGTCCAAGCCAGGCAGAGCGTGGGACACAGCCCAGTACCCAGACGCGTGAGTCAGGAACGGCCGAGGGAAAAGCCTTGTAGCAATCCAACAAGCCAGCAGCCATCCAGTGAGAGCGCAGAAATGGAGAGCCCAACAAAGAACAGTTAAAGATAGGAGGACAGAACCGGCCAAAAAATTAAAAGGGGAGTTCCAAAGCAATTTCAAGAGCATAAAGAAGAAATCTCAAAGGAATTCATGAGTTCAAAAAAGAAATGCCGATAAAAATAGACACAGCATATACCTTGTTAAAAGATGAAATTAATACTTTGAAAACCGATACAGGAACCATAAATGGTTCAATTGCCACAGTGCAAACTACAATGGTAGGTAACAGAGTAAGTGAGATGAAAAATAAAATATCAGGAGTTAGAGATAAAATAGAGGAGCTGGGCTGGGAATATGGCTTAGCTGTAGAGTGCTTGCCTAGCATGCATGAAGCTCTGGGTTCAATTCCTCTGCACCACATAAACAGAAAAAGCCAGAAGTAGTGCTGTGGCTCAAGTGGTAGACTGTTAACCTTGAGCAAAAAGAAACCAGGGACAGTGTTCAGGCCCTGATTCCAATCCTCAGGATTGGCAAACAAACAAAACCAGAGGAGCTGGAGCAGTAAGCCATAGACATGGAAAAAGCACTCAAAATCCATCAAAGGGAAGACCAAGAACTGGCACAAAGCCAAGAAGTATAATATTCACTTAAGTGGTACCACATAACAGAAGCATTCAGAATACCTAGTAGAGAGGACCCTAGAAGAAATACTAGACACATCATAGTAAAAACATTAAATCCGAGTAGCAAAGAGCTGATTTTAAATGTGGCAAAATCAAAGGAGCTACACTACAATGGAAAGAAAATCAGAATCACTGCAGACCTCTCCACACAAATCCTCAATGCAAAAAGAGCCTGGAAAGGTACTATCCGAGCCCTGAAAACAAACAACTGCTCACCCAGACTGATATACACAGCGAAGCTAGAATTTACATTCAACAGAGAAACTAAAACTTTCTATAACAAAGAAAAATTAAAGGAATACATGAACAATAGGCCAGCTCTACAAAAATATTGAGATGAGGAATATAATCTAAAGGAGACAATCAAGATCAGGGAACTACATCAGATAGAAATCACTAGGAGATCAATTTAGTAAGCACAAGAGAAGGAAAGAAGCCAAATACAACTAAGCAGGAAAATGGCAGGAAACACAACACCTCTCTCTATAATAAATAACTATAAACATTAATGGACTAAATTCTCCTATCAAAAGAAAAAGAACTGCAGAGCGGATCAGAAAACAAGATCCATCCATTTGTTGTCTCCAAGAGACTCATCTCACAGCTAAATTTGAAAACAAACTCCAAGTGAAGGGATGGAAAGAGATCTTCCAAGCAAATGCACCCAGCAAGAAGGCAGTGGTTGCCATTTTGATTTCTAAAAAATTAGCATTCTCATGAAAATCAGTTCAAAAAGACAAAGAGGGTCATTACATATTAATACAGGGAACAATCCACACAGGGGATATAACAGTCATCCATTTATATTTAATCATATAATGGAGCACCTAAATACATTAAATGCTCTCAGACTTACAGAACAAGCTAGACTCAAATACAGTAGTAGTGGGAGACTTTAATACCCAACTTTCACCGAGACAGGTCAACCACACAAAGGATAAGCAAAGAAACCTCAGATCGAAATGACACCATATCCCAAACGGACTTAACAGACATATACAGAGTTTTCTACCTAACAATGACCCGACACACATTCTTTTCAGCAGCCCATGGAACATATTCCAAAATAGATCATATCATAGTTCACACACAAAGCCTTAGCAAATACAAGAAGGTTGACAATCCCTTGTATTCTATCTGACCACAGTGGAATCAAACTAGTTCTTAACAACAAAGCATACTGCAGAAATTACTCAGTACATGGGGGCTGAACAGCACTCTACTGAATAACACCTGGATCACAGAATGAATTAAAGAAGAAATTAGAGTTCCTTTTTTTTTTTTTTTTGCCAAAACTGGGGCTTGCAACTCAGGATCTGGGCACTGTCCTGAGCTTCTTTTGCTCAAGGCTAGCATTCTACCACTGGAGTCACTACACCACTTCCGGCTTTTTCTGTTTATCTGTTTACTGAGGAATGGAACCCAGGGCTTCATGCATGCTAGGCAAGCACTCTATCATTAAGCCACACCCCCAGCCCAGAGGTCCTATAATACGATGAAAATGAAAATATATCACAAAGGAATCTCTGGGACACAGCAAAAGCAGTGCTGAGAGGCAAGCTCATAGCTTAGTTCACACTTCAAAAAATAGAAGCAGCTTCAGTGAATAATCTCATGATGCAATTCAAACTTCTAGAAAAGCAAGAAAAAATTAAATCTAAAGTTACTACACAGACAGCTATAACTAAGATTAGGGCAGAAATTAACAAGAGAAAAAAATTTAAACTATACATAAAATTAATGAAGCAAAAAGCTGGTTATTTTTACTCTAGTAGTGAATTGTTTAATTGCTGTAATTTCCTTGTATCCTCGGTAGACCACTTCTAATGTTTCTAAATGTGCTTTCCAATTTCATTTTTCTCTTTTTTATTATCTTTAAGTAGTTGTACAAAGGAGTTGCCATTTATTAAAGAAAGTTTATGAATACAATACATCATGATCAATGTTGCCCCTTGTAATATTCTCACCCATCCCTTCCAACCAACCCCTTCCCGCCAATTTCATTTTTATTGCATACTGCTGCTCTCCTATACCCTTTACCCACCACTTGGCTTCTCTGGAAAGGCAGAGCTAAAGCAGTCTTGTGCAATCTTTTACTTATTAAAATTCTTTCACTCCTATAAGCTGAATCTAATATTGAACACTTGACATCATGCCTTTAGTTATTCCTTTCTGTTTAAGTTTCTAATTTTCCCTCTAAAACATGAATTCTGATTGGGCATTATGGACTTATAAAGTAGAAAACAACTTGAAAAGGGCAAAAACACTGCCACTAAAAATGTGACTATCCTCATGTGGTTGTGAATGCTAGCAAGTGAAAAAAAAAAGAAGAAAGAACAATAAGTACATTGTTTCATCCTGCTCATATTGCCACATTAGAGAGCAGAAGACAAATCTATGACCATGCTGTGTCTAGATGTCAGATCCTAGAGATGCAACACTCAGAACATCACTCAAGCAGGACACATTTTCTTATCAAATGGGAACAGGGCTCTCTGGAGCCAGTAAAAAGCTGTTTTTTTAAAAATAAATAAATAAAATTGACAGACCTCTTGCAAGATTAACAAGTACAATCACTCTAGAAAGCAGTCTGGAGGTTATCAGAAAACATAGACATACCCTACAACCCAGCCATACCACTCCCTGGCATCTTCTATCCGGAGCAACAAAAACCAGGATACGACAAGGACACCTGCACCTCTATGTTCATTGCTGCACTGCACAATAGCCAAGATAGGGAAACAACCCAGATGCCCCACTACAGATGAATGGATCCAAAAAATGTGGTACCTATATACAATGGAATTTTACACAGCCATTAGAAAGGATAAAATAATGGCAAATGCAGGGAAATGGACAGAACTAGAACAAATTGCGTTGAGCTAGATAAGCCAAGATCAGAGAGACAAACAGTTCATGGTCTCCCTGATATGCAGGTGTTAAGAGTTAAAATGCAGGCTGGGGATATGGCCTAGTGGCAAGAGTGCTTGCCTCGTATACATGAGGCCCTGGGTTCAATTCCCCAGCACCACATATACAGAAAACCGCCAGAAGTGGCGCTGTGGCTCAAGTGGCAGAGTGCTAGCCTTGAGCAAAAAGAAGCCTTCTTTACCTCACATATGGTGTATACACATGCGCATCTGAGGGAAGCTGGAAGGAGGGCACAGAATGAGTGGAAAGTGGCTATAAAAATACAGCAGAGGGCCCATCAGCTGCACTGGACATTAATGAAAGTGAACTAAGCAACTCAAAGGTGGTGATGGGAGGGAGGGGATGAGAGAGAAAGAGGGAACAGCTGACACTAAGCAAAAGAAAGGAAATGTACATATCAAACGATCTGGAAGAAATAGTTTCATTGTTAATGTTCGTAGAGTTCATAAACTTCGTAGATTAGAACGATGGTATTTATCATTGTGAAGGTTAAAATGTGTATTGTGACTTTGGTTCAGTATAACTACGCCACAGTACTGTGAAATTTATGTAGTTACTTAATCTCAATAAAGAAATCTTTGGGGGAAAAAAGAATCTGTCAATCAGGTGCTATCTGCTCAGGTGACCCCCTTCTCAGGAAATGGCCAGGATGGAATGTCCATTTCCTGTCTTCTTCTAATCCTTCCCCTCCTCACTAGCAGAACTTTATGCATAAGTAGAACTGGTTCCTATCCATGCTATCCAATAGAGTTGCCAATGGAAATTTTGATAACATGACCAACGAACTGATTTTCCAGTTTCAGGTAATTTTAATTAATTGAAAGTTTACCTAACCATATGTCGATCAGTGGCTGTCATATTGCACAATGTTCTCTAAGTAGTTAGTCCAGTTCTTTCTTCTCTAAAACTTTGTTATAGAGACATCTTATCTTTGCCCTTGTATGGCAGCCTTTGCTGTGTGAATTTTTGAAGAGTGTGTAGATTCCATTCCTATCCATTTGTTTTCTTCTATGGCTCACACATAGTGCTTGCATTGTCTTCTATACTTGATGAATTATTCAAATATTTTTTCCAGTGCTGGTGAATCATACCCAGTGCTTTACACATACCATGCAGGTTATCTGCCACCAATCTACATTTATAGCCTTTAATTTTTGTTATTATTGTTGTTTTCAGTGCCAGTCCTGGAGCTTGAAGTCAGAGCCTGAGCCCTGTCCCTGAGCTTTTTGTGTTCAAGGCTGGTGCTCTACCACTTGAACCATAGCTGCACTTCCAGCTTTTTTGGTGATTAATTGGAGATAAAAGTCTCATGGACTGCTCTTGCCTAGACTAGCTTCAAACTACAATCCTCCGATTTCAGCCTTCTAAACAGGATTACAAGCATGAGCCACTGGCTCCCAGCTAGCCTCCCCCGCCCCGACCCTTTTTTTGAGACTGTCTTTTTATAGTAAGCCCTAAACTTGAGATCCTCCTGCCTCAGCCTCTCAAATGCTAGGATTACAGGTATGGCTCAAATACATTCTTTTTTTTTTTTTTTTTTTTAAGTTTTTGTACTGGTACTGGGGTTTGGGCACTGGGCACTGTTCCTTAGTTTTTCATTCAAGGTTGGCACTCTACCCCTTGAGCCTCACCTCTACTGGCTTTGTGCTGGTCCTAGGGCTTGAACACAGGGCCTCGGCACTGTCCCTGAGCTTTTCTAATTAAGGTAGTGCTATGCCATGTGAGCCACAGCTCAACTTCTGGCTTTTTTTTTGGTGGTTAACTGGAGATAAGTCTCATAGACCTTCCTGCCTGAGCTGGCTTCAAACCATAATCCTCAGACCTACCTTCCGGAGTAGTTAGGATCACAAGCATGAGCCACTGGTATCAGCTTCCACTTCTGGAGTTTTGGTGATTAGCTGAGATAATAGCTTCACAGACTTCTCTTCCCTGGGACAGCAATCCTTAGATCTCAGCCTCCTGAATAGCTAAGATTGTAAGTATGAGCCACTGGCTCTTGGCTCAAATATATTCTTTAAAATAGCTCCAAAGAAGGCAATCAAAAGCAGAGGGTTCTCAGAATAAGTGCCTAGGTTCTACTGTGGGAGCTTAGACCTCAAGTGTCTCACCCAGATGGGACCGTGTACAGTACATTTGTGTCCTGTGGTCATGCTCTCTATTGTGGGGCATCATTCCCTTCCTGGGGTGCTTGGAAGGGGTGGGCTCCTGGTTATACCAAGAGGATCTGCAAGCACAGCTGCCTGGAAGGGCGAGGTTCAAGGACATGGTGATACCTACCTGGCTGAACACGGTGAGGATCGCTCCACAGAGCAGCAGTACACACAAAAGCTCTCTCCTCATCAGATTCATCCTTTCTTCAGTCTCTCTCAATTCTAGAAGAAGAGGAAGGCAGTAATGCAGGAGGTCAAAGAGTGCAAAAGTTTAAGAGCCTGGGATTTAAATCTTTCCACCATCAGTCCTGGGGCAAGTGTCTAGAAGATGATTTTTAATTGCAATAGATCTATTTGCATATATATACTGTATATATGAATATAGTATATACATACATAAATACATACATATATACATAGTAACATGTATACCATAAAATATAGTACCTTAACCATTTGTGAGTGTTCATTAGTAAGTACATAAACATTATTGTGCAAATGTCTCCACCATCCAATTCAGAATTTTTTTTTTATGCTGGTCCTGGGGCTTGAACTCAGGACCTGGATGCTCTTAAGTTTTTTCTGCTCAAGGCTGGCGCTCTGCCATTTGGGCACATCTCTACTTTGACTTTTTGGTGGTTAATTGGAAATAAGAATCTCACAGACGTTTCTGCCCAGGCTGACTTTGAATTGTGATCCTCAGATTACAGCCTCTTGAGGAGATAGGATTACAGAGTGAGCCACCAGCGCTTGGCCCTGTCTAGAACTTAACCATTAGGACCTGAAGCTCTGTAGCTACTAAAGAGTAGTCTCCTGCTCTCCCAGCCCTTGACATCCTCTGTTCTGTCAGTTCCTGACTACTTTTCATACATGGTGGCCATGAATCACAATGCTTAGTTCAGTCAGCCTTGTGTCCTGAAGTTCATCCAGGTTTCTGCCTATCCTGTCTGGATAAATCATATTTTATATACCCATTCATCTGCCGATGGAAGCTTTGGTTGCTAAAGGGTTATTTTGCTTAGAAATTTCTGCAGGTAGAAGGGCAAGGCCATTTCTGGCACTTCTTGGGGGCCTGGGGACCACAGTCCCAGTCACTGGCTTCCAGGAAAGGGCTTTCCTGTCCTGGAGTAATGTCGCCGGAGCCCTCTGGCTGTTTCAGAGTCGGCTGCAGGGATTTCATTGCTGGCACATCCCAGCATAGCCCACCTACCTGACCCCTCAGCTCTCTTGCTTGCAAGGGCCAGAGCTGGCTCCAGGCCCCTTGGTCTCATCCCAGGAGAAGCCCTACGCCCTCCTTTTTTTAGACTATGACAGACCCAGTAAAGTGAAGATCTGCACAGAGGAAGCACCTGGATTTTGGCCACTATACTCAGATCTTCCCAGACCTCAAATTCCAGATTCCCATCAGCCTTTCTCTAGATCTTGCCCTGAGTGGCTGAAAGTAGGTTAGTTGGCCAGTACTGTTTTGTGGTCTGATTCCACAGAGTCACAGCAGGACCTCCTTCCCTGACTCACTTCTCTTCAGTCACAACAACCCTGATTCCCACCCCTCCCCCATCCTCAGGACCCAAAGCCATGAGATCAGAGACTGCCAGGATTCCGACTGTCTGGGATTTGGAAGCACCATCAGCCATCTCCCTTCGGGATATGTATGAGGCATGAAGGAGGATGAGGCTGGGGAGAGAGAGGAGACAGAGCACACAAGTGCTCAGGCAGTACCACCCTCTCTCCACGCTGGGCCTCTGTTCTCCAGCGGCTCCCGGAAGGGCAGGCTGAGCACTCTGAGGGCCTTTCTGCACCGGAGGGATAGTGATGCCACTGCTCACTGGCGCCAAGGAGCCAAAGGAGAAAGGAAGTAGTGGTGACGGCCACTCAAAAACAGGAGCCTGTGGTATAATCTTCTGATCTTGAGGAATCTCTCTTGCAAATCTTTCTTCAATTTTCCTTTCCTAAATTTTGCAAAATTCTGCTTAAATTTCCCTTAATTTTATCTCAGTATTTACAAACTTTTAGAAACAGATCTTCATGGATCCTGTACTTCCATCTTGACATTTCCCTAGATGGATTTTTGGAGGGAGAAGCGCAGTACTAGGTATTAAGAGTTTGAACTCAGGCCTTCCGTTTTGCAAGCAGGAACTCTACCACGTGGCTTTTCTACCAACTACTCTTTGGGTTGGTTATTTTTTTAAATATAATTTATCATCATCATCGTCATTATTCATTATCATTTATTGTTAAGGTGTTATACATAGAGGTTACCATTTCATAAGTCAAGTAATGAGTACCTTTCTTTTTATGGATAATGTCACCTCTTCCTTGCTTTCTTCCCATTTCCCCTCCCATCCCTGCCCACAAGTTACATAGTGGGTTGGTTATTTTTAAGATAGGGTCTTGATTTATGCTTGGGCTGGCTTGGATCGTACTCCTCTTTGTGCTTCCCTTTATTGCTGGGATGACAGGCGCTTACCACCATGCCACCATACCACCATTGGTCAGGATGGGATCTCATAAAATTGATCAACTGACTGACTGATTGATTGGGATGGCCTCAAGCTCCAACTCTGCAATCCCCACCTTCCAAGTAGCTAGGATAACAGGCATGAGCCACCATATCCAGCTTGTCCCACCTTTTGTTGTCTCAGGTAACCGAGGGGGTGGACAGATTGCATGCTCAACTCAGCGCCTTTTTGGATGAAACACATAATTACACGAGCAAGGAAACAAACCACCCAGAGACGAACGCTCTCTTCTTCATCCTGCACATGAAACTACCATGCCTTCTCAGCTTACAGTCGCCTGCCCTTTGCCCTTGGTGTCCACCTGTTTGTACTTCTGGTGCTGCAGTCACAGGACCACAGGCAAGTGCCGGCACACATGCCAAGTGAATTTGTATTTCAAGTACTCAAAGTCTTTCTAAATAGAACCAGTTGTACAAATCAGACAAGACAAAGTGAGATAGGAACAATATTTGCTCCTCCCCAAAGACCAGCCCTTGTCCTGGAGTACTAGGGGTATCATGGCTTGGGGGGGGGGGATCAGCCTCAAAGACAGGCAGGGCAGAAGACACCAACAGGCAGACGGCATTCTGCCTTTTCCCAAGTGGGCACAAGGGATGGAAACACATGGTGTGGGCTTCAGGAAGAGACAGAGCCTGATTTTCTGTCTTCCAGCTGCCTTTCTCCTTGCTAGGCCCTGAGTCCAGTGGAGATGACTTTCATATCAGCAATGTGACAGCTCCCACCCGTCTCCATGGAGACAGCCAGAGTTCTGGATGGCCACATGGGGGAAGAGGATGACAGAGAAATTAGTCACCCACCAACCGTCGAAAAACAGTGCAATCCCAAGATGGGAGAGTGAAGAGGGGGGGAAAGTGTATCCTTTGTTAGAAAAGTGGGTGTGGAGGTCTGGAGTGGTGCCGGGAAGAAGAACAAAATGAACGCCAGAAATGTGGACTCAGACTCTGAGGCCGGTGGGCCTGGGCAGACTTCGATGCTGTGGACAGTAGGGAAGCAGGTTCACATGTGTGTGAGGAGGCTGGGTGGGAGGTGAGACTGAAGGACAAAATCCAAGAAGCCCCTTAGGGGTATTTATGTAGTTTTTGTTTTCCTACCTTCTTCTTTTGGCACTATGTAATAATTTTCCAAGATCATCAAATAACTAAACTAGAAAGAAAGGAAGGAGCGAAGGAAGGAACGAAGAGAAAGAGGGAAGGGGGAAGGAGGGATAAGGAAAGTAAGAGAGGGAGGAGAGAGAGAAGAAAGAAAGAAGGGAGAGAAGGGGAGGAAAAAGAAGGAGGAAAGAAGGATAGGAAAGAAGGGAGGGAGGAGGAAGAATGAAAAAGAGGAGGAAAGAAGGAAGAAAAGGAGGGAGGAAGGAAGGAAAAAGGAAGGAAATGAGGAAGGAAGAGGAAGAAAGGAGAGAGGGAGGAAGGCAGAAGCAGGGGAGGGACCAGCAGCCACGTGGTCCTATCCTCTGCTGTGGATTGGGCAGAGCCACTGGCAATAGGAGACCTGGCAGAAGGACCTGAGGACGTGTAGGTGGCATCTTGAGCCTCCCCACTCTTCCCTCTCAGCCTCTCCCCTACCTTCTCTATCTTCCCTCCATCGTAATTTGCACTAAGGAAAGGAACTACTGAACACATTCATAGGCGGTAAAAATGGCCAGCTGAAAATGAAGTTGTCATTTCTATCCCTCCATCCCTTCAAAAAGCACCTACTATTGTAGGCACAAACCTGCTCCTAGCCATGCAAAACCAAGAGGTTTTGCTAATGTTCTTTTTTTCTTCTTCTTCTTTCCTTCCTTTCTTACTTTTTTTTTTTTTTGTGTGTGGGGGGGTAATGGGGCTTAAACTCAGAGCCTGAATACTGTCCCTTAGCTTTTTCATCAGGGTGAAACTTTACTACTTGAGCCACAGTTTCACTTCTGGCTTTTTGCTGATTGAGAGAAGAGTCTCAAGAACTTTTCTGCCTGGGCTAGCTTTGAGCCACAATCCTCACATGTCAGCTTCCTGGCTATCTAAAGCATGAACTACACAGTGCTCACAGCTCAGTGGTGATGGAGAAGTTCCTAGGTAGAAATGCTTTCATTTAAATACAGGAAAGTGACTTGTAACAAAAGTACTGGACAAATGCAGCCCATCCAACAAAGTCTGATTCTAGGTGCAAACCAGAAGGCCCTAGATGTGGGTGAACTGGAGGACCTGTAGCTTGTACAGCAAACTACAGGAGACTGCGATTGCAAGAGGAAAACAAGTAAACTGTTACTCTTCCATAATTTTGCACCATGTACAAGGATTGCTAAAGTAAGAGTCTTATATTCTTACCTTTTCTCTGGAAATTTGAGTAGGAGAGAGTCGATCTCGAAGAGTATCAATGTCCTAAAACTACTCCAGCTTTAACCCTACCCCTGCCCCCATGATCTTACCCCCATTAGAGCCAAGTTAGAGAAGAAATGGCCAAATCCCCTTCCTTGCACCAGCACAGATGTTTTTCTAGGAGAAAGATCTAGGCAGTGGAACAGGCAGTGAGCTCCCTGGTCAGGTACCTTTGTTCTAGCAGGGTCAGACCCCAGGACAAGAACCTGAGGCCTGGCAGTTTTAGCCCCAAATCTAGAGATCTTCTTACTCTTTACCTTTAGAAATGGCCTTTTTCTCCTTCCTTCCCTTTTGCTCTGCCTCCCTCCCCCTCCCTTTGTTTTTGCATTTCTGACAAGGGGCAAGTGCTCTTCCACTGAGCTAAATCCCCAAGCCCCTCTCCTTTCCTTTTTTTCCAAAAAAATCTTTATATTGTTTTTACTTTTTTTGGACAGGGTCTTGATATGTGTGATGCATGCCAAGTTGGTCTAGAACTCATAACCCTTAAGCTTCCTGAGAGCTGGGGGCTGCAGCCCCCACCCCCAGCCGTCTCTTACTGAACAAAACCTAGTCTAATGTAATCCATTAACTGAAATGAGATGAATAAGGTAGAATTCTCTCCTGGTGCCCTGATGCCCACTATCAGGGAAAAATGCTCTCCAAAGCATCTTCAAAATATAGGCACGATCTGCAGCTAAGCTCCATGAAATTAACCTCGGGAAAATCCACGGGGGTACCTGCTCCATCTCCTTCGAGCTCTGCCATCTACCAGCTAACCTGGCTCTTTGGAAGAATTAAGAAAGTGTTGGTTGGGATCTAGGAAAACAGTAGTCTCTGCCCCTTTTGTGTTACACGTTTTGTTTTTTGTTTGTTTGTTTGTTTTGTTTTTGGCCAGTCCTGGGGCTTGGACTCAGGGCCTGAGCACTGTCCCTGGCTTCTTTTTGCTCAAGGCTAGCACTCTGCCACTTGAGCCACAGCGCTACTTCTGGCTATTTTCTGTATATATGTGGTGCTGAGGAATTGAACCCAGGGCCTCATGTATACGAGGCAAACACTCTTGCCACTGGGCCATATCCCCAGCCCCATGTCACACATTTTTTTAAAAAGCTTTCTTCCTCCCACTGTCTCTTCTGTCTCTCTGTCACTGTCTCTGTCTGTGTCTCTCTGTGATGCAGGGGTTTAGAGTTTAGGGCTTTGCACTGGCCAGGCTGGTGTTTTATCACTTAAGCATAGCACTATCCCTTTTGCTTTAGTTATTTTTGAAAATAGTGTCTTGTGGCCACATGCAGCACCAAAAAGGGTTTAATAAATAAATAAATAAATAAATACTGACGTGTTTATACTCAAGATGGTCTAGCCTGTGACTCTATGTATGCTTCCCTCATAGCTTGGATGACAAGCATGTGCCATCATACCTAACTGTTCATTGGTTGATCTGAGATGTCATGAGCTTTATTCCTGGGCCAGCAAAAGCATCCTCCTCGGTATCACCTCCAAGTAGGTGGTATTACAGGATTGAGCCACTGTACTTAGCAGTGGCTGGAAGGGAAGAGACCTTTAATACACGCAGATCCCACTGAAGAGAAATCCAGGGCCAACTGGTCAAAGTGAAGTTAGCTAGCACAATAGATCCGGAACCTAAGCAAAGCCTGACATCTATCATCGATCTGAAAGAACATCTTGTTAGGCCATGACAGTGGGCTCTGTGTTCCCTCCACTCCCTAAAGCAAGTACCACACAGTGTAATTATAGATGTCTCTAGATTACAACACACTTGAATCAGGAAATAATGATCAGAAGCTTTCATTGTATTTTTATGCAACTTTATCTGAATTAGCATGTGAAAACTAGAGTACTGTATGCGAGAAATGTGGGTACACTCATGCCACTCAGCACATACCAGGGCACTGCCTAGCCAATACCTGGTATTGAGTTTACAAATCACTTTATTTACATCCATTAAATCACTTAAGCCAATATTATCTCATTTTTGAACATGTGAAAATTGAACCTCCAGAAGCAGAAGGAACTGCCTCAAGGTGGCACGCCATATAGTCGGAGGTAGCACTGGTACTCACACCTGAATGCTGGGTCCTCCCAGTTGAAACCTGCAACCTGACACCCTTCTACCTCTCCCACCCACCCCCTCCCCACCACCCAGAATTGGGGATGGAAATCCAAAGTCTTGTGCGAGCTAAGCATGGGCGCTAACACTGAGCGGTGCATGCTACCTTGCTAGTGCCATCCTTGAGGTGTCTAAGAGCAGCTTGTCATGATGCTGCCGCTGACAGGTCTGAGCGGATAGCATGGCCTTGAAGCGTGGTTTTCCTCGGTTTTCTAGTGGGTTAGTCATCCTCCTTCCTACATTGTTCTGTTGGTTAGAGGCAGCAGATAAAGGCGTGGCTCTGGGCCAGATAAGCAGCAGATATGAGCTGTACTCAAAGCTGTGAACACACCAGGTGTCTAGTGGCTCCCATCTATCATCCTAGCTACTCAGGAGGTGGGATCTGAAGCTCACCGTTCAAGGCCAGCCTGTGCAGGAAAGTCCATGAGACTGTTATCTCCAACTAACCAGCAGGAAACCAGAAGTATAGCTGTGGCTCAAAGTAGCAGAGTGCTTGTCTAGAGCAAAAGGAGCGCAGGAATGGTGCTGAGGCCCTGAGTTCAAGCCTCATGTTCACCACCACCAACAAAACCCAAAAAGCCAGCTGTGAACACCTTTCTCCAAGGGAATCATGGAGGGCAGCTGGGTTGCAGCTTAAGAAGCTGCTTAAGAGGCCTTGGAAGGCGCTAGGCTCCACGAGCCCTCGCTCTGCCCCATGTCAGCACCCAGGCTCGTGTCCTCACTCATTTGGGCATGTTGTAACAGCTCATGACTAGATTCCCCACAAGTGACACAAAACTTCATGCCCTTTATCCACGCTCAAAGGACAGAAGGAACAAGAGTCATTTCCTGAATATAGATAGACTGGTGCTGACCTGTACCTGATTTTTAATCTGTTTCTCTATTTGCCTTTCCCAGGCCAATCTACACCACCATGGCCAAGGCTACTGTGAACTCACAGAGGAAACTCAGATTAGCAGCTGAGGCATCTCTCCAGCTGTGTTAGACGTCCTCTTGACAAGACCTGTCTAATGAGAAGCACATTGTGTCTGGAGGCCAGTGAGCTCTGTGAGAAAGGACTGGAGCATCCCAGAAAACCCAGCAACATCAACCACAAAACCTTGTCCTTTCTCTCTGTAGCCGTGTGGTACACACTGGCTCTTGACACAAGGCAGAACAAAACAAGCCTCTTTTCTGAGTGCAATACAGTGCGGCCAGCCAAAGGAGACGGAGCCACCAGCAGTCTTTCTTTTACATTGTGTGGCCGGGGGTTGGGGGGTGTTCCTGGGTTTGGAATCCCTACTTCTTCCCCCAGCCTTCTAGATGTCTGCACTGACACCAGGGGCTCGAGAATCTCCCAGGCTGCTTCTTCCCAATGCTAGCAGATCCTCAAGCCTTGCTCAGCCAAAATTCCTCACTCTTGGCATACTCAGAAGTGATTTACTCAGCCACATATTTATCATCAAGTGTCTGCTGAAATGCAGGGGCCCCAGGCTCTGAGAGTCAAAGACAATACATACTCTATGCTCCAAAAACTCAGCTCTGTGCTGATGGCTTACACATGTAATTAGGAGGCTGAGATCCAAAAGATCATGATTTGAAGGCAGCCAGGGCAGAAAAGTTTGTGGCACATTGTCTTCAAAATAACTGGCAAGGGGCTGGGAATGTGGCTTAGTGATAGAGTGTTTGCCTGGCATGCATGAAGCCCTGGGTTCGATTCCTCAGTGCTATATAAACAGAAAAGGCTGGAAGTGTGTTATGGCTCAAGAGGTACAGTGCTAGCCTTGAGCAAAAAGAAGCCACGAACAGTGCCCAGGCCCTGAGTCCAAGCCCCAGGACTAGCAAAACAAAACAAAACAAAACAGCAAAAAGCAGGGCTGGGGGCATGTCTCACACGGTAGGTAAAACATCAGCCAAGGGAGCAAGCTAAGCAAGTTTGAGGCCCTGAGTTCAAACTCTAGCGCCACAGGGTGGACCAATAGCTAGTCACAGTCTAAGAGTGTTGGGAGCTGCGCTGTGTTGGGGATGGAAAGGGAATTAAAGAAGAGGGTGACTGAGAGGTGGAATTCCTAATATAGAAGCTGTTTATTGAACGAAAGTAAAGAATTCACCAGATAGTGAAGGAGTTCCTGACAAAGCCTATCTCCAAGATGAGTCCATTTCTGGATTGCAGGGTAGGGGCAGCCAGGAGCCAGAGCCCCTCAAGGTTCAGGACAAACAACTCAGTGGGCATCCACACTCTTCAACAATTTGAATTTTAGAGAGTTGGAAAGATTTAGAAGGGGTTGCGGAGTCTCTGGGGGAGTTTAATTTGAAATTCTTAATCTAGTTGTAAGTTAATGCAATCTTTGTAACTGTATAAGACAGAAAGGCATTCCATGTAGAGGTCTACAGTAGCATCTGGGGTCAGTCCAGCCTTGGAGTGATTATTTCAGAGTCTAAAAGTGACATCTAGTTCCATTTCCAGATGAGCATCTTGAGCCCCTAGTGACTATATCAGGCATTGCACAGTCACAAGGTACACCTCAGCTGGACCTGCCGGCCGATGGCCACCCTCTCTCTAGAAGGTGGCCAGTGGGTGTGTGATCAGCAGTGGGCAGCTGCTGAAGGCACCCAACGGTAAGTCCTACGGGGAGACAGGCTGGCCAGCCTTTCCTGAGCACTCACAGTCAGCACAGAGCTCTGCTGAGCTGTTCCTGCTCCTACAGAAGCCTGCTTTACCGGCAGGGTGTAAGGGGACAACAAAGCCAGTAGCAGAAGACCTTGTGGCTTGTTCCTCATAAGCCTGAGCCAGGTGATGACCTCAAAGACTCTTTCTAGCTCTAATTTTCTGTAAATCTAAGTCATGCTCACTCTGGCCAAATTTGGTGTGAAATCCAGCTTTTGAACTGCTAACGAGGGTTAGGCTATAGCTTGAAACTAGTAGGATATTCTAGCTTCCCCCTCCCCCCTCCCCCCGTATATACAAAACCAGTGGGTGAAAGACTGAAGAGAATTTTCCAGACCCTAACCATCTGCGTTGTTTTATCAAAACAAATCTGATGACCACTCACAAATAACAGAAAACTTTACTCTTAGATCTAGTGCTATCAAATGGCAGCTAACTTCAACTAAAAACTCAAAAATTCTTCACTACAAGATACCAGTATCTCAGAAGTAGTAGATTTTGAATCTTTAGGGCAGCTAACTAAATCCACTCCCATTACCTATGAGCCATGTTCCTTTCCACTCAGCTATCAGAGTGAAAACATCCATCATTCATTTCAGCAGTGGAAGTCCCAAAGCTCACAGTAGTCCAAATTGTTGACCCAGCCAGGACCCCTGTCCTGTGACCTGCTATAAAACCCCATGCTAGCAAAACATCCCAGCTGGCAAGTTAGAACTAGGCCTGACCCAATTAGTGAGTTTCTGGAATATGTTATGGTCCTTCTACTCATTCACCCAGCGAAGTGCCAATCTGGGCTGACTGTTACAGGATGTGAAATGTATCGGGCTGCACTCATCTGCCTGCCAGATCCTGGGGAAAAAGTAAGGCAGAATCTTACCCTGAGTTAGAAACTAGCAGGATCACTGCATCCCCAGCTCCTCTCTTGCTGAAGAAAGGGCCCAGGTCTGGCTCCAACAGCCTAGAGCAGCACAGACACTGGGACGCTGCTAGGAAACATGGAATAAACTGGGGAGGGCAGCTAGCATTGCTGGCATTGGTGCAACACATTTAAGGCCTCCCAGACTGCAGCAATGGACACTCCCGCTGACCATGAGAGAAGGCTTGTGGACCAGACAAAAGTCTGGATCCTGACTACACAAAAGAATTGCCAAGTCACCTATCAGAAAACTCCTGCCTCTGTGTTTGTGAGATTTGTTCACAAGACTGCAAATGCAGGCGCAGACAGACAGCACACACACACACACACACACACACACACACACACACACACACAATATTTTTCCATTATCAAAGCAAACCATTGGCATTGCGCTTCCTTGCACTTGACTTTTTCCAATTACTTGGAAGCTGAGCAAGGTTTTCCTCCTTCCTTTCCCCCCATCATCCCAGTGAGGTAGGAAAATAAAGGTAGTAATGGTGAGATTCTAGGAAGCCTTGAAACGCTTCCTGACCTCCTGCGCAGAGTGAGTTAAGAAGGAAAGACACTGATGTTATTTTCCCCCCAATTGAAAAGTCTTTAAGGAAGACTACATGCCTGATTGATGCTTAATGGGGGGAGAAAGGCTGGGAGATAAAATGGACTGGTAGAGCTCATGGAGAACTGGAAAGGAAGTCAGTGTGTTTTTTCCCCTGACTCCAAAGGGAAATGAAAGGTCCTTTAAAGTCACCTGCACTTTGCCTGGTTAATCATGCATTCTAGATAAGTCATCCTCTGCCCCCAAATCCCAAGCCTCAGTTTCTTCATGGGCTCATGGGGGGCGGGGGTGGGAGGGAGAGACAGACCACACTTCCCAACTCTGAGGCCACATATCTGAAAGCAGATGGCTTTACATCTACTGCCATTAGTCAGAGTGCTCCCAGGGTCTGTGGAGAGCATTTCTGTGTAATTCTTTTCACTTTCCCCTCTCTCTGCAGCTGAGGGCTCTGTAGGAACTACATCTCTCTTTTTTCCTTTCCTCCCATTCCCCTACCATGCCTTTCCGAATCCCATCAGCCCAGCCCACACCCAAGCAGTACAGATACAGAGAGATGCCATGCCCTGGGTGGGAGCTAGCTGTCGTTTTTATTCCTACACTGTACAGTTGGTCTCTTCATCTAAGCATTCTGCCATCAGCTCAGTTTACCTGAAAGACTTTAAAAAGTCAGAGGTGGCTAGAGAGGTGCAGAAATCCAGCTTACCCTGCTTCTCTCCCCTTTGCCTTCTTCTCTCTTCACAGGAGCTTCTCTTGCAGGCTCTCAGCTGAGACTCCCTGAACAGCTCCGTCCCCCTTTAAGGTTCCAGGCCCAGGGGTGTGGCCATGGTTGCTGGGTGGGCGGGCCTCTGGAGCTGGAAGATTCTAGTGGACAGGGCCTGGAGGGAACCAGGGGGCATGGGGCGGGCTTTCGCTTAGAAGGAGGGGCAAGGGAAGTTCACTGTGGACACCGCACAGCCAGTCCTGGCTTAGAGCCAGCCTGATTATTCACAGTCCTGATGTCATCAAGTCACAGGAATTTGGGAGTTGGACAGGACCTTAAGAATCACCTTCCTGTAGTATCAAAGGCCTTAAGGGATTCTCAGGACCAGCTGGCCCTAAGCTGCCCTGAGTAGGAGTTTCCACTTCTAAACAAACATACCCAGAAGGTCACTGCAGGGGGACAGGGACTAATGGAGTTTGAAGCAGTAACTGGCCACTCAGATCAGGGGCCCAGCTGCTTCCAGACAGAGGAAGCATCAAGGTTGGGGCAGTTGGGGAAGGGGGCAACACAGAGGACAGGGCTGACCTGGTTCATCTGTAGTGAAAAGAGCCCTGGCCTTGAGTTGGCCCTGCCACTCCCCAGCCGAGGCCTTCTGGGAGAATCATTTTGCCTCTCTGTCCAGCCAAGGCCTGGACCGAGGAGCCTTGCATGCCTTATCAGCTCCACATTCCTGGAGTGGGGCTGAGTGTTCTGCCTAAAATGGGATCTGAGATATCCTGAGCCATCATCCATCCCCTAACCCAATGTTGGCCTTCCCGGTGTTCTACACTTTTAAGGGGAAGTGTTCCTAAAAACAACCTGTTTCAAAAGTCACCAGGGGGGGAGGACTATAGTGAAGCCTTTCCACCTGCTGATTTGGGGCTCTTGCTTCTGCAGTCTCTTTGTGAGGATCACAGACAGAGAGCTTGCATGTGAACACACTGGTTGGGGCTTCCAAAGTAGCATGTCTTTGTTCTTGCTGAAAGGATTGTGTTTGGGGGTCATTATAGGTGCCCAAGCTTTGCAGCTGACTCAAAGCCCTGATACCCTGCAGAGCTGGAAACCCAGGCTTTTGTGTTCCTCCTGTAGAGGAGGTTGTTTTCCCTTTGGGGAAACTCCAAGGAAGCCTGAGAATAGGGAGGTTAGAACAGCCACAATAGGGACTTTGATTTTAGTCAAAGGATACTGAGGGTAGGAGGAAGGAATGAAAATAAATCGTGATGACATCACATCCCGGGAAATTTGTATTAAAGCCCTTTATTTCAAGAAAGAAAACCTAGTCCCTGATGACCAAGGAGATAAAGTGGCCCAGAAAAACTGGAAGGGAGAATTTCCAGAGGTGTCCCAGGCCAGCCTGCTTTCTACGGTGAGACACCTTCCCCATTCAAAGTGTGCCTCACCTGGGGACCGGGAGGGGCATTGACAAGGCCGCAGGACCCTTTATCACAACTGTGGGCAGGAATGGGGCACCAAAAGGAGGTGATGGGCGCTGAAGCACCGTCTGAGTAAGAGGTGATGTGAGGTCATGGAGAATTAAAAAAAAAAAAAAAGTAGACAAGAAGCTAGACGATGTGGTTTGAGACAGAAGGTAGAAGTTTTGTTCACAAACTGCCAAAGTTTTGGAAACCAGGGCTGCGGTGTGGCTCAGTCAGTGGTGAAGAACTTTCCTATGTGTGGCAGGCTCTGAGTTCCATTCCCAGCAGGCTAGATTTGAAATCAGTGGTACTGTGGCATAAGTTATATAGAGACCCTCACTAGGGTCAGAGGACTGTCATGTAAATTACATTCCTACCTCCACACCCAAGAAATAAGCTGCAAGTCTGAAAGGAGCCCTTAGAAATGGCCTTTCTTGGGGCTGGGAATATGGCCTATTGGCACGAGTGCTTGCCTTGTATACATGAAGCCCTAGGTTTGATTCCTCAACACCACATATATAGAAAAGGCCAGAAGTGGCGCTGTGGCTCAAGATGGCAGAGTGCTAGCCTTGAGCAAAAAGAAGCCAGGGACAGTGCTCAGGCCCTGAGTTCATGCCCCAGGACTGGCCAGAAAGAAAGAAAGAAAGAGAGAGAGAGAGAGAGAGAGAGAGAGAGAGAGAGAGAGAGAGAGAGAGAGAGAGAGAGAGAGAGAGAGGAAGGAAGGAAGGAAGGAAGGAAGGAAGGAAGGAAGGAAGGAAGGAAGGAAGGAAGGAAGGAAGGGCTGTTCTTGTTTAGAATTCTTCACCAAGCTCTTCAGGGAGATCTTTGCACTATTCTTTATGTGTGTGGTAGAGTGGGGGCAGGGGACTTGAACTCAGGAACTCATACTCACTAGGCTGTTTTGCTCAAGGCTGGCACTCAACCATTTGAGCCACAGCTCCATTCTGGCTTTTTGATGGTTCATTGGATATGAGAGTCTCAGGAACGTTTCTGACTGCTGGCTTCAAATCAGGATCCTCAGATCACATCCTCTTGAGTAACTAGGATTATGGACATGAACCATCAGTGCCCAGCTCCTTAATTTATTATGGAGTTATGCATTAAGTTTTTCAAGGTCTTCTTGAGCAGTCAGTCACATTCTCACGTTGTTTTCTCAGGTTGTTTTCCTGGACTTCTGAACGAGAGACAACTTTCCTTGATCCTAAGCTTCCTGATAAGAGGCAGCACCGGGAACCTAGCTTCACTATTCCAAGGCCAAGACCAGTAAATAAATGTGGGTTATCTGAGCATGCTCTACCGAGCTGTGCCGTCCAGCACAGAGAACCTGGGGCTGCACAACATTAGCGTCATATACATGAACAAAATCAGGACTGATACATTTTTCCTTTGAAAATACTGCCACCACAGCTCATTTAGGGTATGGGGAGAGCAAGCTGTGCATGGAAGCTCTACTTTCCATTTAACAGTTTTGTAAACCTAAAACTACTATGAGAAAATGTGTTTTAATTTTGTAAAAATGACTTGAATATGCAAACAATAACTTTTTTTTTTTTTTGCCAGGACTGAAGCTAGTAGGACTTAGAGCCTGGGCACTGTCCCTGAGCTTCACTCAAGGCTAGTGCTCTACCACTTTGAGCCACAGCTCCATTTCTGGTTTACTGGTGGTTATGTTATATAGTAAATTATCCAAGAAGCCACATTTTGAAAGATCAAATCTTGGAGTTTTTATTAGAGCATTAGCAGTCTGCAGGCAGCCAGTTGTTACAAAGGCCTGAAGCCCACAAATACATTTAACACTATTAGGAAACAGGCCAGAGAGGGAAGAAAGAACAAAAACAATACCAACAAACCAATTCAGCTCCGATGGAGAGCTGACTTGGGTTGTCATGGTGACCAGAGACAAACCAGAAAACAGGACATAGGATGAGAATACAGAGACATGTGGCATGGCATAATGCCACCTGGGCTGATCTGACCCAAGATAGGGTCAGGTCAGGGGGCTGGGTCACAGGAAGCTCCCAGTTCCAGGCACTTGACTGACAGTCAAGTTCCTGTCTCTAGGGATTCAGGAACACCCATCACCTGGGGATGGGACTTCCCTTCCTCTAGGAATTCAGGCACACCCATCAAGACAAGATGCCAGGTAGTACAACTCGCCATGTGGCCAATGATGGTGCTGGCCACATCTGACCTCCAAATTACAGTTAATTGGAGATAAGAGTCTCACAACTTTTCTTCTGGCTTCCAATTGCAGTCTTCAGATCCCCACCTCCCGAGTAGCTAGGATTACAGCACCCAGTTAACAATAACTATTTCAAGTTTTATAAAGTGATATTAATAACATGTTACTGCATGTATTTATGTCTAAGATTCATATGTGTGTGTTTGTGCACATGTGCACGTGCATGCATGCATGCACATGCACACGGATACCAGGACTCAGGAGCCTGAGTACTATCTCTAAGCTTTTTCACCCAAAGTTGGTACTCTGCCACTTACACACAGAACCACTTCTGGCTTTTTGGTGGTGAATTGGAGATAAGAGTCTCACAAACTTTCCCATGTGGGCTGGCTTCAAACAGAAATCCTCAGTTCTCAGCCTCTTGAGTAGCTAGGATTATAGATGTGAGCCACCAGTGCCCAGTTCTACCTAAGAACTTTTGTAGAAATTGTGAGACCATTCACTAGCATCTACTTACAACCTGACATACTGAGAGCAGAAAAGGAGCCTGGCTAGGAAATCAGGGGAAAGGCCACCTTCCCATAGAGGTTATTCATCCCTTACCATGGCCTTGAGCACTCTTGCATTCAGGCTCCTAAACATCACATCACCATGGCCTTGAGCAGTCTCACATGGAGACCCCTGGGGATCAATCAGGTCATGGTCCATTGCCGAAGACTTGCATGGAACAATGGACTAATTGGACCCCAAGAGGGGTGCATCCTAAGGCTACAGGTCAGAGCGCTAACAGACACAAGAACTGCTGCATGAGACTGCATGGAGCCTCTGATGGGACCTGGGAACTGATATGGTTCACAGGCTGTCAAATCTTGAGAGTCACATGGCTCTCTCTTAGAGACACCTTATTAACTCCTGCAGGTAATGTCCAGGTATTGCCCCTTCCCTTGTGTCTAGCAAGAGTTGCGTGTATATTTTCTGCAATAAATCTTTGCCATTTCACGTAATACCTTCATGCCTATGGACTCGTTCTGTGAGACCATAAAGATAAAGGACCTCATCTAGGTGTTGCAATTTTTCAGTATCAATATTATATCTAATGAATGTCTGTCGGTATTCTGTCATTACCTTGGAGCTTTAAAAAAGTGGTTGGTGGTCAATACATTTAGGAAAATTGTGCTATTGTAATATAAGATTTCTACTGGTGTGTGTGTGTGTGTGTGTGTGTGTGTGTGTGTTGAAATTTCATCTGAGTCTTGTTCAAGTAAGGCAAATGCTTGGCCACTGAGCTCCACCTCAGCCCTAACCTTTGTGTTTAAGTTTGAGAAGGCCTCTCAGTTATACTGACAGGCCTTCTAGGTCAGTGCTAAGATGATGGTCACCTCTGCTTAAGGTCCTTGCCTTGTTCCTAGTGCTACCAGACCCTGTATCTTTACATGGAGGACTTGGTTTCCTTTCAGCCTTTCTGGTTATCAACCCCCCCTTTTTTTGTTTGTTTTAAAGTAACAACAATGGCAATAACAGAAGTCAAGTAGATACAGTCACTCACTTTTGACTCCATTGTGACCCTAAGGTGTCACCAACTGATGGTGGGCTTAGTCTGGGCCCAGAGAGATTGCCCAAGTCCCCTTTACCTCATCAGTGAACTCATCCATTGCCCATCCTGGAGGGAGACAGGTACTAGCCAGCATGGTGACTTACACAGGGGGCGGCTGCTACGTCAGTTCTGATCTCCAGCTGGTGATGGGTTGTACGTGTCCACGGTGACAGGAACACCACTGTTCACACAGGACCTGCAGCAGCATTCCATGACTCCCTGCTCCCACTTGCTTCCTGAACCAGCCATTTTTGCTTAGTGCACAACTCCTTTTTAGCCCCAGGGAGGTAGACATGCTTTCCTACTTCATTCTAATGGAATCAGAAATTTTTTTCCCTTGATGGATTTGCACCAATCCAAACAAAGCTGAGATAATTTTCCTCCCAAGCTTCCTTTATCTATGGGGCACAGAGCTTCCTGCCTGATTTTTGTCATAGATTGGGTTGGTGACATTTCAAATATCCCTTGACTTGTCTCATTACATGTACAGAAGTGGATGAGTCTGTGGCTTTTATTAGAAATTAAGGAAAAGAGATAAAGATATAGGTAGATGGGCTGGGAATGTTTCTTAGCAGTAGAGTGCTTGTCTAACATGTATGAAGCCGTGGGTTCAATTCCTCAGCACCACATAAACAGAAAAAGCCAGCAGTGGTGCTGTGGCTCAAGTGGTAGAGTGCTAGCCTTGGGCAAAAAGAAGCCAGGGACAGTGTTCAGGCCCTGAGTTCAAGACCCAGGACTGGCAAAAGAGAAAAAGAAAAAAAACAGGTAGAGGTAGAACACTTGCCTAACATGCACAAGGCTCTGTATTGCACCTCAACTTTAGAAAAGAAAGAGAAGAGGAGAGAGAGAGAGAGAGAGAGAGAGAGAGAGAGAGAGAGAGAGAGAGAGAGAGAGAGAGAGGAACAACAACTAGAGGAAGAGGACGAGGAGGAAAAGGAAGGAAGGAAGGGTAAGGGAAGGAAATTAAGGGAAATGACCAGAGCACAGAGCACTGGATAGACTCTGGTAATCCAGATCATCCAACCTAAACTCTAATACAGAGGAAAAACCTCTGTCAGCATCCACCTATTGTGACCATCTAAAGACCCACCCCTACTAAAATTACCTTTGGATATATGGGGGCTTATATGGAAATTACCTTTTAATGGGAACAAATAAGTCAGCCTGTAAAACATTTCAATGCTATTTCTCATGTATGCTCCTGAAGGACGAAGAAGTTATGACTAAAGACTTGAATTGCAATTGCTCTGAAATGACACCTGAACCACTGCTTGGTGAGGACCAGTAGGGAATATCCAGAGACAAGGCCCTAGGAATAGAAATAAGAAAGTTCCGGGCTGGGGATATAGCCTAGTGGCAAGAGTGCCTGCCTCGGATACACGAGGTCCTAGGTTCGATTCCCCAGCACCACATATACAGAAAACGGCCAGAAGGGGCACTGTGGCTCAAGTGGCAGAGTGCTAGCCTTGAGCGGGAAGAAGCCAGGGACAGTGCTCAGGCCCTGAGTCCAAGGCCCAGGACTGGCCAAAATAAATAAATAGAAATAAGAAAGTTCCATACGTGAAGGGACACTGTGGTAATGGCTGGCAGAGGACTTCAGGATAGGCACTGCTCTGAAGAGCCATGCAGATTCAAAGGCCAGAGGAAGGAGAATGGAAAGGCTATCAGGCACTATAAAGCTGGAAAGGAGGGAACTGTGGGAAAGTGAACCGCTTTCGGAATCATTATGGAAAGTGGAAATGATTTCTAATTCATGATGGTGGAGTTCCCCAAATTGCCACTCCCAAGAGATAGTGATGCTACCAACCCTGGTTCATGCTGTCTTTTGTGTAGAATGCCAATCATGAAAACAATGAGTTTTACAAAATAGAAAATGTTTATTTGAAAAGCAGCAAAGCTTAGAGGTGGGAGACTCAAATCTACCTCCCTGGCAGTAGCATCTGGGAGTTTTTATAGGTTAAAAAAGCAGAGCAAATAAAGGCATGGAGAAAGTGACTGGAGGAATAATCAGTCCCCTGTGCATGCATGGCTCTTTATTATAGAAATTTAGAAAAATGACAAAGTTAGTATTATTTGTGCATGGAGTTCTCCACTTCCTGATATTAAAAGTATAATTATCCTAGCTACTACGAAGCTGAAATCTGAGGATTGTGGCTCAAAGCCAGCCTAGGCAGAAAAGTCTGTGAATGTTTATTTCCAATTAACTATTAAAAAATCAGAAGTGGAGGTGTAGGTCAAATGATATAGCACAAGCCTTGAATAGTAAAGCCATGCAAGAGTGTCAGGTTCTGAGTTCAAACCCCAGTGTCAGTACAAAAAAAAAGTGGGATAATCTAATATATGTAACAGTATATAGCTCAGCAATGTAGCTGTAGTTTTAAAACCAATAGTAGTAGTTCTAAAACCAACTACTTAAGCAAGAGGAGGGGGCTAGAATCAGAGAAATAAAAAGATGGCTAGATGTACAAAGTAAAAGTACCAAAGATGTTATTGAAACTATGGCAGCTGTGTTTGCTGACCAGTGATTACCCACATTAATTAGGAGTCTTCCCCTGGAGCCTGAGGTCAACATTGTTTGGGTGTCTACATTCCTGGGAATGCTTCTCCCCCTTATTTTTGAAAAAGGTTTCTGAACAGAGGAAGACAATATTTACAATTATAAGCCTTCTTTTAGTAAATACTCAGCAGACTACTGCAGGCCTCAGTTTTAGCAACCTTTTGGAGACAAAAACAGAAGGGAGAGTAGAAGACCTCGAGAGCTTACGACTGCTCATTGAGTCTGCTTTGCAGATTCGGTAGGGTTGGTGCTAATAACCTTGTTCTGTATGGTGCTTTATCTGAGGCTCTTCATGTACTGTCACATCTGTCTTCATAAACATCTCTTCCTGTGAGATGTGTAAAGGGTGTGCCTGGAACAGTCAACTTTCTGTACTGAAAGTAACTAATAAAGAGAAAAGGCTTATACTGGGAGCTGATGGTTCACGCGTATAATCCTAGCTACTCAGGAGGTTGAGATCTGAGAATCACAGTTTGAAACTAGTCTGAGCAGGAAAGGTTGTTAGACTTTTATCTCTGACAAATCACCAGAAAAAGCCAGAAGCAAAGCAATGGCTCACAAATGCTAGCCTTGAGCACAAAAGCTCGGGGACAGTGCCCAGGCTCAGAGTTCAAGCCCCAGGACCAGCACACAGGAGAGTGAGCAAGCAAGAAAGAGCAGGGAGGAGCAATCTTTTTTTTTTTTTTTTTTTGCCAGTCCTGGAGCTTGGACTCAGGACCTGAGCACTGTCCCTGGCTTCTTTTTGCTCAAGGTCAGCACTCTGCCACTTGAGCCACAGCACCACTTCTGGCCTTTTCTATAAATGTGGTGCTGAGTAATCGAACTCAGGGCTTCATGTATGCGAGGCAAGCACTCTACCACTAGGCCATATTCCCTGCCCCAGGAGCAATCTTATGTATTTGGGGGCCCCAGTCCAAGATGAAGTGGCTCCCAGGCTTTGGGCCTCTGATGAAGAAATTCATCATGGTTGACAGTCATGGTGACAGTGTCTGGCCGAGTGCTCTACTGACCTTGTGAGCCAAGAAACAGAAGGATAAGGTTGATATTCCACAATCACTTTCAAAGGCATGCCTCCAAAGACATAATGGCATTCTAAAGGTCCACAATACCAACAGCATAACCTTGGTGACAAGGCTTGAATGAGTGAATCTTTGAGGACATTCAAAACACAAGCCACAACAGTGTCATTCATACTCATAAGAAACAGGCCCAGAGACGACTTGATTGTGGCCACAGAGTGACATGGTCAAGAAGTCAAGCCATTCCTGGGATCACTTGCTAAAGGCTCACCAAACAAACCATCTAACTTCTTAGAGACAGCTTCTCTATGCTATCTGGTTTTGGAGGGGGGTTTAGGAAAACCAAATGATAATTTGTGACACCAGTATACAAAGCACATTATCATTCCCTGGTTGGGATATAATTCAGTGGTAGAGCACTTGCCTAGCATGTTCAAGGCCCTGGTTCCATTCCCAAGCAGAAAAAATAAAAAGCTTAAAAAAAACCCTTCCATTGGACAACAGTGATACTTACAATCTTAACTACTCAGGAAGTAAAGTCTAAGCTCAAAGCCAGCCCAGACCAGAGAATCAGTGAAATTCATCTCCAATTCACTACCCAAAAGCCAGAAATAGAGGTATGGCTCAGGCAGTAGAGCACCAGTCTTGAAGGGAAAAGCAAAAAAAAAAAAACAACCCCAAACAAAACCGATGCCAAGGTCTTGAGTTCAAGCCTCAGTACTGACACAAAAACAAAACAAAGTAACATAACTACTTTCTTCCTCTCCCTCCTCCTCCTCTTTCTTCTTCCTTCATTCCTTCCTTCTTCTTCTAGTCAGTCCTGGGACTTGAACTCAAGACCTGGATCCTGTCCTTGAGCTTCTCTTGCTCAATGCTAGCTCTCTACCACTTGAGCCACATCACCACTTCTGGCTTTCTAGTTGTTTTTATTGAGATAAGAGTCTCATGGACTTTCCTGCCTAAGCTGACTTTGAATTGCAATCCCCAGATCTCAGCTTCCTGATTGTTAAGATCACAGGGATAGCCCACAGGTGTAGAGCTACAACTTCTTCTCTGTGATGCTACTTCATAGAATACAGGCCAGAAAAGAGGCAGGGAACAGAAATGCTGGGGAAGGAGGCACAACTACCTTTGCTTACGCAGAGGGCAACACAGCCTCATGGATTTTGTTGGGTCCCCTCAAAGCCATCTAGTTGAGCTAAAAAAGGGGGATTGACAGTATTGGAAGATGGCTAGTCCAGGGAGCATAGGGCACAAAAGGCTAAACAGCACCATTTCCTTGAAGCTCTTCTGTCTCTCCTAAACAGGAAATGGTGGCTGAGTGCTGAATTCCCATAAATGATTCAAGGTAATGCAATAAACAAGAATACATCTGAAGTTGTACTATCTGGTTGGAGCTGGACAAAAAGTCAAACACCATTGTTTATTAGTGTACTCAAGTCCTTTGCTGAAAGGAACGTGAATTTCAATCAATGGTTCAGACTTCCTCAAACGTCAGAAAACTGTGACTTCTCCATTAGCACGCATAGGCACGCCCCACTGAGAGAACATTTTGGGGACCCAGAAGTTCTTATTTCCCCAGGTTTCAGGTCTCTGGGTGAGGCTGTGTTCCCAGAAGTGGCTGCTTTAGCTTTCACTTGGTCTAGTCTGTTATTTCACATTTTTTACTTCTTTGGACCCTGGAATACTCAACTAGTCAGGAGCAGAACTGGGACTAGATGCCAGGACTCTTCCTAGAACATTGTGAAATAAATAGCATTGCAAAGGACATCAATGCATACTAAGTTAAAATAGCTACTGTTATCTGAAGGAAGATTTGATCATCAACCCTCCACAAACATGAGTATAAAATGTCTTCTTCAGTTTAATGTCACTATCATTTTATGATGATTTGATTGCTGATTCCTGATCCCTGATCTCTGATCCACACAAAAACCTAACTGTAAACAAGTCCTCAGACAGAGGTAGATCCATACATCTTCTACAAAATCTTCTGTCTGTGGTCTATTCTACAGTTCTGGGGGTTCCTAGCACCTTTCTCAGGAGCCCTTTGTGGGAGGATGAGTATTTTGTGTTTAGTGGAGCTTTTCATGACTCTGATAACTGCTTTATTTCACTGTTTCATTCTGGTATCCTAGAGAAGAAAACTTTGTCCTAATCAGACAGATCCTATGACTGACTATGTATTCAAACTACATAATGGACCTTCACTCTACCTAGAGATAAAGAAAACATATTCAACTAGTTATCTATCTAGTCTTAGATAAATCTCATTTGTTGGGTTCTTGCCATGTGTGTGACATACTGTATGCGACAGAGGTGAGTCACACCCATTCCTTACCCTCAAGTAACCAACTGCTGAGGGGAAAGAAATGTGTACTAAAGGTAGGTGGCAGGAAAATGATCTGATAAAGGGCCAGATGGTAAGTCTTTCAGTCTTTATCATATGTCCTAGCTACATCCCCACCATCCATGTGGTTTGAATATCAAGAATCCTCCAAAAGGTATCACAATACTAGACTTCAAGCTTTATTATAGAGCCATCATAACAAAAACAGCCTGGTACTGGCATAAAAACAGACCTGAAGATCAAAGGAATAGGGTAGAAGATCCAGAAATAAAACCACACATACAGTCAGCTGATATTTGACAAGGGAGCCAAAGACATACAATGGAAGAAACATAGCCTCTTCAACTACTGGTGCTGGGAGAACTGGGCAGCCACATGCCTATCATCAACACCAAGATCAACTCAAAATGGATTAAGGACCTCAATAGGAGACTTGAAACCCCTAAACTACTGAAGGACAGAGTAGGACGGACACTAGAGCTTACAGGCATAGGTAGGAACATCCTGAATAGAGTCCCAGGGGCACAATAGATTGGGAAGAGACTCGACAAATGGGACTAGCTCAAAATAAAAAGTTTCTGCACAGCTAAAGACATAGCCACTAAACTAGATAGACAGCCAATCATTTGGGAAAAGATCTTCACCAGCAAAGCAACAGACAAAGGCCTAATATCCGTAATCTACAGAGAACTCAAGAAATTAACCCCTTCCAAACCTAGTAAACCAGTTATTAAATGGGCAAGGGAACTAAAGAGAGACTTCACAGAAGAAGAAATAAAAATGGTAAAGAAACGTATAAGGAAATGTTCAACATCCCTGGCAGTAAAGGAAATGCAAATAAAAACAACCATGAGATACCACCTCACTCCAGTCAGAATGGCCTATACTCTCAACTCAGGTAACAACAAATGATGGAGGGAATGTGGAGAAAGAGGAACACTACTGCACTGCTGGTGGGAGTGTCAACTAATACAACCAACTCTGGAGAACACTATGGAGGTTCCTAAAAAAACTTAGGGTAGACATATCCTATGACTCAGGCATACCACTTCTAGGCATCTATCCTGAGCAACAGGATCCAGGATATCACAAGGACATCTGCACATCCATGTTTATCACTGCACAGTTCACAGTAGCCAAGATATGGAAACAACCCAGTGCCCCTCTACAGATGAGTGGATCAAAAAAAATGTGGTACTGTACACAATGGAATTCTACACAGCGCTTAGAAATGATAAAAGAATGGCATTCGCAGGGAAATGGACAGATTTGGAACAAATAATGTTGAGCAAGACATGCCTAGAACACAGAGAACAAAGGTGCATGGTCTCCCTGATATGTAGATGTTAGAAAAAAACAAAAACAAAGAGAGACATGACAAAGAAAGCAGGATCCAAGGTGCCAATTCACAGGGAGACCCCTCAAAAAAGAGGGGGCCACCTTGGGAGAAAGGCACCAAAAAGTGAAACACAAACTCTAAATTATATGTACATAAATTCATATGTACATAATTTAATACCCAGGCTGTAAAGAACACCAAAGATATAGAAGCAAAGGACTTCCTGTAATCAATCTTAGAGAAACAAACTAAAGGACCCTATATCCTTTCCTCACGCAAGATGTACACAGGTGCACATCTGAAAGAAGCTGGAAGAAGGACACAGAATGAATGGAAGATGGGGTGTGGGGGGGAAATACAGTAGAAAGGGCCCAACAGCTGCAATGGGCACTGAGGAAAACAAGCTAAGTAACTCAAGGGCAGCAGGGGTGGGGGAAATTAGAGAAAAAGAAGGAACAGATTATACGAGGCAAAAGAAAATAGATGAGCTGAGCTGGAAGGAATTGTTTTACAGTCACTAATCATAGAGGAGCATAGAGAGCATTGTAGACTAGAGTGACAATGGACATTAAGAATAAGATCTCTGTTTATTTTATTTTAAACTTTGATTTTTTGAAAAACTAATTAAGAAAGCTTGGGGGTGGGGTAAGAGGCTGGGGGGAGGAAAGGAGGAAGAAAACGAGGAAGGGGAAACAGGTATGACAAAAAATGTATATGTACTCACTACCTTAAGCATGTAACTGTAACCCCTCTGTACATCATCCTGACAATAAAAAAAAAGAATACTCCAAAGGCCTACATACTGATGCTGATTGGAGCATAAAGGAAGTTAGGGCATTAAGGGCATGCCATTCTAGAGGACCTCTGTCTTTCCTTTTTCTCTTTGCTTCCTGGCCAGTAAGGTGAGTGATCTCCTTTGCCAGGAATTCCCACCATGACATATAGCACTGCCACAGACACAAAAGCCATGTGGCCAAGAGATTTTGGATTGAAACTTTTGAAACTGTGAGCCCAAATAAACTTTGATTCTTTATAAAGTGTTATCGCAGGTGTTTCATTTCAGCAATGGAAATCTAACATATCATTCTAACATAAAAGTGGCCTTAGCATGTAAACAAACGAGTGTGAGTACATTCTGTTAAAACTTTATAAAATCAGGGCTGGGGATATAGCCTAGTGGCAAGAGTGCCTGCCTCGGATACATGAGGCCCTAGGTTCGATTCCCCAGCACCACATATACAGAAAACGGCCAGAAGCGGCGCTGTGGCTCAAGTGGCAGAGTGCTAGCCTTGAGCGGGAAGAAGCCAGGGACAGTGCTCAGGCCCTGAGTCCAAGGCCCAGGACTGGCCAAAAAAAAAAAAAAAAAAAAAAAAAAAACTTTATAAAATCAGATAGTAAGTTGCACTATGTCACAATTTGTTAGTCCCTACACTCGTGTGTAGGTGGGCAGGACAGAAGTAAACACGGGTACAGAGTGGCCCGAGGGAGGGGCAGGTCACTTTTACTGGGGGGATGGGTGGGGCTAGGATGAGCAGGGTTTATGTGGAAGAGGCATTGAGTAGAACAGATTTATAAATTTGCCAAGTTCACTGGGGCAAGCGACAAACAGTATTACTGGACAGAATGCCAGAGAAAAGACTGTTGTTTTGCTAGGGAAACAGGTGTAGGCCAGGAAAGCCTCTTGTGAACTTTGGTTAAAGTAACTTGGTTAACATAGGTGTTGTTAGGGTCACCAGAAATCTGCTTCTCCAGGCAGCCAAGCTATACTAAAACTATGCTAAAACTCTAGTCACATCTACTGAGTTTTGTCATTGCAGAACACTGGAAAGTATTTGTTGGTCAATTCTTGACAAGATGCAGGTAAGCTCTACTTATTCCCATTAGTCTCCTTGTTGCTTTAATTGGACATAATTGATTTGGGGGGGTTGTCTTTGTTTTGTTTTGTTTTTTTGCTTTGTTTTATTTTTTGCCAGTTCTGGAGCTTGAACGCAGGGCCTGAGCACTGTCCCTAGCTTCTTTTTTGCTCAAAGCTAGCACTCTACCACTTGAGCCACAGTGTCACTTCCAGCTTTGTCTGTTTATGTAGTGCTGAGGAATTAAACCCAGGGCTTCGTGCATGCAAGGTGAGCACTCTACTGCTAAGCCATATTCCTAGCCCTGGTTTTTGGGTTTTTATTGTGGCAAAAAACCCTCATTCAATCTGAGGAAAGCCAGCCCAAGCAGAAAAATTCCTCTGAGACTCCATCTTCCAACTAACGAGCAAAGAGCCAGGCTGGAAGCATGGCCAAATGCTTGAAGTGCCATTGTGACTCAAAGTGGTAGAGCACTAGCCTTGAGCAGAAGTGCTCAGGGGCAGTGCCTAGGCCTTGAGTTCAAACCCTGTAAATGCCAACTGGGACCAGCCATCCCAGCAGCAAGCACCTGGACCTTTGGGTCAGTCCTGACAATGAGGAACCATGGAGGTGATGTCACATCCTAAGTAGAGCCACTCTGTGCCTGCTCTTTCAAATTTAACCAGAGCCGGAAGGTCAAGGGAAATAAGTTAAGAAGCTTGTCCACCTAATGTCCATACCTGTCTACCTTGTAACTGGACAGAAACTATTTGTATTTATAGTGAGTCTTATATTCAGAACTGTTAGCCTTGGCAGTTTCCTGGGTCTCCCATATATTCTCTGTAATCTAGAGATCTACCAAGGCCTCCTATCAGCCCCTTAACCACCCCAACATAGCCCAGCTTCTGGATGCTGACCAGTCTAACATGGCCTCCCCTACCTAGTTGCCAGGTAGCTGCAGTAGCTAGGGACATTCTCCACCAACTCCAGGACAGCCTGGAATGCAGGAGATAAGAACTAGACAGCCTAGCAAAGTTATCTAATTTTCTGCCCTGAACCCTTCCTTTTGCTTCAAGACCTCTGAGATTTACCTCTTTACTCGCCTTCTTCTCCTCTCACATGCTTTCTTCTGACTGTACCGTCACTCCACCTCTACCTGCCTCACCTCAGGTCTCAGGCTCTCCTTTGCCTTCCCTCCTTTAACATCTAGGTGCCTTACAGCCCCCAGACCTAACATTGTGCCTTCTGAGCACTCTATAAATGTTGGAGACCTGACAAATATTCATTCCCGAACAGTGCCTGTCACAGACACTGGGGGCCATTAAGGTTTCCACCAAGCACTGCTGGATTCCTCAGTATGTCAAATGCTGCTGGTCTAACCAGCCTTCTCAATCCTCTGAGTCTACCAGACCAGACAAACCAACTCAGATCCAGTTGCCTTCCTGTCACAGAAACACCAGGCACTGAAGATGTCAAGTGTGGAAACAACCCACCAGCCAGCCTATCTACCCCAAACAAATAACATCTAACCCGTTTCCTCCTGGGGAGGGTTTAGGAGCAGAAGCACCATCAAACTGGCCCCTGCCTCTTCAAATACTGGTAACCTAAAATTACCATATCCTTTACATCTCCTTCTGTCTCTCCTCTATTTCCTACCAGGCAACTTCCTACAGTAATTTTCTGCTTGTTTTCCCTAAACAGCTGTGCTATACAATGTGGAAGCTCCTCCTCCTCAGAGCCCTTGCAGGACTGCATGCATAATATCTGGTATGCCCTGGCCCAAATGAATAACCCCTCTAACTTTTGTCTGAGGCAGGAACTGGAGATTGGACATATAGGTCACCTGAGATAGCACTCCTTTGGGGCAGCTATAACCATATAAGGCAGCAAGATCTCCCAAACCTCGGAGGTTATAAAGGTCACCTAACACAATAGCTGGCACTTCTTCTTACTTCTTTTGTGTGAGAAGGGATCTTGTCAATCCCTTTGCTGGCAATAAACATTTCCTTTGTTCTTGTACCTGAAAGTCAGCATGGTTTTCTGGCAAAGTCTAAGTTACTGTAACAAAGACCCTAGAGGATAGCACTGTGTTGAACTTTAGGCAGCCACCATCAATCAGTGTGACCAGGGGAATTGGGAAAACAGAACAGGCTAGAGAAGGGGGTAAGGGCAGCTCAGGGAGGCCCCTTGGGCCATTCTGAGGACTTTGGCCCCTATCATCATGATGTAGAGGGGGGATTAAATAGGACTGAGCATAGATGCACCACTGTGTACCAGCCACTCTTTTGGACAGTCTATATAAATGATCTCATATTTATTCTCATCAATACCATGAGGTTGGTGTGATTAATTCCATCTGACTACACTTGCCAAAGTCCACTGCCTACCCTGAAGGACAGGAGCAGGTTGCAAACTCAAGTCTGCTCTAGGCCAGATAACTACCCGTTGCACTATGGCTGCCACCTCTGGCCAGGCCCAGTCACATTCATGCTTTCTTCTGCCAGCAGGGACAACTTAGAGAATGACAGGGTTTCAGAGAGGAGGTCTCCAGGAGGTAGAAGGCTCACTATTAACTGTTGGGTAGTGGTAACCGGCCCCTCTGGGATCTGTACTTCTTACATGGTTGCTCCTGGGTCATGGGAAAGCCTGGCTCCCTGGCGGAGAAGGGAATGAGGCAGCATTCATCTGCTTTACCCTCCCTTTACCCAGAGAAGGGGCGGTGCCTACTCTGTGCAGGGGTCATAAATGCAAGGCATTCTAGAGATTCTTATGAGGAGTCAAGCCTGACTTCTGGCCTCCCTATTTTCCTTTACTGGGTTGCTTAGTTGCAGAACACTGGTTCTTTAATTCCACCCTTTGAAAATCTGTATACTCAGCAAAAACAGATCTCATTCCTCTATTACATATGCCAGGCATTTGGTAAATTTTCAATAAACACCTACTAAGTTCAACAATTAGTGTTGAAGGACATCCTCTGTAAAAATACCTCTTTTTAAATTCTCTTCACTTATTCTACAGTAAAGCCTTCTGAAGAACATTCTACAGAGACTTATCCTTTGCAGGACCCTAACTCCTTATTACACAAAATCAGCACTTGTACCACCTGGAGCCAGCACCTGCTAGGAGTTTGTTAGTCTGGAGGTGGCAATGGGCTAAGCTACAAACTACAGAACTAAAAGAATTGGGCATGATGGCGCGCATTCATAATCTTAGCTACTTTGAAAGCAAGAATAAGGAGACCTGAGGTTTGAGGTCAGCATGAGCTGATAGCATAACAACCAGTAAAAGCTAGGCATGGTAGTAGTATACTCCGGTCATCCCAGTTATGTAAGAAAAGTAACAGGAGGCTCTTGGTCCAGTTTGGTCTGGGCATAAAGATGAAACTCTATTTGAAAAATAACGAAAGCAAAAAGGACTGAGGGGACGGAGGGAGCGCATCTGTCTGCAAGCTCAAGGTCCTGAGCTCAAACCCCAGTAATACTTTTTAATGAAGTCTCAGATCCCTCCCCAGACTTTATGACAATACGTCTCCAAATGGCTCTTCTTCTTTTGTTCCTAAGTGATTCTTGAGAGCATTAACATTTCACAATCACTCGGACATAGTTTAGCAATTGTAATCAGAAACATGCTCATTGATGCCCATCTTGTGCCTTAGAAAACTTCAAAAGTGATCCTACATTCCGAATGGGGCTGTATTCTGAGTCCAGAGAACATTTCAGCGCCTGCAGATCTCTCTGCATCCATCCCACGCTGCAGCACGTCTGTATCCTCCCTGTGTGGAGCAGCAGCAGCGGCTGGACCGATAGACAGCCATCCCAGGGCAGAGGTAGTTGGGTGGGTCAGTAAGAAGGAAGTGAGAGTGGAAAAGAGTGTGGTGACATATGTGTGAGTGAGAGGCAGAGGCCTGGCCTCTGCGATGCCTGTTATGCACACCCGGAGCCTTCCCTTCATTCCTTTGCTGAGTCTTTCAAGGATGAAGGTAAGAGGGGGTTTCCCGAGGCTGCTCAGGTGAGATGGGGACAGGAGGACCCCTTAATTTGCTGCCACCCCTGCAAAGTGCAAAAACTCCCATGTTCAGGTCCTTCTTTCTTCAAGGCTACTGCTGAGAGAAAAGAACGAAGACCAGCCAAATAAACCTGCTTTCAGTCTCAGGCCTATGATTTATTGGTGGTGGGCCTTCTGTGAGATTCATACTTGCTGAACTTACTCCTTATTGGTAACAGAAGATTCATATCTGAGCACTAGAAGAAGACTGTGAACCAGAGATATGTCTCATTGTAGATGCTCAGCCATGTGTACTTGTCATTTCCTAGAGGGTTCGTCCTGGGCTGGCAGTGGAGCTGAGAGGTAGAGTGTTCCAGAGCAATCCTTGCCCTGCCCCAGCAGAGATACTGGGAGTGACAGGACTGTTATCAGTCTTTTCCCATGGATGCCTTCCTCACCTCCATGCCTTGCTTCAAAACATTCCCCGCTCCCTAGGGGAGAATGAGCAAACTCTTCAGAACTCCAGGCCTCCCCCATTCTGTTTCCACCCACATTTTTAAGCTGTCATGTCATCTTTTTTTGTTTTTTTCAAAGAAGGTCTTGCTTTTTGTCCCAGTCAGCCTAGGTTGTGGTCCTCCTGTTTAAGCTTCCTGGGAAGCTTGGGTAATAAGTGCATACCACCAGGGCCCATTTTTTATCGGTTGAGATGAGGTCTCCTGAAGTTTTAACTTAGTGTAATGCTTCTAGTTTTTGCCTTTTGAGGAGCTGAGATTACAGGAGTGAGCTACTCTTCCTGGCTTGTTTTTTATTTTATTTCCAGTACTGATGATAGAACTCAGTGCCTTGCACATGCTAGGTAAGTGCTCCCCTCCTGAGCTACAGCCTCGCTCTCCTAGGCTTCTTTTTTTTTTTAAGTGTTTATTATCAAACTGATGTACAGAGAGGTTACAGTTTCATACGTTAGGCATTGGATACATTTCTTGTACTGTTTGTTACCTTGTCCCTCATACCCCCTCCTCCTAGGCTTCTTTTGACTGAAGGAATGCTAAGAAATCTGATTTTCTTATTGCTAACTTACGTAAATATTCTTTCTTTTTTAACCATTTTCTTCTCCAAGGCCTATGAGGAGTTTGGTTTTTTTAAGTCATTAGCAAAAGACTATTCCCTATATTAAAAGTGCTATATCTCCTTTTCATATTAAAATACAGTTAAGGAGGTTGGGAGTATAGCTCAGAGTGGAGCATGTTTCTAGCAACAAAAAGAAACACAAAGACCCCAAAGCAAAGCATAAAAGTAACCTTTAGAGTTAAGATTAGTACAAGTTACTTTTGCTAAAGTTTAACTAATAAATCCTCATGTGATTTTGCAACACAAATGACTTCATTTACTAATTGTTCATGAGCTACTTATTCTTTAGTTATGGGATTATAAACTGATAAGACTTGGAGTGGATAGTTCTGGTTAGTTTTTCATGCAAACAGATGTAAGTTGTAGCTTTTGCTAACTTTTACAGCCTTTGCAGTTACTTTTATCATTTTCTTTTGGGGCGGGCGGAGAGAGGCTTATGAAGATAGAACGCAGAGTTTCGCACTAGTCAGGAAGGCACCCTACCAACTGTTGAGCCTATGCCCAGCCCACTACTGTCATTTACTAATAGCATTAAAAAAAATTCCCCAGTATTGTTCTTTTCAGTGACTGCACAGGAATGTTTGAGGAAATATTAAACACAGTCTCACTAGACTTTGGAAACTAGAGTGAGTTCAGTGGGATCAAGTTACTCCTCAAATAAACTGATTGCTTGAAGGAGTTATGACTTGATTTGCCCCAAGCACACTGCCCAGTTTGCTTACCATGTTCTGACTCATCTCAATTATAGGTTCCAATAAATTAATTATTTACTGAATTATGGATTGTTTCATTGTGAAAAATCACTCAGCAGGTAGTATATGAATGCTTTGTGAGCTGTTTTTATTAATGATTAAATCCTCTGTAGAACTACTTAATCATCTAACATTTTCATAAATGTATGCTAAATGAAAGAATTTAGTCTATTTTTTTTTTGGTTGGTCCTGGGGCTTGAACTCTGGGCCTGGGTGCTGTCCCTGAGCTCTTCAGTTCAAGGCTAGCGCTCTACTAGTTGAGCCACACCACCACTTCTGGTTTTCTGGTTGTTTATTGGAGATAAGAGTCTCACAGCCTTTCCTGCCCAGGATGGCTTTGAACCATGATCCTCAGATCTCAACCTCCTGAGTAGTTAGGATTACAGGTGTGAGCCACTGGCACCTGGCTGTAGTCTATTTTTAACCCAAATACTTCAACTTTTTCTACAAGTTTTAAAGCTGAGCCCAGCTGGTAGTTCATATCTGTAATCCTAAATACTCAGGGGACTGAGATCTGAAGATTACAGTTCAAAGCTAGTCTGGGCAGGAAAGTCTGCAAGACTTTTCTCTTCAATTAACTACCAAAAAGCCCAAGGACAGCACCCAGGCCCTGAGTTAAAGCCCCAGGAATGTCACCAGAAAAAAAAAAAAGAAAAGAAAAGGAAGTTTTATAACTATATTCGTGTTTACTCTTCTACTCAGCTCTGATATTTAGCTAATGATGATAAGTTTAACAAGAGAATACTGACTACAGAGGAGAGACATAAAACAAGTAGAAGCACGGCATGGTATTTTCATTTTAATCCACTATGAGCAATTTTTAAAAATTAAATGTCTTAATTGTACCAATGAGTGGGGTTCAGTGTGGTATTCCTACATACCGCACTGAGCCACCCCTGGTGTTTACCTCCCCTCTGCTTCCCCAGGTGTCCTGAGGACCCCGGGTGTGCCCCACCAGTGACATTCATATCATCTGCAAGGCTGGGAATGTCTTCAAGTCAGGCCCAAAGCTAATTATCTGAGTTTTGATCAGTGCCATAAAGTGAAGATTAGTTCCTTTGAACTGTCTGGTCATTTCTGATTCTATGCCACATCACCCTCAAATAGGACTCCGTCACAGTCTTGCTAATATAAACGTATGAACAATATTTCCAGTTGTGTCCTTTTACAAGGAACAGATTCTAAATGAACCCATGCTAGTAACTAGTACTGTGGAAACAAGAATACTCACTAAGAAGTTTTGAATTCCAAAGGAATTGGGTAGAAAGAAAAACACAGATGCTCATATCTATTTATCTATTTATCAAGATAGAATTGACCTTGGGCTTGTTTGTAGTTCAGTGGCAAAGCACTTGCCTAGCAAGTGCAATGTCCTGGGTTCACTCCCCAGTACCAGAAATGAAAAGACAAAAAAAAAAAGAGAGAGAGAGAGAGAGATAATTTACTAGTCTACTGTGAGATATAGTTAGTTTGAGGAAAACAAATCTCAAAAAATGAAATGTAGGAGTTAATATTTCAACTGAAGTAATAAAGACTGTAATCATCCTTCATTAGTTCATTTAGTCCAATGAAATCAATTCTTGTTCTGACTGATCTTAAGATCAACCAAATCCATGAAGTTCTGAAAATTCTTCTGCAATCCAGGAGAATGTTTCTAAAGTTACCAGAAGCTTGTATTTGTTAGTATATTTCCCATGAATCTCCTTGAAGACAAAGTACCTTCAGGTATAGGTACTTTTAGGATAACATCAGGATTAAAGAATTCATTGTGTTAATACAGGACAGGTTTTAAATGGCCATATGTAAACATTGATGAGAGTTCATTACAATACAACTGTCAAGAAACTTCAGCCATTTCTGTGAAATACAGTCTTGTAAGACATTATAGGGCTGGGTGCCGGTGGCTCACACCCATAATCCTAGCTAATCAGGAGGCTGAGATCCAAGGATCACAGTTCAAAGCCATCCTGGGCAGGAAAGGCTGTGAGACTCTTATCTCCAATTAACCACCAGAAAACCGGAAGTGGAGCTGTAGTTTAAATTGGTAGAGCTCTAGCCTTGTGTAAAAAGTTCAGGAACAGTACCTAGGCCTTGAGTTCAAGCCCCAACACACACACACACACACACACACACACACACACACACACACACACTATATGAGGACATACAAGATTACTAGGATTTCATAAATTTCTAGATTAAGAAAATTTGAGCTGGGCACTGGTGGCTCATACCTACAATCCTAGCGATTTGGGAGGCTGAAGTCAGGAGGATCATGGCTTAAGGCCAGCCCAGGCCAAAAAAAAAAGTTTTTTTTAAAAACGTTTAAAAACATTCTTTCTGGGCTGGGGATATGGCCTAGTGGCAAGAGTGCTTGCCTCATATACATGAGGCCCTGGGTTCAATTCCCCAGCACCACATATACAGAAAATAGCCAGAAGTGGCGCTGTGGCTCAAGTGGCAGTGCGCTAGCCTTGAGCAAGAAGAAGCCAGGGACAGTGCTCGGGCCCTGAGTCCAAGCCCCAGGACTGGCCAAAAAAAAAAAAAAAAACATTCTTTCTTAACCCACAGCTAGGTATAGTGGCACACACCTGTCACCTAGCCATGTGGGAGAGTGTGATTGGGAGGGCTACAGTTCTAGGCCAGTCCAGGTAGAAAAGCCCCCATCACAACAGAAGACTAAAAAAGGCAGACTGAGGCCCAGGCATATGCTTAGGCAAGGAGCAAATAACCAGTCCTAACAGAGCTGGGAGTATGGTCAGAGGGAGAGCATCTGCCTAGCAGGAGTGAGGCTCTGAATTCAAACCTCAGTACTGAAGAGGAGGAGGGGGGCCAGGGGGAGGAGAGAAGGAAGGGGAGGAAGAGAGGGGGGAGAAAGAAGGAAGAAGGAAGAAGGAAAAAGGAAGAAGGAAGAAGAAGAGGAAGAAGAAGAAGAAGAAGAAGAAGAAGAAGAAGAAGAAGAAGAAGAAGAAGAAGAAGAAGAAGAAGAAGAAGAAACACTTCTACAAATATGTCTTTTCAAAGACTAAATATCACTAAAAATTCCAACGAGATATCGCTGGTACTCAGTAGACACCATGTTGAAAATGAACTTTACAACTTGTGGGCCAGGATGGAAGAAAAAAACTGGGAAAGAGAGAGATGGGTGACATTGTAAAAAAAAATAATGAAATAATGAAAGTATTTATTACCTGACTTATGAAGTGGTATTATTTCCTTTATGTATATCTCCTTTATAATAATAGTAAAACTTGTTAATAATAAAAAAAACACAGTATGTAGGATTATAAAACAATGATATCATTGTCTGGTGCTGGTGGTTCACACCTACAATCCTAGGTATTCAGGAAGCTAAGATCTGAGGACCTCAACGTGCAGCCAGCTGGGTAGGAGAGTCTATGAGACTCTTATCGCCAATAAGTACCCCCAAAGAAGCTCTGGCTCAAGGGGAAGAGTGCTAGACTTGAGCAAAAGAGCTCAGGGACAGCACTCCAGCCCTGAGTTCAAGCCCCAGGATCGGCACCACAAAAGGAAGGAAGGAAGGAAGGAAGGAAGGAAGGAAGGCAGGAAGGAAGGAAGGAAGGAAGGAAGGAAGGAAGGAAGGAAGGAAGGAAGGAAGGAAAAAAGATATCATTTAGAGTTTGATTTGGAGTAATAGTTAAAACCATTAAAAATGTTAACTCCTTGCTATGAACAGGTCACTAAGTCATGGAATGAAGGATAAGGCGCTGGTCTCAGCTTCCCAGTTTCCATGCTAAGTCACAGGAACGTAAAACATTTCAAGGTGTCTCACAAGAACGCTAATAATGTGAGATCTTTACAAGATTTATTTTAGTGTAACAGAATAAAGGAGTAGAAAGGAAAATATTTCCTAATTGGCACGCAGTAAAGATTCAAAATGGCAGCTCTTACCTGGAGTCTTTCTACGTTAAGCAGGGGAACGCATGGGTTCATGCTATCTAGTAACTCTGAAGGTTTCTGGGTGGCTGGGTTGGCTGCTGTTGGTTATCCTAACATGGAAAATTGCCGAGGCCTGCTAGGAACTCCACCACTGAGCTACACACCCCAGCTCACTTTTGAAACTTGTTATAAATGAGTTTAATTTTATCCAGTTTGATGACATCAGATGCTCTCTTCCTTTTCTTTTCCAATTTTTTATATCACTTTAGTTTTCATCCCTATTTTCTCTAGTGAGAAACTACAGTTAAATAATCTTAAAACGAGATGGAAAAAAACAAACACCACCTTATTCTTTCCTCATCAACAACAAAACCACATCCTCATATCTCATAACCTTCCTTATCAAGAACACATCTTACTTTCCTGCTATACTTCACATGCAGTTGTTTCCTTTATTATTTCTAGTAGTTTGAATTACATGCATAAAATAAAATATGTAACTTTTAATTTATCTCTATTGAAACCTAGGAAGCAGTTAATTACTATTATTATTTCTAGAAGAAATTTTTTCATCATAGTTTTTCAGTATGGACAAGACATTGCATTGCTACTAACACATTCATAGATCTTTAATTCTATAGACAAAATAGTTTTAAACTTAAAATGTGTAGGCTGAACATATGGTTTAGTTAGGTATAGAACATGCTTAATACGTGAGAAACCTGGGGTTCAACCTCCAGCACGCCCCCCAAAAGTAAAAATATTGAAACTGTCACAGTACTGGGCCTTGAGCTTAGGACTTTAAATTCTCGATTGGCTTTCTTATTCATGATTGTGCTCTATCTACCTCCAGCCCAAGTCTTTACTGTTAAGTAGACATATTTCAAGTCATAATTGTTGAATACTTCTTTTAAATCTTTATTCTAGTTATACTTTTATAATTCACTTGTTTTTCTTTTTGGCAGTACTTTTGTTGTTGTTTGGTTGGTCTTTTGTTTGTTTGCCAGTCCTGGGACTTGAACTCAGGGCCTAGGGACTGTCCCAGAGCTTTTGTACTCGACTAGTACTCTACCACTCTGAGCCATGTTGCCATTTGAAGCTTTTTGGCGGTTAATTAGGGATAAGATTCTCACAGACTTTCCTAACCAAGCTGGCTTTGAACCAGAATCCTCAAACCTCACCCTCATGAGTAGCTAGGCTTACAGGCATGAGCTACCAAGGTCTGGCAGTACCAGGTTTTAACCTCAAACTTGCTAGGCAAGCATTGTACCACTGAACCACACCTTCAGCCTTTTTTTCACTAGGTATTTTTGTTTTGTTCTTTATGTTGGTCCTAGAGCTTGAACTCAGGGCCTGGACATTGTCCCTCAGTTTTTTTTTTTTTGCTCAAGGCTAGTGCTCTACCACTTGAGCCACAGCTCTACTTGCAGCTTTTCTTTTTTTTTTCAAATTTTTATTATCAAACTGATGTACAGAGAGGTTACAGTTTCATACGTTAGGCATTGGATACATTTCTTGGACTGTTTGTTACCTTGTCCCTCATACCCCCCTCCCTCCTCCCCCTTTCCCTTCCCACCTCCCCCCCCCCCCCCCCGAGGTGTTCAGTTCACTTACACCAAACAGTTTTGCAAGTATTGCTTTCGTAGTTGTTTGTCTTTTTACTTGCAGCTTTTTGACAGTCAATTATAAAGAAGTCTCATGATTTTTCTTGTCCAGGATAGCTTCAAACCACGACCCTCAGATATCAGCCTCCTGAGTAGCTAGGATTACAGGTGTGAGCCACCAGCACCTAGTGAACTTATAATTTTTTTTTAAATGCAGTCGAGGGTCTGATGGAATGATTCAAATGGCAAAGCGCCTGAACCCCAAGACCACAAAAATCTAAGAGAGATAGGTAGGCCTATTAAGACGAGTAAACTCACATAGGACAGAATTATGCATGTACATTATTGTGGCTCTGAAAATATATGCATTTTCAATTTACTGAACCAACAATATTCTTACTTACTAAAGCCAGGTGCCAGTAGCTCACACTTAAATCCTGATTACTCAGGAGGCTGAGATCTGAGCGTTGAAGTTTGAAGCCAGCCCAGGTAGGAAAGTCTGTAAGACTCTCATCTCCAATTAACCACCAAAAATCCAGAAATAGAGCTGTGGCTCAAGTGGTACAGTGCTAGCCTTGAGCAAAAAAGCTCAGGGACAGCGTTGAGGCCCTGAATTCAAGCCCCCAGGACCAGAAAAAAAAAAAAAGAGAGAGATTATCCAAATCATGTGAACTTGTGAACTTGAAAAGCATTTGGGTTACTTCCTATTTTTCAGGGAGAATATATAATTTATATAATAAAACAAGCAATAAATGCATATTTTGCTTTTCTCTTCTTTTCATTTTATTGTTTATTTTCTTTGTTCTTTTTTGTTTGTTTTATACAGTACTGGGACTGAGTAGTGTGCCTCATGCTCTTGCTTGGCATTTTCACTCAAGGCTCATGTTCTACCATTTGAGCCATACCTCCACTTCCTAAATGCATGTTTTTCTTTAAGAGCATTAACTGGAGCTCTTTCAGCTGGGTGTGTATTCCTATCTACTCAGAAGGTGGAGATCAGGAAGATTGTGGCTCAAATCCAGCCCTGACAAAGCATTAGAAAGATGATCATTTCAACCAATAAAAAGCTGAGTATGGTAGAGTGTCCCTTGTTAGCTCAGCTATTCTGGAAGAAGCAATAGGAAGATAGACGTGCAAGTTGGCCTAGGTTTAAATATGAGACCTTATCAGAAAAATAAAAGCACAAAGAGCTAGGGGTGTGGTTCATGGGACAAAGAAACTGCCTAGCAATGTTCAAAATCCAAACCCCTTCCCTCCCTCCTCCCCCCCTTTTTTTTTTAAGTGCTGGGGGTGGATCATGGCAAGTGATTTATCAGTGAACTTTTCTTTCTTTCTTTCTTTTAATTTGTTGGTTATGGGGCTTGAACTCAGGGCCTGGGTGCTGTCTCTGAGCTTTTTACACTCAGGGTTACGATTCTACCACTTGAGCCACCATGCCATTTCCAGTTTTCTGGTGGTTAACTGGAGATAAGAGTCTCACAGATTTTCCTGTCCAGGAAAAACCACTATCCTCAGATCAGAGCCTTTTGAGTAGGTAGGATTACAAGTATGAGCCACCATCACTCAGCTAGCTGGTGCAGAGTGTTTTAAATGTTGATGTCCAGCTAGGTGGTGCACCTAGCCTGTAATCCTAACTATTCAGGGGACTGAGATCCAAAGGTCTCTATTTGAAGCCAGCCAATTGTGACACTTCCTCCCTAGGTTTTCTTCTATGAGTTATATACTTTCAGCTTTTACATCTAGGTCTTCAATCAAGTTTTCACATATGATATGAAGTAGCATTTAACTTTATTCTTTTGCATTCAGGTGTCCAGTTTTCCCAACACCATTTGTTGAGATTGTCCCCTCCCCAGCATAGCCTTTTGAGTCAAAGACTCAGGTTCAGACATTGGTTCCCTCGCTGCCAGAGATCTAAAACTTTTATGGAAAATCTCCTACTCATAAACTGTGGTTTGTCATCATGAAACTAGCAGTGCCAAAATGCTGGAGCACCTTCCTGGGATAGATAGTATATCTGCATAGAACATCTGGCCTCCAAATGATTTTAGGTGTGCTGTGTAGAGGTCACAGTTTTCTCATTTCTACACATTAAGACTACATCTCTTTCCCTTCAGTCTTCCAAGGAAGTGACAGAGCTGTGATTGGATGGTGTTGTGTGATTACAGCTTCTGATCTGATAAAAGAACAGAATACACCAACAGCTCATCCCTTTGTGCTGCAGACTGTGTTGCCAGGGGCTGACCAACCAGGGCCAGCCACCTGTCAGCAGCACAGGGAACCACACCAGTCTTACTTGGAAAAGCCTTTGGGCACTGAAAATTATAAGAGTTCTGTGGAGTACAGCTGGATGCTTTTGGCAATACAATTAAAGAAGACTAACACTTTGTCTTTGTGCTGAAAGTGTAGTTCAGGGGTAGAGCACCGGCTTTGCAAACATGAAGCCCTGAATTTATATCCCAACAGTCTTAAAAAACAAAATCCACATATAACTCACTGTCTGTCTTTTAGGAATTTGTTATAGTTCAGGTCTGGAAAGCGGTCCTGAGCATAGGAAGCAGCGGAAACATGAACAGGTTGGGGGATTAGGAAGTATTTAGGTCACTGGAGACTGTGGGGCCTCAGTCTCTTTTCTCTCCCCCTTCCCCCTGCCGTGAGGTTTTACTCTGCCACAAACAGTCTCTATGATGTGCTGCCTTGCTATGGACTCAAAGTAACAGTCCCAATTGGCCATATATCGAAACCCATAAAATGATGAGCCAAAATAAGCCTCTGCTCTTTGTAAGTTTATTATTTTGGATATTTTGTTGCACTGATGGAAAGCTGACTAACTTAGAGATCATAGTTTTATCTTGTTTTGATCTAAGTAGAATCAACTACTTTTCATCTCAAAGAGGAAAGACATATAAGACAAACAATTTGGAGAGCAATTCAGCAATAACTACTATAATATTGACATTTACACTTTTATGAGCCAGTATTTATACTTCCAGGAATTTCTGTGAGATTCTTTGGCATGTATCTGAAGATAAACTCACTAGGATGTTCATTGCAAAGCTATTAAAATAGTCAACATTGTAAACAACCATCAACAGGGAAGTGGTTAATTAAGAAGTGGTATAGCCATCCAGTGCAATATGGCCCTGATCTTAAAAGAATAAAGATACAAGTAGATCACCAATAGTGGGCATGAGTTCAAGGTATGGCATTAAGTAGAAGACAATCACAAATTTATCTCTGTAAGTGGAGTTGTGGGGGCTGTCACTTTCTGTGTTGTTTCTCTATTGTTCTGTCCTCTCTCTGCCCAGATACATTATTTTGCATTTTTAGTATTAAAATGAGAAAAGTGTGTGCAATGAAACTTACATGTAAAGATCCAGTGAGATATATAAAGCCCAGCACAGAGTGGGTCCAGTGTAAAGCTTACTAAATTGTAGTTAAGACGGCATAGCTGTGCTCTGCCCGGAAGCATCTCGGTGGAATCCATTCCTTCTTCACCTCACAGCAGAAAGCTTCAGGATCTTTGAGGAAAGCTAGTAGACAACAGCTTCCTAAGCATGTTTCCCACTTTTCCTTGACTGTCTATGCGGCAGTCTCAAGCTTCTTATGTGGCGTCTTAGGATGTGGACACCATTGCTGGTCATGCAGGTTCATCCTCACCAGGCACATCAGTTGTTGATGCCATAGAAAGACAGATGGACTCCAGAAAATGCCGGTGTTGACCTTAGAAAAATGGTGAGGTGTGGGCCTGGCATTGAGGTTAGGGCCAAGTTGTTTCATCCTTCATCCCACATTCTTTTCTTTTTCTTTGGCTCTCTGATTCTCTTTAACACACACACACACACACACACACACACACACACACACACACTTTCTTTCTCTCTCTTTTCTTTTTTTTTTTTTGGCCAGTCCTGGGCCTTGGACTCAGGGCCTGAGCACTGTCCCTGGCTTCTTCCCGCTCAAGGCTAGCACTCTGCCACTTGAGCCACAGCGCCGCTTCTGGCCGTTTTCTGCATATGTGGTGCTGGGGAATCGAACCTAGGGCCTCGTGTATCCGAGGCAGGCACTCTTGCCACTAGGCTATATCCCCAGCCCATCTCTCTTTTCTTTTTAAAACTTGGTCTTGTTATGTAGCCAAACTTGCCTTGAAATCCGTTTTATTTTATTTTTTGGCAGCACTAGAGCCTCATTTTTGATACACAAGAAGGCAAGTGTACTAACACTCTAGTTACACCTCCAGCACCCCACCCCCCCGCCCCGGGCTTTTTTGTCAGTCATGGGGCTTGAATTTGGAGCAGTCTCTGAGCTCTTTTGCTCAAGGCAAGCACTCTATCACTTTGAGCCACAACTCCACTTCTAATTTTTCTGGTGATTAATTGGAGACGAGAGTCTCATGGACTTTCCTGTCCAGGCTGGTTTGACCTTTGATCCTCAGATCTCAGTCTCCTGAGTAGCTAGGATTACAGGCATGGCCACCAGTGTCCAGCTTCCAGCCCCTTTCTGTACTGGTTATTTTCAAGGTAGGGTCTGCCTTTATGGGCTATGATTCCTAGTTGTGCTTCTCCTTGTCTCTGGGAGTGAGAGATCTGCACCCAGTCATTGGCTGTGATTGATTCTCACATTTTGTTTACTTGTTTATTAGATGCCAGTCCTGGAGCTTGAGATCACGGACTAGGTATTGTCCCTGAGATTTTTGGGGAAGGGGGGTCGGGGGTGGGTATTCTGGGGCTTGAACTCAGTGCACAGTCCCTGAGCTTTTTGTGCTCAAGGCTAGTGCTCTACCATTTGAGCCACAGCACCACTTCCAGCTTTTTCATGTTTTGTTTTGGGTTTTTTTGCCAGTCCTGGGCCTTGGACTCAGGGCCTGAGCACTGTCCCTGGCTTCTTCCCACTCAACGCTAGCACTTTGCCACCTGAGCCACAGCGCCCCTTCTGGCCGTTTTCCATATATGTGGTGCTGGGGAATCGAACGGAGAGCTTCATGTGTAGGAGGCAAGCACTCTTGCCACTAGGCCATATTCCCAGCCCCCACTTCCAGCTTTTTGATAGTTTATTGGAGATGAGTCTCATAGACTTTCTTTCGCAGACTGACTTCAAACTACGATTCTCAGATCTCAACCCTCTGAGTAGATGGGTTTACAGGCATGAGCCACTGGTGCCCGGCTTCACTGAGCTCTTTTGCTCAAGATTAGTGCTCTACTACTTGAGCCATGGCTCCACGTCTGGCTTTTGAGTAGTTAATTGGATAGAAGAGTTCCATGGACTTTCCTGCCCAGGCTGAATTCCAACCACAATCCTCAGATTTCATCCTCCTGTGAGGCCCAGCCTCACAATTTTTATGCCTGTTCTGGCCTCAAACCATGATTCCTGATCTCTGCTTCCCAAGTAGCTAGGATTGCAGGCTTGAACCACTGAGCCTGATTATCTCTCTTCCATTTCTTTATCACGGGAGACAGATTTTTCTCCCTGGGTGATTCTGAAGACTAAATAAGATCCGTGTGTGTGTGTGTGTGTGTTGGTACTGGGACTTGAACACAGGTCCTTGCACTCTCTTGCCTGGCTATTTCACTCAAGTCTGGCACTCTATCACTTGAGACACACCTCTGCTTCTGGCTTTTTGCTGCTAATTGGAGATAAGAGTCTCATGGATTTGTTTGCCTGGGCTAGCTTCAAATCCTAATTCCCAGATCTCAGCCTCCTAAGTAGCTAGGATTACCACAGCCCAGAAAGATCACATCATTCCAGATAGAAAAACATATTATAAAGCCATAATAATGAAAATGATTTTTCTTAAGGAAATTACATGCCTGTAATTTGAAGCTGAAATTTAGGAGACAGAAGTTCAAAGCCAACTTTGGCAGAAAAGTCTGTATGACTCTAACTCCAAAGCAACCAGTAAAAATCCAGGTTCAGTCAGAAGCTTATGGGTATCACCTGTAATAATAGTTACTTAGGATGATGTTTTAAAGCCAGTCTAGGCAGGAACATGCATACAACTCTTGCTCCAATTAACCAACAAAAATACAGAACTGAGCTCTGTGTTGGTAACTCATCCTTATAATCTTAGATACTCAGGAGGCTGAGATCTGAGACTTGTGATTCAAAGCCAGCCCAGGCAAGAAGGTCTGTGAGGCTCTTTCCTGCAATTAAATGCCCAAAAACCTAGAAGTGGGCTCTGGCTCAAGTGGTATAGAACTATCCTTGAGCAAAAAAGCTCAGGGACACGGCCCAGGCCTTAGTTCAAGCCCCAGGACCAGACCAGAAGTGGAGCTGCAGCTCAAGTTGTATCAAGTAGTAGAGCACTATCCTTGAGTGAAGGAGCCAAGGGACAATGCTCTGGGCCTGAATACTGGCATGCACTAAATTGGTTAGCATAAATTTTTGTAAACTTTCCCAGCAAAGCAATCACCCAAAACAATGTCAGACAAAAAATAATTAATTTGAAAAAAGTTAAGAGGTCACTTTTCTTAATTAACCAGGAGGATCACGACAAAGAAATGACTTTTACATAGATTTGATAAGGAGAGACTCAAGTGAATTAAGCAAAGAGATTGGTTTACTAAATGCAATAAGGAAAACTTTGTGAACAAGAGCAGAGGTTACTGTGTAATCCTCCACTGATAGCAGTCTGTGTGGTTTAGTCAACCCTCTCTTCCTGTTCCAGATAGGGAGACACCCTTACAAGTGGACATTTCCTTTATGGTAGTAAATTTCCATTATGAGAGGATAATTTTTTCTCTATTTTTAGAGCTTCTTATTTAGTTCTGCCTCTAAAAAGAATATTTGTGATAAGTAGATAAGGAGACATATTTTAGGAGTGGAAAATTCTGGTTTCCTACAACCCTCCATTTGAGATTTCTTTTTTTTAAAAAAAAAAAAAGGCAGGAGGTGTTTTTTTTTTCTTTAAAAAGTTTTCTTTGGGCTAGGAATGTGGCTTAGCAGTAGAGTGCTTGCCTGGCATGCACGAAGCCCTGGGTTCCATTCTTCAGCACTACACAAACAGAAAAGGCCAGAAATGGCGCTGTGGTTCAAGTGGTAGAGTGGTAGCCTTGAGCCAAAAGAAGCCAGGGACAGTGCTCAGGCCCTGAGTCCAAGCCCCCAAGACTGGCAAAAAAAAAAAGGTTTTCTTTATGAAAGGAAGATATATACAGCAAGATAGATAGATAGATAGATAGATAGATAGATAGACAGATATACACACATGTATGTATGTATGTATGTATATATGTGACTGCGTTTATAATTGTAGAGAGAACTTCAAGTTACATACCTGCGAAGGAGAGAAAGAAAGCACAGATTGTAATACAGATGAACAAGAGGTGAACAAATTGAAACACAGTGCCCATCTTATTCTATCAGTCCCTCTGCCCTGGGAATGGGTGCCATCATGTGGCTTCAGCGTTCCTCACAGATTAAAGGTTTGGTCCTAGCGTGCCCTACTGGAACCTTTCAGTTACACAACATCTTAGGAGGTTTTCAGATCTCCAGGGGATGTGCCCTTAAAGAGGGGAGTGGGCTCCTGATCCCCTTCTCATCTCTTTCACATTCTAGTTATAATGTTATTTGCTAGTTTAATGTTATTTGCTCTGCCATGTGTTCTTGCATTAATGGCAAGAGCCCGAAATTTCCAAGTTGATATGCCAATATGAGCCCCTTCTCATTTTAGATTGTTTTAGGATTTTTTTCTTTCTCTGTTTGTTTTGCTTTGTTTTAATAGACACTCTCCTCTTTAGGTGAGTCCAATCCCACTTCCTGCTGGCTGTTTTGGAGAGGGAGTCTGTGGAACTTTCCTGCCTGGGCTAGCCTTGAACCTCTGTTCTCTGGATCTCAGCCTCCTGAATGGCATTTGGCTTGTCACATTTTTAATGTGGAATCTCAGACTTGATATTAGAGCCAGGCACGGGGTAACTCATGCCTGTAATCCTAGCTACTTAGGAGGCTGAGATCTGAGGTTCATAGTTTGACACCAGCTCAAGCAGGAAAGTCTGTGAGACTCTTACCTCTAATTAACCACCAAAAAGCTGTAAGTGGAGCTATGGCTCATGTGGTAGAGCACTAGCCCTGAGCTAAAAAGCTAATAAGCACCTCAAACCCTGAGTTCAAGCCCCAAGATCAACAGAAAAAAAAGTACGTATCACTCGATCTAGAAGAAATAGTTTCATTGTTAATGTTCATAGAGTTCATAAGCTTTGCAGATTAGAATGATGCTTGTCATTGTGAAGGTTAAAATGTGTTTGTGACTTTAGTTCACTATGCCACAGTACTGTGAATTTTTTTTTTTTTTTTTTGGCCAGTCCTGGGCCTTGGACTCAGGGCCTGAGCACTGTCCCTGGCTTCTTCCCGCTCAAGGCTAGCACTCTGCCACTTGAGCCACAGCACCGCTTCTGGCCGTTTTCTGTATATGTGGTGCTGGGGAATCGAACCTAGGGCCTCATGTATCCGAGGCAGGCACTCTTGCCACTAGGCTATATCCCCAGCCCCAGTACTGTGAAATTTATATAATTAATCTCAATAAAGAAATCTTTAGAAAAAAAAGAACATTTTAAGAATAGAAGAAAATCTGATTCCACTAAAAATAAAACCACCTCAGAAGGGTGAAAAGCCAAGCTAAGACTTCTCATGTTTGTCCAGACTTTTGTCCAGTATCTTTTTTTCTTCTGGTGCTGGAGCTTGTATCAGAGCCTCTCATCTTTGTTTGGCATTTATACTTGCAGCTGGTGCTGCAAGTATAAACCAATTTCCACTAAAAGAGTAGATTCACAAAAGATAATTTTTAAAAAGAAAGAGAATCAAACATTATCCATACAAAAAGCACCAAACCACAAAGGTGAGCAAGAAAGGACAAGAAAAACAGAAAAAATAGTAAAATGATAAAAGTACATTTTTTCTCATCAATCATCATAACCCAAATGAAAACTAGGTATAAACTAGCTGAATGGATAAAAAAAAATGTAAGACTCAAGATGTGTTACTTTGACACTGAAGACACACCTACACTAAAAGTGAGGAGGTAGAAAAAATTATATCACGGAAGTGGAACCAAAGATGATAAAATGAAGTTTCTGGAGGTATAGCTCAACTGGCAGAGTGCCAGAAACAATGAAGACTCAAATAGCAATAAATGAAATGAAACAAAAAGCACAAACAAGCAATGGAATGAAAAAAAAAATCTTTTGAAAAGATTAGCAAGACTTTTGCTTGTGCAGAAAAGTCCATGAGACTCTATCTCCAGGTAACTGTCAGAAAGCTAGAAATGGAGATGTGGCTCACATGGTAGAGGACCAACTGTGAGCAATAAAGGTGAGTGAGCACACCAGACCCAGAGTTCAAACTCCAGCATAGGTACAAAATAAATGAAAAACCTTCAACAAGATGATCCAATAAGAAAAAGTCACAAATAAAGCCAGCGATAACAAAGTAGACACATAGAAGTGGTACTGTGGCTCAAAGAGGTTGAGTGCTAGACTTGAGCAAAAAAGCTCAGGGATAGCACTCAGACCCCAAGCACAAGCCCCATGATCAACAAAAATGTTTAAAAAAATTAAAAATTAAGAAACACCCCTGAGATGTAATAGTTGGCTTAAAAATTAAGAAAGAGTAGGGCTGGGGATATGGCCTAGTGGCTAGAGTGCCTGCCTCGTATTCATGAGGCCCTGGGTTCAATTCCCCAGCACCACATATACAGAAAATGGCCAGAAGTGGCACTGTGGCTCAAGTGGCAGAGTGCTAGCCTTGAGCAAAAAGAAGCCAGGGACAGTGCTCAGGCCCTGAGTCCAAGCCCCAGGACTGGCCACAAAAAAAAAAAAAGAAAGAGTAGACATGACAATTGATACTATAGAAGTACAATTATTATGGACTGTTAGGAATTACTATATGCTAATAAATGTAAAAACCTGGAAGAGATGGATAATATTCTAGACATATATCGCCTACCAAAATTGAACTCTGAGGACATAGAAAATATAAGCAGACTAATAACAAGCAATAAGATTAAATTGGAAATACAAGTCTCCCATAGCCTGGCTCCCGTGGCCCATGCCTAATCTGAGATACTTAAGAGGCTGAGATTGGGAAGATTGAGGTTTTAGGTTGGAACATTCACAAGATCCCTTCTCAGTGGATCATTGGACACAGTGACACATGTTTATCATCCTAGCTATGATGGGAAGCCTAAAATAGGTGAATTGGGACCTGAGTAAGTGACCAGGGAGATGTTATCTTGAAAGTCATGAATATTTAAACAGAGGGTGGGAGTTGGGCACTGGCAGCTCACACCTGTAATCCTCGCTGTTTAGGAGGCTGAGATCTGAAGATCACAGTTCAAAGCCAGCCCAGGCAGGCCATGAGACTCTTATTAACCACCAGATTAACCACCAACTCCGATTAATCACCAGAAGACTGGAAGGGGTGCTGTGGCTCAAAATGGTAGAGTGGTAGCCTTAAGCAAAAGAGCTCAAGGACAATGCCCAGGCTCTAAGCTTAAGGCTCATGAACAACAAGAAGAAAAGGTTGAACAATCACTAACTGGGCAAGGGAGCTAAAGAGAGACTTCTCAGAAGAAGAAATAAAAGTGGCAAAGAAACATATAAGGAAACATTCATCATCCCTGGCCATAAAGGTAATGAAAATAAAAACAACCCTGAGATACCACCTTACCCCAGTCAGAATGGCCTATACTCTGAATGCAGACAACAACAAATGTTGGCAGAGATGCAGAGAAAGAGGAACCCTACTGCACTGCTGGTGGGAATGTAAACTAGTACACCACTCTGAAAAGCAGTCTGGAGGTTCCTCAAAAAACTCAGCATAGACATACCCTATGACCCAGCTATACTGATCCTAGGCATATACCTTGAGCAATAGGATCCAGGATATGGCAAGGACACCTGCACCTCCATGTTCATTGCTGCACTGTTCACAATAGTCAAGATATGGAAACAACCCTGATGCCCCACTACAGAGGAATGGATCCAAAAAATGTGGTGCCTATATACAATGGAATTTTACACGGCCATTAGAAAAGATAAAATCATGGCATTCACAGGGAAATGGACAGAACTAGAACAACTTATCTTGAGCTAGATAAGCTAAGATCAGAGAGACAAACAGTACAGGGTCTCCCTGATATGCATGTGTTAGATTTAAAATGCAATGAAATATGACAAAGTAAATAAGACTCAAGATACCAATATATAGTGAGACCAAAAGAGGAGTCTTGGGAGAAAAGGACCAAAGAGAATACCCAAGCACCACTTCGTACGCACATAAAATAATACACAGACTGAAAAGAACCCCAAAGATAAGGAAACAAAGGACCTCTTCTTAATTTGTCTTATTGTTTTTATATGAGTCTATATTCCTTACCTCGCATATGATGTATACACATGCACATCTGAGGGAAGATGGGAGGAGGGCACAGAATGAGTAGAAAGCGGGTAAAAAAGAATACAGTAGAAAGGCCCAATAGATGTAATGGACATTGATGAAAGCGAGCTAAGCAACTCAAGGGTGGTGTGGGAAGGGAAGAAATGAGAGAAAAAGAGGGAACAGCTGATACTAAGCAAAAGGAAAGAAATGTACATATCACCCAGTCTAGAAGAAATTGTTTTGTTAATGTCCATAGAGTTCATAAGCCTTGTAGATTAGAATGACAATGTTCATCATTGGGAAGGTAAAACTATACTGTGAAAGTTACTTATTCTCAAAAGGGGGAAAATGGTTGAAAGCATGGCTCAGCAGTGAGAATGCCTGACTAGCATGCATCTGGCCCTGAGTTCTAACCCGAGAACTGCAAAAAACAAAACAAAACAAAAGGCTCCCAGCAAACATTTTCCAAACCTTAAAATAAGAATGAATGTCAATTGTTCTCAAACTATTCAAAAGTTTTGAAAGGAGTAAAAATGTCCTTTCAAACACATTGAGGGCAAAATTACTCTGATATTTAAATCAACACATCAACACATACACACACAACACACACATACACACACACCTGCAGACCAATAACTGTAATTAACATAGACACAAACACTTCAAATGAAAATATTATCAAATTAAATCAAAGAGCACATAAAAGATCATATACCATAATTAGTATGATTTGTTTCACGGATGCAAGGATAAATCAATAGATAAGAATTAATAAGTGTAATATGGCATACAAACAGAATCTACAAAAAACCCCAAAAGATCCTCTCAAAAGATTTAGAAAAATCATTCAGTGAAATTCAATATCCTTTTATGATACAACACTCAAAATATTGTGTCTCAGTACAGTAAAGTTATATATGAAAACCCACAGCAAACATCATACTGAATTATCAACAGCTGAAATCATTTTCTCTCTAAGACCAGGGATAAGACAAGATATCCACCTTTTGTGTGTGTGTGTGTGTGTGTGTGTGTGTGTGTGTGTGTGTGTGTGTGTGTAGTAGAGCTTGAACTCAGGGCGTAGGTGTTGTAGGACAACTTTTGTTGTAGAGCTTTTGTTCTCAAGGCTAGCATCTACGCCTTTGAACCACAGCCACTTCTGATTTTGTGGTGATGAACTGGAGATAAAAGGCTCATGGACTTTCCTGCCTGGGCTGGCTTTGAGCTGTGATCCTCAGATCTCAGCCTCCAGAATAGCTAAGATTACAGGCATGAGCTAAGATGTTCACTTTCACCACTGTTACTCAATATAGTATTAGAGCTCTCATCGAAGGCAACAAGGCAGAAGAAAGAAAGAAAGAAAGAAAGAAAGAAAGAAAGAAAGAAAGAAAGAAAGAAAGAAAGAAAGAAAGAAAGAAAGAAAGAAAGAAAGAAAGGAAGAAAGAAAGAAAGAGAAAGAAAGAAAGAAAGAAAGAAAGAAGAAAGGAAGGAAGGAGGGACGGAGGGAGGGAGGGAAGGAGGAAAGGAGGGAGGAAGGGAAAAGAGGAGAGGAGAGGGGATGGGCATCAGGAGGAAAGGGGAAGAGAGATGAGGAGAGGGGAGAGGAGAAGAGAGGAGAGGAGAGGGGACAGGAGGGGAAGGAAGGGAAGGAGAGAGGAGAGGAGAAAAGAAGAGAAAGAAGAGAAGAGCAAGCAAACGCAGTCACTATAGCCAATGTACATTATGTAAAAACTGAATTAGTAACTTGAGGGTAGGGATGAAACAAGGAAAATGGGGGAGAATAATGGAAGGAGTGATATTGATCAAGAAGCATTGTACTCATAACCTGACTTATGAAACTGTAACCTCTTTGTACAACTACTTAATAAAAAAAAAATAAGAAGATAGAAAAGGAAAGGAAGGGAGGCAAAAGGGAGGAAAGGTCAGGCATATCAACATAGAACATAGAAAAAGAAAAGCAAATTATTCCTGTCTGCAATGAGAGTATTTTTAAATGTAGAAAATAAAACCTCTATAAAACTGTTAGAACTTTAAAAGCAGTAAACTTAGAGGATACAAAATCAACACTGATGACAAAACTACTAAAAATGAAATCAAGGCAACAGCATAACCAGGCATAGTGGTACACAGTTATAATCCCTGCACCTGAGAAGCTGAAGCAGGTGGATCATGAATTGCAGGCTAGTCTAGACTGCATAACAAATCATGTCTCAAAAACAAAACAAACTGAAACCAAACTAAACAAATACCCAGAAGTATTTCATACTAGCTACAAATAAAGTAAAATAAAATAATTAGAAATAAATTTAATCATGTAAGTTAATGAAATGTACAATGAAGGGGCTGGGAATATGGCCTAGTGGTAAAGTGCTCGCCTCGTATACATGAAGCCCTGGGTTCAATTCCTCAGCACCACATATATAGAAAAAGCCAGAAGTGGTGCTGTGGCTCAAGTGGTAGAGTGCTAGCCTGGGCCATAGCCAGGGACAGTGCTCAGGCCCTGAATTCAAGCCCCAGGACTGGCAAAAAACAAACAAACAAAAAAACAAGAAAATCTGAACACAGTACTGAAACATAAAAAAAAAGTACAATGAAAATAACAAAACATTGATGAGAGAAATTGGAGAAGACACCAACCCAAAAACACACATGCAAACAGACAAATGGAAAGATGCCTCACGTTCATGGAAGAATATTGTTAAAATTGTCTACACTACTCAAGGTAATGTATAGATTCAATGCAATTTCTATCAAAATGCCAATAGCATTCTTAGGATCTTAGAAATAGAGAAAACACTTCTAAAATATGTATGCTACTATACCTCAGCACCACATACACAGAAAAAGCCAGAAGTGGCGCTGTGGCTCAAGTGGCAAAGTGCTAGCCTTGAGCAAAAAGAAGCCAGGGACAGGGCTCAGGCCCTGAGTTCAAGCCCCAGGACTGGAAAACAAAAAAGAACAAAACAGGAGGAATTATACTGTTTGATTTCAAAACGTATCACAGAAACAAACCATTACAGCATTGACCTAGAAGGCAGGCCACAAAAGTGTATAATATGCAAGTATTTGCCATGAATGAGAAGAATCCAATGACAAGAGGCTAAATTGTAGAAAGAAGGAGAGGAAAAGAACCAAGAACCACTTGGTGTGGGAAGAGAAGTTGAGGACTTCATTACAAGGTGAAAGTCTTGCCCATCATCTGCCAGTCCTTTCTGCAGGAAAAGCCCACACGACCCCAATTCTTATTCCCAGTATGGGGTACTCTGGTGAGCAAAGGCTAGCAGTAGTGAAGAAAGGCATTCTGCAATCTCTTTAGCTCAGAGGGCCCCTGCTAGTGGAGTCTGAGTTCCCTCTGGAGGCTGGGAGTAAAGAGCAACCTATGAAGCTTTGCCATAGAGGTAGGGTCACAAGAGGTGTTTAAGGAGAGGGAAGAGCAGGTGACAGGCCCACTCCAGGGGAGTGTAAACTGCAGGGAAAGTTCACTGGCAGCTTAGACACCAGCCGCAGCCGAGACACTTGGCAGTGAAGGAGACCTGGGACCCGTGGAGGGGGGAGGGAGGCAGCAGAGGTCTGCTGCATGGCCGCTTGTGTCAGCTGCTGTAGCCATCCGTGGAGTCATCATATTTTCCTTTTCTATAGCTCTTCCTCACTTATTTCCTTCTACCTAAAAGTAGAACCATTCTCTTGCTCATATTCACTTCTATCCTTAATCCTTCCTCATTATCTATACTTGGTTGGTAACTAGATTACCTGAACATCACTTTTTTTTTTTTAGAGAATATCAAAGTTTTATTTTGAGTGTTATTCAGTCATCTGCTCACATTAAAGTATTATGTAATTTACTTCTTGATTGAAATTAACATAAAAATATAACAAACTATTGATAACTCAAACTGACAAATCACTTTCTAAGGAAAAACTGTGATTTATGTTATAATTTTTCTTAAAAAGTATAGGCAAAGAAATAAAGTTACTTTGTGCCAAAATGATTAAAAGTGATGGTAGGATAGTTTGAATAAGATGAATACATAACTTAAAACAAATACTTAGGTTATTTTCTCTGGAAAGTTTGCTTGCAAATAAAAAGAAACAGCTCAAATCCTCATACAGTAATAGCGGTCCACTTCAGAACTTTACTCTTCCATGTAGATACTTCTTCCATTAATGGTATATGAGTTGGATCATTTTCACGTTCATTTTGCAGCTTCTGAATTAAGTCTTTTAGTTTGCAGACTTCTTCACTCAAATTTTCAATGTTAGTAGCAAGTTCCTTACAAACTGAAGTAAAATTCCGTGGGGAAGCCCATTCTAGTACTATCTTGTGGGAATTTACAAGTAACTCAGTAATGATATTTTGCACAGCTGTTATCAGATGGCCACTCTGCTTGTTTAATTTCAGAAGAAAGTTGAGAAACTCATCACCACTGATTTCCAACTTTGCCACTTCAGGTAACTCTCCAAAATTTATCTCTTCTACCTCAAGTTCTTTCAGAGCAGCCAGGATTTTCTGTTGGTCTTTAGTTGTAATTCCGTTCTTTGTAAATTCATCTTTTTTTCATGGTCAAAAGGTGTCTTAAAGTTATACCTCTTTCCTTTAATAAGTCTGTCATATATTCAAGCCCAAGACCATGTAAAAATATTTCCAGTTCTCCAAATGCTGTATATGAACTAAATATATGATCTTTTTCTTTATCAGAATCAGCTGCCAATAGCTTACAAAGCGTTTCTTCTTTCCCTAATTGTTCAAGTTTTCCGTCCGGTGGATTTAAAGTCAAAGAAAGAAAGTTGAAGATCTCAAGATGTTTATTTCTTTTTGCAGTCTCACTCGGTGTTCTTCTATCCTTGGTCTGTAGCATTTTATTAGCTCCAAGTTCAAGCAACTTTAAGATTAAGATGACGAGCTGCCCAAGTTAAAGCAGTATAGCCATTTCCATCCTGCGCATTAACTTCTGCTCCGTGAGCAACAAGGAGTGCAACAACCTGAGTGTGACCACCCCGAGAAGCACACATGACTGGCGTCACACGTCTCCGACAAGCAACATTTGGGTCAGCATTTCTGGAAAGTAGCAGCTCTACACATTCCAACATCTGTTCTTCTGAGCCACGAGCAGAACAGGCCGTCATCAAAATAAGTCTGTTTATCCTTACTAAAGCTTGCATTAGCACCTCTGTCCAAAAGGAATCTAACCAGTTCTAGGTTGGCGATGCTGGCAGCATACACAGAGGTGTCCGTCCATACCGGACACCGGAATCTACATCAATACCAGAATCGAGGAGCTGCTCCGCTACGGAAATACCTCCTGCGGTCAATGCTTTCTTAAATGCTTTCTTAAATGCTTCAATTTTCTTCAACTGGCCTTCTGAATTTCTGAGACGTCCCGTCCAGACCCCCAATCTCCCAAGCCGTGGTCTTCACTGTCGCTGCTCTCGCCTCCACCAGCCACTGCCAGGGCCCACAGCGCGCTGCTCGCTCAGTGCCGCCATGCCCGGCCCGGCCCGGCCACGCTCTCCAGACAGCTCTTCTGACGCTTGCGCACTGTGCCCGCGCGGGAACGCGGCGTGCACGGAGGAGCGGCTGACATGCGCAGAAGCGAGAGCTGCGCTTGGAGCTTAGTGCCTGAACATCATCACTTTTATTGGGGTGAGGAAGGTTGTTTTTAATATTTTTTTATTAGCTTGCATTAGTTATGAGGAGGGATTTCATTATTACATTTCCATGTTTATAATATAGTCCAATCAATCTCATCCAGGGATATTTTGTTCTTGTTGCTTGTTGTTGTGTGTATCTGTGTAGTTCTCTCCGTTTATTCTTCCCCCTTCTTCTCTACTCTAACACAATGTTAACTATAACTTTTCTACTTATCACATTTTGGGTGGGGGCAGGGGAAGCCGGTTGTGGGGCTTGAACTTAGGGCTTAGGCCCTGTCCCTGAGATTTTTTTGCTCAAGGCTAGCATTTTATCATTTTGAGCCACAATCCACTTCCGGTTTTCTGGTGCTTAATTAGAGATAAGAGTCTCACAGAAGGCAGGGAATGTAGCTTAGTGGTAGAGTACTTGCCTAGCATGCATGAAGCCCTGGGTTCGATTCCTCATCACCACATAAACAGAACAAGCCAGAAGTGGTGCTCTGACTCAAGTGGTAGAGTGCTTTTCTTGAGCAAAAGAAGCTCAAGGACAGTGCCCAGGCCCTGAGTTCATGCCCCAGGATTGGGAACCAAAAAGAAGAGTCTCACAGATTTTCCTGCCCAGGTTGGCTATGAATGATGATCCTTGGATCTCAGCCTCCTGAGTTGCTAGGATTATAGGCATGAGCCTCTGGTATCTGGCTGATCACATTCATCTTTCTCATTAACTTCTTCTGTCAAGCTTGGCCACCACACTTTCCTTCCCTATAATAAGTCCAAATAAGTCATTCATAGCCGAAGGTCATTCATAGCCAAAGGTCATTCATAGCCAAAGGTCAAATAAAAGTCTTCCATAGCAAGGAAAAATTGAACCAATATAGCTCCACCAAATTAGCATTACAGAATATCCTCAAATATGTCCTCCACATTGAAAACCACTAAGACCACAATCCAGACAGGAAAAGCATCCCTAAATAAAACTCCAGACTACTAGAGCAAAAAGGGAAGGCACAGCCCCTACAAAGATAGATACAATGAAAGGAACAAGCAGTCACCTCTCAATCCTCTCAATATTAATGGATTTAACTCTCCAATTAAACGACAGATTGACAAGTTGGATTAAAAAAAAACAAAACAACAAGATCCATCTTTCTGCTGCCTCCAAAAGATGCACCTTGCCAGCAAAAGCAAACATATTCTAAAAGTGAAAGGCTGAAATAAAATCTATCAAGCCAGGGGCGGGGATATGGCCTAGTGGCAAGAGTGGTTGTCTCATATACATGAAGCCCTGGATTCAATTCCCCAGCACCACATATACAGAAAACGGCCAGAAGTGGCGCTGTGGCTCAAGTGGCAGAGTGCTAGCCTTGAGCAAAAAGAAGCCAGGGACAGTGCTCAGGCCCTGAGTCCAAGGCTCAGGACTGGCAAAAAAAAAAAAAATCTTTCAAGCAAATGGCCTCCATAAGCAGGCTGGTGTCACAATCTTAGTATCAGATAACATTGACTTCAAACTAAAAACAGTAAAAAGAGACAAAGAAGGTTACTACATACTAATAAAGGGATTTCTCCTACAGATGGACATAACCATCCTAAACATTACATGCCAAATACAGGAGTACCCATCTTCATCAAACAAACACTACTGACTCTAAAAATTCTCATAGACCCAAACACATTGATTGTTGGAGACTTTAACACACCACTGTCACCTCTGGACAGATCAACTGAGCAAAGAAACCTCAGAACTAAACAACTGCATAGACCATCTAGACTTAACCAACATCTACAGAATATTTCACCCAGCAACACCAGAATGTACATTCTTCTCAGCAGCCCATGGAACGTTCCCCAAAATAAATCACATGTTAGGGCACAAAGCAAACCTGTACAAATTCAGAAACATTGAAATCACTCCTTGAACTCTCTCAGACCACAACGGGATAAAACTAGAGCTCAACACCAAAGACCACCAAAGAAAACCCCACAACTCATGGAGACTCAAACAATACGTTGCTGAACCACCAATGGATCATCGAGGAAATCAGAACAGAATTTCGAATGTTTATGGAATTAAACCAAGATGAGCACATGAATTACCAGCTCCTCTGGGACACAGCAAAGGCTCAGAAGAAAATTTATAGCCCTGAGCACCTACATCAACAAATTGGAGAAATCTCAATTCAACAACTTAGCAAAGCACCTTAAGCTCCCTGAAAGAAACCAACAAGCCAAACCCCAAGCCAATAGATGGAAGCAAATAATTAAAATCAGAGCAAGATTAAATGACTTAGAATTCAGAAAAACCATAGGAGAAAAAAATCAACAAGACAAAGACTTGGTTCTTTGAAAAAATTAACAAGATAGACAGACCCCTAATAAACCTGACCAAAAAACGTAGACAGCACACCCAAATAAATGATCAGAGATGAAACAGGTAACATCACCACGAAACAACAAAGATCCAGAATATAATAAGGGACTATTTTGCAAACCTATACGCCAACAAATTTGAGAACTTGGAAGAAATAGACAACTTCTTAACCAAAACTGATATGCCTAGACTTAACCAAGAGGACGTAAATCTACTGAACAGACCCATACCCAGCAATGAAATTGAAACTGCAATAAGAGATCTCCCTTCCAAGAAAAGCCCAGGTCCAATGAATTCATAATGGAATTCTACAAGGCCTTCAAAACAGATCTCACACCAACATTCCTCAAACTCTTCAATGAAAGAGAGAATAAAAGTTCACTACCAAACACATTCTGTGATGCTAGTATAATGCTAATCCCAAAACCAGACAGGGACCCATCAAGGAAAGAGAACTATAGACCCATTTCCTTGATAAAAATTGATGCAAAGCTTCTCAACAAAATTCTGGCCAACCAAATTCAACAAGTTATCAAAAACATCATACACTATGGTCAAACTGGATTCATTCCAGGGATGCAAAGTTGGTTTGATATATGCAACTCTATTGGTAAAGAATCACATGGTTATATCCCTAGATGCACAAAAGGCATTCGATAAAATCCAGCACCCATTTATAATAAAAGCCTTGGAAAAACTGTGATTCCACGGAACATTCCTGAATATAACAAAGGCTGTCTATGATAAAGAGCAAGTATAATACTAAATGGTGAAAAGCTAAAGCCAAGCCCTTTAAAATCAGGAGCAAGACAAGGATGTCTGTTCTCTCCTCTCCTCTTCAACATAGTACTAAAATTCCTAGCCAGAGAAATTAGGCAAGAAGAAAACATAAAGGGGATCCAAATAGGAAAAGATGAAGTTAAACTTTCTCTCTTCGCAGATGACCTGATCCTATACCTAAAGAACCCCATAGACTCTACTCCCAAGCTACTAGAGCTGATCCAAAACTTTGGCAAAATAGCAGGATATAAAATAAACCCTCAAAAATCAATGGCTTTTCTATATGCCAATTACCCGAAGACCAAAGCTGAAATCAGGAAAGCAACTCCTTTTGCAATAGCTTCAAAAAACATAAAATATCTAAGAATAACCTTAACCGAAGAAGTGAAAGAACTCTATGATGAGAACTTTAAAAACCTGAAAAAGGAAACTAAGGCAGAACTGAAGAAATGGAAAAACCTCCCATGCTCCTGGATTGGGAGGATTAACATTGTGAAAATGGCAATATTACCAAAAGCTATCTACAAATTCAATGCAATACCCATCCATATCCCAACACCATTCTTCAATGAAATAGAGGAAGCAATCCAGAAATTCATATGGAACAATAAAAAAAAACCCAATAGCAAGAAAAATCCTAAATAGTAAGAACAGTGCAGGAGGAATATCAATACCAAACTTTAAGTTATATTACAAAGATATAGTAAGAAAAACAGCTTGGTACTGGCACAAGAACAGATCCAAGGACCAATGAAACAGAACTGAAGACCCAGAAATGAACCCGCAGACCTACCTAATGGCTACCTAATCTTTGACAAAGGAGCTAAAAATATAGGTTGGAACAAAGACAGCCTCTTCAACAAATGGTGCTGGCAAAACTGGGTCAACACCTGTAACAAACTAAAACTAGATCCCTATTTATCACCCTGCACCAAAATCAATTCCAAATGGATCAAAGACCTGGAAATAAAATCAGATACCTTGAAAACACTACAAGAAGGAATAGGAGAAACTCTAGGACTCCTTGGCACTGGAAGAAACTTCCTCAATAAAGGTCCAGAAATGCAACAATTCAAAGAAAGGCTGGACAAGTGGGACGGTATCAAACTGCAGAGCTTCTGCAGGGCAAAGGACATAGCTTCCAAGATAAATAGAAAGTCCACAGATTGGGAGAAGATCTTTACCAGCCATACAATGGACAAAGGCCTGATATAAAATACACACAGAACTCAAAAAGTTAAATTCCTCCAAAACAAACAATCAACGAACCAACAGCCCCCTCAACAAATGGGCTAAAAAGACCTAAAAAGAGACTTCTCTGAAGAGGAAATGAGAATGGCCAAGAGTCACATGAAAAGATGCTCTACATCACTGGCCATAAAAGAAATGCAAATCAAAACAACATTGAGATTCCACCTCACCCCAGTAAGAATGTCCATTATCAGGAAATCTAATAATAACAAATGCTGGAAGGGATGTGGCCAAAAGGGAACCCTACACATTGTTGATGGGAATGCAAACTTGTTCAACCCCTCTGGAAAGCAGTGTGGAAGTTCCTAAGAAGGCTAAACATAGAGCTCCCCTACCACCCAGCAGCCCCACTTTTGTGCATCTACCCAAAAGACTACAAGCAAGACCACATTAAGAAACCAGCACAACTATTTTCATCACAGCACAACTTGTCATTGCTAAAACATGGGACCAACCCAGATGCCCCTCAGTAGACAAGTGGATCAGGAAAATGTGGTACATATACACAATGGAATTCTATGCCTCCATCAAAAGGAATGACACTGCCCCATTTGTAAGAAAATGGAAGAACTTGGAAAAAATCATACTAAGTGAAGTGACCCAGACCTAAAGAAACATAAAACCTATGGTGTCCCTCATAGGGAATAGCTAGTACATGATTAGGCTAGTCATGGTAGAAGATCAAAATACCCCAATAGCTACACCCATATGATCAGATCATAAGATGATGCTAAGTGAAATGAATTCCACGTTACGGAAACAAGAGTTATATCACTGTTGTAATTATTTTCAACATGCCATGTGAAACTGTATCTTTTGGGTTTTTGTTTCCTTGTCTGTTTGTTTGTTTGATTGTTTAGTTTTGTTTCTCTTGTATTCCCTTCTTATGGTTGTACCCCTGCTACCACTGTATCTCATCTGAATACCCTGGATAGTTTATACGGGTATTAGAATTAGGAAACGGAAAGGGAATATCAAAATTGAGAGACAAAGGATAAAAAGACAAACCATTCCAAAAGCAATACTTACAAAACAATTTGGTGTAAACCACTGCCTGGCTCAGACAAAGGCTGTGATAAAAGGAAATCTCTTCAATAAATGGTGCTGTATAAACTTGATAATCCATAGGCAGAAGACACTAGATCCCTCTTCTCACCTCATGCAAAAACTAATTCAAAATGCAAGATCACCAAACCATGAGAATACTAGATGAAAATATAAGGGGAATACTTTAGGATGTTGGTCTGGACAAGATCTTTTTTTTTTGGATATGGCCTCCTAAAACATGGGCAACATAAGCAAAACTTAGATTACACTCAACTAAAAGGCTTCTACACATCAACAGGGACAATAACACTATGAAGAGATAACCTATAGAGTAGAAGAAAATGTTTGAAATTCATTAAAACTGCAAGAGAATAATTTCAACATGAAAAATAAAAAACCATACCCCCTCAAATTCAAACCCCAAAGAAATATACAGATTTATATGGTATTGATACGTATTTCTACTTACTGAGGAGGTAGAGATTGGGACTATCTTGACTCAAGGTCAGCCAAGACAAAAAGTTATCAAGACACCAATCTAAAATAACCATTGTGGTGTGTGCCTGCAATTGGGAGGTATTGGTAGGGGGACCAAAATTCAAACTGGCCCATGATAATAATGTAAGACTCTATTTGAAAAATAACTAAAGCATAAAAGGGCTAGAGGAGTAGCTCAAGTTGTAGAATGCCTGCCTAGCAAGCATGAGGTCATAAATTCAAACTCCAGTATTACCAAAAAAATAAGAATAAAAGCCCCAAACACCTCATAAAGCCAGACATCAGAAGCTCATGCTTCATCAGTTAGCTCATGCTAACTCTTGCTGCTTAGGAGGCTGAAATCTGAGGGTCACAGTTTGAAGCCAGCCTGGGTAGGAAAATCTGAGGCCTTTATCTCCAACTAACCCCTAAAAAGCCAGAAGCAGAGCTGTGGTAGATACTAGCCTAAGCAAAAAAGCTCAGGGGGCAGTGCTTAGGCCCTAAGTTCAAGCCCTAGGACAAGCACAAAAAGCAAAACAACAATTTAAAAATCCACATAGAATAATTTGAATTAATTACCAGTAATCCCCAAAGTTTGCCTTTCAAAGAAATGATTCTCTGATCCTAGAGAAAGTATGTATCTCAAAGGCATAGAGAGGGGCTGGGGATATAGCCTAGTGGCAAGAGTGCCTGCCTTGGATACACGAGGCCCTAGGTTCGATTCCCCAGCACCACATATACAGAAAACGGCCAGAAGCGGCGCTGTGGCTCAAGTGGTAGAGTGCTAGCCTTGAGCGGGAAGAAGCCAGGGACAGTGCTCAGGCCCTGAGTCCAAGGCCCAGGACTGGCCAAAAAAAAAAAAAATCAAAGGCATAGAGAAAGGATATATAGTGTTCAGATACTAATTTTATGGAACACATATGTTAACTTTTAGGCAAGTGATGAGAAGAGATTTAATAGCTCTGTACATTTTTCCAAAGATGTTCTGAGTAGATAAAAATACCCAATCTATTTCTAGTTACTCTTTTTCTTGTTTTCTCCTTAGGTAGTGGTTTTGGAGGATTCTGAGTCATTTGAGAGTATAAATGTCTAAGGTTCAAGAGACTGGAGAGCTGGCACAGGCCTGTATAATTCCATCTATGTGGGAAGTAGGAGGCAAAAACTCAAGGTCATATCTTAAAAATAACTAAAGCAAGCTGGGCACTGGAAACTCACACCTATAACCCTAGCTTCTCAGAAGGCTGAGATTTGAGGATCGTGTTTTGAAGCCAGTCTGGGCAGGAAAGTCTGTGAGATTCTTTTCTCCTATTAACCACCAAGAACCCAGAACTGTGGCTCAAGTTGCAGAGCACTAACCTTGAGCAACAAAAGCTCAGGGACAGTTTTCTGGAACTTGGGAGTTCCAGACCCAGGACCAGCACACACACACACACACACACACACACACACACACACACACACACACACACACGCAAAAAAAAGTGTAGGTGCATATCTAGCTCAAGTTAGAGAGTGCCTGTCTAGTAAGCAAGGCTCTGAGTTCAATCCACAGAAACAGACTCAGGGACAAGAGCTGAATAGAAGATCAAATATTAGCTTCCAGTCAGGTCAAGTTCTAGCCATTGAAGTACTTTTTTTTTCATTCATACCTTATTATCAAGTTTGGTTTGAACAAACAGTAAATAATCCTGACAGTATTGAACTCTAAGTTGGTTTTTTCCCCTTTTTTCTCTAACATCAAAGAAATATCTATCACCTGGCTCAAGACCAAAGGCAATATTCCTCTGATGACTTAAAACTAATAAGCCTTTTAACAGCTTAACCACAGACACAAGAGGGATCAAAAGACATAGCCCTTCAACAATTCAAAGCTGCTCCCAAAGACAGCCGGAAGAAAATTCTGAGAGCTAACTATGATTGGTAGGATACTAGTTGTAAATGGTGTTCAACCTTCCTTTTTTGTCTTACTGTACTATTGGGTGTCTCCATGCAGGGTTAACAACCCACACCAACAGATCCAATAATCTAGGCAGTCAAGAGTTACAAATCCAAGTAAGGCTTTTAGCACACAAAAGCAGAAAAACAGCTAGGCAATAGCTGATCTTGAGCGTGAAAGGATTAATAGCCAATACTTACTCTAAAACCATATTTAACAAGAGTCATAATCCAAATTCAAAGTCAATTCTTACTAACAGTTTTGTCTTGCCAATATGAATTTGGAACAAAAGGGATAAAGAGAAATTTTTACCTTCTTTTTTTTTTTTGATTGGGCATTATACAAAGAGACTCAGACTGCTGGCTTTGATTGGCATTCTTACCAATGCCACATTCTGCCAGTTTTCCCAGGATCCATTTATAGGCTCCAGGGCAAGAAGGGAAGGGGCAGGTTGGGGATGTAGAACACTTGCCTAGCATGCTCTGGGTCTTGAGTTGGCTACTAAGACACAAAACCACACTATAAAAAACAAAGGAAAGGAAAAACACTCCTGTAGTGGCACCAAACTAAATTTCCCCTCTCCCTTCTCTTTGTCCCTGGGAGAGATTTTTTTGCAGCAAAAGACAGATTAGTAAGAGAAAAACAACCAAGTTTTGTAGCATGTATGCCTCATTACAGGTGGAGTTTTTTTTTTTAAGTAAAATTTATAGATATGCTTAGACCTCCGATTTACTTATTTACATACATATTTACAATGATGGGTGCTGGGCCAGGCAGCTCTTGGATGTGTCCAGAAAAGCATGGTAGAGAAAGAGAAGATTGGTTACACAGCTTCTGCTCAGTCTCTTCTCTACAGATGAACCAGGAGACTTCGTTTCATCTTTCTCTTCCTAGTAGAGTGAATCCTTACAAATAGAAATTTCTTCTATAGATGTAAATTTCTCTTATAAAAAAAGTAAGCTTCTTGTTTGTTTCTTAAAGCAATCTTTATGTCAAAGGGGCACATTTTGGGATGATATATTCTGGCTTTCTGTAGTTACTCAGGGTGTGTGTGGGGGCAATATTTGGCCACCTGTGGTGTGGGGGAGAGCCCTGAGAAAGTTGGAGAAGCAGGTAGTGGGGCCACACCTCTGACAAGGGGAAACAGCAGGAAGTCTGTGCTCCGGATGAATTTGTGCCTGGCCAAGATTCGCATCACAACTTAAGCCTTTGCTAGAGTTTCATCTTAACTGCCTTTGTAGCCTTTTCCACACAGGACCCCTCACAATCAAACTTTCCTTTTTCTTTCTCTCTCTCGCGTCCTCATTCTTGGCACGGGCTCTGCACTCTCAGTGATTAGCAGTCCTTTCCCACTATGGCCACATCAGCCCTGAATTCTTCTGGGGCTGCTGAGGCAGGTCCTTCTGATATGGTCAGCTATTTGCTCATCTCTGGCCTTTATTACTATAGCATGAGAAATCCAACCCAACCCAGCAGTCTGGCCACACCTTGGTCAGTTCTCTGGAATTGTAGCTCAGAGAGTGACACTAACCATACTAGTATGGAAGTGTAGAGACTGGGGAGCCACAGTAGCCAGGGACTGGTCAGAGGTGGGCGGGCCATGGGGATGTTGATGGCACTGGGGCACAGTGAACATTCTGAATGTGATTCTTGTAGTAGCTGCCAGGCTTTGTTCAGTTGTAAATGGCTCATTAAGTTGTACACTTAAATTTGGTAAGCTTCATTTTATATAAATTCTACCTTTTAATTTTGTCTTTTTCTTAGGTGGGGGGAGGATAGCAGTACTGAGGTTCCAATCCAGGGTCTTGCACTTACTAGGCAGGTGCTGCACCACTTGATCTGTGCTTCCAGATTCTTTGGTCTTATTATTTTTCAGGAAGGTCTTGTGTGTTTTGCCTAGGTCTGGTGTGGACTAAATCCTCTTATCCATGTCCTTCCTTATAGCAGGGACGGCAGGTGCTCCGCAGATTATTGGTTGACATGGTCTTACTAGCCAACCAACACCATTTGTTTTAGTTTCTTTTTTTTTTTTTTGGCTAGTCCTGGGGCTTGGACTCAGGGCCTGAGCACTGTCCCTGGCTTCTTTTTGCTCAAGGCTAGCACTCTGCCACTTGAAGTTTTTTTTTTTCTGTATTCTTATTTATTTATTTATCTATCTATCTATCTATCTATCTATCTATCTATCTATCTATCTATCTATCTATCTGTTTGTTTGTTTGTTTGTTTGTTTGTTTTTGGCCAGTCCTGGGCCGTCAACTCAGGGCCTGAGCACTGTCCCTGGCTTCTTTTTGCTCAAGGCTAGCACTCTGCCACTTGAGCCACAGCGCCACTTCTGGCCATTTTCTGTATATGTGGTGCTGAGGAATCAAACCCAGGGCCTCATGTATATGAGGCAAGCACTCTTGCCACTAGGCCATATTCCCAGCCCCTTGTTTTAGTTTCTGAGACAAGGTCTTATTATATAGGCTAGGCTGGTCTAGAACTTGTCATTCTCCTGTCTTCCCCTGTGATTACAGGTATTTGACACCACACCTAGTTTACGTTTGATTTTGTTTTAATGACCAAGATAACTGGAAGAGTGGCTTAAGTGGTAAAGCACTTAAGTGGTAAAGCTGAGAAGTGTGAGTTCAAATCCCAGTACCACCAGAAAGAAAGAAAGAGAAAGAAGGAAAAAGGAAGGAAGGAAGGAAGGAAGGAAGGAAGGAAGGAAGGAAGGAAGGAAGGAAGGAAGGAAGGAAGGAAGATGGGCTGGAAATATGGCTTAGTGTTAGAGTGCTTGCTTACATGCATGAAGCACTGGGTTTGATTCCTCAGTTCCACATAAGCAGAAAAGGCTGGAAGTGGCACTGTGGATCAAGCGGTAGAGTGCTAGCCTTGAGCACAGAGAGGCTCAGGGACAGAGCTCAGGCCCCGAATTCAAACCCCAGGATGAGAGAGAGAGAGAGAGAGAGAGAGAGAGAGAGAGAGAGAGAGAGAGAGAGATCAAAACAAAGAGATTATGTATTTAAATTCTCTAATGTTATCTGATAATAAAAATGAGTAGGGGGTCTAAAATATTTTCCTTTCATATTCTTCTATATTTTGTCTCCTGACTCTCACACTGGACCAGTGGGGATTCACTCACATTTGTAGTTAGTAGTTATTAGTAAAAAGAGCAGAGAGAAAAGAAATATCATTTAATACCAACATTTGTCAGTGTTTCCATCTTTTAGGAAAGCATAATTCAAATCAACTTCCCCAGGGCCTCTCTGGCCAGGGCAGACAGAAAAAGAAGCCAGCTTCTCCCTCCCTGAGAGGAGTCCTCAAGAGTCACAAGTGTTCTGGGGAAGATCCTGTCAACTTGAGGAGGAGCCACTTTGATTAGCCAGGGTGGCAGTCAGTAAACAGGTAGCCTTAGTGTACAGTCTGGCCATTAAATGAAGACCCTGCACCATGGGCTGCCATGGCTTTTTGTTCATTGCAGCTCTTACTTGTAGCTGGCCTCTGAGGAGCTCTGACTCTTTCTTCAAAAGCAAGAGATCTGAGGAGCTGGGCCAGCAGGAGGAGGATGGAATGAGGACTAAGAACTGGCTTATTGAAATGGGCTTTTTTTTTTTCTTTTTTCAGTACTAGGATTTGAACTTTTGTTAGTCAGGCTTTGGTCCATGACTTAGCCTTTTTTCATTTATTATTTTTTTCTGGTAGAATCTCACTTTTATTCCTAGGGCAGGTTGGACTTCAAGTTATCTATTTAAGCTTCCCCTCATGCCCCAGATTATTAGTTGAGATGGGGTTTTCCCAAGCTTTTTACCCTGTGCTGGTCTGGAACCAAGATTCTCATCGTCTCAGGCTCCTCTGAAGCTGGGATGAGAGGTACTAGCTACTGTAACCATCTGGAAATGGAGACTTTTGAAAGGCTTCTGATATTTAATTTTAAATGGCAGGTGGCACAGTTCTTGTATGAATCCTTCTACAAGGATCTTTGGATAAGATCATGGGTCAGCATGGACTTACATGACTGGCGGGAGGAATGGGATCCACAAACCATTGATGGGAAAATGACCCATACACAATCAAATTCCCTTAGAAATCATCACAGAGCACGGTGTTAGTCAGCTTTGCATCACCATGACAAAATGCCTGGGATGAAAAACTTACAAAGGAAAACATTTATTTTGGTTCATGGTTTCAGAGATTCCAGTCAATGGTCATTTGGCCCTGTTGATTTAGGTCTGTGGCAAGATAGAGTATGATGGCAGGGAGTGACAGAGCAAAGCTGTTCACCTCATTGTGGCCAGGAAGCAAAAGGACATTTCCTTCCAGGACAAGCTTAGATCACTAGAATGGTTTACTATGCCCTACCTCTTAAAGGGCCCACTGCCTTTAATAGTGCCATGGACTGGGGACCACGCCTTCAACAAATAGGTCTCTGGAGAACACTTACCCAAATTACATTAAGCACCTACTATGTGATCAACAAGTGTTTGTTGTTATTTTTGTGCTTGGTTACCATGAGGCAATACTCTGACAGTGAGGTACAGAATAAACAGATAAGGAGCTAATGGTTCTGGGTAAGGCAGATAACAAAGAAGAAATAAATGTGATATTCAAATTATTCAGGATTAGAAGACAGTATGATGATCATTTGTGATCAGGAAGAGAATCCACTGAGAAAGGATGGCTAAGAATTTAGCAAAATTGGTGGGAAGAAGAAGGGAATACTGAAGGGTGAAGAAGACCAAAGGTTGTTACATAGATATGTATATGTGTGTATGTGGATAGATAGTATAGTAAAACATTTATCAAATGGAAAAGGGGAGGGATGGGAATATGGTAGAGGGGGTGAATTTATTCAAAGTGCACTGTGTGCATGTATAGAAATAACAATGAAACTCCTTAACTTACAAATGTATATTAACTCAAAAATTAAAACAAATTATGTCAATTTCTCATTTAAAAAATATTAGCAAATTGAGTAGGTCAGAGTCAGAATGGAGAAAGAAATGTACTGCTTTACCACCATCATATGCCCTCACCCTGCACCAAGCTCCTAAAGAGAAAGGACGAAGGGCCTAGTACTTCAGGCAGAAGAGATCAACCTTTGCTTGGGGATCACCTGAACCACACAGGATGGAAATCTCAACTGACTTTTGGGTTACTGCGTTAAAAGCAAAGCAAAAACAAAAAATCCAGGTTTTGGGTGATGCTGAAGAGTAGAGTCATTCACACACGAGGCTCTAGGTTATGTGCCCAGGGCCTCCCTCGCTGCAAAAATAAATTAATAGCAGCAGCATGAATAACTACCATTCAAAGAGGGCTTAAGAACCAGAGTTCTGCACTTTTACCTATTATCTCACTTAAACTATGTTATCATGAGTTATTCTTGCCCCCATTTTACAGAAGAGATATCTGAGGCTCAGTGTGTTCAGTAGGTTACCTGAGTTCAAGAATCCAGGACAGAGCTTTTGTCCACAGATTCCACAGACCACATGAAGCAAAACGCTGGAGTGTAATTCAAGACTTCTTGTTGGCAATGCTTCATTCATTCAGTAAAATTTTTATTGAACACCCGTGGTGTGCCAGGAACTAGGGAAGCTACAGAGAATAAAAATCTTTGCCCCCATGGACATTAGTACTTACATGAGCCAGGTAATAAAAACATAAACCCACTCAGAGCACAGCTGAAGGCTGCGTGTCACCATGGCCAAGATGGCTGCTATTGTCCTTTGGTGAGTTGTTCTTCAATTTGAGTGTACTAGAATGAAAATTTATGTGTAAATATAAAGGGAACTAACAAAGTGATTTCCCCCTCCAAGCTACCATTCTTTGAAGGCAGGGTGAGATAGGGTCCTAAGCCTTATGCAGGGGCTTTCTGTACTTTATCTAAAGCCTGAGGCACAGTGCGCTGTCTGCCCGCCCAGCTGTCATCTGGAAGTTTCACACTGCCCATATCTGTATACAGAGGAGCTGGCCACATCTCTTTCCTCTTCTGCAGACATCTCCGCACAGATTTGAAAATGATCTTGGCCAAGGTGCATTCTTATAACCAGCCCACCCCTTTCCCCAAGAACTTCCTCCAAAGAAGGGCAGATCTCGTCATGTCCTCCAACTAAACAAGTTTTTCCAACTTTCCTGGCAAAGGAATATTTGTTGAAGGCGCAAGATTTGACTTGCAGAGTCCTTGTTCTACAGGGCCAGGAGCAAATAAACATAGAGGGATAATGAAAGACTTGCGATATCACTGAACTAGAGCTGAGTGGGGCTGGGTAACCCTCCTATCTCTATTGGTTTGTTTTATTGCCTTCCTATCTTTGAGACTGCCCTTTCCTGTGATGAGTCAGATCCCAAATGATGCAGAATTGTCTTTTCCTCACTCACACGAGCTCCACACACTTTTTCCTATTATTTGGTGACAGTAAAGTTTAACCAACTTGATGACATAAAAAGACTGAGTAAGAGGATAGTTACTTGTCTCTGGATTCCTCTGGGAACAAGGTTTTATTGTAAATGATAAAATGATGTTCAGAAATTATTATCTGGGGGTGTGTGTGATGTTGGTTCTGGGGCTTGAATTCAAGGCTTAGGCATTATCTGTTAGCTTCTAGGCTCAAGGCTAGTGCTCTACCACTTGAGCCATACCTGCACTTATAGTTTTTTGCTGGTTCATTGGAGAGAAAAGTCTCACAGATTTTTCTGCCCAGGTTAGCTCCAAAACTCAATCCTCAGATCTCAGCCTCCTGAGTAGCTAGGATTACAGGATGGAGCCACTAGTGCCCAACTGGCACTCATGAAGTATCCTTATCACAAGTCTACTGTGTCTGCAATAGAAGAAATAAATACATTTTAAAATTCATTTCCTGGTTCTTACGTCTTCTAACTTCACAGCTTCCTGTGGCCTTATATCCCAGAATGATTCTAAGTTCCTCTGATGTGACCTAAGCTGCTTGGATTGGCCCCAGGTTCAGCCCTTGGCTCAGAATTAGTGAACAGTCCATTCATAAATTCTTCATTACCCTGTAGTCACAGCTAAATAGCACATTGATCCTTGAAGCATGAAGAAAAAGGAGTATCTTTTTTTTTTTGCTGCATCAACAGCCTATGTACATCTTTGTATGGAGACCAGAAGCAGACAGGTAACCCGGCCCTGGCCTTATCTGAAGGAAAAACGAAGCTTGTGATGATAAACATCTTAGGACAGAATAAAATGCAGAAAGGCACCTTTCTGGGCCATCATTAACTTTTAAAAATTCTATTAATGTTTGATTTTTATCAAAGAGATTTATAATCAGTTGAAAACCAAGTTATCCTGAGCTGAGCAAAATGAGAATTCTTAAAATACATAGGGTATAGAGTAAGCTCTTTTTAAAAACTTAAATTTTATTGACAAGGTGTTATGCAAAGGGGGTACAGTTACATAATAAGGCAGTGAGTACATTTCTTGTGATATCTTACACCCTCATTTTTCTTTCCCTTCCCTCATCAGGTAGGCATATATACAAAATCCAGTGTACCAAATTCATATACAGTAACCATGTAGGGTAGAGTAAGCTTTTGACATGTCAGTAGATATCTCAATAAGTGTCTCAGGAACAGTGATTTTTCAGAAGTGATAAGACTAAAAGAGACTTTGTGACATCACACAGAAAATAGTGCCCTGCTCAACAACAAATATATTTTATTCGTTTCAAGGCACCAGTGGCTCATGTCTGTAATTGTAGCTACTGAGGAGGCTAAGATTCACAGGATCATAGTTTAAAACTAGCCCAGGAGAAAAGTTTGCTTGACACCATCTCCAAAATAATCAGCAAGAAGTGGGGTTGGACACCTGTACAACTATGTTCACTGCTGCACTGGTCCCCATAGCCAAAGTATAGAAGCATTCCAGAAGCACCTCAATGCATTAATGGATGGAGAAAATGGGTGTTGGAGGCATTGCTCAGTTAGTAAAGTGCTAGCGAATGATAGAAAGCATCAGGGACTGAGTTTGAGTCTGTCTCAAACAAAAAAATGTGATATATATCACATTTATGTGCATGTAAATATTTATAGTGGAATTTTGCTTATCCATTGGGAAGAATATTACATCATTTGCAAAGAAATAGACTTGGAAAAATTATTTTAAGTGAAGTAGGTCAGGCCCAGACAAAGAACACATGTTTTTGCTCATATGTAGACGCTAGGACCAATTTATAAATATGCACATATACATATATGGGATGGTATGCAAGTGTCCAGAAATGTGGTGTTCACAGGGGAGAACTCAAGTAATATAATTCCTTAGAAAAACTCACAGTCCAACAAAATGAATGCCAGGAAACTGGCACTTGAAAAGTAGGAGGGAGGTCAAAGAGAGTAGGGTAGACCAATAAGGAGAATAAAAGGGCAATAAAAGAAGGCAATCATAATATTCAATACATATGCAATGAAATTAAGAAAATTGACTGGAAGAAGGGATTGAGGTTGGGCGGGAAGGGGGAGAATGATGAGGATGACATCAAACAAGATGCCTTGTATCCATTCACTGATTTGTTGAATTCCTTTGTACGACTACTTAAAGATAATAAAAGTATAATTAATTTTTTAAAAAGTGGGACTAAAGACAAGGCAGAATGCCAGCGTGGTGATGAAGAGGTCCAGAGTTCAAATTCCAATACTACCAAAAAGTTACTTTTAAAATTTATTTCTGAAACAAATATTTACACTATTTTAAGTGCTTTGTGACTATTATCTTATGTTGCCTTTTCTCCATGCTTTAGACTATGAGATTTAGCTGTGACCACAGGGTAGTCATGAAATACTGAGCAAGGGCTGAGCATGTAGCTCAAAAATGGAATGTGTGTTTATCATGCAGGAAGCCCTGGAATAAATTTCCTGCAGCACTCAAGAAAAGGAAGATGGAAGACGAGAACTAGGAAAATGTAAGGGAGTACCAAAATCGAGAGACACGGGGTAAAAAGACAAACGACTACAAAAGCAATACTTGCAAAACTGTTTTGGTGTAAATCAACTGAACAACTCATGGGGGGGAAAGGGAAAGGGAGAGGAGAGGGGGGAATGAGGGAGGAGGTAACAAACAGTACAAGAAATGTATCCAATGCCTAATGTATGAAACTGTAACCTCTCTGTACATCAGTTTGACAATAAAAAGAAAAAAGAAAAGGAAGAAGAGTAGAGAGAAGATACTGTAATAACCTGGGGGGGGTGTGGTGTTGGGAAGCCCCGCCCCATATGTTGTTGTCATGGCCACGCCCCACTGCAGAGTGTAAAAGGGGATCCCACCCCATGTTGAGGGGACCAGAACCACCACCCCCAGAATGCAGGCAGCCGGGGGATATAAGAGGGCAGGATTTCTGGGGGAAGGAAGAAGAGGCAAGGAGAAAGCAAGGTGTCAGGAGGTGCCTTGTGGAGCTGAGCAGTGCTGGGTTCCCCTCAGGCCTGAGGGGAGCCCGGGGTCTGTCCACAGGAGAGGCAGAGCCCAGGGCCTGTGGATGGAGGAGGCCTGAGTCCTGGGCCTGCAGAGAATGGAGGCTGGATCAGCCTAGCTCTGGGCTGGACAAGAGGAGAGGCCTATAGAGCAGCGGCCTGCTGAGATCTAGAGGCCCAAGGAGAGCGGACAGAGAGTAGCAGAGCAGAGCAGAGCTGAGAAGAGCCTGAGGCCTGCTGAGGAGTCCGGAGCCTGAGGCCTGCAGAGCAGCCCAGAGGCTGAGGCCTGTGGGAAGGTCAGAAGCATGGTGCCTGTCGGAGCCAGAGTGGATACAGAGAACTGAGTGGAGGCACATAAAGAGCAGAGGCCCGAGGAGACCAGAGGCCCACGAAGAGCCACATGGAAAGTGGAGTCCCTCAGAGAGGGGAGAGGCCTATGGAGAACAAGAGTCCTGCAGAGAGGCCTGTGGACAGGAAGAAAGTGCTTGGGGGATTTTCTCTCTCCCCAGAATACAACACTAAGCAGTCCTAGAGCTTAGCATTGCTCTGGGCAGTAGTAACCCATATGTTAGGAAAACATCTATGTAACTAAAGATAACTTCACCCCCATGCTCTTTACAGGCAGGGGAATCTCCTGTTGTAGTGCTCTTACCATTGCCCTGGTACCTCCTTCTATAATCCTTCAGACTTTTGGTCCAGCTGCCCTTAGGCTGGACCACTGAAGCTACTCATCTTTGTTATTTTTTGAACATTTTTGATTTAAAAATAAATGGCCATTTCATAGATTTCAAACTAATACTGCCTATATTTTAAGGAGAGAAAATGGATGATGGGAGTGGCCAAGTAACTTTCCCTAAAATGAAGTTTGCCTTCCTCTGAACATCTTAGCATTCTACCTGCAAAGAAATATTTAAGATGTGGACCTGAGTACCAGCTGCTTGGGTTTGAGATTCAGTTCACCCAGTAAGTGACTTGGGATGAGGGCTGTTCTCTCTGTGCATTAGGGTTTGTTGTCCTTGTTTATTTTGTGTGTCAGTACTGGCACTTGAATTTAGAGCCTCCAACTTGTCTCTGGTATTTTTTGCTCAAGGCTTGCACTCCACTGCTTGAAATGCACTTTCAGCTTTCTGGTTGCTGACAAGAGACTCATGGACTTTGCTGGCGCTGATGGTTTCAAACTGTGATCCTCAGATCTCAGCCTTCTGAGCTGTTAGGATTACAGGCTTGAGTCACATGCACTCCACTCCTGCACATCAGTTTTCTCATCTGCAAAATGGGACTTAAAAAATGCGGTAGGCCTGGAGAATCAATAAAAGTTTAGGATAGTGCCTGGCACAAAGCAAGCCCTCCACCAATATCAGCAACTACCTCTAGGTTTTCTTTCACACATTCTTCTTGTTTAAGAAAAAATATACCAACAACACACTCTTTTGTCCACTAATATGACATAGAACTAAGAAACTCAAATGGTAGAAGACTTGATTATAATGCTAGGTATGTAGGAGTGAGCCCCTCTCACCGTTTCCTCAGCATTACTGGAGCTGAAACTCCACTTTGGCTTGAAACTACTAGATTTCTTCTTTGCTTGCTTGTTTCTTGGTTCCGGTACAGCGGCCTTAGACTTTGAGCCACACCTCCATCCCGTCCAGTTGACTGGAGATGAGTCTGGAGTCTCAGGCTGTCCCCAAACCATGAGTTTCCTATTTCAGCCTCCTAGCTAATATTACAGGAGTGAGCACACGCCTTTCTGCGGGGAGGGGTGGGGGAAGACTGTCTTTTTAAATGAGCCTTGCTGTGATTTATCACCTTGAAAAGGAACCAGGGAGAATCCCGATGTGATGAGGGCCGCGGGGGTGGGTTAGGCGGGTAATTCTGGTAAACAGTCTCTTCATTAATCCGGAGAGGGCCGGGGAAACCCCCTACCAGCCGCTTGGAAAGCCGTGTAAAATTCACTGTAAGAGGACCGAGGGCATGAAATCCCCAAGCCTTGTCCCCAGATGCTCTGCGGGAACAGGGTGGCTGGAGACGGGCCCGGCGCCTCCTTCCGGGGCGCTGCGGGAATGGGGGGGCAGAGCACCTCGAGGACCGCCGCAGCCGTCCGGAGCCGCTTCGGCCCCGCGGTCCCGAGCGGCCCCTTTAAGAGCCGGCCGCGGTCACGTGTCCGTGACGTCAGAGCAGGAAGTGTTTGCGGAAGTGGTGCCGGGCGGGCGGGTTTGAGGTTCCCTCATTTTCTCGTCTTGAGTGTCTTAAGCGGGGCTGTCCGGGTCCCCGGCTTTGCCTCCCCCCGCCAGCAGGCGAGTCTCTCGGCGGGCGGGCTAGGGGCTTGTTGCGGGACCGCGGCCCTGTCCGTTCGGCGGGAGCGTCCGCGGAGTTCCCGAGGGGGGCTAGCGGCGGCGGGGCGTGTGTGTGTGCGTGTGCGTGTGTGCGCGTGTGTGCGTGCGCGCGCGCGCAGGCGGCGAGGGCGGGAACGCGAGCGGCCGGGGGGCGGGGGGGGGTGACGCGGGTGGCCAGGGGGACGTGGGCCTGGCGGGGGACGCGGGCGGCGGGGGGGGGGGCAGGGGCGGGGGTGCGACGCTGGTGGGAGGGGGGGCGGGGGGGAGCTGGATCTGGGGGGTGGAGGTGAGGGGGAGGACTGGGGGAAGCGGGAACTCGTGGGGGGGCGAGGGGGTGAGGGGGAGAACAAGAACGGGTCGGGGGCGGAACGCGGGCGCGGAGGGAGGACAGGGGCGGCGGTGTCACGCGGGGGGGGGGGGAACGTCAGGGGGAGGACGGGGGGGGGCGGGGCGCGGTCCCCTCAGTTTGCGCGCGGGGCGTCCCGCAGCCGGATTCTCCCTTTCTCCTGGGCCCGGGCTCGGGCCCGGCTGGGCGGGGGAAGCCCCGCTCTGGGGCGCAGTGCCCGGCTAGCTTAGGGCTGGGAAATGACGGAGACCCGCAGCTGCCTCCAACAGAGAACCTGAGTCAAAAACCTTACTGAACAAGCCTGGGCTCTCGCCCCACGTAGAAGAGCAGTGACAGCTTCTGCTTCCCCAGAGCACCATTTCCTTTAACGCCGGACGGTCCCCTTCCCCACAGTTGCTTCCGGAGTTAGCAGGGCATCAGGATGAGCTGGTCACCTTCCTTGCCCACCCAGACGTGTGGCGCCTGGGAAATGAAAGAACGGCTGGGGACCGGGGGATTTGGAAACGTCATCCGGTGGCACAATCAGGTAGGGGCTCCGTGCTGCCAGGGCTGGGGAAGGTCAGCAGGGCCGGTGGGAGGCAGGCAGGGCTGCCCAAGCTGACCATCTGAACAGGGAGAGGGGTTTCATTTGGTATGATCACAAAAAACAAAAAAAAGACAGGGAAAAGGGACTTAAGGGCTGTGAGGCTAAAACTATTCCATCTAAATAATTGGGGGGGGGGGAAGCTCTCAGTCCCAATTACATATTTTAAGCTATATGTCTTCACTGTCTTTCAGTAGCACATTATATACTGATAAACTATATAAATCACAAAAAGCTAGAAGCATTTCAAGCATGAGAACAATAAAATATTAAAAAATAATGGGATATTTTAGTTCACTGATTTGTGTCTTCCTAGTATTCTTTGTAGTATACTATATACACAAAATACACAGAGCTGCATGAAAAATGACATGTTGTCAGGATAAAAGATGAAAAACCATATCTCAAATACTTTTTATAGCTAGGCACTGGTGGTTCACACCTACAATCCTAGATTCTTGGGAGACTGAGAACTGGAGGACTGCAGTTTGGGATCAGCTCAGACAGAAAAGTTCACAAGACTCCTTTCTTCACCGATAGCTAGTGGTGTGCACTTGTCATCTCAAGCTATGTGGGAGGCTGAGATTGGGAGGATCATGACACCAGGCTAGCATGGGTAGGATAGTCCATGAAACTGTTTCCATGGAGGAAAGCTGGGTATGGTGCCTCACACTTGTGATCCTAGCCATGATGAGAAGCCTAAAAATAGACAGTTAATTGCTTAGGTTTGAGCCAAGATGGGAAGCAAGACCTTACCCTAAAAATAACCAGTGTAAATCAGGCCTCCCGAGGCATGGCTTAGTAGTATAGGGCCAGCCTAGCAAGAGCAAGACTCTGAGTCCAAACCTCTTCTGCTGTCAAACATTAAAAATTGTTGAGTGTTTTGAGTCTGAGTAGATCTTCATTGTTTTTAATTCTTATGTGACCTGCCTGTTTCTCACATTTGACATGTCCTTCATCATTTCTGTTGGTGCAGGTGCTAGGTGCACTCACATTTTCTACAGAGATGTTTCTGAACCACTTGTTTACTATATAAGAGTTATTTTACTAAATTTGTGTAACGTAACAATTCTGCATGCCATATAAAACATGGCATTGCCCAGCAACATCTCTGTAGGCCCATCCACCATCCTGCTTGTGGCCTTTGTGCTCTCCTCAGCACAACTGAGTGTTAGACAGGAAAGCCATGTGGCCTTCTGATAAATGAGCTGAGAGATTGTTTTGGGGAAGCTTAATTTTGTATCTTTTATTCTTGAGTTCTGTTCTTAGACATTTGTTCTTAGACAACCTACACTCAATTTGGAGATCACTGCTCTGGGAGCCTCCATTCACCAAAAACCTAAACTTAAGTTCCTGACCCAAAATTGAAACCAAAGGAAGTCCTAGATTTCAATTAAGGGCTGTTGAGCACCTTTCTGAACTAGAAGGGAAGAGCATGCTGCCAGTCATGGTCCAGGAGTCTGGTCCCATCCAGCAGAAAGGGTTTTCAAGGCTGTTGGACAAATAACAGAGGGTCATTCCAGATGGTTATCCTCCGATTTATGTAGTTGGAAGACATTCTAGGCCATTCCCTGAGTCTTGTCAGTTCTAAGCTGAGGGAGGGACTCCTGGAGGAATTCGAGGGCCAGAGATGGAGAGCATGATGTAGTTCTGCAAGTGGTGTAGCACATCCAACTTGGAAACTAGAATTCCAGCATGCCCTTTGGATAAGGGTTCCTTAAACTGGAACTGTCTTCCTGTGCATGGTGAGGCATGCCTATAATCCCAGGACATAAAAGGCAGAGGCCAGAAGATCTTGAGTTTTAGACTGGCCTAAGCTACATAATGAGAGTCTATCTAAAAAAAGAAAAAAAAAGACTAAGAAGAAAAATATATAACCATCACATCAAATTTCACCTCTTCAAAGTATAGGCCTAGCATTAAACAGAAAGGCCAGTGTTCTATGGCCTCAACAAATATCTGGACTCCACTGCTTCTAGACAGTCTAGTACTTGTAAGAGTGCTTAAGTGGAGACATACTGGTTTCTTCACAAAGAATTTATCTAAATATGATCTGTGCCTGTCTTTTCTAATTCAGAATGGCCTCCATTTGCTCTATATATGTGGAAAGCTGTTGCCAAATAGGATATATTTTTTGGCTTTATGGAGGGGTGTGTGTGTGTGTGTGTGTGTGTGTATGTGTGTGTAATGGCCTCTAGAATTACTATTTCTAGTTCTTTCTCCTTTTACAGTTCTTATTTTCTTTTAACGATCTTCCTCCAGCCTTCTGGGGCCCTTCCATAGTCTGTCCATAAACTGCCCATCTTCATTACTTTCGAGCTGGCTCCCTATAGGCTGACCTGCTGTGCTTTGTTTTGAACCAGCTTTCCTCTCCTGGAGGCTTATATAAATTCTGCCCCTTCCTCCAAGATCAGCTCTAGGTTATATTTTCTTAAATGCTTCACAGACTGCTTCATTCCCTGGGAATTTGATTCTCCATTGAGTTCCTTATATCTACTCATTTGGTATGTCTCCTATGCTGCCTTTCTGTGTGCATGTGTGAGTGCGTGCTGGTCCTGGGGCTTGAACCAAGACCTGGGCAACTGTCCCTTAGCTTTTGTGCCCAAGGCTAGCACTCTACCACTGGGCCCTGCCTCCACTTCCAGTTTTCAGGGGATTGATCAGAGGTAAAAGACCTCACCCATTTTTTAGTTACCATTGTTGCTGTTTTTGTTTTCTTTTCCTTTTGTCTTGTTTGTTTGTATTTGGGAGGGTATAGGAGAGCATGTAAAAGGTGGAATAAGGAAGAACAAATGCAGCAATGGTGCTCACTGAACACCATGTGGAAAATGAACTGCATATGTTGTGAGTGAGAATGGGAGGGAAAAACTGGAAGAGAGCAATGGATGGGGAGACATAGTTCAAAAAGAACTGTACTCATTACCTGATTCATGTAACTGTAACCTCTCTGTGTATAAACTCTACAAATAAAAAAGTCTCACCGACTTTCCTGGACTGGCCTAGACAGAACTGTGATCCTGAGTAGTTAGGATTACAGGCATGGGTCCACCAGCGCCTAGGCAGACTTCAGTTTACTTTATTGTTATTATAAAGGTGATGTACAGAAGGATTACAGTTATGTAAGTTAGGTAGAGTACATTTCCTTCTTACAGTATCATCCTTCCCTCACTGTCTCCTAGTCCTTCCTTCCCATCTCTACCCACAAGTTGTATAAGTCTTTTTCAACACAGTGTCCAGTGAGCACCACTGCTGCACTTTTTCACCCTTTCCCCTCTAGTTCTGTGCCCCCCACCCTCCTAAAGATAGACATACAAATAAACCATACAGAAAGAAAATAAAAACAACAACAAATGAAGAAATCTCTTGTTTCCATATCTTGGAATTTGTTTTGTTACATATATTATTTTATATAAATATAAAGAGGCACATAGGTATTGCACCTTTGTGTTTCCCTCCTAAGAGTATCCTCTTCTGGTCTCATTGTGTGTGGGTATCTAGAGTCCTGTATAATTTATCATATCCCAGTGTGTTTTAGATCTAACTTCCATATATAAGAGAAAACACGCACTATTTGTCTCTGAGCTTGGCTTGCCTCACTAAATATGTTTTGTTCTAGGTTCATCCATTCCCTTCAAATGACATATTACTCTTTTTTGGAGGGGGGGGCCAGTCCTGGGGCTTGAACCCAGGGCCTGAGCACTGTCCCTGGCTTCTTTTTGCTCAAGGCTAGCACTCTACCACTTGAGCCACGGTGCCACTTCTGGCCTTTTTCTTTTTCTATATGTGTGGTGCTGAGGAATCGAACCCAGGGCTTCATGTATACTAGGCAAGCACTCTTGCCACTAGGCCATATTCCCAGCCCGACATATTATTCTTTCCAATGGCTGTGTAAAATTCCATTATGTATCAGTATTACACTTTTTGTTGGATGGGCAGCCAGTTTTTAAGGAACGTTTAATCTCGTGGTCCACAGAAGAGAGGCTCATCTTGACTTCAGGAAATATTGGCAGTTGAAGGGCAGTGAGTGGTATGCTGGGAAATATTTTTTACTTTAAGAAGTCTCAGTTCATAGTGTTAGCCACTTCCCTGTAGTTACTCTTTCCAACCTTCTTTCTTTGTTTCCTTTTTGCTGTTTATTTTGTTGAACTATTACTTGTTTGTTAGTTTTTCAGATAATTTACGTCACTGAAATCCTCCCTTGAGTATATCAGGATTTTTTAAAATATTTTTTATTTTCTTCAGGTAATTGTACAGAGGGGTTGCCATTAAACAGAGCAGGTTATGAATATAGTGACTCTGATCAATGCCACCTCTAAACATTCTCACCCACCCCTCCCACCCCATTCCTCCTTTTACTTTTCTTAATTTTTAGATTATGTATTGAATTTTTTTGCCACTTAATGAAGCGATTTATGTATACAATACATCTTGATCTGTGTCATCCCTTCAATATCTTCACCCTCCCCTTTTATTTTTCTCAGTTCTGTGGCATATACAATACCCCTCTCTCTTCTATGGCATATACTTCTGACCTCCTTTTAGACACCCCCACCCCCCACCTCCCGCAAGTACCCATTTCCTAGTACTCATTTTGTTGGGCTTTGACTTAGTCTTTCTAAAGAATTATACTATTTGTGATTGTAGATTCTGTTACACTTCAGTTAATGCTTGGGTGCTACCCAGTGTGCTTGCTTCTAGATTTATAGGCATGTTCTAGTTCCTACTCATGACAGAAACCATGCGGCCTGTGCTGCTCTGGTCAGGCTTACTTCTCTTACCATAATCCTCTCCAAGTCTCTCCATTTTGCAGTTCCTCATTTCTACCATGGTAGTTCTCAGGCCACCAGTAGTTGAACAGGCAGCTCTTGAAAAGTCCTGATTGTGGTCTTTGGACACACTGGCACTTCCCCAGTGATGCAGGAAGGATGGTTATGAAACTTTGAGAGTAATCCACATGGGAAGTTGGACTAGCTGATGGTGGTGGTGATGGGGAGAAGTGGTAAAATGAACAGGACTTAGTCTTGATGGTGGGATGGAAAGCAGAGAGGACGAAGTTTGGGAGAGGAAGGAAGGAAGGAGAGAAGTATTTGTTGACAAATAGTTGATGATGCTCACCTAAGAACCTGCTGAGTCCAGGAAGCGCTCTACTGCCCTCACAGCAGTTTCTTAGTTTGGCAAGGCCTGGGGGCTGTCTTGAGTGCTTAGCAGTGGCCTTTAATCCATGTCCAAGATCAGAAGATGGGCAGCATGTTCTTTGTTAAATGTTCTGTACAAAGCCTCTGAAACATGCATCCGAGCTACAGTAGCTAAGTGTAACTAGTGAAACATAGTGCTTATATGTAGCATGTTTCCCTGTTATCACATGTGTTTTGCTTACAATCAAGGGAATATTTGACGTTTAGAGCCTAAGAATGGGAATCCTCAGATACAACACCTAAGAAATCAAGGATGTCATAGAGGCAACACTAGTAAATAAAGAAGCTGCAGCTGATGAAACCTCCATGTAGTCAAATCCCCACCTGTGTGCCTTCTCTACTGTGGCTTTTCCAGGTGGAGGACACTGTCAGATTATCCATCCTTTTAACAATCAAAACCATTTTGAAATACTGAGGGAAAACTTTGGAGAACAAAATATGTGTTCCTTCCTTATTAGAGAACTCCAAAATGAATATAAACTGAGCATTCTTAATCCAGAATGCTCCCAAGATTCAAAACTTTTTAAATTTTTATTTATTTATTTATTTATTTATTTTTGCCAGTCCTGGAGCTTGGACTCAGGGCCTGAGCACTGTCCCTGGCTCCTTTTTGCTCAAGGCTAGCACTCTGCCACTTGAGCCACAGCGCCACTTCTGGCTGTTTTCTGTATATGTGGTGCTTGGGAATCGAACCCAGGGCTTCATGTATACGAGGCAAGCACTCTTGCCACTAGGCCATATTCGTAGCCCCCCAAGATTCAAAACATTTTGAGTAACACATGACATCCTATGTGGAATATTCCAGCACACTTGGTCTCATGATAGATCATAGGTGCCCTGGGAATATAACAAAATTGTTTTCAGGCTGTGTATATAAGGAATATATGAAATGTAAATTAATTTGTATTTAGACTTGGGTCCTGGCCCTACAGTATTTCATGTGTATGAAGATACTCCAAAATCTAAAAACATCTGAAATCTGAAATACTTTCGGTTCCAAGCATTTTGGATAAAGGGTACTCAACCTGTACTTCCTGTTGAGGAAGAGCAGTGACAAATGACCCCAGCTTTGCCTCCCTAGATTTTCCTATACAGTGTAGATCTTGACAATCCATCCTATATTTGTATGCCATTACATCTCTGTCTAGTTCAAGACTCAGAACAGACCATTTGTCAGTATTGTTTAAATACTAAAGGGGATAAAATATTATGCCAATGGCCTCAGTTTTCTGTACCTTTGAGAGTGAGGCCTTGGCTCAAATCCTGATTCTGTCATTTGTTCAGTTTTTGGATTTGGGTCACAATTTCCCACATGCTTTGTGGAGTTTCTAAGATCCCTTCTATTTTATTTATTTATTTATTTATTTATTTATTTATTTATTTATTTATTTATTTATTTATTTATTTATTTATTTATTTTGGCCAGTCCTGGGCCTTGGACTCAGGGCCTGAGCACTGTCCCTGGCTTCTTCCTGCTCAAGGCTAGCACTCTGCCACTTGAGCCACAGCGCCGCTTCTGGCCATTTTCTGTATATGTGGTGCTGGGGAATCGAACCTAGGGCCTCGTGTATCCGAGGCAGGCACTCTTGCCACTAGGCTATATCCCCAGCCCCCCTTCTATTTTTGATCCACATCGTGTCCGCAGAACATGGCACAACTGTCCTCTGGAAGCATCAGGAAACACCCCAGGATGCTTTACAAATACTACTCTTTTGTGCGTTTTTATGTGAAAGAGTCTGGGCAGTGTGCCCTGGGCTACTGTGGGCTACTTGTGAAGATGGAGAAGATAATTGAACTCACTGGCTGTTAGAAGGCAAAGTATTACCAGTTCTTCAAGTAGTACTAACATTTTCTAGATAAGTCTAAGTCTGTGTGTTTTGGAGTCCTGCAACTGCTTTTGCTAGTCAGTTCACTAAGGATTTGGGTGGGGGGGCTTTCTGGGAAGGGTTAGCTCCATTAGAGAGTAAGGGGAAAAAAGATGCTCTTGTCCTAATATGTTTACTCTGTAATTGAGGCAACAAATTAATACTTAGGAACATATTTAGAAAAGCTCAATGTGAGCAATAAAATGTGTGAAAATATGTGGGGGAAGAGTGATACATTGTACCCCTAACCTGACTTATGGACTTGAGACCTCTTTGTACAACTACTTTAAAAAAACAGTATGGTAATAATACCTGCCATTTATTGAGAAAGCCATGTGCAGCTATGCTAGCTGGCCTGTCCACATTCCTTTGAATGCACACTGGTACATCTTGCTAGTCCTCTGCATTTCACTCAGTACCATATGAAATGTGCATACACAAGATTTGGGGTCCTTTATGCATTTTTGTAAAATGAGAAGCTGGGAAGACGGTCCTTGAGGGCCATTTTCTAGCAGGCCTTCGTGGGAGCCATCAGTATTATCTCTGTCAACGGTAGTTGATTTGGAAGGTTCTTAGAGTTTGTAGTTCTTTACCTCTTATATACATGGAAACAGAAAATATGAATGTGTTGTGAAGTGTCAGATCTGTAGAGCTTTGAAGTTCTGAGTCTGCTTTCCTGCCCATAGGTTGTACCTTCCTGGTGTGTGCTCTGTGGGCGCTCTCAGGGAGGTTCTTATTGTAGGTACTCAAGAACACATAGGATGTTGGCACAGATTAGCTTGCTTGCTGGTACTGAGGTCAGCTCTCAGCTTTTTGCCACCAGAACTATAGTTTGCGGGCACAGCAGTGCCTAAGCTTTCTTGGTTTCTCAATGCACCAATGAAAAGTTAGCTTCAGGAACTGGCTACTCGATTAGCCACTAAAAAAACTTACTGACTGCCTGCTCTTCATGTAAGAACCCACAATGGAGGACATTGTGCTGTTTACTGATGTAAAGGCCAAACAGAGTCCATGGAAATGGACATGTCTGTAGTTTACAAAGAAAGAAAGAAAGTACTCTATTGCTGTATAGAAAATAAATCCCTGGCAGATAAGTACAGTGAAGGAATTACCTGTTATGGAGGACAGTAAGTTGTCTTACTGTCCTTGGTTCCTGTGGAATGAAGCGGGATCACAGACCTAGAAAGCACTTGAACAAGCAGAGCCGGTGGTCTGGTCTACAGCAGCATCGAGTGCCTGAACAGAGAGGGAGTGGCTGGGAAAGGACAGTGGAGCCAAGCTCTAGAGTATCCTGACGTGGTTGTCAGGTCAGCAAACACCTGCTGAGGGCTGGCTGTTACTAGGTGCTTATTTTATGACAGTGTGAAAAGTGTGTATGTGTGATATTTTTCTTGTGTAATGGGTAAAGAAGACACTGTTAAGTATCTATAGGTAGTTTTCCCCAAGGTCACATAGCTGGTGAAATACAGTTGAAATTTGCACCAGCCTATGTTTGTTAGACTATCCAATGCTTATGTTCCCTCTAAAGAGGAAAACCATTGGAGAACAGTGGAGACACTCCATATAATATTAGGTTGATCCATATGGAAGCAACTTTTTTTGTGCAGATGTAAGATTACATTTTCAAATGAATTTTATTGTTATTAATAAGGTGTTGTGCAGAAGGGTTACTGTGAGTACATTTCTTTCTGGACATTATCACCCCTGTCTTCACTCTCCCCCAGTTCCCCCTCCTATCCCTGCCCACAAGCTGCATAGTTCATTTTCCATATAGTGTCTGGTGATTACCATGCTTGCATCTGTTCATGTTTCTTCCCTCCATTTCTGAGAAGCACCATTTGTACAGATCAAGAGTAGCCCAGTATCAGCAGCATTACACACATGGTTTAACCTAATAGTGCTCTGCTGAGGCTGAGAGAAAAGTTGAAATTCCCCCTGGGAGGAATAGATGGCAGAGGGCTTGTGTAGGAGGGAGGAAGGCTTGACACATTTATAGATTCTGGTTTGGTGGGCAAGGCAGAATCTGGGCAGGCTGCGAGATGGGGATGGAGGAGACTGCAACCAGACAGGTACCCTGGGGCTCTCAGGGAGAGAGATCTTTGTTGTTTATTGTTTGTCTCTACTGTGGCATTCTCATAGGAGACAGGTGAGCAGATTGCAATCAAGCAGTGCAGACAGGAGCTCAGCCCAAAGAACCGAGATCGTTGGTGCCTGGAGATCCAGATCATGAGGAGGTGAGGTCCTGGTGCCTAGATGGGGGGCATCTTTGTGTCTAAGAAATGCTGAAATGAGCTCTGCAGCACTGGCCTCACCCTGCTGCATTTAGAAAGGAGGATCAGGGTTGGAGGTGTGGTTCAAGTATCAAGGCTTCTCAGTTCAAACCCTAGTACTGGAAGAAAAGAAAAGAAACAAAGGAAATAATTCTTGCTCCTCCATCAGACTACCAGCCTGACTGACACTCCTCTTCCAGACTGTTCTAGTTGAGAGCTCTACCACTACCAGATACATTTAGAGGACTTTCCTGGGCCTCACGGTATTTATATTTATTTATATTAAATAATTCAAGATAGTTATCATAGCTAGGTATGGTAGTGTGTGTCTCTAGTCCCAGCTCTAATCTCCTAATAAAAGGAGAGGTCAAAAGTCACATTGATTATGTGCTTAACCATCTGCCTATATCACCTTTCCCTTGAATAGCAAGAGCTTAGAAGTTACTTTGTTTTCTCTTCTATTAGAGGCAGCTTTGTAGTGCAGTGATTGCTTGAAATGGGGCATGCTAAAGAAACTTTAGCATCACATGATACACTCACAGATACCTTAGTTCAGTGTGTTGAAAGTAGACCCGAACACTGAGGTAAGCCACTAGTTCCTGACCTCCACCTCCTTCCTCTGTTACTTCTGAGACCCTGGGTGTTCCTGATTGTTGTTGGAAAATGAGCCTGGCTGAGACACAGAAGTAAGGACTAGGTTTGAGCTAAAGCTTGCTCTCATTGATTTTTCTCCTTCCTAGGCTAAACCACCCCAATGTGGTGGCTGCCCGGGATGTCCCGGAGGGGATGCAGAACTTAGCGCCCAATGACTTGCCCTTGCTGGCCATGGAGTACTGTCAAGGAGGAGATCTCCGAAAGGTGAAGCTCCTGGGGTGGCCGGGTGCAGACCCACTGAGGCAGGGCTAAGACCCTAGAAGGGAGGGGCTGTGGGCCTGTCATCATTCACGTCATCACCAGGAAGCTGGGTTTCACTTGCTTCACTTTCCCAAATCCCTCTTCTATGTCCACTTCAAAGTGATTTGTGAATGTGAATCAAAAGGCTGAGTCAGCCTCCAAGAAAACCACAGAGGGACTTTCTTTACTCGGCATTACATTACTGAACGGACAAGGAATTTCATCTCCAAATCTGGACCAGAAGAGGCTGGGAAAGTTACACATAGACTTCTCCTCCCCTGACATGTCAGAGCAGGTTTTAGGGATCTTCTTGTCATTATGACAGAGGGACATGACACTGCTGCACAGAGTTACCAAGTATAGCAGGAAGAGCACTGGCTTAGTCACCAGGGCCTCCTCTGACTCATCTGCCGATTTTGCTTTCTTCCTTCTCACTATAGTACTGTCTCTATCTCAGAACCCACACAAAGCTGGGCAGCCCTGGCCTCCTCTAGTTTCAGAAACAGTTCCATGTGTACCTCCACATATTCTTCACAATGGCTCCACACGACCTGCTTTTCACACAGAATCTCATTATGGCTTTTAGCAGCCCCAAGACATTACTGGTGGACATTGGAGCTCAGAGAAGTTAGACTGAGGGACTCACCTCACAAAGCTATAGGGATAGAGCCCATACGGACTCAGCTGCAGGCTCATTTCTACCTGTAACACTGAGTAATGACATGTAGCAATGGGAAAAGTCAAATCTAACCCAGAGTTGCTTTATCTGTTCTAACTGCAATTCCTCTCAACTCTCACTGTAAGACTGCAATTTGTAGAGCATAGGCCAGAGAAATGCACAAATTAGTTCAGTCTTTACATGGCAGTTTCATAGATAGATCATATGCTGCTCTCATCACTTTTCTGGACCTGTCCCCTTATTTTACACAAAGAAAGTTTCCATAAGTGTTAGTCTGTTTGTGGGACTCCTGCTATGCAGATGGCTTGTCCTGGGAGTGGTGTATGTAGGTCAGGGCCACTACGGCGGAATGTGTATATCATTCTTGGCATGACTCATTAGTGGGACTGATAGCCTATTAGAAATGGGGAGTTTGATTTTCCTCTAGTTTCCTAGTCATCTAATCCCCAGGTGTGGCTGTGGAGATAAAGCCATGCTGCTGTTAGCGCTCCTTAGATGGCAGCCTGGGTATAAAGGAGTGTGATCCGATTATGGAAGGCTTGGAAATGAGTGGTCATGGGAGTGCACAGTTGGCTTTCTAGGCAGCAAAGAGCCAGGGAGACATCCCTGGCATGGGAAGGCAAGAAGTGATTGCTTCTCATGGGGCTTTTGTACCTACATCCCCAGAAGACAACAGAACTGTTGCCAGGGGTCTTACAAAATATTAGTCCCTTTATTCCCAAACGAAGTAGCCTATCTTTACTTTTCTCAAATGTTCACAATCAACAGAGGCAAGGCTGGCCAGCACATAGACACATCAGAAGTGATTTAAAGAGTTAAGTCAGCTGTACATAATATGTACTTGTATTCTCAGCTACCGGGCTGAGGCAGGAGGACTGCTTGGATCTAGGAGGTTGAGATCAGCCTTGACATCATAGTGAGATCTCATCTCAAAAAACAAAAAAAATCCCCAAAGTGGTCATGGATATACATGTTAAATGACCATAGGCCCTTTCTCTCTATTGAGAAAGTAGAGGGGCCAGGTGGGCAAAGGATTATGTGATTGGTCTCAACCTCAGGTGGACTTGTCTTTCTTTCACTGTCTCTCATCTGTGCCCTGTAGGATGTTGGAATCTCTTAATCTCCATTTCTTCACATCTGAGATGACTTTCAGAAGTACTTCCCTCAGTGGGAGCCACGGAATTCAGTGAGATAAGTCAGGTGAAGCTGGACAGAGCTTGTTCTTGCACCCATTTAGGGGCCAATTAAACATTCCCTGCAGTTTTCATGGGCTGCATGGCAAAGCCGTATTAAGGAAGTGATCAGAGGGTGGTTTTCTGTGAGTCCCCATCATCCCTGCCGCTTGCCTTAGGCTCTGGCTTCCTCCTTCTGAACTGCAGTAGCAAGTGAGGTCTGTGGTTCTTCATCTGAGAGTGCCAGGGCTAGCACTGTGAGGACATGAGGGCCTCTGGGTGCTGCTTTGCCTTCCATTGATGTGGCTTCCCCTACGTGTAGCCTCCAAAAGCCCATGGCTAGTGTTAACACTCAGGACTGTTGGGTGAAGATGTTGGTGATTGGTGATCATCTACACACTGACTCTTTCGCCTTCTCTACAGTACCTGAACCAGTTTGAGAACTGCTGTGGCCTGCGGGAAGGAGCCATCCTCACCCTGCTGAGTGACATTGGTAAGTCCCAGTTGTAGAGGCCAGGTTATGCCCTTCAGGGAGGGTATGTGGCACATCTAGGAGTCCTTTGGGGACACAGATGGAGCTATTTTTGTTCTCTGGTCTCTATTGAGGGTATGGTAAGGTGTGGAGGGGCCTAGGGAGGTGGGGAGGTCAACAAGGGGCTAGTCAGGCAGGCGCTGAACTCAAATAGATTTCCCTTACTTCCTGACCAAGTCATGAAGTGAAGTATGATGTAGGTAGAACGGATTTCCATTCCTCTTAAAAATGTCCACTCCCTGCTTTCCTGGAACAACTTGCAATGGAATAGGTTGTCATTTGAATGAGTTTCATCCCTTGGCTAGGAAATTTTCCACTCCCATGTTGACAGTTCTCTGCCAGCTGCAGGCATAGGAAAACTTGCCCTTGTTTAATCCTTTGGTACTGTTGTTGTCCATAGATGAGTGTGTCCTGCACTCTCTAAGTTGACTTTGGGAAGCGTCGGGTCAGTCTACAGAGGTGCATGCTGTCTGCTGGCCCTGGGGCTTCCTCCAGGGGAGGAAAAGTGGGGCTCCGAGGGTCAGCCCTGGCCCTGGCCTAACAAAACACATGCCAAAAGTGTCACAGCAGGTTGCTCAGGACTTTGAGAAAAGTAACAGTAGAATACAACAAGATTGTTGGTAGTAAATGATAGTTTGGGATCTAAAGGTTAGAGTTATCCATAGTTTATCTTTGGATATTTGCCCCCAGATTTGGAGAATATGACTATTTTTATCTCTCCCCTACCTCAAGCTTTTGAAGCTGTATGTACTTCTGTTTGCTCAAACTTTTTTTTTTTTTTAGATTGTCAAACATACAGAGAGTTAAGAGAAGTATGTTGAAGTCATATACCTTTCTGTTAGATTTACTAGTCACTGGCACTCGATACTTTTGCACAGCTCTGTTCTCTGGCCCCTGGCTTGCAAAGATGAGGCCTCTGGTCTTACACATTTTGCCTTACCAGTGTGTGGGTCTGTCTCTTCCTTACTGTGTTTCTTTGCATAAAGAGGAGTCAAAAGGGAAATAAATCAGGAAATTTAAGCAATGAGGTAGTTAGGACTAAGATGCAAACAGTCTAACATAGGAAATACCCCCCGTCCCCGTACATCTTGTGTCCTTTCCCTTTGGAAGGGATCACATGAAAGGCAAGGTGACAGTATACCAGTGTCAACCTCTCCTGAGTGGAGAGAGCCTCAGCCCACCACTTCTTCCATGGGTTGGCACTCATGAGTCTCCTGGAAGTACCCTCTCTGTTTCCCTGGAGGTCACCCAGAAAGTGACAGTTTCACTTAACACCTTGTCTCATGGCTTATCTATTCACATTTTGCTTAGATAATTACTTGATTGTGTCTCTTACCTCAGTGAACATGTTAATAATTTATTCCTTATTGAAATGGAGGTTGAAGACAAGTTAGTAAGTTGAGCGATAGGCTGGTCTTCTTAGAACAACTTTTGTTCTCTTAGGCTAGAACTTCATTGAGTTATTTTTCTTTGATGTTATTTCAGATATTTTTCTTCCCCACATTACTCATTAGATTATGCATTTAGCAGTAGTTATTAAAAGATCTGGGTATAACAACAGCTCATGCCTGAACTACCAGATACACAGGAAGGCAAGATCAGGAGGATTACAGTTCGAGGCCAACTCAAATAAAATGTTAGTGAGACCCCTCCCCCATCTCAGCCAACAGATGGGCATGGTGGTACACTTGTAATTGGACCTATGTGAGAGGCAAGTGTCAGGAGAACTGCCGTCAAACCCAGTCAAGGCATAAATTTGAGACCCTGTTCCAAAAATAACTGAAGCAAAAGTAATTCTGAGCTCATAGATCAACTGGTAGAGTGCTTACCTAGGAAGTACAAGACCCCAAGTTCAACCCTCAAGTACCATAAAAATGAAAAAAAAACGAAAAACACAAAAGGTATTTAAATTTTTGGCTTAAGTACACTTGACTGTCTACTGCTTTATATGATGTTTTTCTGTTTTGAGTAATTTTCAACAAATATTAATAATGCCTCTATTGGTCACAGAGTCTTTTGGTTCAGGTGCATTTTTTTTTTTTTTTTTTTTTTTTTTTTTGGCCAGTCCTGGGCCTTGGACTCAGGGCCTGAGCACTGTCCCGGGCTTCCCCCCCCCCCCCCCCCCCCCCCCCCCCCGCTCAAGGCTAGCACTCTGCCACCTGAGCCACAGCGCCCCTTCTGGCCATTTTCCATATATGTGGGGCTGAGGAATGGAACCGAGAGCTTCATGTGTAGGAGGCAAGCACTCTTGCCACTAGGCCATATTCCCAGCTCTCAGGTGCATTTTTGAATCCAGTTACTATTGACTTGTATGGTAACTTCTGTGTTATTTATTGAAGTTGTGTGTGTTATATACAAATCAGATGAAGACAAGTGAACTCTGAATTACTTATATACGGATATTAAATATTTTAGGTCACTAATCCTGTTTTTCTTCTCTGGCCCTAAATTGGAAATAGACTTTTAAAAACTATTACACTAGAATTAACCTACTTCTTATTTTACTTCATGTCTATTGTTTATTTGTTTGGTGCTGAGGATGGAACCCAGGGCCTTACTTATGCTAAGCTCTTTTACTGAGCTATATATACCACCCTCAACTAAACTTAAAAGTGAAGCTTTAGTCACAGCCTTTCCTCCAGAATCTAGAATAGTAATTCATTGTATTCAAGTTGTCTATGAATATTTATCAAATGAATAAAATTAGTTCAAAAATAAAATAGCACCAGTGGTAGTGGCTCACACCTGTAATTTTAGGTACTCAGGAAGCTAAGACCTGAGGATTGTGGTTCAAAGCCATTCCGGGCAGAAAGACCCTATTGCAAATTAGCCAGCAAAATAATGGACTGGAGCCTTGGCTCAAGGGTAGAAAACCAGCCAGAACACTAGCCAGGAGGGAGGGAGAAAGCCAAGTGAGAGCACAAGGCCCTGACAATAACAAAAGAAAATAAATTAAAGCTGAGTGCCTATGGCTTGTACCTTTTCTAACTATTCAAGAAACTGAAATTTGAGGATCATGTCTTAGAGCCAGCCTGGTCAGAAAAGTCCATGAGATTCTTATCTCCAATTAACTAGCAGAAAGCCAAAAGTGGACACTATGGTTCAGTATAAAGCACCAACTTTGAATTAAAAAGCTCAGGGACAGCACTCAGACCCTGAATTCAAGACACCCCCCCCAAATTAAAATAAGTTTCATTCTCTCAAGAAAACATGTCTGCATATGTTATTAACACTTGCAGCTCACAAACCAGCCCTTTCAGTGGTGGCAGTGTGACCAGAGGCATGTTTCATGTGTTTGCTTTATTAACTGTAGAATGGAGGCATTACCAATCTCATTAGACTTTTTGTGAAGATAAAAAGGAAATGGAGCTAGGTGCTGGTGGCTCACACTGGTAATCCTTACTACTCAGGAGGCTGAGATCTGAGGATTACAGTTCAAAGCCAGCCTAGGCAGGAAAATCTGTGAGACTCTTATCTCCAGTTAACTAACAGGAAACGAGAAGTGGTGCTGTGGCTTAAAGTGCTAGAGCTCTAGCCTTGAGCAAAAGAGCTCAGGAACTGTGCCCAGGCCCTGAGTATAAGCCCCATGACAGACCAAAAAAGAAAAAGAAAATGGGCACATAGTGCTAAGCACAGTTCATGGAAAAAAGTCCTATCTGTGCTGTTTTCTTGATGCTGCTCCAAGTGGATGTGTTGGGAGGTTAGAGGCACAGAAGAGACTAGGGGCAAAGAAGTTTAACCCACAATAGAAGACAATGGATCTAGCTCCTATAGGCCAACTGTTGGCTCAGCCACATATCAATCAGGCAGGGAGCAGCAGTGGCAATTCCAACAAAAGGAGCATGGGAATGATGACAAACTGGAACAAAATATGTTCAGGAAATGTTGGAAATTATGAGTAATGTTAGATAAGTTGTTCCCATAAAGTGTTGAACTCAGACTCAGTCATGAGACTTCAAAAATGAAATAAATATGATTGGAATACATGTTAGAAACGGGAATAAAAGTAAAATATACACTTATCAGCAACCTCATCTGTAACCACAAAGTCAGGGGATGTAACTGCATGCAAAAGGTGATAGAGATAGGAATGTGAGAAATGAGTCTGGGATGGTCAGCCACTTCCAGGGAGTATCATGAGACACCAACCTGTCAAGTTTGCCGGCTCCAAATTCAGACCATAACCAAAATTAGGAACTGACATTTGTCTAAGGTAGCCAAAACCCAAATCCAGAGGGGGAAGGAAATGAACAAGGGAAGAACAATTACTGACTACACACTTTACCAGGAAAAGAGCACATGCTAGGAGATATGTGTCCATTTTCTTTTTATTTTTTGGTCTGTCATAGGGTTTGAACTCAGGGCCTGGGCACTGTTCCTGAGCTCTTTTGCTCAAGGCTAGAGCACTTTAAGCCACAGCACCTCTTCTCATTTCCTGTTAGTTAATTGGAGATAAGAGTCTTACAGATTTTCCTGCCTGGGCTAGCTTGGAACTGCAGTCCTCAGATCTCAGCTTACCAGTGTGAGTACAGCAGAGTACACATGAGGAGGTTACATGTGAGATATTGCAGGGCACACATGCACCTGCCAAGGAACCTTTGCCTCTGTACCAGGCAAATCTAACCTATCATACATTGTCCCTACCTTGGAAAGAGATCTGAGGACAGATGTAGAGGTAGCTGGAAAGATTTAGACTTCTACATAATGCCATCCTAAAATAGCTCATGTCAGTGGATTCTGTTCAAACAGACTTGCTGATTATCCTTTGGGAAGTGTTGGAGTGTTTCCTTCTGCTGGTGGAGGAGTAAAGTTCTGAGTACTCAGGACTGAGAGGCAGACAGCAATGCTTCTGCCCTGGGGGAGAGGGGGAGGGGAGGAGCAGCAGGCTTCTGATGTGGTTGAGACTGATTGCCATGGCCTTACTGAATCTTAGACTGGAATTAATCTCTCTTCATTCTCCAGGTGGCCAGTTTGCCATGGTGACTAATTAGCCTCCAATTTTCTATAACAAATTCTTGAAATAACCAACTTTTGAAGAGTAAAGTTTTAATTTGGCTCATAGTTTTCAAGGGGGTCACTTTGGCCCCCTCGCTTTTGGAACTGTGGTCAGGCAGCACATTATGGCAGGGAGCCTGTGGCAGTATATAGTTGCTCACCTCATGATAAGTATGCAAGAGAGAGAGTGGAAGAGGAAAGAGCTGGAGTTACACTGTCCCTATCAAAGCATGCATCTTGTTAATCCCCAAGACCTCTTGTTAATCCCCACCTCTTGAAGGTTCTTCCAACCTCCCAATTGTGCCACAGGCTGAAGGCCAAACCTTTGACATGTAGGTCTTTGCAGGACATCCGGATCTAAACTGTAGTGCTGAGGAACTACATCCTGCATCTTTGTGTCCTATGCCTTGCTTGCATCACTATCTCCACTCCTGTAGGAGCTGCCCTTAACAGATATCCAGTGGTTCAACAAGAAAGCGCAGGGAGGTTCTCAGAGTGAACACAGGGTTGGAGACAGAGACGCAAGGAATCGGAAAATTAAGCACTCTATTTAGTGCCGCCCTATTTGTGAATTTTCTTGCTTGCTCTGTTGATACATCAGTCTGATTATACTGTTGATTTATAACAAAAGATTATTACTTGATTCCAGATCATTTGTGTATTAGAAAGTACACATTGCCAAATTAATAAAAAGTAGGCCTTGTGAGTCATGCCTGTTACTCAGGAAGCAGAGGTCAATCCAGGCAAAAAATTATTGAGGCCCCCATTTCAACAGGTAGTATAATGGTGTTCTGTGGACCTTGGTACTCCCCAGATCCGATGCTGGCCATGGGCAAAAACATGAGACTATATCTGAAAAGTAAAGCCAAAAAGGAATGGGACTGTATAGCTCAAGGGTAGAATGTCTCCATCGAAAGCACAAGGCCCCGAGATCCCTGAGTTCAAATCCCAGTACTGCCTAAAAGAAGAAAAAATTCATAATAACAAAAGTGAAGGCAACTGATTTCAGTCCTGGCTTCTCCCCTTTACCAGCTTTATAACCTTGGGCAACTGTGACACTTGACAGATCTGGGTGTTCTCAACTGAGGGATTTGGGCTTCAAGGTACCTTTTCTCTAAGGTCCCTTCTACTTCAGCCATTCTATTTCACTACTTGGGTAGCTGAGCTTCAGAATGGTTGCCTCATACTGTCATTGAGGTCCACTCAGCTGTTACAGCCTGACTTCTGCTTCCCAGACCCTTATACTTCATCTTCTGCCTCATCTTTGACTTGGAGCTGTTTCTAGCATTCTCTTCCTTCTTGTTTCTATCCTATCACCTTTCTCTTTATCTGGACCCCTGGGTCTCTGCTTTCCAGGATTCTCTTTGCCAAGATGTGTCTTTGCTCACTATATCTTTCCCCAAATATGCTGTCTGTCCTAATATCTGCAAGATATTTTTCCTTAATGCACTTCCAAATTAAAATCCTAGACTTCTTCCTTAAATCTGATTCCATCCCAGAATCTTATTTCTTGTCACCAGTTCTGTCTTTCTGCCAGTTATCCAGACACAAATGTCAAATTTGAATCTTATCTTTTCTTAGCACCTCCCCTTCTTACTGTTTCATATCCTCCTGTTAAAAAAGTTTTCACCTAGGCCGGGAGCCATGAGCCAGGCTCATGCCTGTAATCCTAGCTACTCAGGAGACTGAAATCTGAAGATCGCAGTTCAAACCCAGTGGGAACAAGTAGGTCCATGAGCCTCTTATCTCCAATTAATACAAAAAGCTGGAAGGGGAGTTAGGATTCGAGTAGTAGAGCACTAGTTTGAGCACAAAAGTTCCGGGACAGTGCTCAGGCTGAGTTTAAGCTTCGGGACCAGCAGCGAACAAACAAACAGAAGTCTCCACTAAGCACTAGCAGGCTGAGGCTTGTTTCCCTAAGTGTTAACAAAATTGAAATTTGGAATAGTTGAATTGTTCTTTCTTCCTTTATTTATCAGAAGCATCATTTCATTTTGTTCTGAATGGCTTACTTGAGAAGACAAGGCCAGCCTGAGGTACATAGTGAGAACAAACCTACAAAACAAAACTCTCCTAACTTATTCAGTTTTCCTGGACCCCTTATCTACATTTTGCTAACCTCTCTTCCTGCCTCATGGCTAGATAATGGCCAGTCCTCTCCACTGTCTAGTCAGCCTACCATGTACAGGACTCAACCCACTTTTTCATCCATCATCTTTGCTTGTGCTACCCTCATTAGGGTGCCATTTCTGCACCTCTCCAGGGACCTTCAGACAGTCCATGCCCCCATCACTCAGTGATTCCCTCGTGGGATTCTTTTGGTCTTATCCTAGCAAATAGAAGGCCTTTTATAAACAGTCCCTTAGCAAATAAGTTTGCATTTTCTACTTCTCATGAAGTGTCAGTCTTTGATGATTAGTCATAGAGCTTGTAATAGCAAGAAATCTTGAGCTAGACTAAGTCTTTCTCCACATGCCCAGTTGGCCTTCCTGTCTGTTTTGCCTGGAAAGTCCAGTGACACAAACTGGCTAGCATGTAGTAGGCATGCAGTCCATTTTTATTGAGGGCACAGACATCCTGTTGCTTTCTTATTCCATGGTAAATTGGACCACCCATTTGTTTTTGCCTTTTCAGTTTCTTTTAAGGTCTGTCTAGAAGTTTTGGTCCATTTTGTTCCATTTGTTCTCAGTGGAATATAACTCAAACAAGTAGTCTAAAAGGCGCTAGCTCTGTGAATGCTTGAGATGTGTAGGGTAGGTAAGTGGGGACTAATAGACACAGCCCTTGCCACACTTCTTGGCATGGAAACTTAGCTGCTTCCATCTGTTCCCTAACTTGTCATAGGTTTGTCATCTGAAAAATATAGCAGCTCTGAATTCCAGTTCCATAGTGAGACCACAGAGTTGTCACATTCTTCACATATCTATTTGTAACTGTCTTCTAAGCTGAGGGAGAGCCAAGTAGCTGTGGGTGCTGTTCCTGACAAGGTTGCGTGGCTGTTACTTTCCCAAAGCAGCTTTGGCATGTGGACCCTCACAGGGCAGTATCCATCCTGGAACATGTCCTGCACAGTCTACTGTTGTGCCAAGACAGCCCACCGTCACAGCAAGTTAGTCAAGTGCCTGCCATGGAGCTACACTCAGCATAGCAGTTTCCTCAGAGCAAGCACATCCTTTAGTTTGTTCCTGTGATTGGAACATTAGAAGTGAACTTTGTGTCTCTAGTAGGACTTGCCTGTGAGAAGTTCTGCTGTTTCAATCATTGTAGAATCAACTCAGTTCAAGAAACTATAACTATACCTGTCATAATTCTTTAATTCCAAACTTTAGTGAGTTGACAGAAATACTTGAGAATTAGTGGCCACCCCAAATATAAGGGCTAAAATTTGTTCTGTACAGATGCTTACATATAAAAATAAACAGCTCTTTTTTTTTTTTTTTTTGCTAGTCCTGGGCCTTGGATTCAGGGCCTGAGCACTGTCCCTGGCTTCTTTTTTGCTCAAGGCTAGCACTCTGCCACTTGAGCCACAGCGCCACTTCTAGTCATTTTCTGTATATGTGGTGCTGGGGAATCAAACCCAGGGCTTCACATATACGAGGCAAGCACTCTTGCCACTAGGCCATATTCCCAGCCCCAATAAACAGCTCTTAATAGTCACCAGTGGATTTAGTTATGAGCTTGCCATTCATTCTCTCCAGAAGTCTGGAGTCTCTTCATTGGCCAAGACAAGTGCTTCTCAGAGTATGTCCTCTTCACCAGAGCTGGGTGCCCTCCCTTGCACCTGCCATACCTTTTGCCCTCTTTGTCATGTCTCTTTGCTATGTGTTTCTAATACCCACATATCAGGGAGACCATGCACCATTTGTCTCTCTGTTCTAGGCTTGATTTGTTCTAGTCCTGTCCATTTCCCTGTGAATGCCATTATTTTATCATTTCTAATAGCTGTGTAAAATTCCATCATATATAGGTACCACATTTTTTAATCCATTCATCTGTAGTGGGGCATCTGGGTTTTTTCCATATTTTGACTATTGTGAACAGTGCATCAATGAACATGGAAGTGCAGGTGTCTTTTGTTGCATTCTGGTTCCTGTTGCTCAGGGTATATGCCTACGAGCGGTATAGCTGGGTTATATGGTATGTCTATGCTGAGTTTTTTGAGGAACCTCCAGACTGTTCTCTTGAGTGGTTATATTAGTTTATATTCCCACCAGCAGTGGGTTCCTCTTTCTCCACATCCTGTCCAGCATTTGTTGTTGCCTGAGTTCAGAGTATAGGCTGTTCTGACTGGGGTAAGGTGGTATCTCAGGGTTGTTTTAATTTGAATTTCATTTACTGCCGGGGATGTTGAACATTTCCTCCTGTGTTTCTTTGCCATTTTTATTTCTTCTATGAAGTCTCTCTTTAGCTCCCTTGCCCATGTGTAGTGATTGGTTTATTAGGGTTAGGAAGGATTCGTTTCTTGAGTTCCCTGTATATGATGGATATTAGGCCTTTGTCTGATGCATTACTGGTGAATATCTTTTCCCCTTTGGTTATCTGTCTTTGTAGTTTAGTAGCTATGTCTTTAGCTGTGCAGAAACTTTTAATTTTGATGTAGTCCCATTTGTCTAGTCTTTCTCCAATCTGTTGTGCCCCTGCAACTTTGTTCAGGAAGTTCCTGCCTATGCCTATAAGTTCTAGCGTCTCTCCTACTCTGTCCTGTAGTAGTTTTAGAGTTTCATGTCTCATGTTGAGGTCTTTAATCCATTTTGAGTTGATATTAGTGCATAGTGGTGGGGTAGGGTCCGCTGTGAGTTTTCTGTATGTGGCTGCCCAGTTTTCCCCAGCACCAATAGTTGAAAAGCCTGCCCATTTTTTAAAAAAAACTGGTTTGTATTTTTAAGGACCTGTAAAAGCTGTTTCTGTATTAAATATATTTACACTTATTTGTTGGCATATATGTAGTAGGCATTGTTCCCAGCTTCTTTGTCTTTGACATTTGTTTATGGTATCTTCACTATTAACTTGCAAAGCATCGATTGATTGGTGCTAAGGATGATAACACATACTAGGCATTTATGCTAGATAAGCCCTCTACAACTGAGCCATGCCTCAGTGCCCTGCTACTTTTCTTTATGTGGTATGGTTTTCCTCACTTAACTACTTTTTGTTTGTCTTACTAAACTTATCAAGTACAGTTTAGAATTATTGTTGCTAATGTGAATGATAATCTTTTTCATTTCTGCTGCTAAGCTGACAGGAAAATACTACTGATCTGTATGTATGTATGTATATATGTTTTATTTCCAGCCAGCTTACTAAATCTTTACAGTTTTTAGTCTGTTAGTTCTCTAGGCTTATAATCAGTTATACTATCTCTAAATGACATCTCTTTTCATTACTTAATCTGTCTTTCTCTTTTTATACCTAGCTCATGTTGAAGTTATTAAGCCTTTTTTACTAGTGAAAATTGTACTTGGAATCTGTGCTTACAGTTTGGGCCCTATTGTTCTGTGCCATGCCTGCATGTGTAATCTCACATTTTGCTCCACAGCAGGAGCTCTGGAAATTAAATGACATCATCACCAGGATTATATAGGCTGACTTTTTCCCAAAAGTGGGACAATATTCAACTCCCCCCCCCAAAATGTGGAGCTATATGAGTATTTACTCATAGAGCATTCAGAACTCGACATACAGTAAAGAATATGCATACTGTCAATGCTGAAGGTGTTCTGGCTTTGTCCTTCCCATGCTTTTTCCTTGAATCTGGCTCTGACCATAGTGGGAGTCTAGATCTACCCAAATATCCCTTCTCCTTTGTTCTGGAATGTAGGCTTGGAGCTTAGAGTCTTGAGAGGGTCTCCTAGGTTTTTACCATCACTTGAGATACTAGGGTAAGGCCTGAGAATGTTGTATTTTTGAGTTCAAATCCTCCTATTCTAGGCAATGCAACTTAAGAACTGCTGGCTTTGGGTACCTATGGGTCACTTGGTGGCCTCGTGGATACAAAGCACAGAGAGAGAGAGAATTGTTGTTGGGATCACACCCAGGGCCTTGTTGATACTGGATAAATGCTCTACCACTGAGCCACATCCCAGCCCCCTTGAATTTTTTGCATAAGTTAGCCAGATTCTTGTGGTAGTTTAAAGTTTTGCTTACTTTACCAGGTCACCTTCACTCCTGAGGAGCACCTGCCCCAGGCCCCTTCCTTCCACTTTGAATTTATGCAATAACAGTCACAGAGCATTTTTCAGGGGGTACACTCTACTTACCTTTGGCTGAGTGGGATGTTCTGAAATGAGAAGCATTTTCTAAGCTTAATAAAAATTGACTCCCCTTTGCACTTCTTCAGCTTCTGCACTTAGATATCTTCATGAAAACAGAATCATCCATCGGGATCTAAAGCCAGAAAACATTGTTCTACAGCAAGGAGAACAAAGAGTGAGTGACTTCTTGGGGCTCAGGAGTCGTCTTGGGGTTGCCTGTAGTAGACCATACCTTTATAGCTTTGCATTTCTCTGAGTCATTCTGTGACCCTCTGGGAATGCATTTTAATTTGAAACAGAATTCAGCAAGTCTTGCTGGCAGATTGGGGCAAGCTTGAATGGATCACATTGTTGATTAGCCAGTTGGAGGACTTTGCTTGTTTTGTTTTCTTGCCAGTCCTGGGGCTTGAACTCAGGGCCTGAGCACTGTCTCTGGCTTCTTTTTGCTCAAGTTTAGCACTCTACCACTTGAGCCACAGCACCACTTCTGGCTTTTTCTATATATGTGGTACTGAGGAATTGAACCCAGGGCTTTGTGTACACGAGGCGAGAACTCTACCACTAGGCCATATCCCCAGCCCTAGTTGGAGGACTTTGATAAGAAAATATCTGTTGATCTACCTCCACCCTCTGCCTTTGAGATTAGTACATTTTGAAATCGACTTTGTTTTTCAGTTGTTTTTAAAGCCTCAATTTTTCATGTTAAAGTAGAAACTGCATAAGCTGGTTGTAGGTAAGATATTGAGGTAAGACACTTGGAGCTGGCAATTCTCCACCTGCACCTGATTCAGCTTGCAGTTCCCTAAGAGCTCTCCTGACTCCTCATTGACAACCCACCTTAGATGTGGTAGTAACCTCTATGGGGCTGAACGACATGATCTTTCCCCACTCTTGTTTGTTCAGTTGGGCATGATGAGCAAGCTCAGTTGAGTGAAATGTAGTAATTCAACTTCTAGATCACTAATTTCTCATCAAGCTTCCTTCAGCATCCTCGGTCCAACCCATGACTATCGCAAAGCCCACCTTTGTTCCAAGCATGCTGTTCTTGGCTATATGTTCTAAGATTATAACTGAAGGTATTTTATGAATAGGCTTTGGCCTGGTCTCTCACATTATAAGGTCCAGACTGAGCCATCTTGAGGGCCAGTGCCTGACCTGATAATTTTTTTTTTTTTTTTTTTTGGCCAGTCCTAGGCTTGGACTCAGGGCCTGAGCACTGTCCCTGGCTTCTTTTTGCTCAAGGCTAGCACTCTGCCACTTGAGCCACAGTGCCACTTCTGGCCATTTTCTAAATATGTGGTGCTGGGGAATCGAACCCAGAGCTTCATGTACATGAGGCAAGCACTCTTGCCACTAGGCCATATTCCCAGCCCTTGACCTGATAATTTTAGCCTCTCTGCAGGTAAAGGAAGGAGAACATATTTTTTCTCTTGTCTTAAACCCACCATATTAATGGATGTCCATTGTTCTGTGTAGGTGATGGCTCTCAGGCTTTCAAATCCATTACCCTTTGTAGAAGGATAACCTTTAGTATTTTTGTATTATAACCTTCAGATTTCTCTTCCTCCTTTTTTCCCCAGTTAATACACAAAATTATTGACCTAGGATATGCCAAGGAACTGGATCACGGCAGTCTTTGTACATCCTTTGTGGGAACTCTACAATACCTGGTAAGAAAGGAGGGTTGTGTGTTTGCTTCTTCATTTCTGACAGCTGTCTTTGTGGGGCTTTTCTCTGTCCTTGCCTGCCCACATCTCAGCCTTTCCAGTTTGGTGGATATTTCCTATGTGCATAACGTTTGTTCCATGAGCTTGGAATCATTATCCACTCAAGCCAGCGTTTTCTAGGTACCCTCTAGAAGGCATAGAAGGGCTGTGCCTCTGTGGCTTTAACAGATCCAAAAGCTGTCTGTGCAATAGGACTCTTCTGGAAAGGAAGTATTTTTTTTCAAATTTTTATTATCAAACTGATGTACAGAGAGGTTACAGTTTCATATGTTAGGCATTGGATACATTACTTGTACTGTTTGTTACCTCGTCCTTCATACCCCCCTCCCTTCTCCCCCTTTCTTTTTCCCCCCATGAAGTGTTCAGTTCTCTTAGACCAAACAGTTTTGCAAGTATTGCTTTTGTAGTTGTTTTTTTTCTTTTTTTACCCCGTGTCTCTCAATTTTGGTCTTCCCGTTCAATTTCCTAGTTCTAATACCATTATACATGGTTTCCAATATACTCAGACAAGATTACAGAGATAGTGTAGGTACAACCACAGGAAGGTGATACAGGAACATCATCAATAATAGAAGCTACAGATACACATGGGACATTGAAAGTAGTTACAACTGTGATATAACAATCGTTTCCATAACATGGAGTTCATTTCACTTAGCATTATCTTATGTGTTCATAAGGGTATAGCTATTGGGCTCTTGTGATCCACTGCTGTGACTTGCCTAAACCTGTACTAATTATTCCCACTAAGGGAGACCATAGAGTCCATGTTTCTTTGGGTCTGGCTCACTTCACTTAGTATAATTTTTTCCAAGTCCTTCCATTTGAAAGGAAGTATTTTTAACTAGACTCAAGCTATTCTGTACAGTTTCTATAAAGGTGTCAGGAGCCAGTGAAGAGGAGGCAGGGCATAGGGCTTCCCTCTTCTGGACATTGTGTGGTCTGAATACTGGGATTGAGTCACTCATTCATTCAGGAATACTCGTCCAGAGTGGGCTGTGTGCTAGGCACTGTACTTGGAGCTGGCAGTGTATTGGGAAAGATAAACCTTTTCATGTTCATCAAAGGTTAAAAATTATAGACTATAGCCTTTGCTGGTGGCTTATACCTGTTAATCCTAGTTCTTCAGGAGGCTGAAGTCTGAGGATCAAGGTTCAGAGAAGTCCATGAGACTTATCTCCAATTAAACACCAAAAAGCTGGAAGTGGAGGTGAGACCCAAGTGGTAGATTACCAACCTTGAGTGAAAAAACTAAGCAAGAGCATGAGGCCTTGAGTTCAAACCCCAGTACTGGCACACACACACACACACACACACACACACACACACACACACACACACACAATGGTAGACGGTTTGCTGAGAGATTCTTGAGTAAAGGAGTGACATTGATCAAGACATGTTGTACTCAAAGTATCATGTTGAATTGTAACTCCTTTGTACAACTACTGAAAGACAATAAAAATGTAATTTTAAAATGTCTCTTAAGTGACATTGAAGGGCTTTACATTGCAGGAGTAGGCTTTGGAAAGACCACTTTTGGGATGGCACAGACAATGAATTGTGCCAAATAGGAGTGATTAGTAGGCACATGGAAAGGAGGCTGCTGCAAACGGGACATTCAGAGCTCCTAGTGGCATAGGAGGTGGAGCAAGGTTAGGTCAGGGAGTGCTCGGCAAGAGGCAAAAGCAGCCAGTAAAGTTGATTGAACAATGGGGCCTGTCATTTTAAAAACAACAACAAGAAAGCCAGGTGTTAGTGTCTCACTCCTATAATCCTAGCTCCTCAAGAGGCTGAGGATCTCATGATCGTGGTTCAAAACCAGCCTGGGCAGGAAAAGTCCAAGTAACTCTTACCTCCAATTAATCACAAAAAGCTGGAAGTGGAGCTGTGGCTCATGTGATAGAGTGCCTTTCCAAAAGAGCTAAGGGGGGCTGGGGATATAGCCTAGTGGCAAGAGTGCCTGCCTCTGATACACGAGGCCCTAGGTTCGATTCCCCAGCACCACATATACAGAAAACGGCCAGAAGCGGCGCTGTGGCTCAAGTGGCAGAGTGCTAGCCTTGAGCGGGAAGAAGCCAGGGACAGTGCTCAGGCCCTGAGTCCAAGGCCCAGGACTGGCCAAAAAAAAAAAAAAAAGAGCTAAGGGACTGCACCCAGTGCCCAAGTTCAAGCCCTGATACTGGCACAAAAAATAAAATTTCTTTAGTGAGAATGAAGTTATTTGATGTATTTTTATGTGCATTTCTATCTCCTACCTGTCCTACCAACAAGAGTAATGACCTCCTACAGTTTATCTCCTGTTCTGTGAAATGACTTTGGGGGCTGTGATTTAGGTGTCATATCCACATAATACAGCAATATGTAGGTCCTGCTGAGTTCCCTCTGAAGTCTTCATCAGCTCAGTAAGCAATTATTCTGACCTGATGCTAAGTCAGGTCATTCTCTTGCATGAGTTTAAACACTATGTAAGTGTTATATTTCTACTGAGACCATGCACAGTTCTGTGTCTGAACCTTGCTCAGGATGGTCCTGTGTGTGATGTGCATCTCACTTGCTCGTGTGAGGAACCCTCTAAGCTCAGTTGGTCCCGCCTGGGCTTCCTTGCCTTCTTGTATCACCCCAGTTCTCTGCTTTGGTTGCAGTTGTTCATCTGTTGTATTTTTTCCCTGCCTGATTGTAAATGTCCCATCCTATTAGTTCAAGAGATTTGGAAGTGTTTAGTGTATGTAATTGATTTGGTATGCATAGCTTGGTATTGTTTTTCCTTTTTGTACAAAGTCTGTCTTTGTATCTCTACACAATATTCTTTTTTTTCAAATTTTTATTATCAAACTGATGTACACAGAGGTTACAGTTTCATACATTAGGCATTGGATACATTTCTTGTACTGTTTGTTACCTCGTTCCTCATTCCCCCTCCCCCTTCCCTCTTTCAAAGAATTATTTTGGGCTGTGCTAGGGATTTAACTTGAGGTCTTACACTTGATGGGAAGTTGCTCTACTGCTTGGCCTGTGTCCAGCTCCTGTTTGTATTGGCTATTTTCAAGGTAGGGGCTGTTTTATGCCAAGATTGGCTTGTCTGCAATCCTACTTGTGCTTGCCCAAGTCACTAGAGACAAAAGGCACCTGCACTGCACCTGGCCTGTGCTTCCCTAGTTAGCTGAGATGACAGGTGTGTGCTACTGTGCCCAGCCATTGATTGAGATGGAATCTTGTGGGGGTTTTTTTTCCCCATAGGCTGCCTCAGACTGCAGTAACTTGATTTCTGCCTCCCCCATAGCTTGGGTTCAAGGCTTAAACTACCATACTAGACTTTTTGTTGTTGTTGTCTTTTTTTATTAGCAGAATCAGTTGTAGAAAGGGGCACAACCCTCATTTTCAAAGGGAAGAATTAGAGCACAGAGAGAAAAACAGTTCCTTGGGACTAGGCCTTCTGTCAGTACTCATTTAGAGTGTACGGGCATGGGAAAGCCAGGTGCCAGCAGCTAAACCCGCTCAAGTGGTTATCTCCTCACTGAGAAGTGCATGTGGCAGTGCTCCTGGCATAGGGGTGCAGTGAGGTAAGTTGGCAGCCTTTCTGTAGAGGAGGGAACAGCTTGGGCATGCCTCAAGTGTGTGTTCACAGGCCCCGGAGCTCCTGGAACAGCAGAAGTACACCGTGACAGTTGACTACTGGAGCTTTGGCACATTGGCCTTCGAGTGCATCACAGGTTTCAGGCCTTTTCTCCCCAACTGGCAGCCTGTGCAGTGGTAAGTGAGGGCCTGGATCTGGCTCTGTTTGTCTCTTTGCCACCCTTTTACTGAGTGACATTAGCTGCCTGACAAATCTCTTTTCTGGTTCAGAAAGCTGTTAGGACCTGGCTGTGGACAGCTCCACAAACCTTGAACAAATGAGACAAAAGAACAGTTATTATCTTTAAGTATAGTACTATGTGAATTTCCCTTCCTTCAGTAGTAACATAGCAGTACATATTATAGGATGTTGAGCCAGTATGTGCATTTTACTTTCTATTAGTAAACAGAAAGAAATGATATGTGCACATGACAGATAATGAGGAAATAGTTCCTGTTGGTAAGTTTTACTGTGCTTGAGTAAATATATTTTAAGGTTTTCACTCTTATCACCAATACTGACTCCAGGCTATTAGGTTGAAGTAATCCCCTACCTCAGCCTCCTGAGAACATCAGTCACCCATCTGTCTGCCCCTCCCCTCAGACAGATACTGTGTGCTGGGGGATATTTACCCCCAACTAGATTGTCTTACATTTTGCTTATGAGTTCATTGCTGGTCCTCCTCTTTAGTTCGCCAGCAGTGGCATAATGTGAGCACTGTCCTTCACATGTCTACCCTGAGAGAAATGATTCCCCAGAGCCAATTATCTGTAACACAAAATCTTTGGGGGCATAACTCAAGTGGCAAAGGCCTGCCTAGCATGTTTGCAGCCCTGAGTTCAAATTCATGTCTGGTACCAGAACAGTACTGTAAAGTTTGATTACCTCAAAGACGAACTTTTATTTCTTTGTGTGCTTTTGGAAGATGTATAAACAATTTTAAAAACAATAATTAGATAATATAGAAACAATCACTATGAATATTTGTTGTTGTCTCTGGGCTCTTTAGTATGTTTGTGTGTTACATGCTTTTTAAAACAAAAGTAGTGCTGAGCACTGGTGGCTCACATCTGTTAATCCTAGCTGCTCAAGAGGCTGAGATTGGAGGATTATACCTTGAAGCCAGCCCAAGCAGGAAAGTTCATGAAACTCCAGTTAATAACCAAAAAGCTGAAAGAGGACCTGTGGCTCAAATAAGTTGCTTGCTAGCCTTGAGCAAAAAAGCTAAGGAACAGTGGCCAGGCCCTGAGTTCAAGCCCTAGGACTAGCACAAAACAGATAAACAACAAAACAAAACAAAAACAAAGGTAGATTATGGTGCATATTCTGATCCAAACTACTCTCCAATTAATATTGAACAGGCTTTGTGTTTCCTCTTTATTATTGAGAATATCTGTTTAGTATCCACTGAGTAGCTGTCCTACAATTCATTTAACTTATGCTGAATAAGGAAAATAATATCCTTGTTGGTAGATCCTTTCATATCCACAATTATTTCCCTAGGGTACAGTCTTAGGAATTGAACTAACAGATCAAATACTTATGCACATTTTGATTTGATGTTTATTATGCAGGCTAGCCAGAATAGTGGAATAAATATAAGCTTCTGGCTTCTCATTGTCCCTGTCACCAAACTGTTGCCAGCACTGGCTGCTGCCATCTTTGGACTTAGATACCAAGTCAAATTTGAAGAAAGGGAAGGAAAAAAATTAAAGTCTCAAGTACAGAATTTCTTGGGAAAAGATTTTATTTTTAGTAGAAATAAATGCAACTATCTGTGTTTAGAAGATATTTTAGATATTTAACTATTGTATGTTTATATTTTTACCTACCCAGAGAAATAAGTCTCTTTTAACTTAAAGAAAGGACAAAAAATAACGAAGAAAGTATAACCTTCGAAATGAGTTCTAGGAGATAGGTTTAGATGATGGCAGCCTCTGCCCTCAAAATCCTGGGAGCACAGCAAAGCATAACTTCCTATGGTGATCATGACAAACCAGACATTGTTACTAAAGCCTTACAGGTTCTGTAATATGGAGGCTTCTAGAGTATGGGGAACTCAATAATTGACTTGTAGTCACAGTTTATAATGAACCAACAAAGAAATAGCTTTCAATTATTCATATTCCTCTAGTGGTTTTAGCCAAGGGATTATTGTACTTTTTCAATTCAAATGTTGAACTTTTCCATTATATATAACAAGAAGAGTTAAAATCTATTAGACCTTAAAGAATGAACACTGTCCACAGTTATACCCCAATGGCTCTGTCTCAGTAGCATATCTGCCATCCCCATCTAGAATCTTCATCCTGTAATCTGAGCATTGTCTATAGTCCAGGTGGACTTCTCTGAAACTAAAGACTTTTGTGAACTTTTGTTAGTTAAATAGAAAACCCTGCCTCATCTCTTCCTTTAATATTAACCATAGCAAACTTTTAAACATTTCACTATCTTATCTGAAGTGGCAGGTGGCTAATAATTTCAAGACAGATGCAGTTTGGGTTTTATAATTCTATTATAAAGCTGTTTTGAAAACCATTTTAGAACTAGTCTAAGCAGTAAGCATTTTATTTTAGTGTACCTTTTCATAATTTCCCACTGACAGAGACAGTTTAAGGAGAACCATTCACTTAAGTTAGAAAGCCTTAGAGCTCCTCATTACTTTTTCTTCTTTCCTCCCCTTTCCCTGTACTGTGTTTTGAACTCAGGGCCTCAGTACTCTTGTGAGGCATTCTTGCCCATGGCTGGTGCTCTACCACTTGAGCCAAGCTAACTTTTTGTTGGTTAATTGATGATGGAATCTCCCAGAGTTTTCTTCCCAGACTGGTTTCAAATTTCAGCCCTCCTCATCTCGGCCTCTGGAGTAGCTAGGATTACATGCATGAGCCTCCAGTTCCCAGCTAGAGCTAGCTCCTGACTTCTGCCTGTGATGGTTTCACCAGAACTGTAAGCCACCAGCCTCTGCTGTACCCAGCTTTGCTGGATTTCCTGCATGCTCAAGACAGGCCAGTTTACTGCTTACTGGCGAGATGTGTTCAGAGCTAAAGCTTAAAAAAATTTTTTTTCCATATGTTTGGGGAAAAGTTGTATTTGGACATTCAGAAGAGTGGAAATGATGTCAGATTTTTGGTCTTGAATTCCCATTTCTGCCACGATCTTGCCATATAATGTTGGAGAAGTCATCTGATCTTTGATTTCTTGCCACTGGTGGCAGACTAAAAAACTCACCACTTGAAGTTATCTTAGTAACTAAGGGAATTATGGCTGAGTATTTGGTTATCTATGAGACATTATTATTTTTAAGTTGTCACCCTTGTTACTAAAAAGGTTGAAAGCCGGCTGGCTTTAATTTCTTTTGTCCTTCCAAAACCTCAAGAAATTTCTTAGGATGGGAAAATGTAAATGTTCTTTTACCGTTAGAAAATATTACATACAATATTATTTACAAACAGCGTGAAGTACACATGTGTTCATGTGTTGTACATGTTCCCTGTCAATGTGACATGCATGCAGCGATTTTGGTTTGGCTTCCCTAATTCTATCATGTATTAAAATATGAGAGTTTGTATTTGATGAAACTAGAAAGTAGAGAAAAGGAAGAAGAGGAAATGGCAAGGATAAACTCCGTCAGCCATGCTGTCTGCAAAAGTCAAGGCACACAGTGGCTGCAGCTACTGTCCTTCAGTAATCACTTAAGTTAGAAGGCCTTAGAGCTTTACTTCGGTAAACCACTCAAGCAGCACTGACTTTTTCATTTCAACATGGAGCTGGAACCAAGGCCTTGCTCATGTTAAGTACACTCTGTACCACTGATCCACATCCTCAGCATCCTGTAAGGAGATGGGATGGAAACAGGATGAAATGCCCACCTGGGGGTTTAAGTCATCTGTGCATCCTCAGGGATGGTACAAATGTGATCCTGAGCTTGGTAAGTGATTTCTTAACAAGGTGGTACCTTTGCAGGCATTCCAAAGTCCGGCAGAAGAGTGAGGTGGACATCGTTGTTAGTGAAGACTTAAATGGAGCAGTGAAATTTTCAAGCACTTTACCATACCCCAATAATCTTAACAGGTAAGGTGCAGTGGTGTTAGTATGCATATTTTCCTTCTCTTGTTTAAAAATACGAGCGTATGGGGTTGGGAATGTGGCTTAGCAGTTGATTGGTTGCCTAGCATGCATGAAGTCCTGGGTTCAATTCCTCAGCACTACATAAACAGAAAAAGCCAGAAGTGGCGCTATGGCTCAAGTCATAGAGTGCTAAAGAGAAGCCAGGGACAGTGTTCAAGCCCCAGGACTGGCAAAAAAAAAAAAAAAAAAAAAGTCTGAGGTGACATCTGATAATTTTTAAACATTATTAGAATATCATACTGTGAGCGAGAACTTGACATAAGTATCTCAACCTTAAACAAACATAAGATGGATTCTCATCCCACATCTCCCTAGAAATAAAAATGTCTTATTTGTTTATTGATTTTCCTAGCAATCTAAGATAAGGCCTCATGCATGCTAGGTGTCTACTCTACCACTGTGCTATATCCCTAGTCCCCAAACCATCTGTTTTTAAAATTTCCTAACAAATTTTCTGTACATCTTATTACTACTCTTAGTGTTCTCTAACTTGTATTCATTTCTGTATAGGGTTTGTCTCCTACTACAGTTAAACTTTTCCCCTTTAGTAGTGCTGAAGTTGAACTCAGGACCTATAAGTTGTTAGGCAAATACAATACCACGTGAGCCATTTTCCCAGCCCTTTTTTGCTTAGAGACTGTTGCTTTTGTCTGGGGTAAAAAGGACCATGATGCTTCTACCTATGCCTCCTATATAGCTGCAATTATAGGCATGAGCCACCATGCCTAGCTTGTTTATTTAGATGGCATCTTGAGCTGTGATCTTCCCAGTCTCTACTTTCCAAGAATCTGGTATTACCCGCCACCACTATGGGAAGGGAATAATACCTATCTCTGCACTCCTTATCTGGCCTGATGCTGTGTCATAGTAAAGAAATCAATCTTGGTAGTTCAGCTGACATTACAGTCTAGTCCTAGAGCATGAATATAAGCAGTTGATTAATGCATCCAAAAGAAAACCTACATGAGTTACGTAAGCTACAATTGTTTAAGTGAGCCACACTGGTAACTACTGCCATGATTATCAGAGGATAGGAGGGATACTGTGTGCACTGTGTGAAGGAATGATTGTGTGCTCATGAGCCTGCCTTCCTTCCTTCTTTCCTCCCTTCTTTCCTTCCTTCCTTCCTTCCTTCCTTCCTTCCTTCCTTCCTTCCTTCCTTCCTTCCTTCCTTTTCTTCTTTTGTTGTCGTCAGTCATGGGGTGCTCTTTTGCTCAAAGATAGCCTTCTGCCACTTTGGGTCATAGCTCTACTTCCAGTTTTCTGGTGGCTACTGGAAATAATAGTCTCTGGGACTTTTCATGCACAAGTTGTCTTCGAACCTCAATCCTGAGATCTCAGCCTCCTGAATAGCTAGAATTACAGGTGTGAGCCACCAGCACTGGGCATCAGGTTTTCTTTTGAGAAAATGGAGAGATGTTGAGGACATAGACAAATGGAGAAGATTGGACAAAGAGACAGGAACGAGCAGAGGCATATAGGAGAGACAGTGAGTTGCTGGGTTGTCCCAGGGAAGATTCCAGTGCATCCTGGAGGCAGCTCTAGGGACCAGGAAGATTTTGAACGTTGTCATGTGTCCCCTTCTTATGCTCTTGAGGGGCAGATGGTCAAATCCTGGAGCATAGGTCTCTCTTATGTGAGGTTTACCTGCAGGAAGGTACAAAGTTCCCTTCCTCCTTTTTCCTCCCTTTCTTTCTTGGGTCAGATCCAAGGCTTCTAGCACGCTAGACAAGCTCTGTACATTTTTAGAGGTCCATCTGCTGCAGTGATTGTAAGTCCCTAGTTTGTGAGGCTTAGCTGACCAGAGAAGACAAATATCCAATTAAATGGACTGGAAATGTGCGCACTTTTTCTCTCCCATGAAGTGCTTTCGTTTGTTGGCTGCCATTGGCTTATGCTGCAGTGAGGCACACAGGCAGGCTGAGCCTGGCTCATGTGTCTCCTCTACTCTTCTGCTCTTCTCAGTGTACTGGCCGAGCGACTGGAGAAGTGGCTGCAGCTGATGCTCATGTGGCACCCCAGACAAAGGGGCACAGACCCCCAGTATGGGCCCAATGGCTGCTTTAAGGCCCTGGATGACATCTTAAACTTGAAGGTGAGAGAGTTGAGCCAGAGTAACCCTGAGGCAACTGTCCCCATGGGACACAGCTGTTCGTATAAGGAAGAGATGCCCAGGACAAAGCAGGTCGAGGAGCTAGGCCTTTCTTTATGGGGCTGGGAAGCAGCCAACATCTAGGAGCTTTGGGAGTAGTGAAGGAGTAGAATGTCTTGGCAGGTACATGGCCTCTCTGTTAAGACTGGTTGTTCACATTAAAATCTGTTGCAGCTGGTTCATATCTTGAACATGGTCACTGGCACCATTTACACCTATCCTGTCACAGAAGATGAAAGCCTGCAGAGCTTAAAGGCCAAAATCCAGGAAGACACGGGAATCCTGGGGAAGGATCAAGAGCTGCTCCAAGAGGCAGGTCTGGCATTGATCCCTGACAAGCCTGCCACCCAGTGCATTTCAGATGGCAAGGTAAGCCCTTGGCTTCTTACAGACTTTCCTGTTTTCCCCTCACTGCCTTCGAGGAAACAACTTCTCAGATTGCTAATCTATAGTGTTAAATTGTCTATTAATCACACAGTTTAGGAAGCTACTTGTTTCTTTAAGCTATGGTGTGCACGTCACATCAATGCCTGACCATTAGTGGCTTTTTTTTTTTTTTTGCATGTATTGCCAAAATTCAGTTTTACTCTTCTGGTCATCCAAAGCTACTTGTGATTGATATCTGCATTGCAGAGTTGTGTTGAACACCTTTGTTGGCTACAGCAACATGAGACAGGTTCCTACCCTAAAGAACTTACATAGAAACTTATGGAAATAGAGCTGCATGCAAGAAATAGTCATTGAGCAGGAAAGTGCACAGTGAACTCCAGAACTGCACAGGAAGAACTGTCAGAATAAAGTAGTACAGTATGATCTGTTGATAAGGACTAAAGGAACAGGAAAAAGATTACTTAGTGCCTGTGGGCTGAATATAATATTCTTGGACAGTAGGGAGAGCTCAGAAACCACTCATGCTTAGTCGGAAAAGGGGGAAGGGAGCACATGACCTCACTCCATTCTTGTCCCTTTGCAGCTGAGTGAGGGTCGCACGTTGGACATGGATCTTGTTTTTCTATTTGACAACAGTAAAATTACCTATGAGACTCAGATCTCTCCACGGCCACAACCAGAATGTGTCAGCTGTATCCGTAAGAACATCATTTATTTAAGCAATAATGAGTTGTAATTCTGGGGATAAAGTGGGAGGAAGAGTCATGAAGCCAGGGAGAGGGTTTACAACGGGAAAGTTGTTTACTGGTCCTCAGGGAAGGGGGAGTTCATGCAAAAACACATTAAGGAGATTATTGGTTAATTCAGCCTCAAACTAGAGGTGTAGGTAGAGGACAGAGAATACTGTCTACTAGCCATTTTGTTTATTTTAAAATTTTTACTTATATTTTTATAGTTAATGTTTAAATTAAGCTTTCAAAAGATACAAAAGAGTAAATATGGCTGGGAATGTGGCTCAGTGGTAGAGTGCTTGCCTAGCGTGCATGAAGCCCCAGGTTTGATTCCTCAGTACCACATAAACAGAAAAAGCCAGAAGTGATGCTGTGGCTCAAGTGGTGGAGTGCTAGCCTTGAGCAAAAAAGAAGCTCAGGGACAGTGCCCTAGCCCTGAGTTCAAGCCCCAGGATTGGCAAAAAAAGAGTAAATGTATGGTGAAAAATAAGCCACCTTCTGTTTCATATTCCCCAACCAGTGAGTTTCCCTCCTATGAAAACTGCTGTTCTGAGATTCTTAGGCATCTTTGTCTACAGGATTATTTTTCCCCAAGCATTACATGATAGCATTATGTAATGCTATGTATGTAATGATAGCATTACATACATACTCTTCTTTATCTTTTCCCTTATACAGATATTTCTTTTTATTGGTATGAGTATGTGTGGAGCTGGCTTATTTTTAATGGTTTTGTGATAGTCCTTTGCTTGAATGTTTGATGGACCTTTTTTCATTGATCTGTATTTAATTGTTGAAGGAGTTTCATCATGACACTTCCATACACGTATATAGTATTCTCTGGTCATATTCACTTCTTATGTTACTTTTTTATCCCTCTTACCTTCTTCCTTTTCCCTTCTCCTTCTATATCTCTAGTAGTCTCCCTTTTACTTTCATGACTTTAGTTGTTTTGTTTTGCTTCCACAAATGAGAGAAAATATGTAGTATTTGTCTTTGCGGGGCCAGTTTAGTTCACTTAACATGATGATCTCCAATTCCACCCATTTCCCAGCAAAGGACATAATTGCATTCTTCTTAATGGCTAAGTAAAACTCCATTGTGTATATATAACAACATTATCCATCTGTTGATGGGCACAAAGGCTAATTTTATAATTCGTTTATTATGAATAGTGCTGTGAAAAGTATTGATACTCTGTAGTAAGCTGACTTTGACTTCTTTGGGTATAAATCTAGAAGTGATATGCATTCTATTTTTAATTTTGTGTGTGTTGGGGTGTGGTACTAGGTGTTGAACTTAGACCTTGAGCTTGCTAGGAAAGTGCACTCTACCACTTGAGTCATATCTCAGCTCTTTGTTTTAGTTTATTGTTCAGATAGTATCTTGCACTTTTTCCTGGTCTTAGACCATAGTCCTCATCAGTGGCTTTCTGAGTACTTGAAATTTACATGCACATATCACCTAACTTGGCATGTTTTGAGATAGTGTCTTATTAACTTTTTATCCCTCATGGGCTGGCTTCAAACCACACTCTCCTCCTCTCTCTTTCTCTTGACTAGTTTTAACTTTTTGAGGAACCTCTATACCGATGGTGTAATTTGCAATCAAGTGTGAATATAGATTTTTGTTTGTGTGTGTGCTCATCCTGGAGGTTGAACTCAAGGTCTGGGTGCTGTCCCTGAGCTTTTTTTTGCCCAAGGCTAGTGCTCTACGGCTTGACTGATAGCTCCACATCCAGCTTTTTTGTTGAATATTTGGAGATAGGAGTCTCACAAACTTTCCTGCCTGATCTGGCTTTGAACTGTGATCCTCAGATCTCAGCCTCCTGAATAGACAGTCCAGCTCAAGGTAGTTTTGATTTGCATTTTGCTGATGGCTAAGAATGTTAAACATTTTTTCATGTTTTTATTGACCATTTGTACTCTTTGTTTGAAAATTGTCTGCTCATGCTACTATTTATTGATTGGATTGTTATCATGATGTTTAATTTTTTGAGTTATTCATATATTCTGGATATAGATCCCCTGTCAGATGGTACAGATATTCTCCCATTCTGTAGGCTCTGTTTTCCCTATATTGACTGTTGCTTTTGCTGTTTAGAAGCTTTTATATACAATGAAATAACCAGTTTTCAGTTAGTGTTCCTGAGTTACTGGAGTCCTAGTCAGAAAACTCTTTGCCTATGCCTTCATCTTGGATACTTCCCTTGCATTTTCCTTTACTATATTAAAAAATTCAGGTTTGACATTAAAGGCTTTTCTTTTTAGTTAATTTTTGTACAGGTTGGTTATAGGTCAAGTTCTAGTCTTCTACATATGAATAGCTACTATTTTTTCTGATGTATGTTTTTAGCAACTTTGTCAAGATAGCAGATGGATGTACTTGTTTGGGCTTATTTCTGGCAATTTTTTATATTCTATTCCATTTGTCTGTGTGTCTGTTTTGTGCTAGTGCCACTGTTGTTTCTCTGACTCCGAAGTATAATTTAAAGTCAGGTATTGTGATACTTCTAATATTACAGGTTTTACTTGAAATTGCTTTGGCTATTTGGAGTCTTTTCTGCTTTTATATGAATTTTAGGATTGTTTTTCTTCGTTTTCTTTCTTTCTTTTTCTTTTTTTCCCATCCTGAGGCTTGAACTCAGGCCTGCATGCCATCCCTAAGCCTCTGTGCTCAAGACTAGTGCTCTATCACTTGAGCCACAGAGCCACTTTCAGCTTTTTGTGAGTAGTTTGTTGAATCAAAGTCTCACAGACTTTTCTGCCTGGGCTGGCTTTGAACTGCAATCCTCAGATCTCAGCCTTCTGAGTAGCTAGAATTACAAGTGTAGACCACCAGCACCCGGCAGCTTCTACTTTTGGTAATGTGTCCATTTTAGCATTATCCTGCTCTGTATACATGGGTGACCTTGTCAACTTACACTATCTTCTACAGTTTCTTCGACGTATAGTTTTTTTAAAACTTAGTTTTATTGTCAAGGTGATATACAGAGGGGTTACAGTTGCATACGAAAAGTAGCAAATACATTTCTTGTCAAATTTGTATAGTTTTTATTGTAGGAATATTTAACATTGTTGATTAGGTTTATACTAGGTATTAATACAAAGGGGTTACAATTCCATGAGTCAGGTTGTGAATACAGTGCTTTTTGGTCATTGTCACCCCTTTATTTTCCCCAATACTCCCCCAAGTAGTATTTTTATTTTTTGAAGCTTTTGTTTATGGTATTGTTTTCCCAACGTCTTTTTTTGAATTGTTGGTATATAGAAAATCTGCTGCATATGTTGATTTTTATCTTGCTACTTTGCAAAAAGAGTCTTACAGTATTGTCCTAAAGGTATTTTAAATATCAGATCATAGAATCTGAAAACAGGGAGAATTTTCCTTCCTATTTGTATCTTTTTATCTCCCTCCCTCCCTTTCTTCCTCCCTCCCCCCCGTCTCCCTCTGTCTCTCTGTCTCTCTCTGCCTCTCTCTGTCTCTCTCTCTCCCTCTCCTTCTCTCTCTCCCTCTCCCTCTCCCTCTCCCTCTCCCTCTCCCTCTCCCTCTCCTTCTTTCTCTCTCTGCCAGAGCCCGGGCACCATTCCTGAGTTCTATTCTTTTATCTATTCTGTTACCCCTTTCATAATTCCTGATGCTCATCCTCTCTTTGTAATAGTCTCTTCAATGAAGGAAACTTTTGATAATAAGACTTCTCTTTTTCCCCATACACAACTTATAATTATCATAAACAGATCAAGTATCCAAGGTCTCAGAGGTCTCCAGACTTCTTGCTTTCTTAATCATCTCCAGTGCTACTGGTTGACATGTCATTTATAGAAAGCCTCATGCAACCTTAATTGTGGCGAGCATAAGTATTTCTATTTAAAAATACATGGGCCTCGTGTATCTATGTGAATAATGGCTTGGAAAATGTTTCTTTAGATCAAATTAATAACCATTTTTCTAACCATCTGACACATGGTTATGCTGTTAGTGGGGCACACAAAGTGATACCCAGAAGTTATGCAACACAGTTTAATGGCTATATAATATGATATTGCAAATCAGGATGTGGTTTCTTGTAGGGGAGTTATTCTCTGATAATTGCACGTCTCTGTTTCCAGTTCAGGAGCCAAAGAGGAACCTCCCTTTCTTCCAGCTGAGAAAAGTATGGGGCCAGGTCTGGCACAGCATCCAGACCCTGAAGGAGGACTGTAACCGGCTTCAGCAGGGACAGCGAGCTGCCATGTACTGTGCCAGGCAGTTTTTTACTTAACTTAAATTTTTTTGGTGTATTTAGCTCTAGGGAGGTGACTGGGGCAGGGCTCCAGAAGCAACTATGACAGAGGCTGGTTTAGAAGAGCGGGAAAAGGTGTGTGGGCTAGTTGGAGGATAACTTTTTGGGACCTGATGAGAGAGTGTGGTTAGCAGTGTGGGGCAGGAGTGTAAAACTTGAGGGCTGGCCTGGCTCAGCTCTGCACAGAATTTGGAGCTCAGAGAAGCTCAAAACAGTTTGGGTTGGTAGAACCTTAGGCGTAATGAAATTTGCCAGCATTTTCCGTGGTTATGGTGAGCTTAGTAATTGGCTTTACTAATTTCAGTTTTGTGTAGAACCTCATGCATTGCTAGAGGCTAGAAAATTGCCCAATACAACTATAAAGGTATAAGTGGCTGCTTTAATAATAGTGGTGATTTTTAGCATAGCAAGGACCTCCCCTGACATTGGAAGCATTTTGTTACTGTGTAGGAAATAGAATTGGATCCCGGGATGCTCCAAGGTTCTGTTTCTTGTGGTCCCTGCAGGATGAATCTCCTTCGGAATAACAGTTGCCTTTCCAAGATGAAGAATTCCATGGCCTCAATGGCTCAGCAGCTCAAAGCCAAGTTGGATTTCTTTAAAACCAGTATCCAGATTGACCTAGAGAAGTACAGTGAGCAAACCGAGTTCGGGATCAGTGAGTGTATTCTGCAATAAATTTATAGAGTCCCTTGCTCTCTTCCTCTCCTTCGCTCCCTCTCTAGTCCCTCTCTTTATTCCTTTTCTTTCTTTTCTGAAGTTTTTTAATATCATTTTATAATATAATTGCTTGTTTTTGTTTTGATTTTGTGGTGTTTCATTCTGTTTTCATTTTTTTCTTCCCAAATTTTTCCCTCCAGCATCAGATAAACTGCTGCTGGCCTGGAGAGAAATGGAGCAGGCTGTGGAGCTCTGTGGGCGGGTAGGAGATGCATTTTATGTTTCTGTGCTTATGGGGTGGGTGAAACTTTGTTCTATCATTTTCAATCAAGTATTATATTGCTCTATTATGTCAAAATTTAAATTTGCCTTGACATGCTCTTTGACTTCAATCAAACTTAGTAGTCAGAAAGTAACCAGTACAAGGTACTCCACACTGGTCAAGCTTGAGAATCTTATAGATGAATAAAGATGTTCCAGAATTAAGTGAGAAGCAAAATATTAGCAGTTGTTGGGGAAAAGCTAGACTTCTTGCTTTTAGGAAGTACTCATTGTCAAAAGTTTTGTGTAGTTTTGTTGGGACATAAAGTTCACTTGAAATAAAAGATAAGCAGAAAGTTTCAGGATACTAAATCAGGTCCCACTGAAAAGCCATAATCATGGAATCAAGGGAAATCAGTGTGATTAAGTGAGCCATCCACAGATTGAAGACCCACATTCAAGGGCTTTTTCCACCATGTTCCTTGTGCGTTTGGGCAAGGACCTACACCTCTGTGACTTAATATGTTTATGAATTGGTCCTGATGGAGTTATGCATGCTTAAAGGTAGACCACCTCAGCATTTCTGCATTTGATTATAGGAAGGAGCACATGCCTATCCCCACCTTGGCTCTCACTCATCATCTCTGACAAAGAGCAGGCTCCAGGACCCCCCCCCCCACACAGGTGGTATTGGGATAAACAAGTTATGAGAAGACAGAATAATGTACACTGGGCATCTTCTCTGTGCCAAGCATGCACAGGTGCTTACTTGATTTAACCCTTGGCAGTACTATTAAAAATCCATTTTATGGAAGAAGAAACTGCAACTCATAGTTAAGGAAGTGCTCATGGTTCTCATAGCTAGAGAGCAGTAGGTACAGCATTCTGATTCCAGAGGCCATATTCCATCTAGCCAGTCACCTGTGAGACTGGTGAGTTTGGAGGGTCTTTCCCTGCCTGTCCTGGCAAATCTCACATTTGATGTTCTTCAAAAGATAAGGTATGGCTACGCTCTGGTGGCTCATGCCTATAATATCAGCTACTTGGGAGGCTGAGATCTGAGGATTGCAGTTTGAAGCCAGTCCAGACAGGAAAGTCATGACTTATCCCCAATAACCTACTCAGAAAAAGGCAGAAGTGGCACTGTGGCTCAAGTGGTAGAACACTAGCCTGGAGTACAAAGAGGCTCAGGGACAGCAGCACCCAGGCTCTGACTTCAAGCCCCAGGACCAGCCAAAAACAAAAAGCCAAGGGACAGCACCCAAACTCTTGAGTTCAAGCCCTAGTACCAGTGCATGCACACACATACACAGACACACACAGACTGTTCTTACCTCAGTTGACATTAGCACAGCTTTTTTCATCAGGAGAATGACGTGAAGCATTTGGTGGAACGAATGATGGCACTACAAACGGACATTGTGGACTTACAAAGGAGCCCAATGGGCCGGAAGCAGGGGGGCACATTGGATGACTTGTGAGTACCACCCAGCAGGGGCCACCTTCTACTCTAGTGTGTAGTGTGTAAATGCTATGATATGCAAATGGCCTTTACTCTTCTATCAGCCATCACTGCTGCTCTGGTCCATCTTCACCTACCTTCCTTCAAAGAGCAGGAAGTAGAAAAGAGAGTGAGGAAGGAACTTGGCAAGTCTAGCCATTGAACCTGCTCATTATTCATGTGAATCTCTGTTAGGTGTTTGACATTGATTTTGGCTCCAGGAGGGGATGAGGTTTCTGGGCAGACCCATCCTACTTGAAAGAAATAAATGTAGCCCCTGGAGGAAGCAGGATATGTTTATTGATGGCTCTGTCCTTTGGGGCACCAAGTGTTCTCTGGTGCTGATACTAAGACTTGAGATGGGAAATGAGAACATCAAAACTCTAATTTTCTTTACATTTCCTCTGCTTCTTCCTCTTTTTCCCTTTCCTTCTCTTCCTCTTTTCGTATTATTCTCCTTATCATTATGAAATCTTTCTAAGTAGTCCAGGCTGACCTTCAACTCCCAAATCCCCTGACTCATCCTCCTGTGTGCTAGGATAACAGGTATGTACCCACTCCTGTCTGTAATTCCTTAACCATTCATTCTCCTCCAGTTTTAAGAGTGTTGCCAGCCTCACCTGTGTTAGGAAATGGCAGCAGTTTGCATCTGCCCCTGGGCTCACATCTGCCCTTGCTCAGACTCTAGGATGGCCCCTGGAATTAAGCACTGCAGAAGCCAAGTGGGAGAATTCGGGGTTGAGTGGATCCTGCTTTCCTGAAAATTTGCTCTTATTAAACAGGAGGCATTTGAATTTTGACTAAAGGTACCACCAGACATATGGCTTTTCCCTATCAAGAAAGAAGTAGCACCAGTCTTAGGTTGAAGTCAGTGATTCTGCTGCCAAGATTAGCAGGACATCTCTGCAGATAGGCTTGTTTCAAGCTTAATGTAAGTATTGCTGCTTGTGTGTTTCAGAGAGGAGCAAGCAAGGGAGCTCTACAGGAGACTTAGGGAAAAGCCAAGAGGTAGGTGGGCTCAGCTGCCCCATCCCTTACCATCTTATTTCTGGTGGACTAGTACTTTGCCAGCCCCCTGGAACAACTGCTCCTCTCTTCTCTCCAGACCAAAGGACAGATGGTGACAGTCAGGAAATGGTACGGCTCCTCCTTCAGGCAATTCAAAGCTTCGAGAAGAAAGTGCGAGTGATTTACACACAGCTCAGGTATGACGGTTTCCTGCATCGTAGAGGATGAGGCAGCAGCTGGACATGGGGAGGCATCTCCTTTACTCTCCTCCAGTGTGCTCAGCTGCTAAGAACAATGTGACCCACAGCCACTGATGGCTGAAGGGCAATCCTGTGCTCCCACTGCCCCAGAGCCCACTGGGGTCTGTCATGTTTGTTCTTCACAGCAAAACTGTGGCTTGCAAGCAGAAGGCATTGGAATTGCTGCCCATGGTGGAAGAGGTGGTTAGTCTAATGAACGAGGATGAGAAGACGGTAGTCCAGCTTCAAGAGAAGCGGCAGAAGGAGCTCTGGAACCTTCTGAAGATTGCATGTGTGAGTGTGCTTTCCTCTCATGGTGAACCGCAGGCTACTAGCAAGCTGTTCCACTGTCATTTAGATATGGAATGGACAGGGAGTGGAGAGCTAGGTAGATTGGTTGGAGGAAGGGCCTGCACTAGGGGTTTTTTTTTTTTTATCACGTGGTTGCTAGTTACTAAAACTGAGTGATTCCAAGTAGCAGAAATCATCCTCTCTGAGCTCCAGAGGCCAGAAGTTAAAATTTCAGATGTCAGCTGAGTACCAGTGGCTCATGCCTATACTTTTAGTTACTCAGGAGGAGACCTAGAGAATCTTAATTTGAAGCAAACCTAGGCAAGAAATTACAAGAAGAATCCAATTTTTCAGCAAAAAGCCATGTTGGAGCTGGGTGCTAGTGGCTCATGTCTGCAATCCTAGCTACTCCAAAAGTTGATATCTGAGGGTTGTACTGCCCATGCAGGAAAGTTCATGAGCCGCTTATCTCCAACTAACCACCAAAAAACTAGACATGGACAGGGCCCTGAGCAAAAAGTTATAGGACTGTGCCTAGGCCTTGAGTTTGAGCACCAGTACCATCACACACACACACACATACACACACACACATATCCAGGTGTCAGACTGGTCATGGTGGCACATTTTTCTATTCTTAGCACTGGAAAGACAAGAGGATTGTGAGTCCAAGGCCTGCCTGAGCTATATACCAGGTTAGAGACCAAACCTTGTAGCTAACAAGCCAAGAAAAAGAATGACAACTGAAGTGCCAGACTTTGAAGTCAGGCCCCACTTTACCATGCGAACCCCACTTTACCACATGAACCTGAGATAAGCAGGCCCTGTGAGCAGACCCAGGGCAAGCTTATTAGGGCCCAGTCGGTCAAGAACTCTAACCGCTGGGAATGCTTAACTCAGACCGCCCCCAGAATGCCTCGAGCCCTGAGCCAATCAGATTTGTACCTGTGTCCGAATCTTGCTTGCTTGAACACCTGATTGTTGTAACTTTGTTTTTGCCTTTATAAGCTCTGTGCAATCGCAGCTCGAGGCTTCCTCCTAACCTCCACTGTGTCGGTGGGGAGGACGAGGCCCGAGTTGCAGCTCACTTAAATAAAGCCTTGCCTTGCTTTTGCATTTCGGAACGTCTGTGTCTCGGTGGCCTTCTTGGTAGTTGTTTCGCGACTTGGCACAACAAAAATCTTAAGTGTTGGCAGATAGTATCCCCTCTGACATCTTCAGGGTGAATGCCCCTTGGCTTCTTCTAGCTTTAGTAATTTCAAACCATTTTAGTATGTGACTGCATCATTCTGATCTATCTCCTCCTTCTCTCATGGCCTCAACAGTCTCTCAATCTTCATGTCTTGTAAGAACACATTAGGAGGTACAGGAACTGACCATGTATCTCAGTGGTCTAAAATGTTCAAGGCCTTAAGTTCTGTTTCTGGCATCATTTTTTTTAATAATGCAGTGGTTTCATGTTATACACCTTTAATCCTAGCCCTTGGGAGTCTTAAGGCTGGAGGATAATGAGTTTGGGAGACCAACCTAGGCTGTAGAGTGAGATGCTGTCTCAAAAAAAAAATGGGAAGGGAAGGGAGGGCAAGTAAGCAGATAGGAGCTAATGAAGGATCAGAATACAAAGATGGTGTTTTGTAAAGATCATGGAGATGGATCATGCCCGCAAGACAAGCAGAAGGCAGCAGTGCACAGGGGCGTGGCAGAGAGAAAGGGGACAGCTAATGATCAGTGTCCATCAAAAGCTTCAGTGCTGGATTTGCCCAAAAGGAGGGGCATTTCTTCCTATAGGAAAGGAAGAACAGAAGAGAGGAGAGGAGATGAGCTCTAAGATCCAAAAGGAGAGAAGTTGGGGTGTATACAGATGGTCTGATCTGCTACCTGCACTTACTGAGTGCTGACTGTGTGCCTGTAATGTAAAACCTTGGTCATGATCTTGCCCAAAGAGCCTCCTAATCAAGAAGAGGAGTGGATAAGTATGTAAGAACAATCTAGAACATGTAGCCATAGCAAGTGAGAATGGCATAATGAATGCAGGCAAGGACGGCCAGCTTCTGCGTTGGAGGTGGGGCAGCAACCATAAAGAATGAAGAGGAGTTGGGTAGGGGTTTTGTGGCAGTGAAGACATTCCAAGACCAAGACATTGCTTTTTCTGAGCCCTGGAGGCCCTGCAGAGTATGGTGCGGTCTGGGTGGCAGTGATAGCAGAAGAATATCACCGAGGGAGACCTGGGAAGTAGCCAGAGCTGCCTCAAGGAGGCCACCCCCTCCCCCTTACTTTCACAGGAGTTCAGTGTTCCATTCACGTCCAAGGAACTTAAGTATGGGAATGATTCTATCCCATTTAAATTTAGAAAAATCACTGGTGGCAACTAAGAACGTGTTGTGACGCTTTAGCAGACCTCAGCATTGAAAGCAGGGGGAGCTGAAGTAGTTCCTGTGGTTACTAATATGGAGCTTAGGGAGCAAAGCTCTCTGATTATGTGGAAACCAGTTAGCAGGAGTGAATGACCTATCACTCAAATGCTAGGCAGAAGTCTAGGCAGGGGATGGCAGTGATTGCAGGAAGCACAACAGATGGGCGAGAAACAGGGTAAAATAGACCGGCTGGAAAGACTGAAGTGTGGACTTTAATCTAGCCAGAGAAGAGAATATGGAAACAGAAATATCCCTAGCCCGGGGCCAACTGGGGTTACAATGAGGAGTGTATAGGGTAGACAGAAAAGTGGCTGCAGCTCTTGTTTGTGGGCTACAAGTACAAAGAAGTGCTGATGGAGCCATTGACAGCATTGGTGTGGGGAGTGGACTGGTTCAGCACATTCTACCTCAATTCTGACTCCATGTGTCTCAATCTCCTGCTTGGAAAAGGGTAAAACACTTTCTTTTGCTTTCCCTGTAAGAGTTTGTTAGGGAGTCAGATGAATGAAAACAGGCCTGCAAAGACAGGCTCTCAAGTCCCCCCACACCTTTTTTTTTTAAAGCATGTTAGAAATAGTAACTTCATTGTTAAAGTGTATAAGTACTTGTGTTTTGTAAACATTTTAGTTAGTGGAATTCATCTGTAAGGCATTCCTTAAACTGGGCTCCAGTGGCTCATGCCTATAATCCTAGCTACTCAGGAGGCTAAGATCTGAGGATAGCGGTTCAAAGCCAACAGAAAAGCAGAAAAGTCCCCATGTTACTTTTATCTCAAAAACCAGATGTGGAGCTGTGGCTCAAGTGGTAGATTTGCTAGTCTTGAGCACAAAGAAGCTCAGGGACAGAGCCCAGGCCCTGAGTTCAAGCCCCACAACCGACAAAAGAAAGGTGTTCATTAAAATTGTCAGTTCCTGGGGCTGGGGATATAGCCTAGTGGCAAGAGTGCCTGCCTCGGATACACAAGGCCTTAGGTTCGATTCCCCAGCACCACATATACAGAAAACGGCCAGAAGCGGCGCTGTGGCTCAAGTGGCGGAGTGCTAGCCTTGAGCGGGAAGAAGCCAGGGACAGTGCTCAGGCCCTGAGTCCAAGGCCCAGGACTGGCCAAAAAAAAAAAATTGTCAGTTCCAACAGTTTCTTAATACAGCTAATCCATTAATCATCTTATTACCAAAATGTATTCTGATATTAATGTGTCAAGGAGGAGGCAGAGGCAAGCAAAATTAGGAATAATTTAATGGGCTCAGACAGGAATGAGTTAATCTGAAGTGCAAATTCATAATCCAATAACTTCATAATATAATAAGTTTATTGTTTGCATGGTACATTTACTGTATTAAATATATATAAACTTAGGAGTCATCGAGGGAGTAAAATAAAGAACAGAAAATGACCTCAACAGAACTGATGAACTTTAATGGAGTGTTGAAGAGGGACACCGTGGTGACCTGAGAGTTGGGAGAGGCAGAGGCAGAGGGCTTAAATAGGACAATGGTTAGAGGACAGGGTCACAGAGAGCTTCAGGGTTCAAAGGGGCGGGGGTGGGGAGTCACAGGTAGCTGGAATGTTGCAAGAAGTTTCTGGACCTGCTTTGAGTTTGTGGTAGGCCTGAAATGGCCTCATTTCCAGAGAACCTAAAGTATAGGTTAACAGCTTGGCCAGGTGTGGCAGCCAGGAGAAACTCAGGTGTGAGTCATCTCCCCACACCTTTTGATACAGAAATACTCTAGAGGCTAAGTGCAAAGTTCCAGCTCTTATCACATAAACAATAGGTATATATCAATATATGTCAGTTGGTAGTTTCTAGGAAGAACTCTGGTAACTTTTGAATGATTAGAAAATACAGTGGCATGAATGCAGAATTCATTTTGTCACTTGGCTCCAAAATTTTCTTGATTTTATCCTTTAGAGCAAAGTCCGAGGTCCTGTCAGTGGAAGCCCAGATAGCATCAATACTTCTCGAGTCAGTCACTCTGGTCAGCTAATGTCCCAGCCTTCCTCTGCTTGTGACAGTTTACCTGAATCAAACAAGAAAAGGTGAGTCATAGTACAAGGAGACCTTGGTAATGGAGATGCATGTTTAATACCAGTGTTTATGACTTCAACATCTATCAGAAGACGTGTGTGTGTGTGTGTGTGTGTTTGTGCTGGTACTGGTACTGGGGTTTAAACTCCAGGCTGTTTATATGTGCTTAGCCTTTTCAATCAAGGCTGGTGCTCTACCACTTGAACCACTTCTCTCAGATTTGTCTTCCTGGGCTGGCTTTGAACAACAATCCTTAGATCTCAACCTCCTGAGTCAGTAGCTAGCCTTATAGTCATGGGCCATTAGCGTGATTGAGGATTTCCTTCTATTTGTTAAATATGCCAGACTCTGTGGACACAAAATTGATACATATGTTGTTCCCATAGTCCCTTGTCACTTGCTGTAACTTGTCTGATGGTTGGATTATTAATTGCCTAGTGAGAATACTGAAAGTGCTAGTCTATACTGTTTTTCAATCTTACCAATCATTTCTGTTCTTCAAAACCTGCTTCCTTTTCCTACCATCTTCTTCATACCTGAGTTCCTGACCTGCTCCCTTCTGGTCACATCCATCTGGAGTTACTAACCTACTGTTTCTCCTCCAAGTCTTCCCTTCATCTTCTGTGCATCTCTTTTCTTTCCTTCTATTGCCTGAGTCATTGCAGCAGAGGTATTGATGGACTGGTAGGGCCTCCTGGTTTGTCTGTTACTGCTCCCTGATTGTCACAGAATATTATATTGACCAAAATTTTTCTTGATTAGTCACTAAAAGTAGCTTCTCACTACACTGCAGATCAAGTCTGAACTTATTCAGGAATTTGTGCCCACCTCAGTGTAGGGAAAACCAGTTGCACTACTCCAGCTTGTAAAGCCTTAGCCAGACCACTAGCAGCAGAAGAAATGTAGGTTCTTGGGCCCCTTTGGAGCACTAAATCAGGGTGATGCCCAGAAGTCCTCCTGCTGCACACTGAAGTGGGAGGACCGAACAGTCACTGAATGACCCTCATTCCTCAGATGTCTTTTACAGTGGTACCTTCCCCCACTGGGACACTGCTTCCCTCTTCTTTTCCCTTGTTCACATCCTTACCATCATACACCCGATTGCTCTTTTCCCTGGGCCTTTCTGTCTTTTTTGTTTAGTTCAGTTCCACTGGCATTTATTCAGTGCCTTCTCTGTGCCAGTTCCCAGTCACTGGAGATGGTTAGAAGCAGTCCCTGCCTTGACTCTTCAGGTGTATAAAAGAGATTGATGGTGGCCTAGTGTTGCAGGGATCACCAGGGCAGGGGGCAAACCATAAAGGTTCCTTTTCACCATGATAGTAATGTTCAAAAACTAGACATAGCAATGATTGTCCAACTCTGTCCATGTAGCCATAGAATTATATACATTGAACAGGAAAATTTTATGATATGTAAATTGGATTGTAATAAAGATGTTTTGAAAACATTTTCATGGTGGTATTGCTGAGCTGAGCCATAAACTGTAAGCACTCTACCATCTGACTCATACCTCCAGCCCTTTTTTCTTTAGTTATTTTTCAGACAAGGTTTCACATGTTTGCTTAGAGCTAGGCTCAAACCCTGATCCTCCTACCTGTGCCTCTCATATAGCCTGGATTGAAGATACATACCACTGTGCTCCATTTGTTTGTTGATAGGGCCTTGCTGACTTTTTGCCTGGGCTAGCATTGAGTAGTGATCCTCATGATCGCTTCTGCCTGCACAGCTGTAAACGGTGGCATGTACTACCATACTCAGCTTAGAAAAATGTGATTCTTGTTCCCAGGGAGCTTGTAGCCTGTTTTAGAACTAATTGTACATGATGTTAGAATCTTAATTATCTCCTTCCTCACCTCTTGTTAGCTCCTGGAGGACAGTAACCTGGTCGTGTGCTTCCATCAGTGCCCTCCCTGCACCTTTAGACTAGCTAGGAGCCCACAGACCAGCAGAGCACAAAAATGCCCCAAGTTCCTTCTCACTTAGAAAGTCCCATTTGCAAGGTGAGGGGGGAGTCCCAGAATACCATTGTTCTGTTCTTGGCATTTTCATTTCTTTCTTTTGGTGATGTTGTTCCTGAGCTTCTTTGCTCAAGGCTAGTGTACTATCACTTGAACCATGGCTCCACTTCTTTTGGGGGTTAAGAGTCTTGCTGGCTTTCCTGCTTCAAATCATGATCCTCAGCGCCAGCCTCCTGAGTAGCGAGGATTACAGGTGTGAGCCACTAAGCACTCCACTGGCATTTTCTTCTACACAGTCACCCTGGGACCATAGGGCCCTCTGTGTCTCAAGTCACAGAGCTGAGAGTGGGAAACTTGTTATACTCTCCCATTGATTGATGCTGATGATAGCCCATTCATGACAGGAAACACTTATTCCTATAGATAAGAGACATTAGATTAGATGCAGTGTGTTCCCAGAACTGTGGAAACCTTGTAGGTTGCTTGGTCCATTTGTTTCTTGCTAGTTTAAAAGTTGGATATTGTATGAGGGACAGGGTAACAAACAGTACAAGAAATGTATCCAATGCCTAACGTATGAAACTGTAACCTCTCTGTATATCAGTTTGATAATAAAAATTTGAAAATAAAATAAAATAAAAGTTGGATATTGAAAACCAGGCACCAATGTCTCACACCTATAAACATAACTACTCAGGTGGGCAGATAAATCCAAATTACCATTATTTCTAATCAGTAGAAATCTGGTAGTGGAAGTGTGGCTCAATGGTAGAGTGCCAGGCTTAAATGAAAAGTTAAATAAGGGCTTGAGGCCCCTGAATTCAAGCTCTAGAACCAATACTCCCATACACCGCCATACCATTTGATAGTGATGTATAGCCAAATCAAGGCTACTCTTGCATATCATGTGTAAGGCCCTAGATTCTATCATCACCAGCACACTAGGTAGGTAGATAGGTAGGTAGGTAGGTAGATCGATAGGGCAGACAGACAGACAGATAAATAGAACAGGAAATATCCTTATAGTTGGCAATTTGGAGAGAATTTCAATCATCCTATAATTCAAAAGGAGGTATTTTGCTTATGCATATTAAACACAGTTCTATGTATTATTTCATATTTAAACAGTAATGTTGATACTTGAATTTGGACATCTGAAAAGTACTTAACCAAAAGAATAAATACTCTGAGAAGTCAGACATTCAGGATAAAATTGTATGTTATTTCATCTTAAAAATAATGTTAAGGACTAGGTACTATTGACTCATGCTTGTAATCCTAACTACCAGGAGGCTGAGATCTGAGGATTGCAGTTCAAAGCCAACCTGGGCAGGAAAGTATGTGAGACTTTTATCTCCAAAGAACTTCTAAGCAGTTGGAAGTGGCAGAGTGCTAGTCTTTAGCCAAAAAGCTTAGAAATAGTGCCCAGACTCAAGCCCCAACACTGACACATGCACACACCTTCACATGTACAAACACATACATACATACATACATACATACATACATACATACATACATACAATTAAAGCTCTTTAGTATATTTGACAGAAGTAGTGTTAGTGCTGGTGTGATACTAATGACCTTTTCTAATAATTTGATCATTGTCTTTAGTGAAGAACTGGTTGCTGAAGCACATACGCTCTGTGCCCAACTAGAAAATGCCATGCAGAACACCGTGAAGGCGCAGGACCAGAGTTTTATGGTAACAGACCCCCGGGATTCCAGCTGTGCTGTGTCTTTTCTTTCTGCAGCAAAAGAAAGAAGAAAATGGAAAAGCAATACAGTGTTAGGCTCAGTCTTTGTAGATGTTATGATTTTCTAGTGCACTTATAAATATTCATGTTACTATTGTCTTATTAGTATATTTTGTGCATTATCTGATTTAATCTTTATGAGACATATTCCTGATGAGAAAGCAAAGGCAGCAGTATTCCTGGCAGGACCTCCCCCACCTGTACTATAGGTGCCATTGCTGAGTCATGTGTGGGGGGGGCACTGTGCTAGATGGAGTTGGTTGTGGCCCTGTACCTCAGAGACTCAGAGCTTAGCATGAGCAGCACGAGTTATAGGACAGTTGAAGAAGAAAGCACAGCCAGAGATGGGTATATAAAGATAAGTTTAAATTGTTAAGAGGATCCTAAATTGTTCACTTAAATGTTTAAATGGCATTTTTCTGCAAATATAATCATATGCTAGCCAACCTCCTGACTTCTAACTTTGGTGAAAAGGCAGAGGGCACTGCTGCTACTTTTAGTCATCTCTGGTTATGTAGAGAGGATGAGGGGGGCTGTCCATTTTCGGCTTCTTTCTTTCTGGTACTGTCTCTCACATATACTTACGCCATAGGAAGAAGTCTCACCACGCCATTTTTTGTGAAGTTAGAATCCGTAGTTGATTTTAGCTCTTGGTATCACCTACTTGATCATGCAAAGAAATGATGTGAGCCACAGGTAGTACAAAAAATGACCTTCAGATTTGTTCATTCACCAAATTCCAGAGCAAATACCCTGCATGGTATTGAATATATATTTCACTCTGCTCAGGGGTGCCCTGCAGTAACAGGACTGATGCAATTAAACGGGTTTAAGTTGACATTTCAAGTGTGCTGGTTGCCTCCTGGAAAGACAGTCTGAGGTAAATGGTGGCTGAACTTTTAACATACCTGTTGACTTTCAGAGTCTGGACTGGAGCTGGTTACAGATGGAAGATGAAGAACAGAGTAGCGTGGAGCAGGCCTTGTGACTGGGGTTGTCCACCGCCTGGCTTGTGGCTGCTGCTGTGACTGTTTCCGAGCCATCTCCACCTAAATGGGAGATCTCCCTCCCCAGGCAGCTGTGATGTTCACCCTGGACCACAGGTGTGGCCCTCAGCTGATACTGCTAGTCCCTATCTGCACTTGTCAGTCTCCACTGAGGCCTAGCAAACACCGATGCCAGCTGTGAGTCTTCAGGGAAACAGAGCCTCAGCAGCTGAATGTTCTGCTGTGAAAAAAAGTGCTCAGAGTACAATTTGCCACATCGACTGCTGGACAGATGTCTTGAATGTTTCTGAACAATGTCTGAACAGCTCTTGCAGCCAGCCTGTCCTCTCCTAACCCCTCTTAACCTCCAAAGAGGCCTTGATCCACCCATCCTCTCACCTAACAGCCAGGGCTTCATCTGGATCCAACCTCCTAAGTAAACATTTTAATCATAGGTTTGGCATGCTCCCTCCTCTTGCCCTCTTTTTATTCCATTGCTGCTAAATTGTGTTTTTACTTGCCGTGCTGGTGGTCACCTAGCAATGACCTTTAACTACATTTTGGTGATGCCAAGCTTCCCATTGACTCTGGTCCTGTCAACCACAGAGTGACTCCCTAGAGCCAGAATGGAAAAGCAGCTACTTTTATTTGAGACCCAAAGATTACTTGGAAGTCATATATCACAGAGAAAAAAGGAAGAAAATGTATCTGATCAGCTTCTAGCCTCCTGACCACTTTAAGCAGAGTACCTCTGTCCGATACATCACTGTGTGTGGTTGTAGAATGGGGTGTTTCCTACCTCTGCTGTCAGCTAACAGCATCATTAAATCCTTTTCTCTTATGAATAGTTTCTATGTGTTGTAACATGACATGACATTCTAGGTTCCATGGTCCATTTCTACAATATCCAATATAATGGAAAACTTTGTAAAATTGACTGGTACCTGGGTGACTATGACTAATTCAACATTTCACAAAACTTTAAATATATGTATAGGCATATATGTTTATATATTATAGGATATATAGATATATATATGATATATATATACATATATACACACAGAACTCCAACAGGATTGGAGATTCATAGTAGAAAGCTGAAGCCAACAAATTTCAGAGTGGCTGCCATGGAGATGGCATGAGGCATCAAAGAAGTTTGGGATCTACACTACACTGAAAAGCCTTACAGTAAATCCAATGTTATTTTACCATAGAGCTCTTCCTTGCCTTTGTTGTGTAGCATGTATGAGAAAGCATGGTTTTAGAATCCTTGGAATAAGGGACACATGGAAAGAACACTTCAAAGACTGGAGGGAGTGAATGCTCAGCTAAGAGGGCCATGAACTTCTGTTATAGTCGTTTGAGAGTCCAAAGGAGAGTTTTGAGTAAGATTTTAAAATGGCAGTACCAAATAGCTTAGAAAATTGTACTGGACTATTCTAATTGATTAACAAAGTGAAAAGTCACAAATTAGGACTCCTGCCTCTTAAAAGAGAATGTAGGTAGGTAGAGTTAAAATCATTAGAAGTGGGAGCTGAGCACTGCAGGAGGATGAAAAGAAGATTGTGCTGGACTATTCTAATTGATTGTCAAAGTGAAAAGTTAAGAATTAGGACTTCTGGGGGCTGGGGATATGGCCTAGTGGCAAGCGTGCTTGCCTCATATACATGAGGCCCTAGGTTCGATTCCCCAGCACCACATATACAGAAAATGGCCAGAAGTGGCGCTGTGGCTCAAGTGGCAGAGTGCTAGCCTTGAGCAAGAAGAAGCCAGGGACAGTGCTCAGGCCCTGAGTCCAAGCCCAGGACTGGCCGGAAAAAAAAAAGAATTAGGACTTCTGAAAGAGGATGTAGATAAGTACAGAGTTAAAATAATTGGAATTGGGAGCCAGGTACTGATAGAATGATGGCTCATGTCTATAATCCTAGCTACTCATGAGGCTGAGATGTGAGGATTGAGGTTTGAAGCCAGCCCAGGCAGTAAGGTCTATGAGCCTCTTTTCTCCAAATAAATTGCTAAAAAGCTGGAAGTGGAGTTGTGGTTAAGCCTTGAGAGAGAAAAGCTCAAGGACAGTATGCGGGCCTAAGCCCCAGGACCAACACACACACACATATGCATACACACACACAATCATTGGAAATGGGGCTTTTATAACTCAGGTTTTCTGCCTGGGGAGCAGGAAATGTTTCTTTCTGTTTCTACTTTAACCTCATTATACTAAAATCCTTTCTAAAACTTGTACCTTGTGAGACTCCTTTTTTCATAGGACTCCTGAAAGGCTTTTCATAAGTAGTTCTGGAAACAGAAGCACTGGGAAACCCTCATTCCTTTTCAAGTGACAGTAATAGGTGAGCCAGAAGTTGAATTTACTACAAGACATAGGAAGAAAGCATATAGTTTTAGAATATTTGTCTCTAAATATCTGTTAGACATGGCCTGTCTCATGTCCCAGACTAGCCATCTGAGGGAGGACAACAGGCAGAAATGGACAAGGAGAAAAGTGGCAGGAAGAAAAGGCTTGCTCCAGCCATTCCATGACACTTGGCACATGCATTGGAAACAGGTTTTCTTGTTAGGATTGACATACTTCCTTGATGCAAGCAGCTGATACCTACCTGAGGAGACCCCCAGATACCTACTGAAAGATGAAGGGGACCCCAGAGTTTAACCCTTCAAGACCTCAAGATCCACGTTGGTAGTAGGAGTTCCACCTCCCTTCCCTCAATTAACAGGAGCTTCGTATTAAAGCGCTGAGACCACTTTAATCCTGACAAAAATCATAAAGTGGGTTGAACTTTTTATCAAATGCTTGTTCATGATTATTTCATGTTTTTATCTGCAAAGATTCTATACATTTTCACAGTCAATCAAAAATAGAATGTGAACTCAGTGATGGAAGGAATGACATTGTCTAAAAAGAAATGTACTCATTACTTGACTTCAGTAACTGTAACCACTCTGTACATTGCCTTTATAATAATTTTTTAAAAATAAAATTAGTGTGTGCTTTATACATTTGAAGAATATGCTGAGGTTGGTGCTCATGATTTTAACTATTTTGCTTTGCTTTGAGGATTTTTTGTTGTTGTTATGAAGCCCAGACTGACTTTAAACTCAAGATCCTACTGACATCTTTCCCAGTGCTAAGAATACAGGTATATACTACACCTCCACACAAGGCCTTAACTATTTATGTTGATGACACCAATTTACATTTCCATCCTAATGTTCAATTTGTGTGTATGCACACACACATACACACACATCCAAAATCTCAAAAAGACTATCAGGCTGGGAATGTGGCTCAGTGGTAGAGTGCTTGCTTAGCATGCATGAAGCCCTGGGTTCAATTCCTCACATCTACATAAACAGAAAAAGCCAGAAGTGGTGCTGTGGCTTAACTGGTAGCGTGCTAGCCTTGAGCAAAAGATACTCAAGGGGCTGGGGATATAGCCTAGTGGCAAGAGTGCCTGCCTCGGATACACGAGGCCCTGGGTTCGATTCCCCAGCACCACATATACAGAAAACGGCCAGAAGCGGCGCTGTGGCTCAAGTGGCAGAGTGCTAGCCTTGAGCGGGAAGAAGCCAGGGACAGTGCTCAGGCCCTGAGTCCAAGGCCCAGGACTGGCCAAAAAAAAAAGATACTCAAGGATAGGTCCCAGGCTCTGAGTTCAAGCCCCAGGACTAGCAAAAACAAAAAAACCCAGTGTCTCCAACTCTTTTTATTGCATGTAATAACATTTCTATCAATCCTATAAACCAGATTAGTGATTGTGATAGTGATCTTTCCATCACTAACAAATTTCTGAGAATTTTTTTTTTTTAAGCAGGATATTGGTGGCTCACATCTGTTACCCTAGCTACCCAGATAGAATCCTGTTCAGGCCAAGTCCATGAGGCTCTATTTCCAAATAACCAGCAAAAGGCTGGATTGCAAGGCATGGATCAAGTATACCAGCTGTGAACAAAAAAGCCAAGCAAGAATATAAGGCTCTGAGTTCAAGCCCTAGTGCTGGCGCACATGTGTGTGCACACAGTTATTGTGGAAGTGGAGATGTGGCTCGAGTGGTAGAGAAGGCCAGCTTTAAGTTCAAGCCCCAGTACTGTTATTTTAAAAAGAAAAAGGTCATTACATAGTTTTAGAAGTTCTACTCTATGATCTGACTGGCTCAATTGCTTTGGGCCAATGGTGAAGCAGCACATATTGGAAGGAACGTGGTAGAACAAAACTGCGTTCTGCATTGGCTTTGCTACAAGGAAAGAAAGAGGAAGTGACTGTGGTCTTATTCCCTATCAAGGACACACCCCCAGTGACCCAAAGACCTCCCACTAGCCCTCCCCTCACCCCTTCCCAAACTTCCACTACCTCCAGAAGAGCTCCTTGGCGGCCAGGCCCCCAACACTTTCAAAATCTAAAGTATAGCAGTGATCTGTGGGTCTCTTGTCTTCCTCTTTCCTACCAAGATCCTTCTACAGTACTGCTACAGAGATTCTAAAAGAAAATTGGAGAATGTTACTAGGCTGCTTAAAACTTCCCATTGACTCTGACCCAGAAGTAAAAGTGCAGTTTCTTTTGCCAGGCACACATTTGTCCTTTATGCCACTCTCCCCTTGCCTGGTCTTCAATGCCCATATTGTCTTCCCTGATAACCCTCAAATCATTCCTTCCTAGTGAATGTGTCCCAACTTCCAAATCCAGAATTATCAAGTTTCAGCCTTGGAGGCTGCCCTCCTGCCTGGGTCATTCTTCCCAGATGCTCTCACATCTTTGTGCATGGAAACCTTAGGGAGGCCCTAGATTCCAGCCAGCCCCTATGACCTAGAACCCAGCCTCTATACCACCTCCCAGGAGCTTTCCTATAACTCTATTACAATTTGTTTTGCAGTGTTGAGGATGAAACTAGGTCCTTGCACATGCTAAACATGCATTATACTCCTGGGCTACACCAAAACACCCTTGGCTTTTTCTTCTTTTTAATGCAGTATTAGGGCTTAAACTTGAACCACACCTACATTTCAGGTTTTTGCTGGTTAGATGGAGATGAAAGTCTCTTAGATTTTTGGATTTGTCTGCTTTTGCTGGCTTAGAATTGAGATATTCAGATCTCAATCTCCTAAGTAGCTGGGGTTCCTGGCATGAGCCACTGGTACCTACCTCCTTGTTTTTATGTCTAGCTCTGCCTGCCATACCAAGTATCCACAAGTACTGAATGAGCACTGTCTCTTTAAAACGTTTGATGTTCTAAACCCTGAAACAGGAAAGTAGGGACTTTAAACTCATTTCCCTTAAGGGGATAAAACAAGTAAGTTTATTTGACTAGAATGGATGAAAAGAGAAGATTGAATTCCTATTTCAAAAATATTATCCCCACATTAGTTCTAGCTCTTGTTTTCCAAAGGGAGACCACAGAATGGTAGATTCTAAAATAAAGGTTTCTCTTCTCTTGTCCTTTCCTTCCCTCTTCTCTCTTTTCTCTATACTTTTCCAGCTCCTCCCATCCTCTCCTTTTTTGTTTTCCCCTGGAGTCCTGAGGCATGATCATAACTTGCTTCACTTCCCATCTCCTGGCCTTTTTTGTTAACTGTATCTGTGTTGCATTGTACATGGATTTCAGACTTTCTAACTCTTCCATGAGCACTAGTTCTTGTATATCTTTGTTTCCCTAACATTTTTCTTTTCTTTTCTTTTTTTTGCCAGTCCAGGGGCTTGGACTCAAGGCCTGAGCACTGTCCCTGGCTTCTTTTTGTTCAAGGCTAGCACTCTACCACTTGAGCCACAGCGCCACTTCTGGCCATTTTTTTGTAAATGTGATGCTGGGGAATTGAACCCAGGGCTTCATGTATACAAGGCAAGCACTCTTGCCACTAGGCCATATTCTTAGCCTCTCATTTTTCATTTAAGTTGTTGTACAAGAGGTGTTCACTTTACTATTTGAGCCATGCCTCTAGCTGTGCTTTTTCTTGCCAGTCCTGGGGCTTGAACTCAGGGCCTGGGCACTGTCCCTGAGCTTCTTTTGCTCAAGGATAACACTCTACCACTTGAACCACAGCATCTCTTCTGGATTTTTCTGTTAATGTGGTACTGAGGGATCGAACCCAGGGTTTCATTCATAGGCAAGCACTCTATCACTAAACCACATCTCTAGCTTTTTTTAATGATTATTTTTGGGATGATAGGCCTGTGGCTTTGCCTAGCCATTGTGCTTCTTCCATAACTGGAATAATAGGCACCTGCCCTGTGCCTAGACATTGGTTGAGATAGAATCTCCTCTCTTCTCTTTTTCTTTCTTTTTCTTTCTTTCTTTCTTTCTTTCTTTCTTTCTTTCTTTCTTTCTTTCTCTCTTTCTCTTTCTTTCTTTCTCTCCTTTCTTCCTTCCTTTCCTTTCCCTCTCTCTCTTTTCTTCCTTCCTTTCCTTTCCCTCTCTCTCTTTTCTTTCTTTCTTTCTTTCTTTCTTTCTGTCTTTCTTTCTTTCTTTCTTTCTTTCTTTCTTTCTTTCTTTCTTTCTTTCTTTCTTTCTTTCTTTCTTTCTTTCTTTCTTTCTTTCTTTCTTTCTTTCTTTCTTTCTGTCAGTTGTGGGGCTTGAATTCAGGGCCTGGATGCTGTCCCTGAGTTCTTTTGCTTAAGGCAACTGCTCTACCACTTTGAGCCACAGTTGTCACTTTTTTGAGTGGTTGGTTAATTGGATATAAGTCTCATGGGGATTATTTTCCCCAGGCTAACTTTGAACCATGATTCTCAGATCTCAGCCTTCTGATTAGCTAGGATTAGAGGTATGAGCCACCAGCACCCAGCTTAGAATCTCCTGAATTTTTATGCCCAGGCTGGCCTTGCACTATCATCCTCTAACTCTACCTCAAAAGTATCTATTATGACAGGACTGAGCTACCTACCTCACCAAGTGCTAAGATTCAAAGTTGTAATATTACAGGAAACCCTGCAGTCCTTTCTAAGCTGTGACAATGAGCTACTGTAGATCATAGTAAGTCAATATTTCAGCAATTTGGAATATTTTACATTGGCAAAACTGAAACTTGTTCATTCATAAAATGTTGATTGGGTTATTAGTATTATTATTACTTCTCTCTTTTTTTTGTCGGTCCTGGGGCTTGAACTCAGGGCCTGGGCACTGTCCCTGGATTCTTTTTTCAAGGCTAGCACTCTACCACTTGAACCACAGCACCGCTTCTGGATTTTTCTATATATGTGGTGCTGAGGAATCAAATCCAGAGCTTCATGTATATGAGGCAAACACTCTACCACTAGACCATATTCCCAGCCCAGTATTATTATTTCTTCTCTACCACTGAACTACATCCCTAGTCCTACTGAACATTTTCTATATGGCAAACAGAAGTTAAGTCTCTATTCTCATGTGCTTCATGTTGGTGGAAAGAAAGATAAGCAGTGAACAGATAATAAGCAGGAAATACATGAAAAAATTGAATAGTTTTAAATACTGTGAAGAAAATGAAATGCAGCAATGAGATAGAGTGCCTGGTCATTGTTCAGGAATGTGAAAGGATGTGACTACTGACTCGAATGAGAAGGCAACCATCAAAGGCTTTCACACCAAGAAGGCAGCCCTGAAGCAGATATGTATGGATCCTAAATGAAGAGGAGTGGCCAGAAGAGGAGGAGGAGAAGGAGGAGGAGAAGGAGGAGGAAGAGGAGGAGGAAGAGGAGGAGGAAAAGGAGGAGGAGGAGGAGGAGGAGGAGGAGGAGGAGGAGGAGGAGGAGGAGGAGGAGGAGGAGGAGGAGGAGGAGGAAAGAAAAAGATTAGCAGCAACAACAATAACAGGTAGATTGTGTTAGGTAGGCCAGTAATGCACAGAAAGTAATTTGGGTTTTATTCTAAGTACAGTAATAGTATTTAACAAATGTGACATTTTAGTTGTGTGTGTGTGTGTGTGTGTGTGTGTGTGTGTGTGTGTATGTATATTTAGTTAGTTTTTTGCCAGACCTGGGACTTGGACTCAGAGCCTGATAACTGTCCCTAAGCTTCTTTTGCACAAGGCTAGCACTCTTCCACTTGAAACACAGCATCACTTCTGGCCTTTTCTGGTTAGGTGGTACTGAAGAATCAAACCCAGGGCTTCATGAATGCTAGGCAAGCGCTCTACCACTAAGCCACATTCCCCAGCCCAGTATTATTATTTTTAAAAACACTCTTGTCTAACTTGTTTTACAGACTATTGGGATAAGAGCAGAAGCTGGAAGCCCATTGATGACACCATGACAATGGTTCAGAAGCCCACTGTAGTGGCACACCTCTGGCATACTTCATGGGCATGACCATGAAGACTTTTCCCTTGAGGAGTAACTAAGCTAGGGATATCTGTTCCAAATAGGGGTGACACCTTCCCATAGATTGGGGCTGAAGTTAAATAAAAGGGGGAAAGCCAGTAAGACCCTTTTTGTGCTCCTCTTTCTCTTGTCTCCTTTCCCCCATGGTTTTCACTGCTCTCTCACCTCTTACCTCTCTGCTTTTTCAATTCCTCTCTGGTCTCCTCTCTCCTCTCTCCTGTCTCACTCCTCTCTCACTTCTCCCCTTTACCTTATCTCTTCTTGCCTCTCTGCTTTGTCTTCTCATCCCTGCCATAATCAATTAAATATGTGAGCCAGATCTAACTTTAAGCTGTTTTCTCAAATATTTATCATAGCAATGAAATACAGATTAGCACATTTTCTATATTTCATTCTGCCTCACAAACTTCTGAGTCTGCCTCTATGCCATTGGCTTCTTAAAGCCCTACTACACATCAGATTTTCGAAGATTGGATACCTCAACAATCCTCAGTATGCTTTATTTTGTGAAAGCTGCTCCAATGCCTCTAGGCTCTCATACTTATTTGGTCCTCCACTAGACCACCTCTTTTAACCCCTGAATCCTATCCCTCCTACATGTTCTCTCACAAAAGCCATTCATTCACTTCACACTCAGATGATTTTCTGTTTTAAATTATAATAACAAGTAGGTTTTTTAATAATTTGCATTTATATATATTAAGGCACTATCCACATTTCACAAATCATTTAAATTTTCACTGAGAATTAGATTGTAATTCAATTTCACATGAAGTAATTTTCTATGTATAAAAGTAACAATTACTTTTGAAATTCTGAATGATTTACAATTTCACAATAGCAAAATATTAGCATATTAAAATGTTAGTGCTATAACTAAGCACATTAAAAGATTCATATCCTCCATCCTATTTTACAGGCATTTGTTATACATGAAATATAACAGATACTTCTGAAAGGTATTTGTAAATTTTTTTATTGTTTATAAGTCCTCCAAAACATAACAAAGTACTTCTTTACAAAATAATTTGGACTCTGAAGAAATATTGAAGTAGCATTTTATTTTCAATGCTATATTACATGAGCTAATTTTTCATACAATTAAAAAAAATTTGGGGCTGGGAATATGGCCTAGTGGCAAGAGTGCTTGCCTCGTATACATGAAGCCCTGGGTTTGATTCCTCAGCACCACATATATAGAAAAGGTCAGAGGTGGCGCTGTGGCTCAAGTTGCAGAGTGCTAGACTTGAGCAAAAAGAAGCCAGGGACCATGCTCAGGCCCTGAGTCCAAGCCCCAGGACTGGCCAAAAAAAAAAAAAAAAAAAAAAAAAAATCAGAAAGTTTGCATTGTAGTCTTGAAAGTTATAAATATTCTTGCAAAGTATGTGTTTTATCAAACATGAAAAATACAAGCCTGAGTATTGGTGGCTCAGAACAGTTAATCCTAGCTACTCAGGAGCCTGAGATCTGAAGATCGAGATTTGAAGCCATCCCAAGAGGAAAAGTCCCCATGAGACGCTGATCTCCAATTAACCATTCAAAACCTGGAAATGGAGCTGTGGCTCAATGTGATAGAGTGCTAGCTTTGAGTAAAAGAGCTCAAGGACTCAGGCAGGGGTTCTGAGGCATGAATCCAAAATGATTTGTGCATTCATGACAGTGGAATAGGTGGGTTCATATTGCTCGGGTTTGGGGAAAGATTATCAACTTTCTGTGCTCCAGAAAGTTATGAAAAACTTCAAACGTAACTTTCCATTTTCTAGAATGGAAACACTAATATTAGGAGTAACATCCACACTTGAACAATGCACTACTATGGAGAAATACCATTAACTATGGATTTAAAAATATCGATGACAAACTTCAAAGTTATCCTTTACCACAAAAAATTTCCATAAATGAACTCCAATCAAACTTTCTCAAGCCAAGAGCCAGTGGCTCATGCCTGTGATCCTAGCTACTCAAGGAGGATGAGATCGGAGGATCACAGCCCCAGCAGGAAAGTTCATGAGACTATTATCTCCAATTAACACCAGTAAATCAGAAGTGGAGCTGTGGCTCAAAGTGGTAGAGCACTAGGCTTGAGCATGGAAGCTTTTCCAGAGGTTTTATCATAAAGGGGTGTTGGATCTTGTGAAATGCTTTTTCTGCATCCATTGAAGTGATCATATGGTTCTTGTTCTTGCTCCTGAGTTGAATGACATTAATTGACTTGTGTATATTGAACCAGCTTTGCATCCCTGGAATGAATCCCATTTGATCATAGTGTATGATTTTTTTCCCTTAGTTGTTGGATTCAACTGGCCATAATTTTATTGAGAAGTTTGCATTGATGTTCTTCGGAGAGATGGGTCTATACTTCCTTTTCTTTGGTGAGTCCCTAGCTGGTTTTGGGAGCAGGGTTATGTTGGCTTCATAGAATGAATTTGGTAGTGATCTTTTGCTTTCAATTTCTCTCGAGTTTGAGGAGTATTAGTGTGAGTTCTTTTTGAAGGCCTAATAGAATTTGGCTGTGAATCCATCTGGTCCTGGGCTTTTCTTGCAGATCTTATTGCCATTTCTATTTCATTACTTGTTATTGGTCTATGTTGTTGGTTTAGTTTGGTTATATTCATATTTGCTAGGAATTCTTCCATTTCCTCCAGATTCTTCAATTTGTTAGCATAAAGGTTTGCAACATATTCACTTATGTTCTGGATCTCACTAGTTTCTGTCATGATGTTCCCATTCTTGTTTCTAATTTTATTTATGTTCTCTTCTTTTTTGGTCAGATTTGCGAAGAGTCTGTCAATTTTGTTAGTTTTTCAAAGAACCAACTCTTCATATTGTTGACTTTTTTTTGTCTGTAATTCATTTATTCCTGATTTAATGTTGATTGTTTCTGTCTACTGGTTTGGGGTTTGGCTTGTTTCTATTTTTCAAAGAGCTTAAGGTGCATCATTAAATTGTTGATTTCAGATTTCTCCAATTTGTTGAGGTAGACACCCAGAGGTATAAATTTTCCTCTTCGTACTGCCTTTGGTATGTCCCAGAGCTGGCATTTTGTGTACTTATTTTTGTTAAATTCCACAAATGTTAGAATTTCCATTCTTCTCTCTTCAATGATCCACTAGTGTTGGGGTCTCTGGGACCCCTCTCCCCACTTCTCCAGAGGAGATGCCCAAATTCCAAACTATGAAAGAGCACTCGGCTTTGTCTCCTGCCCGCAGAAGGCAAAGCGTGCTCTTGTGGATCGCTTAGCAGAGAAGAGAGTTGCCGAAAACCTTCCCCCCACCCCCGCCCCCTCTCACGTGTCAGAGGTCGGCGCAGAAAGGAAGGCTCCGGGGAGACAGTATGAGGTTTGAACTGGTCTCACCCACCCAGGGGGCGGGCAGAAGAATTTATTACAGTGACAAAGGTGGAAGGGGAGGGACTTGGGGTGACTAGCTAATTGGCTGAACTGGGCTGCCCATCAGGTGATGTCATGAAACTTCCTCTGTGGGCGGGGACTGCTTGCTTCTCTTCGGCTGAGGCTGGAAGGTGGGAGGGGTTCCCTCCCACACTGCTCCAGGGCTGGGGGAAGGGCAGCATGAATCCCCAACACACTAGTGATTCAACAATGTGTTATTCAGTCTCCATGAATTAGAGAATTTTCTATGATGGCTTTTGGTATTGAGCTCTAACTGTATTCCCTCATGGTCTGAAAGAATGTAGGGAATAATTTCAATATTTCTGAATTCCAACAGATTTATTTTGTAACCTAAAATGTGATCTTTTGGACAATGTTCCATGTGCTGCCAAGAATGTGTATACTGATGCTGAGTGAAATATTCTGTGGATATCTGTTAAGTCTAGTTAATCAATGCAGTTATTTAGTTCTGAGATTTCTCTGTTGTTTTTGCTGGGTTCCTCTATCCAGAGGTGACAGTGAAGGGTTAAAGTCACCAAATCAATGTGTTTGGATCTATGTGTGATTTTAGAGTAAGTAGTGTTTGTTTGATGAAATTGGGTACCCCAGAATTTGCTGTTTGGATATTTAGAATTGTTATATCCTCCCCTTATTAGTATGTGATCTCCTTGTCTTCTCACTAATTTTAATTTGAAGTCTATTTTATCTGATATTAGGGTTGCATCTCTGGCCTGTTTATGAGTCATTTGTTTGAAGGATTTTATTCCAGCCTTTCACTTTCAGAATATTTGTTTTTTTGGGCAACATGTGTTCCTTGAAGATAGCAGATGGATGGATCTTACTGTTTGATCTAGTCAATCTATGTCATTTAAGTGGAGAATTAAATCTATTAATATTGAAAGTTAGGACTGAGAAGTGTTTGGTAATTTCTGCCATGTTAACCATCTCCTTAGGGGCTGTGCCTCATCATTTCTTACTATGTTTATCTGGTTCTCTGGTGAGGCATCTTGTCTCTGCCAATATTGTGCCTCTTGTTGGTTTTCTATATGTAGTAAGTCTTTAAGTATCTTCTGTAATGCTGGTTTGGTAGAGATAAATTATTTCATTTTTCCCTCGGTTATAAAGGACAACTTTGCTGGGCACACTGTTGGTTTGCAGGTTTTTTGTTTTTGTTTTCCTTAAAGGCATGGCATACCCCATTCTAGACTCTCCTTGCTTTCATGGTCTCAGATGAGAAATCTGTAGTTAATCTGATTGGTTTTCCTTTGCAACTAATTAATCTTTTCTCCCTAACAGCTTTAAGGATACTTTCCTTGATCTCTCCTGTGTAGATTACAATGTGGTGATGGGATGTCTTGTTCTAGTCTGTTCTGTTTGGGATTTTAAAGACTTCTTGCGTCTGAATGGGCCTAATGATTTGAATGTTTGGGACGTTCTCTGATAAGATTTGGTTAAATATATTTCCTATTGCTTTAGCTTCCTTCTCTTGACCCTCCCCATTACTTATTAGCCTAAAATTAGGTCTTCTGACTGTGTCTTACATCTCTTTTAGGGCCCTATCTTGTTTCTTGGATTTGTTTTAAATAATCGGCTGTTCTTTCTCTATAAAGTCTAGACTATCTTCATTTCCAGAGATTCTATCATCTAATCTGCTATCAAGACTTTCTACTTTGTATTTTTTTTTATTTCCCTTCCTTCTAATTGATCATTTTTGATGGCCTCAATCTATTTATTGAAGCTTTGTTTTTGGTCTTATATGGACTCCTTTACTTCCTTGATTTTATTTGTCATTTCTCTCATCATATCCTTTAGCTGTATGACCATTTTCCCCCCATTGAATTCCATCTCCTTCTCTGGCAATTCATTTAGCTTTCTGTTTGTGGATTTCGTTAAACAAATTTATCAGCAGTGTTTTTTAAAGCATTTTGAGAACTATCTTCTAGATCTTTCATTGACTGCTCTATTGCCTGGTTATTGTGTGTGGGAAGTGAGCTTCCTTGACTTGCCATTTTTCTTGTGTTTCCATGGTTTGTTCTGCCCATTTGGAAACAAAAGCAAACCCCAAACCACAGCAGAACACAATTTAGAGTAAAAACAAGCCCAGAGCTCTATAATTGCACAGACTTTAAGTCATAGACATCTTTTGCTGGGTGTGTGTGGGGCGGTTATTGTGGCACAATGAAGGAGATTATATATAGTTGTAGCCAGTGAGCAAATATGTTGTTAGGGATAAGTCAATCTGAACCAAAAGGATAACAGGATGAACCAATTAGAGTCAAAATGGAACTAAATACAGTCTAATATACAGACAAACAATTAGAGGTCAAAAGAATAAAGAAAATAAGAGAGAAGGATCAGAAATGAAGGAAACACGTTAAAGTGAAATTAAAACAAATAGAAAGATATTGAAAAATAAAAGGTGCAAATAATAAAGAGGTGGAAAGGAACAGAAGAAAATAAAGACAGTATCTAAAAACAAAAATAATTTTTCAAAAATTTAAAAAAGACATAAAATAAAATAAAATTTAAAAGCCTTAAAAATTAAAAAAATAGAAAATTGAGCAATCAAAAATAGTCACAATTAAGTATGCACACAACTAAGAAAGAGACTTGTTTATCACCATAGACTGTATATATAAGACTAAACAGAACAGAAAGAAAAAAGCAAAACCTAAGGCAAACAAAGTAAGTTGTCCAATTTGTGTGGACCTTGTGTCTTTCCTGGTCCAGTATGCAGTCTCCTGGTGGAGTCCCTGCTTTCCTTGCTGTGTTCTATGGCTGTCCTTGTAGCCGTGGTCTGGAAACACCGGGGTGGAGGGCCGGGGTTCCCCATTTCACAGTGGGAGTGTCCCTGGGGTGTGCAGGGTGGGAACTGCACTGTGTACCGCACAAGCTAGGTTTTCGCAGGATTCAGAAGCCTTCTCGGTGTGGGGGTGTGGCTGTCACCTACACTGCCCCACTGAGGTCGGATTGAACCCTATTTAGGACTCAAATGATTCTCAAATCTGTTTGAATGGCCAGAATGAAGTTCTGCCTTACAAACTTGGAGTCCTTGCGTCTCCTCCAAACTAGCTCAGGCTGCAGTGGGAGGTGGATTGGCTTTGTGTGCTGTAACAGGTGGAAGGCAGATGTCATCCACTCCCTAGTCTCTCTGCAGAGTGCTCGGTTGTAGGTGGGGTGTAGGTGGGACTGTGAAGTATCGGGACTCACTAGCCTTTACTGGTATATGGGGGTAGCTCCCGAGATCCTTCTCTTAGCCCAGCTTCAAGTTGTCCTCAGTTTTTATGCTGTCCTTGTTTTTTTTTCCAGTTAGATTTTTAGAAACTTCTGGTTTTGAAAGTGCACAAGTGCTGAGCTGGCTAGTTGCGAGCTGAGCTACAATATGTCTGGAATGCAGTTTGTCCAGGCTGGCTGCTAATGGGCGGGGCATCTCTCCCTGGGCGGGGCTTCCTCACCCTGGGAGGAGCTTCCTCTCCTGGGCAGGGTTTCCTCTCACCACCACCACCGGCCAGTGGGTGCTAAATATGGTCTTCTTATGCAGGCAGTTTATACTTTTTTCTTTGGTGTACATCTCTGTGTAATTGTAGCTCACTTGGTGTGACCTGGACGTGGAAGGCCTGAGGGGACACTGAAACTCTGCTTCTTCTGAAAGAGCTTAGTTGTTTCCCTGTTCTTTTTATGCCATCTTCTCCAGACTGCCCTCCTGGTATATTTTCAAAGTTCTTTCATCTCCTCCAGTTTGTTTAGGAATAACTTTGTGCTTTGGTCTCTGGTTCTGAGGTGTATCATTTTGCTGTCTGTACCCTTGGTCCTGGGCACCTCCTTGTGGATAATCTCAGTTGATCCCAGCTGTCTTCTAAACACTCTTTTCCTTTGAGGATTCGTCTTCGTGTTATCTCGCAGTTTTCATGCTGTTCCTCAGTTTCTCAAGTTTATTCTGCACCTCACCTTCCAGTTTAGACCTCATGCACACTCGAATCGGATTCTCCGATGCGTGATGCTGTTCCCTCGCTCTCCTACTGTCTGCTTTTACTGGGGGCAGTTTAGTGTCTTTGTTTTCCCAGCAACACCTTTGTCGAATCATTTGGCTGTGTGCCTTGCGCTCAATCCTGATCATGTTTTCCATTGCGGTCTTCAGGCGGGCTCGTGCGGCCCATACTCTCAGGTACAGCCTGTCTTCCCCCAGCTGCCTTGATGTTTCCTCTCGCTTCACTTGCACCTGCATCTTTCTGGGACCTGGTGTCTGGGGTTGACGGTCCTCCTGTTCTTTGCTGTTGGTGGGAGCTGGGCCTTATGCCTTCGGCTGCCTCCCCCTTTCCTCATCACGATTCTGCTGGTCCTCCTGGGTTGTGTGGTGGATGTATCCCGCAATGGGTTTGCTTGCACCGTTTATGAACAACATTTCCCTGTCGACGCTCTTGCATTTTCTTCTCCTGCTGGGCTGGCTTCCTTAATACCAGCACAGTCTTTGCCCTGAAACTGGGTTCAGGATTGGGGGATGTTGCTGGGGGGAGCCCTCGCGCACACGCGCGCGTCCATCTGGAAATGGATACAGTTCGCTCAGCGTGAACTCGGCAGAGCGAAGGCTGGGATCGGGGCTGCGCTGGTGAAGGAAGCCGGGCTGCGGAAGGTCGTGCGGCGCCCCTGCTTCTTGCTTGCTGTCCGAGGAATGGAGCCCGGTGACGGTGAGATGGCAGGTGTTCTCCGCCTTGGCCAAGTCCTCCCTGCGTTGTTTTGCCTTCTCTGCTGCCAGCCTGGCCAAGGCAGCGTTTTGTTTAATGCGCCGGCCCTGGGCGGTTTGGGCACTCTCGGCGGGTTTCGGGGTGTCGGTGCTGTGCACGGTGGGCAGGTGCAATTGGGGGTCTGGCCGTTTGAAGTTAGCCTCGGAAGGATGGATTGCCGCCCGGGGGCTCCCCACTAGATGGACGATGTAGGAAGGCAGCGGGGTGGGTGTAGGGCTGGGAAGTTGAGTTTCCCAGGTTTGGGGTTTGGTCCGGGAAGCATGACCTCCACCACGGCCCCCCATCTTCAGGGGGCTGAGTGTGGTGAGCGCACTGCTGGTGACCGTGCGCTCCGCCCTGTCCTGGGGGGCCGGATTGGCCCCGGCAGCCAGGAGTTTAGGGGTGGGGAGATCTCCTCCCGGATGCGCCTTGAGGAGACGTTGAATGGCGGGGGTCAACGAGATGGTCGAGTCCTGGCCCCACTTGACGCCCTCTGCCTTGGGGGTACCCCTAGCAGGAGGTCGGCTGAGGGGCCCTCCCTTTGGGGGGCTCGCACGGACTTGCACAGCTCGGGTGATAACTGGGAAGGCCACGTGCAGGGCTGACCCCTCCTCAGTGGTGGGCCACGGCCCGAAGGAGGGCGGCCTGGCCCCCCGGCCCTGGGCCCTCCGCGGGGGCGCGGCGCGGGCAGGGGCCCTCTCGATGGAGTCGGAGGAGATCCGGCCCGGCTTCCCCTCCTCGCGCGCGGTGGTGGGCGCAGCTCCGCACCGTGGTCTTCGGAGGCCTCCCCACTCCACCACCTCGGAAGAGGAGGGGTGATCCGCACTGCTGGTGGAACTGGAGCCCCGGGGCGGCTTCTCCTCCCCGGCAGTGCAAGGGACCCCGCGAGAGGGAGGCCGGGGGTCCCTGCCCTCCTCGCCCCCGGGGCTCTGGGGGTTCACCGAGTTGGGCCTGCGCAGTCGGGGCTCCTGCTGAGTCGTGAAGGGCGCACCAGAAGATGGGGGCCCGGGGGTCCTGCGCTTCCCTTGGGGGCCGATGGGGAGCTGCTCCGTGCGGGCGGTGCCCGTGGAGGAGGCCGTGCGCAGGGCCCCGTCCTCAGCCCCGGAGGCCGGCCCCGCACCAGGCGGCCTGGCGGCCTGGCCTCCACCCCTGCGGGCACTGGTGGCCCTGGACTGCCGCTCGCCTTGCCCTGTGGGCCCCATGGCCCTGGCTCCCCTCGGGGACCAGGGACCTGCTCTTCCTGAGCCCCGGTGTCCGCGGGGGTGGGCGCTGGCTTTCGGGGTGGAGAAAGGGTCTTTCCCTCCGTACAGTGCTCGCAATCCGCAGCTACGAGATCCTAGGCCGCGAGCGCGGGCTCGGCCTTGGCTCTCGTGCTGGGATCTGGAGCACAGAATTCGGTGAACAATGGGGAGTCTGTGGGGAGGCCCCTCTATCCTCCCAGAGTCTCTATGGCACTGTGGGCTCGGCGGCAGGAAATGGGGTGGTGGCCCTGACTGGGGCCGAGCCCCGTGTCCCTGGCTTGTCTTCCCTTTCCCCTTACTGTGCTGTTGCTCTTGGGAAAGGCCGCAGCTGGGGAATCCCCTGTCTACAGCCCCCTTACCAGGCACAGCAAAGTAGCTTGTGAAGAAGTTGTCTGTTGCTGGCAGACAACTGGATGCCAGAACAATACCCCCTTACAAAAAAAAAAAAAAAACACAAAAAACAAAAAACAAAACAAAACAAAAAAAAAAAACAATCCCCCCCCCCAAAAAATTGGAAGGTTGTCTTAGGGGAGTGGTGGGGTGCAGGCTCTTGGCCTCAGGGGGTCTTGTCCTGAGTTCCTGTCCTCTGAAATGCTTCCAGTCGTAGCTTGGGTGAATTAAGGCTCTCTTCTGCACTCAATGCAGAAGAATGACATGGATAAAGACGCATTTGAAAGGACATGGTTAAATTGAAAGTCCAGGGAAAATGATTTGTGGGTAATTGGCATCTCTGATTTAGTTTTGTTTTCTTTCAACCACTTTATAGCGCTCTACTTGAAACACAATAAGCTTTATGCATTAATGTGTATCATTTGGCAAGCTTTAAATGTCCATTAATAAAAGTGCTACTGTGACCATGAAAATAATATTTCCATCACCTCCAAAAGTTTGTATATTTATTTTTTCTTTTCAGGTAGAATCATACGCTTCTCCAGGGCTGGCCTGGACTACAGTTCTCCTGCCACATAGCTGAGGTGATACATATCCAGCACTTCACACAACTGATTTTTTTTTTCTGCCAGTCTGGGGCTTGGACTCAGGGCCTGAGCACTGCCCCTAGCTTCTTTTTGCTCAAGGCTAGCACTCTACCTCTTGATCCACAGTGCCACTTCTGGCTTTTTCTGTGTATGTGGTACTGAGGAATCGAACCCAGGGCTTCATGCATGCTAGACAAGCACTCTACCACTAAACCACATTCCCAGCTCACACATCTGATTTTTGAGGTAGCTGTTTTGTCATTAACTTTTTGTGTAGATTTGCCTTGAATCACATTTCTCTGATGTTCACCTCCTGAGCAAGTAGGGTTACAGGTATGAGCCACTGTGCCTGGTCCTATCTCCAATCCTAAGGTACTATTGAACTTCTGCTTTTCAGTGTAGATTTGTTTATAAATTGTAGAAATATTTATACATTCTACTTACTTTCTCTTGGCTCTTTTTCTCAGAACAATGATTTTGAGAGGCAATAATAATGCTTTAAATAGCCATAGTTCTATTATTGCAGAGTAACAATCCACTTTAAGGAAGTGTTATACTTTGTTAGGGTTTGTGATATTTGGATTATTTCAAGTGAGTCTATTAGAAAAAAAGCTTTTGCATACATTTGTTGAAACATTTTATGTGAAAATATACTTTTATTTTCATTTATATTCTCTCTGTTTAAATTCATCATATCAATATGCCATATCTTTCTCAAATTGAAAGCTATCTTTCTTAGCCAAAAATCATGTCCACAGTTCTAGCTATTCAGTGGGTAGAGAGGATGGCAGTTTGAGGCCAGCCCAGGCATGAAAGTTTCCCTGACTACATTTCCAAAAACAGGACAAGAGTGTGGTTTGAATAGTAGAGCAGCAGCTGAGCAAATGCAAAAGGCCTGCATTTACCATCCCCAAATCTGAATAAGAAAAACATATCCCTTCTCTAAATGCAGATACTAACTATTGCTTTACTTAAAAATTAAACACATCTCAAAGAAAATATACATGTAAAGAAATTACCAAGAAATCTGTGAATATTCATAGATGTTAACTAAAACATTTTCAATAAGGGAGTGACTAGATCAAATGTCTAAGACAGGTAAGGACAAAGAACTAACTGATCATTTTCCTTAAATTGTCTGATACTCATTATTAAAATGGCCATAATACTCATATAAAATGATCCTAAAATTTCTAGAAGCTTGAAAACTACTGCAAAATAGAGTAGGAGAAACATTAGAATTCAAAGGTATAGGTAGGAACTTTTTGAAAAGTCCCAAGAGCACAGGAAATAGGAGAGAACTCATAACCTGATTTATGAAATTGTAGCCCCTTTGTACAATTCCTTAAAAATAGCAATACAAATAAAAATAGTGTCAATTTAAAAGGGCTGGATTAGAAAACTAGAAATATCTCAGAATATAACTACTAGTTACTCTGGGTATTGAGATAGATCAACAATTTAAACTTTCTGTCTCTGTCTCTGTCTCTCTCTCAGGTTTGAATTCATAACCTTGAGCTTGCCTAGTAAGCCTTGCGGAGCTATCTCTGGTCCTGATGCTTGCTCATTAGTGTGTGTGTGTGTGTGTGTGTGTGTGTGTGTGTGTGTGTGTGTGTTTGGCCAGTCCTGGGGCTTGAACTCAGGACCTGGGCACTGTCCCTGAGCTCCTTTTCTCAAGGGTGGTGCTCTACCACTTGAGCCATGGCAGCACATCTGGCTTTTTCTATTGATGAGGTACTGAGGAATGGAACCTGGAGCTTCAGGAATACTAGGTGTACCACCAAGCCACATCTCCAGCCCATGCTCATTATTTTTGAGTTAGGGTCTTGATTCTTGCTTGAGCTTAGGCGTCTTGGGTAGTTATGGTAACAGGTTTGCCACTCCAGGCTGGCCTTGGAACAGTGATCCTAACAATCTCAGACTCCTAAGTAGCAAGGATTAAAGAAGTGAGCCATGATTGCTCAGTTCTTTTGTCCTTTTATAGACTTTTTTCAGATGTGTCATTTTATAATTACATTTCAGTTTTTCTAAGTCATTGCTTGGAGCTGCAGTAAGGCATGAATCTAGGAGTTATACTTATAAAAGTGTTGGTGTCACATTTCAATTTCTAAAGCAGATTGTATATTTCCTCACATATTATACCATCATGGCTCCATTGCTATTTTTTTAGGTGTAGCACTTCTCTCTTTCTTGGGGCTTTTCATCATATTGGTTCCCACTACAAAAGGCAAGGGAATTAAAAATGCTGTTAGATGGCAGATATGCTAGAAAGTTCAGATTGGTGTATTTCATGTCCCTGAAGTGCTTCTCCACTGTGATGCATTCCTAAGAATTTTGACAGTATGACTCTAGTCATACATAATATCACATAAAATACGCCATGCATTCAATTAACTATTATTGTATATACCTAAGAGCAGTCTTTGGTCTTCTTCCCCGGTACCCCCACCATTCTGTATACTTCAGAGACAAAATCCAACTCTTTCCTTCTCTAGAAACGGAATTCCAAAGCATAAGGTAAAGAATCCATGTCTTCTCATAAAACACTCCAGTGGGGTGTAATTCTGAGGTGCTCGTTTTCTCTTGCTAAGCCCAAGCTTGGGAGGTCCTCCCAGCGCTAGCTCAGCCCCGCTGTCCCGGTTCCCTCCTCTCGTCCTTAGACCCCCCTCTGGCCACGCCCCTACGACGTCACATCACCTCCCGCTTTAGGCCATTGTAGACACGCCCTCTAGCCACGCCTCATGACGTCACAGCGCGCCGTGCTGCGCTGCGCCTCCTGTCAGAGGGCGGCAGCCATTGTTCTGCCGCCGCCGCGTCTGCGGAGCCTGGGTACAACTTGGCTCCTCCCTACTTCCTGGTTCCTTCTCACAGGTGGGACAGTGGTCGGGTCCCAGGTTCTGGACCGCTGAGGCCTTGGGCGTAGGCCGCCATGAGTAAGCGGAAGGCACCTCAGGAGACTCTTAACGGGGGCATCACCGACATGCTCATGGGTTAGTTCTAGTCCCGGCCTGCTGGCTCCCTTCCCTTCCTCCCGTCGCGTTCCCGTTCCCGTTCCTGTTCCCGTCGCGTTCCCGTTTCCGTCCCCGTCCCCTCTCCGTCCCCTTTCCGTCCCGTTCCCTTCCCGTCCCGTCCCCGTCCCCTCGCTCTTCTCCGGCCGCGCGGCCCAGTGGCTCGTCCTCGACGGGCGTCGCCGCTCAGCGCCTGGGCTGCGTGTGCAGTCTTAGAATCTGGCCAGTGGGAAAACCGGTGGCCTTCAACCCTGAGAAGTTGCCAGTCTTCGCCACTCTTGCTCACTGGAGTCTCTGCCCTTTCAGAACTTGCAAACTTTGAGAAGAACGTGAGCCAGGCCATCCACAAATACAATGCGTACAGGTGAGACAGCAGCGTTCTTGGTGGCACAGGTCAGGTGTGCCCTCGTTTCTTGTGACATTTAACGGGGCTGAAGGAACATTTGGCCCATCTGAAGTAGGGGGAGGGGAAACAACAGCCGATGTCAGGTGGTACCTTACCTTAATATTTGTTAGAATTTTGGCAGCGCTTCATAGGAGCGATTCAAATAAAACTCTCAATTCTAATTGAAAATAGATACAGCATGATTCATGTTTTCCCACTATCATATATGAATACCTGGAAATGCAATGTGATTTTAAACCAGTGGAAGAGGTCTGAACGGTAAAATAGATGTGTTTGGAGGAATTACTTCTTTCCATCTGGTGGTCAGTGACTAATGTCACCTTTATGAAATCTCACCTTTGTCGTCCACTAGGGACTTCACCAGAGGCCTTTCCCTAGCCATTTATTTATTCTCACACTCACTACTGCTTCTCTTTAGCTTATAAACATGTAACATGTACAAGTACTTCAGCTTTTTGTTTGTTTTTATCCTGGTACTGGGGCCGTCATTGGGCCTTGAATTTAGGGCATGGTATTAATCCCTACACTTTCTTCTTTCAAGGCTGTAACTCTGCCATTTTGGTGGTTAATTGGAGATAAGTCTGATAGACTTTCCTGACTAGGCTGGCTTTGAAACGCAATACTCAACATCTCAGACTCCCGAGTAGCTAAGATTACAGGTCTGAGGCACTGATGCCCAGCTAGTACCTCAACTCTTTAAAGCAAAAACAGATGTTGGCTTCACACTAGGCAATACCTTTTCTCTCTCTCTCTCTTTTTTTTTTTTTTTTTTTTTTTTGCCAGTCCTGGGCCTTGGACTCAGGGCCTGAGCACTGTCCCTGGATTCTTTTTTTTTTTTTCTCAAGGCTAGCACTCTGCCACTGTAGCCACAGCGCCACTTCTGGCCGTTTTCTGTATATGTGGTGCTGGGGAATCGAACCCAGGGCTTCATGTATACGAGGCGAGCACTCTTGCCACTAGGCCATATTCCCAGCCCCAATACCTTTTCTCAAGAAGACAATTAGTCTTCTTGAATACTTTGTGTTCCATGCCTGGACTTCCTCATCTGTAGCCACTCCTTATGCAGTATAATTTTCATCCCATCATTCCTGTAAAATGCTTGCATCTACATCTTACCTTGTTAGACTCTTAGTGGCATTCACTGCTGGCTCATACATTGAAAGTATTTCCCTTGGTTTCAGTGATGGCACTCGTGTCTGTTCTTTCATGTCTTTATCTCCTAACTTTTAATATTAGTTTCCAGAGGTCTACCTAAAGTTCTTTCATACTTCTTGACTTTGAATACTATTTATTTCATTGAATCCAAAGCTGGGCTTTCCTCCAGATTTTTCCCTTCCCACTCAGTATAGTTTAAACTGAATTTGCTTCCCCCTTTAACCAGTTCCTATGTAATTGCACCTATATGTTGGTGATCTAGATATTATAATCAACCCTCCATTTGGGTCACAGCACTCTTAAGTTGGAAGTAAGTCTTCCATTGCCCTCTACTCCCCACCTGATACACTCTCCCTTTCTCTATCCTACCCTCCTCTCTCCTCTCTCCTTTGGTCCCTTCCTCTCCTGCCCCCATCCTATTGGTTAGAACTTAAGACCTAGCCACTGTCCCTGAACTTTTGTACTCAAGGTTAGCACTTTACCATTTGAGCCACAGCTCCACTTCTGACATTTTGGTGGTCAATTGGAAATAAGAGTCTCATGGATTTTACTGCCCGAGCTGGCTTTGAACCATGATCCTCAGATCTCAGTCTCCTGAATAGCTAGAATTACAGGTCTCTTGATTGTGACTAAAAATAAGTTATATAATGTTGCCTTTCTCCCATTGTAAAGAAGTGCTTTGGCCTTTTATGATCTTTTTTGCCTTTACCCTTCAGTGCCAATTTTCTGGATCTACTTGCCTTTCTTGAAAGGTGAGCTTTCCTTGGCTTGCTTAGCCCACAGATAGGCCCCTTTCAGGGCTGGGGATATGGCCTAGTGGCAAGAGTGCTTGCCTCGTATACATGAGGCCCTGAGTTCAATTCCCCAGCACCACATATATAGAAAATGGCCAGAAGTGGCACTGTAGCTCAAGTGGCAGAGTGCTAGCCTTGAGCAGAAAGAAGCCAAGGACAGTGCTCAGGCCCTGAGTCCACTGGACAAAAAAAAGAAAAGTCACATAGGTCCCTTCCAGAGTCATCATCAGTCATATGCTAACAGAGGAGTTGAAATCTGAATCTGAAAGTTTATATACATTAGAATTGAAAAATCCAAGGTTTCAAAGATTACCTAATATCATGTTAGATAGTAGTTAAATAATGTTAATAATATTAATGTTTTTCCCCCACTGTTACACATCATTATTTTCCTTATGGGGGATTTATGTTATATGTAGTAAGAAAGAGCATGATACTTTCATACATGCACATGATATACTTTGATCATGTTTACCTCTATTACTCTTTATAAACTTTTAAAAATATTTTTATTGCTATTATAAAGGTGATATACAGAGAGGTTACAATTACATAAGTCAGGTAAAGAGTACCTTTCTTTTTGGACAGTGTCACCCCTTCCCTCATTTTTACATCAATTTTAAACTATACTGAACATTGAACTTAAAGACTGGGTTCCATCATGGAGTGCCTAGGGTTTACTTCATCTGTCACAGATTACTGAGATGGATATGTGTAGAGAGGTAGGCATGATTCATGATTATGGTTTTATACTGGACTAACAACATGGAAGCAATTAAAAAAAACCCTACCTACTGCTTTGTCATGATGAAGCCCATAAAAATGTGCAAAAAAGATGGGGAGGGGACTGATAAAAAGACATCAGCCACTCATGGCTCACATTTGTAATCCTAGCTGCTCAGGAGACTGAGACCTGGAGGATCACAGTTCAAGCCAGCGCGGGCAGAAAAGTCTGAGGAGATTTTATTTCTAATTAGCCAGTAAAAGTCCAGACTAGAGGCATGGCTCAAGTAGTAGAGTGCTACCTGTGAGAGACCAAGTGCCTAAAGCCCTGAGCTCAAGCCTCAGTGCTGGCACACATACACAAACAAAAGACTGTCTATAAGTACTTGTATGAAATCAAGTATTGTGAGTTTTATGGTGGTATATTTGTATGAAAGAATTGGAGTCTTACTGCCATTTGCTTTTTGGGGAACAGCCTATATTTTTCCTTTCTTTTTTTAAAAATTTCTCCCTATTTTATCCTGCTATAATTTCTTGCTAAAACTTTAAAGACAACAAAGAAAATAATCCCAATGATATTTTTCCATTTACTCTCAGAAAAAAAGACTGCTGCTGTCCTGAATTCCTGTAGTGTTACAAATGCAGTTAAAATCATATCCTCAAATGTCAGGAACTTCAAGATACTGTAAAAAGTTAAGAGACATATTTGGTGGCCTGTCAGCTATCTATGTTTTCAGTTTGCATGCAACTAGAAAATTAGCTATCTTGGTGAAAGTAGAAAGTGGATATTTGCTTGTATGTGTGTATATTAGTTTAAGAAACATTAAAGTCTTGGTAGATTTTATTTTTATTTTACTTATTTTTTATTATTATCTTTGGGTAGTTGTACAAAGGAGTTGCTATTTAACAAAGGAGTTTCTAGAGTGATCAATGTCACTCTAGGTTTTTAATTATTTTGGTTTTTTTTTTTTTCTTTGCAGAAAAGCAGCATCTGTTATAGCAAAGTATCCACACAAAATCAAGAGTGGAGCAGAAGCTAAGAAATTGGTAAGAGTAGTAGGCAGTTTTTTCCTTTTCTTAGAGATCGCGTATGTATAGATTTAATATTCCCACAGAACTAAACCTACATCTCTGAAACTGCCTAGATTCACATAGGCTGTCCTGATTTCTTGGATTAATGTTAATACATTTCATGCAGACTTTTTCAAGCTCAAATGTTTTGAAGAGTAGATTAAAAATTTAAAAACATATGCCATTACAATAGTCTTTCTTTACTTTGTCAAATTATGCACATACTCACTTTTACATTTACATTTACCTTGAGTGTGAGTCCTTTAGAAGACATGATGTTATTGGTGTAAGTGTATGTGGTCCCAGGCTACATATCTCATCCCAAAGAGATCTTAACCTCCTGGTAAGCACATGATTAAGCCTCTTTTCTATATGGTAGCTAGCCCTGTTTTCTGTGAAGTGCTGCCTGTTGACAGTTCCCATGAGATCACATCTCTTGGTAATTTGTAGTAATTTCATTAAGAATATCCTGGGAGGGGCTGGGGATATGGCCTAGTGGCAAGAGAGCTTGCCTCGAATGCATGAGGCCCTGGGTTCAATTCCCCAGCACCACATATACAGAAAACGGCCAGAAGTGGTGCTGTGGTTCAAGTGGCAGAGTGCTAGCCTTGAGCAAAAGGAAGCCAGGGACAGTGCTCAGGCCATGAGTCCAAGGCCCAGAACTGGCCAAAAAAAAAAAGAATATCCTGGGAGTCCTACCTATTGATAGTCACAGTTTTTTCTCATTTGTATTTTACTAATTGATTCAAAATTGCTCAAAGTAAAGGGCCATATCTTATTTATTTCTTGTTGAAGATACCAAATTGACATAGACTTGTGTAGGTCCTGAAGTTATTGCCTCTTTCTATTCTTCCTATTTGTGTTTCACAGAAGTCCTCTGGAATTGATGTATTCATGTTTGATCATTCTTAACTTTCTCCTGAAAGCCTTGAGAGTATGAATCATAGCTATCCTCATGTTTTCACTGTCAGAATCATAACATTATGATAAATCTTAAGCTTGAGTAGGAAATTCCTGTACTAATTGTGCCACATTGTAACCTTTGAATTTGCAAAGGTTTGAAATCCTTTGTTCTCAGTATCATATGTCCCCCTAAAAAGGAGGTCTAGCCAACTAAATAATAAGTACATTAGACTATAATTCTCATTCTGAGTTCTGCCTTGGCTTTAACCTTAAAACTCACTTTGGCGTACATTCTTTTCTCCTTTTGTCACCACTAAATCTCTTTTTTAATGTTCATTGCAAACAGCTTGCTTTATTTATTAGACTAATGCTTGTATAAAGCTTAAACGTACTTCATCCTAAAATCTAAGCACATGGTATATCCCTAAAAATATTTCAGACACCTTTTGGGTTAGGTTGGATTTAACATAAAATATACCATTATTCCTTGTCATTGTTACTTTAAGAATTATAGACTTGCTATTTATCCCATTGGAAAGCTTCTCAATAATTCTAGAAATCTAAAATCTCCAAAACAAGTTATTTTCTTTTTTACCTTCAAAGTTAGGTATAGAAAAGACCTGGGGTCTAAATTACTTGAAGTTAGTATGGTATTGTACAAAATTATTTTAGCATTATTTTCTAATTATCTTTTTATTTAATACAATAAGCTCATTTCATCTTACAATATTTATTTTTATTTTGTTATATCTATTGCCCAGTAAATATCTGTTTATAGTAAGTAAGTAAATAAAAAGAAATTCCAAAACTCAAATGTTACATTCCCTTACTTTCATTATGCAGCTTAGTCTGTCTATCCCCTATTGTGGTCACTTGTGTTCAAATCATTGTATGATCTGCCGATTATTTCCTTGCCTTTAGTTCTATGACAATCTGCCTCCCCAAAGGAAAGATAAACATGTAATCTTCTCAAGCCAAGCTACATAATGTGCTTACTATGAGTGCTAAAACTGAAGATTTTAGCATGGTGCTAGTGGCTCACATCTACTGTAATCCTAGCTACTTAAGAGGCTGAGATCTGAGGATCTGAGTTCAAAGTTAACTTGGGCAAGAAAGTTCATGAGACTCTTATTTTCAATAAACTATTTAAAAAGCTGAAAGTGAAGTTGTGACTGAAGCGGTAGAGTGCTAGCCTTAAGCAAAAGAAGCTCAAGGACAGTGTCTAGGCCCTGAGTTCAAATCCTAGGACCAGCACCAAAGGGGAAAAAGATTTTAGATTTATTGAAAGACAACATGTCTTTAGCAGGCTTGAGTAGTGACAGGAAAATAAATCAAGCATCTGCATTAGAGAAGATAAAAAACATGATATAAGATATAGTTTCTGGTGAGCAGTATTAATGTATACAGCAATGGTTTTGTGACTCCATGTGGTTTCATGTTATGGATTTTTAGACCTGCTGAACATAAAGGTAAATTTGAGTAATATTTAGAATACGGAACTCTATGTATCTTGAACATTCACAGTTTTTCCTAACAGCTGTCTCCTTGGAACCATATATGTATGAATACTATGAGTCTGCTATATAGGGAAGGAGAAGCTTAAGCAGCTTTCTTTTCTCTACATTCCTAGTTCTTTGTTAATTTCTGTTTGGTAATTACCCTTCAGAGGTTAGATATGACCTCGATAGTTTACGGGTATTTATTAAATATTACACAAATTCAGAATATGGAAGGGTGAATGGAGGCCTAGCACTCATGCATTAACATATGTAAACTAGTTAACTAGGTCAGTAAACTACAAAGGACCAGTAAAACTCAACTTCACTAATAAAGTTGTACATTTAAACAAAATACTATATAATGCTTATGAAATGTGGGCAAAGATGTAAAAAAAAGAACCTTCATTTACTGCCAAAGGATATTGTTGTTACAGTCTTTCCGAAGGATAATTTGTAGGATATCTAGCAGGAGTTTTTTTTCCAAGGACGCCAATAGAATTATGTGTATGCAAGATTCAGTAGTTCATAACTTGAATAGGCACATGTTAGGTACTAGGGAAGATAAATTGAAAAGATGGGTTCTCTGCCCTTTGAGAGCTTTCATTCTAAAACAGTGCTGTCCAACATGACAACCACAAACTGTATTTAGCTACTGAGTTCTTGAAATGTTGCTACTGTAACTGAAGAATTAAAAATTTATGTATATTTAAATGATCACATGTAGCTAGTATATCATATTGGACTTTGCAGGTCTAGAGTACCATATCTCAATATATGGTGCCTACCCCAGCAGCAGCAGAAGTAGCAGCAGTACCAGCACCAACTTCAAATGTAAAATATGGCCTCTCCTCTTACCACTGACATACAAATCAGAAACTCAAAGGTGAGACTTGACATTCTGTAGTTTAATAAATCCACTGGGAAACACTGATGTGTGCCAAAGCTTGAGAAGCTATCTTAGAACAGTGTTATTAGTTCATGGCTGTATTGATATAAAATCAAATAATTGGAGACAATCTAAATGTTCACATGTAGGATATGTGTTAAATTCATACAATGGAATACTATGCAGCCACTAAAGATACTATTGCTATATTTAGTTACTGATACAGAAACATGTTCATAATATCCTAAGGAACAAATTTACACATATGTATGTTTATATATGTTTATAAACAGAGAAGTTAAATAATGCAAGAAAATGTGAGGGGATAAATTACAGGTGATTGATATTTAATTTTTAGATAAGTGAAATCATCTGATAAGCGATTTTTAAAAAAAAATTAAATTGTTATTTTAAAGGTGATATACAGAGGGGTTACAGTTACATAAGTCAGGTAAAGAGCACACTTCTTTTTGGATAATGCCACCCCTTCTCTTGTTCTCTCCAAGTTTTGATTTTAATATTCTTGACATAACTATATTTTCCATTTTTTCTACAATTAAACTGATTATTATTTTTTGTGGTGCTGCTGGGGATTGAAACTAGAGTTGTATATATGCTAGACAAACTGATCACTGAATTTTCTGCCCCCAAAGTTAATTCTTTTTATTAATTAATTTATTGTCAAAGTAACGTACAGAGGGCTAACAGTTTCATACATAAGGCAGTGAGTACGTTTCTTATCAAACTTGCTACCTCCTTCATTTTTCTCCCACCTTTTCTCTTCCCCTGTCCCCTCTCCCAAAGTTAATTTTTTAAATATAGTTTTATTATTATTATTAAGGTGTTGTACAGAGGGATTACTGTTTAATAAGTCAGGTAATGAGTACATTTCTGCCAAAAGTTAATATCAAATAAACAGTAGTCATTCACAATTGTTTCATTAAAGTTCTTTTACTAGACCTTTTAAGTATTTGACTTTGCAAAAATTTATTAATGGGAATCAATTTTCAATATCTTTTGTTTCAAAACTTGTCATGTGGTATTTGCTTTTAATTTCTCAAATACTTTCTCTTTTAGTGACTTGGCAAGCATTATATTTATATACTAATATATTTTTACTTTTCATGTAGCCAGGAGTAGGAACAAAAATTGCGGAAAAGATTGATGAGTTTTTAGCAACTGGAAAATTGCGTAAACTGGAAAAGGTAAAATAGTAACTTATTTATTTATTTGATTACCATATCTTTGTTTATGGCAACTATATATCAGTCATAAATAAGTCTCAGAAGGAAAAGAGATGAATGGACTTTATGGCTTTCAGCATTCTGTTATTTAGTTAGGTTTTGGTGGTACTGGTGGTTGATTTTGGGACGTTGTGTTTGTAGGTGTGCTACTATTTGAGCCACACCCCCAGCTCTTTTTGCCTTTGCTAGTTTTTTTTTTTTGTTGTTGTTGTTGTTGTGGGGCTTGAACTCAGGGCCTGGGCTCTGTCCCTGTGCTCTTTGCTCAATTTTAGGACTCTACCACTTTGAGCCACAACTCCACTTCTGGTAATTGAGTGGTTAATTGGAGATAAGTGTTTCACAGGGACTTTTCTGCCTGGACTGGCTTCAAACTATTATCTTCAGATCTCAGCATCCTGAGTAGCTAGGATTACAGGCCACCAATGCTGAGCTCTGTGCTAGAATTTGAACACAATCTCACATATATGCCCAGGCTGGTGAGGATGCTCCCATGCAGATAGGATGACAGGTGCATGCCACTATATCCTCCAGGCATTCATTGAGAGAGGGTCTCCTGTTTACGCCCAGGCTTACATACTGCCATCCTTTTAATCTCTAAGCCAGAAGTGCTGGCTAAAGATTCTTTTTTTGTGTGTGTGTGCCAGTCCTGGGGCTTGAACTCAGGGCCTGGGCACTGTCCTTGAGCTTCTTTTGCTTAGGCTAGTGTTCTACCACTTGAGCCCCAGTGCCACTTCCAGCCTTTTCTGTTTATGTAGTACTGAGGAATCAAACCCATGTATGCAAGGCAAGCACTCTACCATTAAGCTACATTCCCAGCCCGATACAGTGTCATAAACCGAGAAATTCTGTTTTTAAAATTGTGAATATTTATGTGGGTATAGTAGTGCATGCCAATCACCTCAACTACATGGAAGGCTGAGACCAGAGGATCACTGTTCTAGGCCAAGTAAGGCAGAAAAAAATTTCAAGACCTCATCTCAACAGAAAAAGCTGGGTATAGTTGTGTGCTTCTGTCATCCCAGCTGCAGTGGGACGCATAAACAGGAGGATTGTGGTTCATATTGTGAGCCAGTCTTAGAAATGACCAGAGGGAAAGGAGCTAGATATGTGGCTCAGTTGGTAGAGCACTTGTCTACCAAGTTTATTAAGGTGCCCTCTAAAATGTCAATACTGCTTCGAACCATTTTCACTTAATAGGCATGGGGGAGGATGCCTGCTCCTTCAGCTGTTTCTGGGAGGCTAGTGAGGAAGAATGAGCCTAAAGAACATAGTAAGACTTTATTATACAGAATTTTCCCACTTATTTTATGTGACATTTGAGAGACTATTAGCAACTGTTGTATTTGTTCTGATTAGAATAATGAATGAACATTCTTAATGGGATTAAGACATGTTTCAAAATGTAGCCATACCTAAACACATGTTACAATGTGCTATATGTATTTTTTAATGAAATTTGTATACATAATAAAACACATCCTTGAAATACATTGCATTCTTTTAAACATTCACACAAATACATTAAGACTGTTAGTATCTATGATACAGATCTATGATCACTTTTAGAGTTGGCTTATTTTCAGTACCATTCAGGAAAGAGCTGATAAACTTTTTTAGACTAAAATGGTATCATCAGGTGCCAGTGGCTCATGCCTAATTACTTAAGAGGCTTAGAGCTGATAATTTGATTTGAAGCCAGCCCTGGCAGGAAAGTCTGTGAGACTTCTATCTCTAATTAACCACCAAAAAGCTGGAAGTAGAGCTGTGGCTCAAGTGGTAGAACATTATCCTTGGGCAAGAAAACTCAGGAATAGCAGCCAGACTCTGGGTTTAAGCCTGGGGACTAGCACAAAAAAAAAGAAAAGAAAGAAAAAAAAGAAAAAGAGGCCAGCTGCCAGTGGCTCATGCCTGTAATGCTAGCTTCTCAGGAGGCTGAGACCTGAGGATTGTGGTTTGAAGCCAGCCTGGGGAGAAAAGTCTATGAGACTCTCATCTCCAATAAACTACTCAGAAAAAAAACAGAAATGTGACTGTGGTTCAAGTGGTGAAGTACTAACTTCGAGCAAAAGAAGCTCAGGGACAGTGCCCAGGTACCCAGGCCCTTGAGTTCAAGCCCCAAGGGTGTGTGTGTGGGCAGGGGGAGATCAGGAGACAGACAGACAGACAGATCATTAGTGGTTAGAATTTCTATGCTTAAACTCTTCTAAGTATTTTTATGGGTACCTTAAAGATAATAATTATGTCATTTTAAAAAATACTGAGTGTTAAGTCGTCTTTTTTGTTTGTTTGTTTTTTCCAGTTCTGGGGCTTGAACTCAGGGCCTGAGCACTGTCCCTGGCTTCTTTTTTGCTCAAGGCTAGCACTCTACCACTTAAGCCTCAGCACCACTTCCAGCTTTTTCTGTATATGTGGTGCTGAGGAATAGAACCCAGGGCTTCATGTATGCAGAGCAAGCACTCTACCACTAGGCCATATTCCCAGCCCAAGTGTTAAGTGTTCTTATCACAAAAATAGCTGCATTTAATAACTACCTAGATTTAACCATTACTCAATTATATACTCTTCAGGACATGATGTTGTACATGAGGCATATAATTAATTTATCAGTCCAGAGAAACAAACATTGTGTGTGCGCATGAATGTGACTAGGAAGTAAACTCAGAGCCTTCGAGTAACATGCTCAGCATATGGCTCTGCACCCAAACCTGATTTTCCAGCCCTTACTCCCTTCAAAAACCTTTTTTTTTTTTTTTCAGTCATGGGGCTTGAACTTGGGGCTTGGGTGCTGTCCCCGAGCTCTTTTGCTAAGATTAACACTCTACCACTTTGAGCCACTGTACCACTTCTGATTTTCTGGTAGTTAATTGGAGATAAGAATGTCATGGAGGGCTGGGAATATGGCCTAGTGGCAAGAATGCTTGCCTTGTATACATGAAGCCCTGGGTTTGATTCCCAAGCACCACATATATATAGAAAATGGCCAGAAGTGGCGCTGTGGCTCAAGTGGCAGAGTGCTAGACTTGAGCAAAAAGAAGCCAGGGATGGTGCTCAGGCCCTGAGTCCAAGGCCCAGGACTGGCAAAATAAATTAAAAAAAAAAAAAAATCTCATGGACTTTCTTGCCCGGCTGGCTTCAAACTTCAATCCTCAGGTCTTAGCCTCCTGAGTAGTTAGGATTACTAGCATAAGCCACTAGTGCCTGGCTTCCCCCAAAAAGTTTGAACTGGATATCAGTGTCACATATCTATAATCTTAGCTACCTAGGAGGCTGAGATTAGAGGATTTTTGGTTCAAAGCCAGCTCAGGCAGCTCAGGCAGAAAGTCAAAGACTCAATTAAGTAGCAAAAATCAGACTAGAGGCATGGTTCAAGTGATAGAGTGCAAGCCATGAGCAAGAAAGACAAGCAAGAGCTTGAGGCCCTGATTCAAGCTCTGGTACTGACAAGAATAATTGGTTTTTCTTTTCTTTCTTTCTTTTTTTTTTTTCCAGTCCTGGGCCTTGAACTCAGGGCCTGAGCACTGTCCCTGGCTTCTTTTTGCTCAAGGCTAGCCCTCTACCACTTGAGCCACAGTGCCACTTCCGGCCTTTTCTATATTAGGCGTACTGAGGAATCGAACCCAGGGCTTCATGTATATGAGGCAAGCACTCTTGCCACTAGGCCATATTCCCAGCCCATTTTTTTTGTTGTTTTGTTTTTTTGCCAGTCGTGGGGCTTGGACTCAGGGCCTGAGCACTGTCCTTGGCTTCTTTTTTGCTCAAGGCTAGCATTCTACCACTTGAGCCACATCGCCATTTCTGGCTTTTTCTGTTTATGTGGTGCTCAGGAATCGAACCCAGGGCTTCATGCATGTTAGGCAAGCACTCTACCAGTAAGCCACATTCCCTGCCCTTCCCAGCCCATTTTAAAAAAATGAATAAATTACAGATAAACCACCTTTAACTTGTACTCACTTAGCATTTGGGTTGCAAGTGAATCTTATGTATGAGTCATCCAGGCAAATGCACATGGCTGTTCACTTTTCTTAGCTTGTTTTCTTTACATGTTTCCAATAAGATCACTGAAGTCTGCAGGGCATTCCTAAATTACTGTTAATCTTTTTTTTTTTTTTCTTAAAGATTAGGCAGGATGATACAAGTTCATCCATCAATTTCCTGACTCGAGTTAGTGGCATTGGGTAAGAACTACTTGTTAAGCATCCATGATCATCTATTAGTTTTATTTTTCATGTCAGCCAAACTAAATTACATGCTATTTTCCTTCAAAACCTGTACTTCTCTACCTTTGTTACTTTTGGCTATAGGATTCACCCCCTTTTTAGCTTATGTGTCTAAAACGCTGGCTGCCACTATTTGTTATATGCTTTTCCAAGGAAGAAAACTTTCCTCTTTTCCCAGGGAAGAAACTATGAAACTTGAATATACATTGTGAGTAGCTTTAAGAGAGCCAGAACTAGAACTTACATGTTCTTACTCAGTATTGGCTTTTTATTTATTTTTATTTTTTGCTGGTTCTAGGGCTTGGACTTAGGGCTTATGCGCTGTCCCTGAGCCTCTTTGAGCTCAAAGCCAGCACTCTGCCATTTGAGCCACAGAGCCACTTCTGGTTTTTCCTAAGTAGTTTATTGGAGATAAGCGTCTCACAGACTTTTCTGCCCAGGCTGGCTTCAAACTGTGATCCTTATGTCTCAGCCTCCTAAATAGCTACAATTACAGGCATGAGCCACTGGCACCTGGCTTACTTTATTTTAAACAATAATTTTAATTATCTTTAGGTAGTTGTACAAAGGAGTTGCCATTTAACAAAGCATTTTATGAATACAATATATTTTGATCATTGTCACCTCTTTCAACATTCTGTCCTTCCCCTATACTCTCCTTCCCTCACTGTTCTTAATTTTGTAGGACATACATTGGATTCTTGTCTGCATTTTCCCCTTCTTTTCCTCTTCATCTATCCCTTTCTCCTTGGTTCCATCATACCCTTTTCGAGTACCCATTTCCTGGTGTTCTGTTTGCTGAACTGTGATTTTGGCTTTCTATTTGAGTTCTCCTATAAATCTACCCATATTTCAGTTAATAAATTCGTATACCTTGCATCCTACCCAATGTATTTACTTAGGAGTTTGTAAGCAAAATGTAGATTCCACATATAAGGGAAAGCATGGATCCTTTGTTTCTCTAGCCCTGACTTAATTCACTTAACATAATTTTTTCCCAAGTCTTTCCATTTATTTAAAAATGATATAATATCATTCTTTCTAATGGATAAATAAAATTCCATTGTGTGTGTGTGTGTGTGTGTGTGTGTGTGTGTGTGTGTGTGTATAACATTTTCTTGATCCATTAACAGGCATCTTGGCTGATTCTATACCTTGTCTATAGTGAATAATGCTGCAGTAAACATGTTTGTGCTGATGCTTTACTTTATACTGGTTTATAGTCTTTTAGGTAAATACCTAGGAGTGGAATTGCTGGATCATAGGGTAATTTTATGTTTAATTTTTTAAGGAACCCCAAAACTGCTTTCCAGAGTGGTTGAACAAGTTTACATTTCCACCAACAGTGTATCCTCTAAGGTTCCCTTTTGGCCTTATTCTCACCAGCATCTATTATTTGTTTTCTTGATAATAACCATTCTAATTAGGTTGTTTTGACTTATGTTTCCTTTATACCCAGAGATATTTAGCATTTCCTCATGTGTCCATTGGTCATTTTCTTTTTTTTTTGGCCAGTCCTGGGGCTTGGACTCAGGGCCTGAGCACTGTCCCTGTCTTCTTTTTGCTCAAGGCTAGCACTCTGCCACTTGAGCCACAGCACCACTTCTGGCCGTTTTCGAGATATGTGGTGCTGGAGAATCGAACCCAGGGCTTCATGTACATGAGGCGAGCTCTCTTGCCACTAGGCCATATTCCCAGCCCTCTATTGGTCATTTTCAGTACTGGCTTTTTCCTTGCTCAACATAACCCAGATTCTTTATCATACTACAACATATTATCACTATACTTTAAATGTCCCAAAGCACCATGTCTCAGATTATTGCCTTGTGAGTGTCTTTGTGTATTTCATTCTATTCTTTTGTCACATTGCTACTCCCAGCTAGATTTGTTATTTTAGAAAGTCACCTTACATTCTTAGATTTCAATGTCCTTCCCTAAAAGAATGGGAGGGAAATTAGATTAATCTTTGATTCGTTCTTCTCTTTCCATTCTATAAGGTCTTTTTTGATGTCTTGATTTATTTATATAAACATAGATCCTTTATAAATTTAAATAAAAAATTTTTTTTGGTGCATCAAAGATTAACTAGAAAAGGAAAAACTTAGGCCATTAAGGAGATACTAAGAAGCTTAAATTTTGATTAATATTTTCATCTAAGTATTCTACCCAGCCGCGTGACATCATTCCCAATCTAAAAATATTTTGGTAGCAAGAATATTGAGCATCCTACTATGAAATTGTAAGGCATTACTTTGAAGCCTCGATCTTACCTCTAAGACCAGAAGCTATGTTCTTGGTGTCTTATTGGGCAGATCTTCTGAATTAATGACCTCCTTGACATGAACTGGACCCGTATTGGCTCTTTGTCATGTTCTCTGGAGAGGGATACCCATACTAGGTACTATGCTAATAATATGCTTTTGTTTAATTTTCTTGAAGGGAACATCAGGCTATTTTATCTATGCCACATAGCTGTCAGTCCTTTCTCTTACCCTAAAGCCCACACTTTCCATTGTAACCTGTGATTCCCAGTCACAGAGCTGCAGTTAGGACATTGTCTCTAGAGGAAGATTTGCTTTACTCAGTGTCATGGAAGATACTGTGTCATCCATTCAGTGACAGTGGTCTGTCCTTCAAATTTTATTACTGCATTGCTCTAGTAGCTTCATTGCACTCAGTAAAACCCATACCAGTTTGACTTAAAAAGCATCCCAGAGTGTGGCACCTGTGTATTGCTCAGTGATCTCATACTTTCATTCCAGACACAAGTTTTTCTCTCTTGTTTTGAATGAGTGAAGCTCATGTTAGTCTGAGGGCTTTTCAGTAATCATTTTCTTTGCTCAAATGCTTCTCCTTTAGTCACCCCAGATAACTGGCTCTTTTTTTTTTCCCATCCCGGTGCTTGGACTCAGGGCCTGAGCCCTGTCCCTGGCTTCTTCTTGCTCAAGGCTAGCACTCTACCACTTGAGCCACAGCGCCATGTACAGCTTTTTCTGTCTATGTGGTTCTAAGGAATCAAACCCAGTCTTCATGCATATTAGGCAAGCACTCTACCATTAAGCCATATTCCCAGCCCCATAACTGGCTCTTTGTTATTCACATCTCAGTGGCCTTTGCCTTCTACCTACTGAAAGTAGGACCCAGCTATTCTACCATGTTTTTCTCTATTCATCTGCTTCATACTTTTCTTGTGTGTATATATCTCTTTATTGTTTCTCTCTTCCTTATTGGAATCCAGTGAGCAAGGATAAGGGCTCTTTTATTTTTATTTTTTTTTTGCCAGGCCTGGGGCTTGGACTCAGGGCCTGAGCACTGTCCCTGGCTTCTTTTTGCTCAAGGCTAGCACTCTACCTCTTGAGCCACAGCGCCACTCCTGGCTGTTTTCTGTATATGTGGTGCTGAGGAATTGAACCTAGGGCTTCATGTATACGAGGCGAACACTCTATCACTAGGCCATATTCATAGCCCCAATAAGGGCTTTTAATTGTCTTGTTTAGGCTGCCTTTTCTACAGGGTATGTAGCATATTAATAGGAGCTCAATAAACTTTAGTTGGATGGCTTTCACATGCTCACATGTCTGTGTACTGGCATATGGCAGCTGCTTAGATGTTTTATGTCCATGGTCGTGGTGGTATTGAAACCAGATTGAAGCTTCAGAAAGTCTAATTTTGCATAAAATTGCCAATTAACTATGAAACATTTAGCAGGTCTTGTTTAGTTTAATAGAAATTCTGACAAAGAACATAGTTGGTTATTGTTACAAGGATTGGGTTTTGCCTGATTTGAGACAATGTACTTCTTTTTTGTAGTCCATCTGCTGCAAGGAAGTTTGTAGATGAAGGAATTAAAACATTAGAAGGTAAGTAAAACCAGACATCACCAATTCCAATTTAAATATAGTCCTCTAACAAACTGAAACTTGAAAACCCTATTCTCAATCTGTAAGTATAAGTAAGATTTTCTTTTTAACTCTGTAGTAGAAAGTAGATACAGGGTAAGCTTTTCTTTCCATCTTAAACATTTTTAAGTTTGTGAATAAAAAAATTAAGAATCATAAGACATGACCTTTTGGTTTAAAGACAATGAAATAGTCGTAGATTTTTTTGCTTCTTTCTTTCTCTCTTCCTCTTTTTCTCTTCTGCTCTTCTTTTCTCTTGTGCCAGTACTGAATCTTAACTATGGGGTTTTTCTCTTACTCAGCTTGGTTACTCACAGCTAGCACTCTATTACTTGTGCCATGCCTCCAGTCTTAGTTAGACATGGGGTCTTGTGGACTTTTTCTGCCTGGAATGACTTCAGATAAGATCCTCTAGTCTCAGTCTCCCGAGTAACTAGGATTACATTTGTGAGCCACTAGTTCTTGGCTGTTAATAAAATTTTAGATTACAAAGTCTTATTCATCAAACTAAAAGTTAAATTATGTATATTGAGAAAGATTTACAAAGTTTATTGAAATAATGTTTGCTTTGGAGAAAGTAAAGAATAGATTGTCAAGCAATTTTAAAAACATTTTTCTTAAACTTGATATAGAAATGATTTAAAGTAATTTATTTTCCAAGCATGTATGCTATGCATATGGATTTATTACATTATATTTGTGGCATGTTCTCTGCCATTCCATGGCATATGGTCTAGTATTTGTATTTGTGGGTTCAACCATTTATAAGCAGTGGTTAAATGGACAGATTTTGGAGAATGACCTGGGTTTGAGTCCCACCTGTACCATGCAATTAGAATGAGTAAGCGTGGTGCTTCAGTTTCTCAGCTCCAAATGGATATTTCTGCCTTATACAATATTACACAAACTATGTAAAGAACTTAGAGTACTGGATGTGTAGTTAGTACTTAAAAATAGTAACTGAGTTGAGTGCAGGTAGCTCATGCCTAAAATCCTAGCTTCTCAGGAGTCTGAGATCTGAGAATTTGGGTTCAGAGCTAGCCCATGCAGATAAAACTGAGTGACTATCTTCAACTAACAAGCAAAAAGCTTCAAGTGGAGGTGAGACTCAAGTGGTAGAGCCCCAGCCATGAGGAAAAACAGTTGAAGGAGAACGAGGACCTGTGTTCAAGTCCCAGTACCAGCACAAACATAAATAAACAAGTAAAATGGTAACTTGCTTTTATGAGGAATTCTCTATAAATAATATTACTAAAGCCAAGAATTTGTATGAGTCACATAGCTAGAGAATTAACTCTACTTGCACATATCAGAGGGCTTTGTGCTTTTCTGCTTGTGTCATGTGCACAAGTAGATTGGTTCAAGGTGTCAAAAAATTTTGGATTTGTCAAAAATAATCAGTTGTATTTTTTGGTAGTGTCAAGGATCTATTCTGATTTTTATATTATTTTGTAATTTATGTGTATAACAATACATAACAAACTCAAAATTTCCATTTCATTTTCAGACATACAGTGTTTTCTCTGGGAGTTATTGAATGCTTCTGTGTCACAGAGATGGTTATTTTTCTCCAGTTTATATTCCAGAGGAAAACTTTATGTTTTTGGGTATACTTATGTTTTTTTTTACTTATGAATTGCTTTTGAAGCATAGTTATCTTGCTGCTTCTGTAACAGGGCTTACACCTATATTCATACCTGGAAGAATACTCAATGGAACTAAGTAACTTTTAATCTTTTTTTTTTTCCTTGCCAATCCTGCAGCTTGGAACTCAGGGCCTGAGTACTGTCCCTGGCTTCTTTTTACTTAAGGCTAGCACTCTACCTCTTGAACCACAGCACCACTTCTGGCTTTTTCTGTTTTATGTGGTGCTGAGGAATCAAACCCAGGGCTTCATGCATGCTAGGCAAGCATTTTATTGCTAAGCCACATTCCCAACCCAACTTATAATCTTAAAATGCAATGTTATGACAACTTTTGTAAATAAAAAAAAATGAAGATAATACCTTTCCTTTCAGCAGTACATTTAGTACTCTGCATAATCAGAAGTTAGTACTAACTAAACAAGTAAATGAACCAATGTACAACATAATATATAACCAATATATAACATAAATGATTGGGTTAATCATAAACCCTAAAGAAGTTATGGTTAATACTGCTCTTATCAACATTTTGGCTGTCTTAATGTTGCTTTTATCTATAGACAATAAAATTTGACATGATTCCTGGTATGTTATAGATAATTTTTCCATGTAATTCTACTTGAGTTTTGATTTATTAAATAAAAATGAAGAAATTAACCAAATACAATGGCTCACGCCTGTAACCCTAGCACTTGGGAGGTGAAGATTGGGCAATAGTAGGTTTAAGCCAGTTTGGGCAAAAAGAAATTCATGAGTCTTCATCCCATGCAGTAACTGGGTATAGTGGGACATGCCTGTTATCCCAGCTATGGTGGAAGCACAGTGGCTGGGTGCAGTGGCATGTGCGTATCATTTTCAGTGATATAGGGAAACATAAGTATAAGGATCACAGCTTAGGTCTGCTTGGGCATAAAGTGAGATACTTCCTAGAAAATAACATGCACAAAGGGGGCTGGAGGCAAGGCTCAACTGGTAGAGTGCCTCCCTACCAAGTGCAAGGTCCAGAATTCAGTCCCTAGTACTGAAAAAAAAAATCATGAAATTGGTTGTTAGGTTTACAATATTGATTTGGAGAGTAGCTTTATCTATCTCATCTACAGTTTTTTTGCTCATTGTGTTGTCAAAATAAAATTTTTTCTAAAGTAGTTCTTTGTGAAAAGGGTCATTGAGTTTAGTATTAGTTTCTCAGAAACTATTTAAATCAACACTTTAACTTTATTTTCCATTCAGATCTCAGGAAAAATGAAGATAAATTGAACCGTCATCAACGAATTGGGCTGAAGTAAGATGAATAATTTTGTCTCAATACTTGAGATATAATGGTAAAACGATTATAGACATTCTTTCATATTCCATAATAATTCTTCAAACATAGCTAAAAACAACCAGTTTTGAATTTAGAAACACTAGTATTTGTTTTATGTTCCTGTAGAGTTTATACTAGTGGTCACACATTTTTAAATTACTTTCTACTTTGTTTACGTGTTCTGAGAATTTCCTTTTTTGTAACCATAACCTTAACGTTATCAAGGAAGTTCTCTTAAAACATGAAGAATTTAGTGCATCAGGAAGCTGGTGGGTGTTTATTTTATGCTACATTGTTCAGAGCATTGGGCTAGGATCAGCATAGCTGTTTTTTGTTGTTGTTGTTTTGTTTTGTTTTTGAGACAAGGTGTCATGATATAGCACAGACCAGCCTCAAACTTTCAGTTCTCTTGTTTCAGCCTCCTGAGTGTTGAGACTGTGGGTGTGTGACCATCCCCTGGCTTAGTGTAGCCCTTGAAAATTTTACAGTCTACCTGAGAAGAACATGAAACATGCATAAAAATTTTTTTTTGAGGTACTGGGGATTGAACGCAGGGTCTCCCTACCACTTGAGCCATACTCTCAGCTAACACATAAGTTTAGATGAACATGAAAAACTGCATTTAAAAAAAGGAGAAAGAAATATCCCAAATACCTAAATAAAAGTATAGGAATAACTACTAGGTATGTTCCTATGTCAGTGTCAATCAATTTTGTGTCAGATAAGCACTATATGTATCTCCTTAACTATCTATAGTCTTATGACCTTAAATGTTCTTATTGATGCCTTATGAAAATACTTCATACGTTTGTTATCAATAAGAGCCAGTAAGGTTGTTAGGGTAGCATGGTTCTCACTTTTCTTGCATTTTACATAGTAAACAGAGAGGATTGGTCTTTGAAGAGGTGTATTATTCTTAGACATATATGTAGACATTTTATACTATGATAATATCTTTTAATAGTCTAATTGACATGATGCTTATACCATATGTATATATGTAACTATGTAAAACACACAACTTGAAGAATTTTAGTACACTTACAGAATTGTACAACTATTATTATAGTCAGTTTTAGAACACTTCTTTTACCTCCAGAAAAACCCTATAATCATTTATAGTCATTCCCCATTTATCTTGGACATGCTTTCCCAGCTCTGCTCACCCTAAGGCAGCCACTAAGCCTTCTGTGCAATCTGTCTGTTCTACACACTGCATATAAATGAAATCTACAATATGTGGTCATTTGTACCTGGCTTCTCTCATTTAGCCTAGGTTCATCCATGCTTTGGGATAAATTTTTAAAGTATTTTTTGTAGGAATTCTGCTTTTCTAAGATAAAATTTTAAACTGATAAATGCAAGAATCAATAGTATGGAATACAATGTGATATTTTGACACATGTATATTGTATAATATTTAAATCAGGATAAACATTATCTATGGCCTCAAATATTTATAATAATTCTTTTGTAGTAAAAACATTCAAAATCCTAGCTTTTTGAAAAATGTACAGACCATTATAATTACCTTGTTGTGACCAGAATATCTTATTCACATTTATGCAATTTTGAGGTATAGTAAACGGATACTCCTTAACTTAGCAATAGAGTACAGTCTACTTTTAAAACATGTATCAACTTGTATTTATTGATTCTTGTCACTTGAATATTAAATTTACAGATGATTTTTAGATGGAATCTCTGGGATATTGCAAAGGTTTCACTTCAGGATTTTGATACAGTTGAGGAATAGATACCTTCCTACCATATGCCCTAGTTTTGCTGTTGTCTTCTCAACTAATTTGTCTTTTTTTGTTTTTGATACTGTAGCTCAAAACCAGGATGTTACACTTGCTAGGCAAGTTCTCTGCCACTGTGCTATATCCTAGCCTGAATTAGTCTCTCTCTCTCTCTTTTTTTTAACCATTCCTGGGGCCTATACTCAGGGCCTGGGCACTGTCCCTGAGCTTCTTTTGCTCAAGGTTGGCACTCTACCACTTGGGCCACAGCACCACTTCCGGCTTTTTCTGTTTATGTGGTACTGAGGAATTGAACCCAGGGCTTCCTGCAAGTACCCTACCACTAAGCTACATTCCTAACCCCTTGTTTTTTTTCTTTGATGGTGCTGAGGCTCTTGGGCATGCTAGGCAAGTGCTCTTCCACAGAGTACTTGAGGTGTTTTAATTTGTTAATTTGTTTTGAGTATGATATGGAATAGAATCATATGGTATGCAATTTAGTTCTGAAAAAAATTTTAATTTTATAAAATTCTTTTCTACTTTTCCTATCTAGATATTTTGAGGACTTTGAGAAAAGAATCCCTCGCGAAGAAATGTTACAAATGCAAGTAAGATGCTGAGTGTGTTCTTTTATTAGTATTGAGTGTCACTTGGTAGAAAGCCATTTTTGGAATACTGACTTAATTTTTCTTCTGTTAGGATATTGTACTAAATGAAGTTAAAAAAGTGGATTCTGAATACATTGCTACCGTCTGTGGCAGTTTCAGAAGAGGTAATATAATTCCTGATCTTGGTTTACTCATGCCTTGATGTTAAAGTTGCTTAGTATGTAATATAAACTTGGATTAAAGGATGTAATTTTCTGAGTACTAGTTGCTTGTACCCATAATTGTAACTATTCAGCAGGTTGAGATCTAAGAATTGCTGTTCCAAGCCAACCCACGCAGGAAAGTCCTGAGACTTTCTAATTAACCACTCTCTAATTAACCACTAAAAATGCAAAAGTGGTAGAGTGCCAGCCTTTAGTGGAAAAGCTAAGGGACATGTCAGGCTGTTGCTAGTGCCTATAATCCTAGCTAATCAGGAAGCTGACATCTAAGGATCATGGTTCAAATCAGCCCAGACAGGAAAGCCCATCAGATTTTCAATTACCAAAAAGCTGGACATAGAAGTGTAGCTCATGGAGTGCTAGCCTTGAGTAAAAAAACTTTCAGTAACAGTGCCCCTGCCCAGGACTAGCACACACGTGCATGCACATACACACACACACCTAAAATGTGTAATTTGTGTGTTACTTCATAGAATTACCAAGATTAATTTGTTCATAGATGGGAATGTATACATATATGAACATATGTGTATATATATGTAGCTTTAAATGAAAATTATAATATAAAATGCTAATGTTCATTGTCTGAATAAATGCATGCATCATTTTGTTGTTTTAATTTTTTTTGTTTTTATTTTCTGTAATGGCTGTAAGAATAGTGTCGCAGAGGACTAGTTTAAAGACAGTTCTTGCAATTACCAGGTTTTTCCAGATAATATGATTCTGATTTCTTAACTAGCTTAAAACTCTGCAGGACTAATATAAGATTAAAATACTAAATACTTCAAAGTTGGAATAGACAAGTTTTACTTAAAACATTTTAGACCAGATGCCTGGGGTATCTGGGCCTCTGGTAGAATTTTGTCTGGAAATTGCTGGGCTGTTAGAAAAACTCTGAATAACTTGTTAAAAGAATTGGGAAGAAAAATGGATTTAATTCATAATTGATAGGGCTGGAAATGTGGCCTAGTGGTAGAGTGCTTGCCCAGCATGCATGAAACCGTGGGTTCAATTCCTCAGTACCACATAAACAGAAAAAGCCAGAAGTGGCACTGTGGCTCAAGTGGTAGAGCTCTAGCCTTGAGCAAAAGAAGCTCAGGAACAGTGCCCAGACCTTGAGTTCAAGCCCCATAACTGGTTAAAAAAAACATGATTGCTGATAAATAACAAGATTATTAGGTTGGGGGTCAAAAGATCTGGCTTCTCAGGTCAAATCTACTTTACATGTATGATTTTAGGTAAGTCTGCCTTGACTGATCCTAGTGTCCATATATGAAAAATGAGAGGATTAGAGTTAACCTGTTATTCAAGGATGTCTTCATTAGAAACAATTAGGAAGTATTAAAAAAAAATCGACACATTATTATGCCCTACCACAACCTAGGAAGAATTTCCTTGGGTTGAATTTTGGATTCTATATTTTCAAAATGAAGGTTTGAATGCATAACAGGCTAAATGAATGTTACTTTGAATATAACCATCTTCCTGGGCTTATGTATTTTTCTTTTATTACTAAGTATGTTATATGAATACATGTCTTAATATAAAGTGTAGTTGGAATATAGTTCGAAGTCTTCTGCCTTGTTTCTGCTCATTCTAACCTGTTGTCTCATTAATACCTATTCTGTTGTGAATTCTAATAACTAAATAATGAGTACTTTTTTTTTTTGGTTCCAGTCTTGAGATTTGAACTTAGTACTTGGGTCCTGTTCTTGAGCTTTTTCTTTTTCTTTTTTTTTTTTTTTCTCAAGGCTAGTGCTCTACCACTTAAGCCACAGCTTTACTTCTGGCTTTTTGGTGGTTAATTGTAGTCTTATGGGCTTTCCTACCTGGGCTGGTTTTGAACTTCAATCTTCTGATCTTAACTTCTTGAGTAGCTAGCATTACAGATATGAGCCACCAGTGCCTGGTTTCAGCATATATTCTTGGTTTTCTCTATGTACAATAGTATACCTTGCTTGTTTTCCACTTGAAAATACATCCTAGAGGGCTGGAGCCTGTGGCTCATGCTTGTAATCTTAACTACTCAGGAGGCTGAGATCTGGTGATTGCTATTTAAGCCAGCCAGCCTGGACAGGAAAGGTTTTATTTTTGTTTTTTGCCAGTCCTGGAGCTTGGACTCAGGGCCTAAGCACTGTCCCTGGCTTCTTTTTGCTCAAGGCTAGCACTCTACCTCTTGAGCCACAGCACCACTTCCAGCTTTTTCTGTTTATATGGTGCTGAGGAATTGAACCCAGGGCTTCATGCATGCTAGGCAAGCACTCTACCACTAAGCCACATTCCCAGCCCCTAGACGGGAAAGTTTGTAAGACTTTTATCTCCAACTAACTACCAAAAAGCCAGAAGTAAATCTGTGGCTCAAATGATAGCATACTAGCCTTGAGAAAAAAAAAATAAGTTCAAGGACAAGGCCCAAGCTGAGTTCAAGCCTCAAGACTGGCACTCGTGTGCACACAAACTCTCTCTCTCTTGTTCTCTCCATATATATATAGCTATATGTCAGTATGTTCACATTATCTTTATTCCTTTTATAGCTGTGTAACATTTGATTATAGAATGTGCCATACTTTATTAAGTCTTCTATTAATAGGCTTCTGGATGTTTTTCTGTTTCGTTTTACATTCTTTAGGTTTTATTTTCCTAATATAGTTTGTTTCCTAATGTAGTTTTACAGAAGGAACAAAACATTTTTGGTGGTAAATGTGTGGTACAAGACATTCAGTTTTTAGGAGAAAAATAAAAAGAATAGACTTTCATGTTAAAATAGCTTCTATAGATATCCTGGGATAAGAACACATGTCATCTTGCTGATTAAAGAAATACAATCTCTAGGTCTTTTCAGCCCAGGCTGGCTTCAGACTTAACCTTCTACATTTCAGCCTTTGGAGTAGCTAGGATTACAGGCTTGATATAGTGGCACTTGGTTTCATTGTGTCTTCTTTATATTTAAATAGTTATCTGGTTTGGTTTTCTGAGGTTGCAGTTAGTTATTCAAGGTCAGTAAGTCTAAAAGTATTAAATGGAAAATTCCAGAAATAGCTTGTATATATTTATTTAATATGTGTGTATATGTACATTTATTTATTTTGATAGTACTGACATTTGAATTTTGAGTCTTGTGCTTGGCAGGCAAGTACTCTACTGGTAAGCCACATTGTCAGCTGAATTTTTGTGTTTTTAAACTGTATATTGCTTTGAGTAATGTGAGAAATCTATGGGTGCCTATCCTGGACATGAGTCATCCTTTTGTCTAGTACATCCATGATGAATGTGCTACCCATCCACTAGTTATTCTGTAGCCATCTTGGCTATTAGATCTCAGCTTGACTGTTAAGTAATCATAGTGCATGTGTCCTATTTTATTTAATAGTGGCCCTATAGCTTTCGCGTAGTGATGCTGGTAATTCAGATATGCCAAAGAGAAGCCACAAAGTGCTAAGTGGAGACAAAACTTTATGGTCTATAGTTCAAACAGCTGTATATAACTTTTCTGAAGTTACATGGTTGTAAAGAATAAACTGAAGGGCTGGGAATATGGCCTAGTGGCAAGGGTGCTTGCCTCGTATACATGAAGCCCTTGGTTCGATACCCCAGCACCACATATATAGAAAATGGCCAGAAGTGGCGCTGTGGCTCAAGTGGCAGAGTGTTAGCCTTGAGCAAAATGAAGCCAGGGACAGTGCTCAAGCCCTGAGTCCAAGGCCCAGGACTGGCAAAAAAAAAAAAAAAAGAATAAACTGAAACCTAAGTCATTATAAAGTGCTTTGCTTTTATCTGTGATCATGTAGTAGTAACTTACTGATGTTTACAATGAGTTCAGGTGTAAGATTTGAAATAAGCTTTTTGGTTAATTTTTACAAAGTTAGACCTTATTATTTATAGTATAGATAGATAGATAGATAGATAGATAGATAGATAGATAAATGAAGAAAGAGAGGGGGGGTATGCATGTACGTGCATGTGTATATTCCTAAAGCTATTTTTAAATATTCCTTTTGCTGTTGAGTAGCTTGGTACATTTTAACATTAGGAACATTTTACAGTAATGCAACAACTTGTATGCAATATATAGTCAATTACTATTGTTATTCCAGATTCTGCTGTCTCTATCAATATACCTGAATAGTTGGACAGAAAATTGAAATCTTTTAAGTAATTCTGAATATGAAGCATAGTGAAGTAGAAAGTTAGCCTATAAGAAGTAAGGCTCTTTTATGTGTGTCTTCAGTTTGGTTCTCTGTTTGTCTAAATTAGTGGATCTACATTGAAAAAAATCCCACACATATTTTTTGTTATCATAGGTGCAGAGTCCAGTGGTGACATGGATGTTCTTCTGACCCACCCAAACTTTACCTCAGAGTCAACTAAACAGGTACCTCCATCTTACACCCAGGTCACTCTTATACAGCATGTTATTTGCGCATTTAAACAATGTTTTATTTTGCTTTGTTTCAGTGCTGGGGAAGTTACTCAGGACCTTGCACATGTTAAGCAATTGGACTGTACCACTGAGCTGCATTCCTAGCTCATAAGTTTTGTTTTAATCTTTCTGAGAAGTTACTTATCTATAGTGTTTTATGCTGATTGAATTCTGTTGGAAGCAGTTTTTATGGGAAGAGATACATATTTTTCTTGAGGGATTGTTGAGATTGTCTAACATCGAAAAGATAGGAAATTTTAGAAATATTTCCAGAATTACTTACTGTCTATCTGATATGTTTCAGAAATACTCAAGCTTAATTAACATTTAGGTTTTCAGGGGCTGGGAATATGGCCTAGTGGTAAGAGTGCTTACCTTGTATACCTGAAGCCCTGGGTTTGATTCCCCAGTACCACATATATAGAAAATGGCCAGAAGTGGCGCTGTGGCTCAAGTGGCAAAGTGCTAGCCTTGAGCAAAAAGAAGCCAGGAACAGTGCTCAGGCCCTGAGTCCAAGGCCCAGGACTGGCAGAAAACACACACACACACACACACACACACAAAAAAAAAAAAATTTAGGTTTTCATTAAAGGAATATTTTTCTATTAAAGTACTGAGACTCTTCTTTTAGAAAACTTGTAAAGGAAAAGACTTTGGAATTTTGGAAGACATATATATACACACATGTTTACACACATATGTTTGTATATGTACATATACATATATTTATAAGCATATATATATATTTTCCCAAAGATAAAGAAGATATCTTTCAAATAGATAAACTAGAATTATTCTTGTTTTGGGTATCATAATATTGGTGAAATACTGATTTCTCAAAATGTTATTTTATAAGATGGACTTTTTCTTAAAAGAGAAAGGTCATTACGTAGAACTTAAAAAAATTATATATATACACATATATAAACCAACATAAAACCTAGGGCCTTAGCTCAATGGTAAAGCACTTTCTTATAAGACCTTGGGTTTAATCTGTCCTTCCCCCCATTTTTTATTTGCTGTAATAGAATATTTCTTCTTTTCTTCTTTCTTGGTTATAAATCTGCAGCCCAAGTTGTTACATCGAGTTGTGGAACAGTTACAAAAGATGCATTTTATTACAGATACTCTGTCAAAAGGGGAAACAAAGTTCATGGTAAGTATTAACTTGACTTAAATACAACTCTTGAAGACTGTTCAGTAAGCATTCTGAATGTATTACTCCATAGTAGCTTTCTATTACATTCAACAAATAGGCTATCTGAATCTTTTGGAAAAAAATAATTGGCCCAGGGTGGATGCAGATGGTTCATGCATGGAATCCTAGCTACTTGAGGGACTGAGCTCAGAAGATTCAAAGTTTGAGGCCAGTTTGGACAGACAGATTTACAAGACTGATTTCTCAATCAGTGACTGGTTGTGGTGATGGGCATCTTATCATCATAGTTACTAGGATTGGGAAGATCATAGTTACTGGATAGCCCAGAAAGAAATGTCCTTGAGACTCTGACTCAACTGAAGAATCTAGGTTTGATGATATACACCTGTCATTAAACAGCTTTGTTAGATGTGACTAGTAGTAGAGTGCCAGCTATGAACAAAAAAGCCAAGCAAGAACTCAAGACCTTGTGTTCAGCTCCAGTATCCTTAATTTAGATATTCTATAGTTGCCTACATTTTTGAGAATATGAGCTTTTTGAAATGTTGAGAGTTTTAATATTTTCAGAAGTATATAAATCTTTATAGGCCTGGTTAATAATGATGCCTGGGTGCTGTCCCTGAGGTTGTTGGGTTTTTTTTGTTTTTGTTTTTTTTTTTACTCATAGCTAGGAATTCTACCAGCTGTTCCTGAGTTGTTTTTGTTGTTGTTTTTCTTTTTTGCTCATAGCTAGGGATCTACCATTCAGCTAGACTTCTGGCTTTTTTAGTAGTCAACTAGAAGACTCATTGGCTTTCCTACGTAGGCTGGCTTTGAGCTAAGATCCTCAGATTTCAGCCTCCTAAATACATAGGATTGCAGATGTGAGCCATCTGTGCCCAGTGTACTTCATATTTTTTATTGATGCTCTTGAGTACTAAATAACTGTCATGTAGAAGAACTGGAAACCAGCAAATCTAGAATTCCTGAATCTTGCAGTTATTTTCTCTTAGGTGCATTTTATTATGTAAAATAAGAATTTTTCTGTTATTTATTAAGAGTTCTCCTAACTTGTGAAATAGTAAAGTGCCTGTAAAAGCTTAATCAGCATCTTATTTGTTAAAAAGCACTCTAGTTCCACTACATTCAAATCAGATTAATTTGGAGACAAGATTGTGTCTTGTGGCAAAGGAAAAGTGAATGTTGATGTATTTATTGAATATATATATAGTTATGGATGTAGATTATATAAGAATCTTACTCTGGCTTGGTTACTGATTTATTATGTGATATCTGGCAAATTGATTTACCTTCTGAGGCCTTAATTTCCTTATCTGTAAAATGATCATGTTTGGTCAGGCACCTATCATCTGTGAGGCGCCCTGGGTTCCATCCCCAGAACTGCAAGTGATGAAGTCACTATCTTTGCCCTGTGTCAGAGGACTGTTATGCAAATCTAATTAAGAACGGTACTTAGAAATGTTTAGGATTTTGTACAAATATTAAATGTACAAATAAGAATTTGTATAACTTAGAAGATATTGTATCTTCTAAGAGTTGTACAAAATGCTATATAGGTAAAAAGTTATCATTTGTTTGGAAATAGGTCTGAAGGAATAGGTCAAAACCTGGTAAGATTAGAATGGGGAATAACAGAAGAAGGAGGTGATATGAAAGGAGAGTGAAATGGGGAAAATGAAAACCCAAAGTTCATAAGAAGATGCATTCAGTCAATTTAGTTCCACTTCTGTTTTTTGGGGGTAGTTCAGTGAAGATAAGAGTTTCACAGACTTTCCAGCCTGGATTTGAACCTCGATCCACAGATCTCAGCCTCCTGAGTAGCTAGGATTACAGGCATGAGCCACCAGCTCTCAGCTCTTTCTGTCCTTTTGTGCTGATAATTTTGAGATAAGGTCTTGGTTTCTGCTTATGTGTACACTATGGCCATGATCTGCCTAGTTTTGACTTCCAATTGTAAGTAGAATAACAGTCACATACCACCTATATCCAGAGGAAGGAGTCTCTTAAAATTCAAATTCTCAGCTTTCCAAATAGCTAGAATTACAAGCCATCAGTGCCCTGGAGGATATTCAAAATTTGGTGATGGTTATAGCTGTTTTTGTATATGTATAAGTTGTTGCCTAGTCTAGAAAAAATGACAAGGCCAACTTTGAAAACTATAGGGGTATAATGAAAACTTGTAGAGGAGAAAGAAAATGGTTCTATAATTTATCTTTTATATTCATTTTCCTTATTCTCCTTCCCCTTCTGTCTTGTCTGTCTCATAATTTGTGAGAAATTTCCTTCAATTTCTACTTCTGTTATCATATTTAAATCTTTCCTGAACATTGCTTTTCTGAAGTATTCTGTGTCTATTTCATGGATCAAAAAATCTTTTATTATCTGAGAATGTTTTTGTTTGTATTCTTATTTTACCATTATTTCTTCCAAGATGCTTTTTTTATTTGTTTGGTCTCTGTCTTTCATGCTTGAGTGTTTTCCTTGACATTAATTTCCTTGCTTAAAACCACACAAAGAACAGTTTGTTTTTTTGGCCAGGCCTGGGCCTTGGACTCAGGGCATGCACACTGTCCTTGGCTTCTTTTTGCTCAAGGCTAGCACTTGGCCACTTGAGCCACAGTGCCACTTCTGGCCGTTTTCTGTATATGTGGTGCTGGGGAATTGAACTCAGGGCTTCATGTATACAAAGCAAGCACTCTTGCCATTAGGCCATATCCCCAGGCCAAGAACATGTTTTTTAATAATTAAAACCCTTGTTTGGTGTCTACTATAGTTCTGTGAGTATAAAGAGAAGTTAGTGAGGATACTACTTAGTTGAAAGAGCTCAGAATTCTAAAACTGCTGACATTTTTTTTTGCCAGCCCTCAGACTTGAACTCAGGGCATGCGCGCTGCTCTAAGCCTCTGTGCTCAAGGGTAGCACTTTACCCCTTAAACCATAGTGCCACTTCTGCCTTTGTCTGAGTAGTTTATTGGAGATAAGACTCTCCTAGACTTTTCTTCCCGGGCTGGCTTCCAACCGTAATCTCAGATTTCAGGCTCCTGAGTAGCTAAGACTTTTTGTAAGCATTTGGTTAAAATTAAGCCTTAAGTTTAATAATATCTTTATTCTTTAAAATGTCTGTTTTAGGGTGTCTGTCAGCTTCCCAGTAAAAATGATGAAAAGGAATATCCCCACAGAAGAATTGATATCAGGTATTACTTGAACTTTGTTGCTGGCCTGTTTAGCTTGTCTGTCGGTCAGTCCATCAATCTCTGTCTGTCTGTCTGTCTGTCATGTTGGTGATTAAACACACAGAGCCTAATGCAGGCGCTCTACCACTGAGCTACAGACCCAACCCCCAAAACACTTCAAATCATATAAATTTTCCACCCATCTTTCTTTTAAACTTCAGTTTAAGTTACTATATATATTTCACAGTACACATTTTAACCTTCACAATGATGAAAATTATCATTCTACTCTACATAGCTTACGAAGACTATGAATGTTAACAATAAAACTATTTCTTCCATTTTGGGTGATATGTACATTACTTTCTTTTTCTTCAGTAACATCTGTTCCCTCTTTCACTCTCATTCTCTCCTTTACATCCTGACCCATCATGCGTTGCTTAGTTCACTTTCATCAATGTCCAATGTAGCTGATGGTCCCCTCTGCTATATTATTATTGTTATTTTTTTCACCTGCTTTCCACTCATTCTGTGCCCTCCTCCTAGCTTCCCTTGGGTTTTCCACCCATCTTTAACTGTTTCTCTTTGATTTTCTATCTCAATCTTAATTTCTCCTTTTCCTCTTTATTTTCTTCTTCTCCCTTCTCTTTGTTTTTATTGGCAGTTTGGGGGCTTGAACTCATATCCTCATGCTTGTTAGCCAAGTACTCTACAGTTTGAACTATGCTGTAGCCAAATCCCTGTTTAGTCTGAAGGGTTATGTTCCTGCCAATTAGAACATTTAGCCTGAAATATGTAAAGAATAAAAACTATAGGGGGAGGCGTGGGAAAAATGAGGGAGGAGGTAAGAAATTGAGCTTTTGCTTTTTTCAGAGCAAAACTCTTATCAAAGCAGTCTGCAAGGTTGGGTGATTTTAATGATCAACCTAGTAATAATCTCCTCCTTATGATATTAGATTATATATTTATATTTTAGGTATTTTGTTCCTTGTTTTTGGTTGAAGTCCTATGTTTATTAAATTTCATATATATATAATAGAAGTATCTGCTCTTTTTTTAGATTGATACCCAAAGATCAATATTACTGTGGTGTTCTCTACTTCACTGGCAGTGACATTTTCAATAAGAACATGAGAGCTCATGCCCTAGAAAAGGGTTTCACAATTAATGAATATACCATCCGTCCTTTGGGAGTTACTGGTGAGTCTTTGTGACTATCCTTGTCATCTGGAGAGAATTTTATTTTATTTTATTTTTTGTCGGTCATAAAGCTTGAACTTGGGGCCTGGGCGCTGTCTCTGAGCTCTTTTGCTGAAGGCTAGCACTTTGAGCCACAGTACCACTTCTGGTTTTCTGATGGTTAATTGGAGATAGAGTCTTGTACACTCTTCTGCCCTGGTTGGCTTTGAACTACGATCCTCAGATCTCAGCTTCCTGAGTAGCTAGGACTATAGGCATGAGCCACCAATGTCCAGCTGGAGAGAAAATTTTTCTCGAAGATATTTTAGGTGAACAAATTTAGTTTTTGTTAAAATGTTTCTATTGACTATGCAAGTTAATTGTAGTCCCTCAATCAAGGAAAGGCATTTCCAGGCCTTAATTCATGGGTGTTACTCAAAGCAAGTTATTTCTACTTCTACTAGAATGGTTAAATCCTTCCTCCTATGATGATCATTTAAAAAAGTATATTCTGAAAGGTTTGTTTTGGTGTCTCCAAGACTTTTGAGACTTGGTCTATTACCTTTTATATGTGTGTGTGCCTGTGCTGGGGCTTCTTTGCTCAAAGTTGGCACTCCACAACTGCTCAACAACTTGAGCCACTTCCAGCTTTTTGGTGATTAATTAGAGATAAGAGTCTCACAGACCTTCCTTCCTGGGCTGTCTTTGAACTGAGATCCTCAGATCTCATCCTCTTGAATAGCTAGGACTACAGGCATGCACCACTCTCTCCTGACAGTATATAACTTCTGAGACTCAAGTATGTTACTTGTTAGTGCCCCTTAGACAGGTTGGAGGATACTCAGTGGTAGAGCATATAGTTGGCATGCCAAGACCAACAAAGCAAAACAAAAGAAAATCAGGGTACTTTGACTCCATGCTTTTCTGATTTATCCTTTATGCTTAATGGATCTTGTTAACATTTGGCAGACTGTTATATTATGATTTACTCCTCTGCCTAGGAGAATGAATTTTTGCCATTGTGTCCTAAAATCATGAAATAGGGGATTCAGCATCAGAGACTAGGACAGTGCTTCCCTTATTTCAATGTGCATACCCTGAATGTGTATATATTGCAATGTGTATGCATGTCACTGGGTCTTGTTTTTTGTTTGTTAGCTGGTCATGGGGCTTGAACTCAAGGCCTGGGCACTGCCACTGAACCTCTTTGTGCTCTACCACTTGAACTACAACACCACTTCGGGCTTTTTCTGAGTTCATTAGTGATAAGAGTCTCACAGGCTTCCCTCCCCAGCATGGCTTCCAACCATGATCCTCAGATCTCAGCCTCCTGAGTAGTTAGGATTACAGGCTTGAGCCACTAGTGCCTGGCTTCTTTGGTTCTCTCTCTCTCTCTCTCTCTCTCTCTCTCTCACCTTCTCTCTCTTTTTCTCTCTTCCCTCTCTGCTCTTTCTCCTCTCTCATCTTTTTATTCCCCCCTGAACTGAGGCTTGAACTTAGTGCTTTCCCATTTGAGCCACAACTCTACTTCCAACCTTTTACTGGCTTATTGGAGAGAAGACTCACTCACATACTTTCCTTCCTAGGCTGGTGTTGGGGACTCAGTTTTGGCCTTGGTGGGGGAAGGGCGCCAAGAGCGAGTCGCTGCCCTTCCCCCAGCCCTGGGACAGTGTAACAGCGAGTCCCTCCCACCTTCTGGCCTCAACCGGAAAAGAAGCCCCCCCGCCCCTGGGGGGCGAACACGTGCGTGTGTGCCACCATGATAGGGATTGTCCAGCCCACAAAGGAAGTTTCATGACATCACCTGATGGGCAGCCTGGCTTAGCCAATGGCCCAAGTCCTTCCCTTTCCCGCCATTACCGCTATATAAAACCCCCTCCCAATTAAATCCTTTGAGACCTATTCAACCATCCAACCGTCTCCCCATTATCTTTGTCCTGCGGCTCCTGACACATTATGGGGTGCTGAGGAAGGGATTTCGGCATCCCACTTCAGCTTAGAGCTGTCCGGTAAGGACACGCCTTATTCCTTCTGCCAGTATGAGGGGTAGGGCGGAGCTTCTTCCATAGAATCGAGGTTCAGGCATTTCCCTGGGAGATAGGGGGGGGGAAGGGGTCCTAGAGACCCCAACATTTGAGCATCTCCTCCGGAGAAGTGAGGAGAAGGGGTCCTCAGAGATCCCGACAGGCTGGCTTTTGAATACTATCCTCAGATCTCAGCATTCTGAGTAAATAGGATTACAGGTGTGAGCCACCAGTACCCAGCCTGTTTTTCCTTTGTTTATTAGAGACAGGGTCTTACTGTGCAGCCCAGGCTGGCCTGGAAATCACCGTCCTCCTGCTTCAACCTCTTGAGTGCTGAGATTACAAGTGTGTACCTATCACACCCAGCTCAAGATTCCATATTTCTAGAAGGTTCTAGATAATGCCTATACTGTTAATCCAAGAACCACATGTTGAGCTTCAAAGGACCTAACTAGAATTCTCATATAATGCATGATGACTGCAGTAGAAGTCCAGTAGAGGGGAAAATCATAAATTAGGGTGACTTCTATGATTATAGTTGAGATACTCAGGTTTTGTTTGTGGCACAGGTAGCATATATTAACAAATACAGAACCCAGAAGCTCATATGGGAGGAGGGAAGCGGTGAATATCTGATTTTAGGGGCTTGCTTACTGTTTTTCCTTCTTTCCTTTTTTTGTGGTGCTAGGGATGGGACTCAGGGCTTTTATGCACACTGTGCAAGCATTCTTCTACTGAGCAATAGTCTCAGCCATGTAACTATTTGCTTTTTCTTCTGAAAGCAAGTCCCTTACAGCTTCAGTCCTGAACCCTTGGTAACTAAATTCCAAAAATGGTTCTTAAAATACATTTCCTTTTTCTCTTGTAGGAGTTGCTGGAGAACCCTTGCCAGTAGATAGTGAGAAAGATATCTTTGACTACATCCAGTGGAAATACCGTGAACCCAAGGATCGAAGTGAATGAGGCCTATTCTTCCTCTCAGGCACAGCCCAGTAGGAGTCGTAATTTATTTCTTAACCTTTGCTTTGTAAGGGTCTTTGGTGTTTTTAAATGATTGCTTCTGTCCCCATACTTAGCTTGTACTATAGTCAATAAAACTTCTTGTATTGCTATTGGATGATGTTCTTCTTAGTAAATGTGTTTGCTTTGAATTTCATTGTTTTTATGATCATAGTTTACTATGGGAGTAGTAGGGAGAAATAAGAAATGAATGATAAATAGAATGATTCCACTACCTTTCCACCCATTTGCTGTATATAATTTGGTCAGTTAAGGTATTTTCAGAGGCTTACCTCTGGAAGATGGTTTAGTATTCTTTACAAACTAAGACCTTCATCATTTCTATTTTTTTTCCTCAGAGTCATAATCTATTTACCCAAAACGACTGTTAACCAGTTCTGTTAAACAGCATATTGCACACCTTAAGCATAAAGTTTCCATTTTAAAAAGAGGTTTATTAAAACATTAATTTAAAGAGAAGATGAAGTGTATTGTTTATTCCTTCAGTGAAATCTGTAGCAGTTTGTTAGAAAGAACTTCTCTAAGCAAAAGCCACTTGTTTAGAAAGTATGGCCTCCTAAACTCCAGACAAATTTAATGCTTGCCTTTCATTGAGGTAACTTTTACCTCAATATAGAAGTAAAAACACCTTGAAAGTCCTGCCTTTCAAACAGAAAATTTATCTAAGTAGGAAAACATAAAAGTTATCAAATGCTAAGTAGAGTTATCAAAAACAAAGTGTGTGAAAATGCTTTCTGCTGAAATGTGAGTTCCCTTTCAATAAATGATGGAAAATAAACAATAGGTATTCACTTTTTTTTTTTTTTTGCTGGTCTTGGGCCTTGAACATCAGGGCCTGGGTGCTGTCTCTGAGCCTCTTTGTGCTCAGAGGTAGCTCTTTACCACCTGAGCCATAGCTCTACTTCTATAAACAATATGGTTCTTAAAGAAAATTAAGTTTTTGCTGTGGTAATTTTCTCTGGTAAAATATATAAATAAGTTTACTTTTTTGCTTTCGGTGGTGCTGGGGTTTGAACTCAGGGCTTTGTACTTGCTAGGTAGACATTTTACTAATTGAATCACATCCTCAGCCCTATTTGCTTTAGTTATTTTTCAGATAGGTTCTTTGATACCCCCACTTCCAGTCCCATCTCTAGTCTCCAGCTACAGAATGCTGTCTGCTCGGTCCTGACCACAGCTGAAGAATATCCTTGCCCCTAATGATCTTTGAATTTCTGTAAACTGCCACCTGTGTGTGGTTCTGACCTACATAAACCCTGCCCCATTGGAGGTTACAGCTGCTCTTGGATCTGACCTTAGCTTAGGACAAGGCAGTTGCTGTGTGGCTGGCTGGCCAAATAAATTCCTTTGTCACCTTTTGTAGGGATCTGATGAATCCCTTTTCCCCTATGTAGGGATCTGATGAATCCCTTTTCCCCTATGTAGGGATCTGATGAATCCCTTTTCCCCTATCTCCTGGGGAAATGCCTGAGCCATTACCAGACTGCTCTAAGCTGGAGTGGGATGCCGAAATCCTCTTCACCAGCCCCTACTGATGCAGGAAGAAGACTTCAGGGAAACGCTGCGATGGTGGAATGTGTCTCAAAATCTTTAATAGGGAAAGGGACTTATACAGAGGTAATGGTGGGAAAGAAAGGGGGTTGGCCAAAGGGCCAGTCATAGGCTAAAGACCATGTCCATCAGGTGATGTCATGAAACTTCCTTTGTGGGCGGGACAACCCCATCATGGTGGCACGCCTGTGTTCGCCCCTCAGGGGCGGGGGGGGGGGGTGCTTCTTTTCCGGTTGAGGCCAGAAGGTGGGAGGGGCTCCCTCCCACACTGTCCCAGGGCTGGGGGAAGGGCAGCGTCTAGCTCTTGGCGCCCTTCCCCCACCAAGGCCAAAACAGAGTCCCCAACAACCTTTGACTATGCATCTGTGGATTTTCTTGACTTCGAGGTCTTTCCAGGTTTTTGATCTGTGATTCTTCAACTCATGCATTCAGAGTAGCTGGGATCATGAGAATGTGCTATTATGTGTGGCTTGGAGGTTAAGATGGAATCTTGCTGACTTTTTGCTTGAGCTAGTCTTGAACCACTTTTAAATTTTTTAAGTAGTATTGTGGGGTTTGAATTTGGCCTTCTACCTACCAGGAAGGTACTTTACCATTTGAGCCATTCTGACAGCCCTTTTGGTATTGGTTATTTTTATTTATTTATTTTTATTTGCCAGTCCTGGGGCTTGGACTCAGGGCCTGAGCACTGCCCCTGGCTTCCTTTTTGCTCAAGGCTAGCACTCTACCACTTGAGCCACAGCTCCACTCCCGCCTTTTTTGTTAATGTGGTGCTGAGGAATTGAACCCAGGACTTCATGCATGCAAGACGAGCACTCAACTGCTAAGCTATATTCCCAGCCCGGTATTGGTTATTTTTGAGTTATAGTCCCAGCCCGGTATTGGTTACTTTTGAGTTAGTTTTTTGGACTTTGATCTTCTTATTTGTACTTTTGTATGGCTGGAATCATAGGTATGGCACATACCTTGTGATGAAGTCTCAAGAACTTTTTTTATGGCCAGGCGCTGGTGGCTCATGCCTGTAATCCTAGCTACTCAGGAGGCTGAGATCTGAGTATTGCAGTTCAAAGCCAGCCCAGGCAGAAAGTCCCTGTGAGACTCTTAGCTCTAATTAACCACCAGAAAACTGGAAGTGGAGCTGTGGCTCAGAGTGGTAGAGCACTGGCCTACATGAGCAAAAGAGTTCAAGGATAGCGCCCAGGCCCTGAGTTCAAGTCGCATGATTGACCTAAACAAACCAACGAACGTTTTATTTTCAGGTTAGCTTTGAACCACAATTCCTCAATCTCTGCCTTATAAGTAGTTAGCATTACAGGCTTGAGCTACCATGTCTGGCTCTTTTTTACTTACGTTTACGTTTTTAGTTTCCAACACTTTTTTCTGCCCTGAAGATACTGTCATGTACCAGCCCTTTACCTGAAATGACTATTAACCAGTTCTGTTAATTAAGACATCATACTGTACACCTTAAGTATATAGTTTCCATTATAAAACAAGGTTTATTAAGACAACTATTATTTTTGTTATAGAATCACATTTTTCAGAATAATAGACAAAAAGCCAAAGCTACTTTTCAATCATAACAAGACAGTATCTTGTAATTTTCTACTTCCAGTCTAGTTCCATTGCTAAAAGATTTGGTGTAAAGAGATATTTGCATGCTAGTGTAGTGGTTATTCACTTGTAATCCTAGCCTTCTGGAAGTTGAGGTAGGAGGATGAATTTCAGGCCAGCCTGGGCTATATAGTGAGACCCTGTCTCCAAAAACTAAAAACAAAAACAAAACAACATATAAAGTACATTAAAATGAATGACTGAGACCCTACTTGAATACAGAATTATAGCTTTGCATGTTTTTGGCACACTCTCAATCTTGCATGTTGTCGATTGCCAGCCACCTGACTTCCACATTGTAGTCCAGGACCACAGTCACAGCGCTGGAAGATCTCAGGAGCTTGCACACTGTCTTTATGCCCTCTCCTTGAGCAGACTTGTCCCTCTAATAGGACTGGCTTACAAATTTTAGTCCAGAAGTGACGAGCACAGCAAAGTCCAGGGCCACAGTCAAAAGTTCTAAGACAGCTGTCACCTTCTTGTCCTGTAACAAGATTCATATTGACTTCTGTGGGAGTGATTCATGTGGGGGGGAGGGGTGGCTGCTAAAGGGATGAGGTCAGGACTCTAGGACTGAAAGCCGTGAAGCAAAAAACAAACAGCTTTCAGGGACCATCAGTGAAGTGAATATTTTGCCCTCCTTGCCCTGCTTCTCCCTTCCTATGAAGTCAAATATTCATCAAGGAAAGAGGACTTCTTTTATTGAGAAAAGGAGTATCACTATAAAATTTTATCAAATGGGATGCATAGTAACACAGAGAGACCATTAGAGAAGACAGGAATGGTCTGTTTGCGTTCAAGCATTCTGGCTATACTATATCAAAGACTGGAACTCGATGCTACACTTTTGTTTTAAAACAGTTGTATTTGCTACTTTTTCACAAATTTGGAAAGTTAATGCATCTACTTCATCTCTTTTGTGTCCTGAGGATCTAGGCAGGGAAGCTGTCACTTGTTAAATTACAGTATAAACTAGAAAAGTTTGTGTATGTGAAATGGAACTTGACAAGGAAAGGTTTCCTTGCTAACTAATTGTGGCTCTTCCCCTGCCTTGTGGCCTGCTGGCTGCCTTGTGCTACCTTGCACAGCATGCTTCTTAGGAAGGGATTACAGACAGAACATGTTCCCTGTGTTCAAGTATGGAGAAGAATGTGATCTCCAACCTGCCCATGTGAGACTAGGAGGGGAAAATGTTTTATGCTTAGAATGCTGCTCTTACCCTTACTGCTTTGTGATTTCTTGGTATCTGGCTTCCGCTTGGGTTTGTTTTCCTCAGTTGGATGCTCTTTATTTCCTTTTGTTTCCAGACCATCTTGATCATCACTCTTTCTTTCCAATATTGGGGCTGCATCTTCCATCGCGGTACAAACATCTGAGGGACAGCCAGAGGGAAGTAGAGTTATTAATTTCAAGTTATTGAAGTTAGCAACTTTTAAACTTTGTATATGCACTAAAGATTTACTTGCATATATGTGGCAAAGTAATAGAATCTAAATGAAAATGGAAGAATTTGTATTATCCCGACTTGAATCTTTAAAATCATGAATCTCCAAGTCACTGGCAAGAACTGCTGCTAAGGTAGTAAGTTTATCATTAGTATTTTTTGCAAGTAGTAAAATATTTTGTTTCAGTGAAAATGGGCAGCTGCATAAGTATACTTAAAACTCACTCAAAGAGGGCTGGGGATATGGCCTAGTGGCAAGAGAGCTTGCCTCGTATACATGAGGCCCTGGGTTCAATTCCCCAGCACCACATATACAGAAAATGGCCAGAAGTGGCGCTGTGGCTCAAGTGGCAGAGTGCTAGCCTTGAGCAAAAGGAAGCCAGGGACAGTGCTCAGGCCCTGAGTTCAAGGCCCAGGACTGGCCAAGAAAAAAAAAAAAAAAACAAAAAAAAACTCACTCAAAGAGACCATGAGAAGGACTATCTGGGAGCAGTACTCTAGGCGAGGAGGTGCGGATGCTACTGTAGTCTGTGGCTTCTGTTGCTGTTCATGGGGTTGTAACTGCTCACCGTTCATGCAGAGCGTCCCTGGGCAGCACATGGTACTGCGCTGGCACCTTCTCTGCACTCCACGGCATGTGGTGCAGAACGGCTTCTCATCCCGGGACATGAGGCAGAATTTCCTGACACTGCAGTCCTTGTCTGACATACACTGTGAACCCTGTGAAGGGAAACATGTCACAAGGCTGGAAGATCCAATAAGTTGTAAGATAACATTATTCAAGGCAGATGGAGCAGCCTAATCACAGCAGCAATTTGGAGGCTATGACATTTTAGGCAGCATCTTAATTGTCTAATGTAGTTGAATTTTCTCCCGTAGAGGGGAGCTTAAACCACCTGTGAAGGGACCTCAGTTCTGCAGAGATTTGAGAAATTCCTTTATCTTTAGCAGTGCTGGGGCATGGAGCCCAGGGCCTCACACATGCTACGCAAGTGCTCCACCACTAAGCCACATCCCTTATCTTAACTCAAATTTAATTATCCTTTGGTGAATAAGGAAGGAAAATAATTTCCTATGCATGTCTTACAGATGATTGAGATTTTCTAAACATATTTAAGAACAGTAGATGTGCTATATGTAGGTATAGAATTGGCATTGATAGTATTGCCACTTAATTTTTAATGTAGTGAATCTTGTCCAGCATTGCATCCATTACTGGATGAATTGTTCTTTGACATATATAAAGTATAATACTTAAATATACATATACATGCATATGGGTATACATATGTACATGTACAAATGTATCTATACACATATCCTTAAGTCTGTGAAATGAGATAGTAATAGTACAATGCATCATGTCATTCTGTTTAAATTTTAAACTCCTGTGTCTACAGGCTGTGTAACCTTGGTTTAAATTCCTCAACATTTGAGTCTCCTTTATAATTAAAAAGCATAATACCTACCTTAAATTATGGGGAAGACTAAGTGAGAAGTATATAAAAGGCTTGGCACATGGTAGCGTTTTCTACATGTTAGTTTACTCTCTGATTTGTAGGCAAATTAAAAGCAAAATGACCGGAAAAACCACATTGCTGTTTTAATGTGATTACTGAAGCAACTGGATTATACCTAGGTGCCTTCCCACTTCTTACTCCTGTCAACTTTCTGTGAGATTAGCTACTTCATGCATTACTTTGAATGACTTAACTGAAGTCTGAATTTGGCCTCCACTGTGCATACCACGTTTATCTCCTAACCACAAGTCATAGCATCCAAGGCCTGACTACACGTACCTTCCGTGCTCCTTGCACATCAGCAGGGCTCTTGATGTTGTTGAAGTCCAGAACCAGAGCTCCCAGGGGCAAGTAGAAGCAACTGAGCCCCAGCAAGGCTACCAGCACCATCCTCCTTCACCTGGAGCTCCTTGATGTTCTCAGTGCTCTGCAGGATGCCCAGTCTTCCCAAGCTGGAACTTGGCAAGTCACCTGAAAGGCTTTTTCTGAAGTAGGATGAACAGGTCTGTCAGCGGGTTCCTTCTGGAACTATTTATAGCCAGATGTGCTGCTGCTCCTTCCCCCTCCCACCCCCTTTGCTTCCTTCCTCTTTACCCCACACAGGCTTCAACAAATCCCTTCAAATCTTTGATCAATAGTTCAAAACAAACATTCAATGGAAGGAGACAAGAGGCAGGGCCCCAGCAGCTTCTCCTCCAGGGTGGAATCCCTCTTAATTATCCCATATCAAAGTTAGTTCAAAGGGCTCACAGCAAGCAGGATGTCTGTATCAAAGGCAACTCTGATAATCACCTGCATTTCGGACTTTCACTAATTCTTTGGGGGATTATCTAAGATCTGTTTTCATAGCTAATTGTGCTCAAAGAAAGATAGAATGAATTGTATTGGCCAACATTTAGAAGATGCCAAAAACTAATGAGTTATCAAATCTAAGAAGCTTTCAACTGCTTTCAATAGTGAGGGCAGATAGAAAAAAGAAAAATACCTTCCAATTACCTCTGGCATCCAGATGTAAAAGGCCCAGTAGCTTAGGAATTATGCACAAAATAGCACCCGTGCTGATTAATGGCAATTGGGAAATTACTCTCCTTATAATGAAAATTGAACTGTTTGACTTTAGGATTCTTTAATTAGGAAAATAATGGAGTGTATAAAATCTCATTTTATTTTTAAAACATTTTAATTTTTAAACTGATAAAGACAAAAGATTGCACATATTATTAAAAGTCACAAAATCTTTGATAGTGGGGTAATCATAGAAAGTGCATTTTATATAGACTTATACGATCTTAATATCTAACTTGTATTGCATTATTTTAAATCGATAGAACAGGGTTTTAGATTCTACCTGATTTCAGATGAAATGTTACCATTTCCAATTTTCCTAACTTGAATTTCTGAAAATTTCTACCTTATCCCTTGTATCCTTTTTCTTTCTTTTTCCTCCCCTCCTCTTTCCTTTCCTCTTCTTCCCTCTCAGACTATAGCTGGATGGCTGAGGATCTAGAGTCCAAACAGAAGATGTGGATGGGTAGAGGGTCCTCTGTATTATGACACAAAAATAAAGGTATTCATTCTGGACTGGAAGATTTATAAGGGTATAAATACATAGGAGGGTACAATTTAAGACTTTGTAGAGTTGTGTGTAGGAAGTATGTTTATAGAACAAGTAATGTTCCGGCTGACTTGTGGGATTGGTAGAGGTTTCCTAGGTTGAGATGCGTGGCTTGGTGTCACCCCATGCTCTGAGGTTGAGCAAGGGCAGGCAGGCAGGCAGGCAGGCGCACAGAGGTTCTAGTGAGAGAAGGCTGCAGCCTTTTACTGTCTGTCCATGCAATAGAAAGTACTGGTGATATTTGAGTCTGACAGTAGTGTATCTTGATTTGCCTTCTAGAAAGATGACACTAGTAAATGTAGAGCTAGGATTATGGAGGGATGAGAGTATGTAGGGAGATCCAGTATTTAGCTGTAATTGTAATTTACATTGTCATGTAAATTCATGACAGTGAAGAGGTTCAGTCTCAGGCAATGACAGTGGCAATGAGAACCAAGCAAAGGACAGCATTGTAAAATTGAATACAAAGCATTTGGTGGGGTTGGGAAAATGGCCTAGTGGCAAGAGTGCTTGCCTCATAGACATGAAGCCCTGGGTTCGATTCCCCAGCACCACATATATAGAAAACAGCCAGAAGTGGCGCTGTGGCTCAAGTGGCAGAGTGCCAGCCTTGAGCAAAAAGAAGGCAGGGACAGTGCTCAGGCCCTGAATCCAAGGCCCAGGACTGGCAAAAAAAAAAAAAAAAAAAGGAATTTACCCACTGCCTTACATATGAAACTGTAACTCCTCTGTATTTCACTTTGTTGTTGTTTTTTTAAAGTATTTATTATCAAACTGAATTACAGGGAAGTTACAGTTTCATACATTAGGCAATGGATACATTTCTTGTACTATTTGTTACCTCGTCCCTCACTCCCCCTCCCCCTCCCCCTTTCCCTCCCCCCCATGAGTTGTTCAGTTCATTTATACCAAACAGTTTTGCAAGTATTGCTTTTTTTTTTGTAATTTATTTATTAATTAAAATCTTTTTGACAAGGTATTGTGCAAAAAGGGTACAGTTACATATTAGGGCAGTGTGTACATTTCTTGTGATATCTTACACCCTGTTTTTCTTTCCCTTTCCTAGGCCAGGTAGACATATATACAATACACAATGTACCAAGAACATACACAGTAGCCACATGGCCTACGCCAAAGCAAGTATTGCTTTTGTAGTTGTCTTTTTTTACCCTGTGTCTCTCAATTTTGGTATTCCCTTTCAATTTCCTAGTTCTAATACCAGTATACACGGTTTCCAATATACTCAGATAAGATACAGAGATAGTGTAGGTACAGCCACAAGAGGGTGATACAAGATCATCAATAATAGAAGCTACAGTTACACATGGCACGTTGAAAGTAGTTAAAACAGTGATATATCACTCTTTTCCATAACATGGAGTCCATTTCACTTAGCATTATCTTATTTGTTCATAAGCGTATAGCTATTGGGCTCCTGTGATCCTCTGCTGTGACTAGCCTAAACCTGTGCTAATTATTCCCTATAAGGGAGACCATAGAGTCCATGATTCTTTGGGTCTGGCTCACTTCACTCAGTATAACTTTTTCCAAGTCCTTCCATTTCCTTACCAATGGGGCAATGTCATTCTTTCTGATAGAGGCATAAAATTCCATTGTGTATATGTATCACATTTTCCTTGTACTTCACTTTGACAATAAAGGAAAAAAAATGGTAATTCACAAAGTTAAAAAAAAAAAAAGCATCTGGGCTGGGGATTTAGCCTAGTGGCAAGAGTGCCTGCCTCGGATACACGAGGCCCTAGGTTCGATTCCCCAGCACCACATATACAGAAAACGGCCAGAAGCGGCGCTGTGGCTCAAGTGGCAGAGTGCTAGCCTTGAGCGGGAAGAAGCCAGGGACAGTGCTCAGGCCCTGAGTCCAAGGCCCAGGACTGGCCAAAAAAAAAAAAAAAAAAGCATCTGGTGGGTGTGGGGAGGGAATTAGAGGGAGATGCTAAAGCTTAAGCTAACATTTCTAATTTGACCAAGAGGGTAGACGGCATTTCTAGAAACCAGGATTCAGGCTGGAAAGCAGGGAGACTCAGGACAGCAGCGTGCACTGAGAATCTCAAGCATTTGCTGAATGTTTAACATCAAAGTGAGAGATTAATCTTTGTGTCTTCCATGAACAGCATTCTCTATTTTGTCTCTCAGAGACAGGAGTGGCATGTATGCAGATGCCAGATACCAGCAGTATTGGTAGGATAGATCAATACTGGAGGACAGTTGTGTGTGTGTGTGTGTGTGTGTGTGTGTGTGTGTGTGTGTGTGTGTACACAGAAAAAATGTGGACTTTGGTATTGAGCTAACCCAACTTGGTTGCTAACTTATCTTCCTCTCTTTTGTTCTTTCCACCTTCCCCTTGCACTTGTCTGCTATCATAGCACTTAGAAAACTGTAGCTGTCTTCTTGTCTCATACCTAGATAAGCTTCTTGAGAGTAGAGCCACAGCTAATTTATCATAAGATCCTTAGGTTGAGGGTCTAATATACATTAAAAGCTTCTGTAAGTTTTTCCATGCTACATGAATGTAGAGATAAATGTATTTACAAGATCTTATGACCTTAGGGAAGTTAGTTTATCTTTCTAGACTACAGACCGACCCTTCATCTGCAAAATGGGCTTCATCTACCTGTGTAAGTCAGTTTTCTACCACTGTGACAAAATACTGTAACAATTTCAAAGGAAAAAAGATTGATTTTGGCTTGTATGCTCAGTTATGTCAGTCTGTAGTCATTTGGCTTTATTCTCATTGGGCCTGTAACAAGGCAACACATCACTACTATGAGTAGGTCTGAGAAAAAGCTGCTCACCCCATGATGGCTAAGAAAAATCGCCAGAGCATTTTGAAGTGTGTGTGTGTGTGTGTGTGTGTGTGTGTGTGTGTGTGTGTTATGTAAGTACTTTCTGAAAATAACAGTATGTTTTCAAACCTGCCAAGGCTATTTGCCCATAAAATCACAGTGTTCCTAAGCTCAGTACTTTCTCAGTTATCTGGCTGCTGTCTTTTCAGGGCTGTGAGCTGTAGAACAAAAGACACTCCCTTTTCCCTTAGAGTTTTGGCTGACATTTGCCATTTTGATGCCCTCTGGCAAAGATGATGGGTGAACTGTAACTCCCCAGCAGGTCCTCTTAGATTTGTAGTGAACACCTGGACCAAAGGAGTGTTATTGAGTAAGCTCAGGGGGAATGAAAATTCCCAAAAGAAATTTCCACAGGTCCCATTTTCAGCATTGTAGGTCTGATTCCACCTGGGGTATCTCCTGACCCAGGTAAGATTGCAGACTATGTTTGAGAGCTGACACCTGTATTCTTCCAAATTATAGCTGCTGTAGTTCGTCAAAGGCAGTGTGTCAGAACTAATGATTTACTCTTAGGAATGGAAATTTTTATTTGTTATGTCTCCTCTATCAAAACCAGTTTGAGTTCCATAAATTTTGCTTTTCTTAAAAGAAAAATCAAAGTAACTAGGAACAAGCAGATCTTTGGCAGAGTCTCACAGGAAATGTTCAATAAAATCAGAGATGAGAAGGGACATGTTGGTGGGAGCAGACAAAGATTGCAGGATATAATCATAGAGTTGTGAGAATTAGCAGTCAGTTACCTGGCTGGGGTCACGAGGTAAGGCAAGCCATTTGCAAGCTGAGGTGTCTTGTAAGTGTGGGGCAGCATCTGTCAAGATGGAATGGGGAGCAAGAACCTGGGTCTAGTCTTCATCACTGCTGAGTAGCACTGGGGAAGTCATGTCACCTCTCATTCACAATTCCCCTTTACTTTAGTGGCCTTTCAGACTTTACTAGGCTCAAGATATGTCTCCCTTGGTCCTGCATTGTTCAGTTCCAGAGGGTACTGCTCCAACTGTATTCTCTATGAATAGCATGACTGTCAACTTGTTGATTATGGTGCTGCTAGGACCTTCCTCCTCCAGCAGAGACAGCCTCAGAGCCCTCCACTCTCCATATAGATATTTCGCTGGGGACTGCAGTAGACTCTCTGGACCTTCCTTCCTTAGGATAGATCTGCTTTTTGTTTATAACAAAATTTGTTGCTATTTTTATAAATCTGAAGTGCTTCCTATCCTAGACAACCCTGTCCTCTCTTGCTCTTCTGTGTTATGCCACTGGTGAATGGAATGTGTATGTGTATGAGAGAAAGAGCAAGTGTGTGAGGGGGCAACAGATGCTACAGAAAGATGAAGAATAATACTAATTGTGTCAATATGTAATAGAAGACACAGGCAAGAGGACAGTGTACATTTGAGTAGATGTCTGTTGATGCTAACCTGTGACTGATGTCACTGTATGTCCCAAACATTCTTCTCAGATCATGTATGTAAAAATGTGATTTAAAACAAAACAAAACAAAACATGAGGGGCTGGGAATGTGACTTAGTGTAGAGTGCTTGCCTAGCATGCATGAAGCCCTGGGTTCAATTCCTCAGCACCACATAAACAGAAAAGGCTGGAAGTGGAGCTGTGGCTCAAGTGGTAGGGTGCTAGCCTTGAGTAAAAAGAGGCCAGGGACAGTGCTCAGGCCCTAAGTTCAAGGCAAACAACCAAACAAGCCATGAATTATAGTTATGTTTTTAGAACAATTCACAGTTGACTTTTTTTTTTTTGGTCAGTCGTAGGCTTGAACTCTGGGCCTGGGCGCTACCCCTAAGCTCTGTAGCTTGAGGCAAGTGCTCTACCACTTTGAGCCACAGCAACACTTCGTTTTCTGGTAGTTATTTGGAGATAAGAGTCTCATGGACTTTCCTGCCCGGACTGGCTTTGAAGTGGGATCCTCAGATCTCAGTCTCCTGACTAGCTAGGATTACAGGTGTGAGCCACTGGTGCTCAGCTTGCTTTTTTAATTTTTTGAGACAGGGTTTCACTATGGCCTGAAATTTTATTGCTGTTATTATTTTATAGTACCCGGGCTTGAACTCAGGGCTTCATGCTTGCCAGGCAGGTGCTGCACCCTGAGCCACACCTCCAGTTTTCCCATATTCTTTGGTTTAATGACTTGAGCCTTTCTCTCCTTTCTCTCTGCTCTCTCCCCTCTCCCCACTTTCCTTTATGTTCCCATGCTTTGAATCCAAATGTTCTCTTGAACTTGATGATGTTCAGGTAAAGGAAATGGCAGCTGGTGGTCAACTCTATCTCTGATGCCCTGCACTGTCTATGGTGGGTGATGGCCTCTCTCTCAGTCTGTGACTTGATCTGTCTCCAGGAATCTAAGTTCAGGTCCACTGAGTGAGGAGGTAAAGGGACTGTGGAGGAGGGGTAGAGAAAGGTCTCTATAGCAACACTCTGCCTTTGGGGGAAATGGGACAGACAGTGGGTGACACTGGTGTCCCACATACTCCTGGAACCTGTTTCAGGAATGAAGCAAGAGGAACCCTCCCACTCTGCAGCCTCTTCCTCAGTGACAGTAGGTTCAGCTATTTTTTGACCTAGACCCCAAGATGAAGAATAAACTGGTTTTCCTATTAGGAAATCCTAAATCTGCCTGGAGTCCCAATTATTTTTATTTATTTTTATTTTGGCTTGAACTCAGCTGGGTGCTGCCCCTGAGCTCTTCTGTCAATGATAGCATTCTACCACTTTGAGCCACAGCACCACTTCAGTGTTCTGGTGGTTAATTGGAGATAAGAGTATCATGACTTTCTTGCCTTGGCTGGCCTGGTACTGCAGTCCGCAGATCTCAGCCTCATGAGTAGCCAGGATTATAGGCTTGAGCCACCAGCCCTAGCTGGTGGAATCCATTTTAAAAAAGCAAATGTGCACTCTAAAGTCACCTACAGGAGGGAAGAGACTGTGCTTTGAATGTTTCTGGGTTACTTTCCAGAATACTTGTTTAGTTCTAGTGCTTCTTCCCATTAGACTTACTACAGCTTTCCTGTCCTGGACCAGGGTGAGTCTTTATCTAATTCCCCCATCTTCCTGGGTTTTGTGCTGTATCCGACTGACAGGGTGAGATCTTGGTTTCTCAGTTCCAGGCTCCAGTCCTGGGTGTGGTCCAGACTTTCCAGTACTTTAGCCAAAGAAAGCCATCTGTGACGGAAGCCTTCCTCGGAGTGGGCCCTATATGATTAGGCATTTACTTCTAGAGATATTTATTTTACAAAAGATGACAGAGTCTTAGAGAAGTCAAGTAAACTGCCCAAGCTCATACTGCTCCTGACTTACAGACCTAGAGTTTGAATATTAAGTCCTCTGGTTTTGCTCACAAAAAAATTCTATAAGAAAATTACAGGAAAAACAGTTTTAAGACACATACTGCTGTGAAAATAGCTGTCTTCCCCATCCCACAAATTATCCTCCATGTTATTGGGCTTTTAGTGTTTTAGTATTTAGTGGCTAAGATTTAATGACTTTAGGTTTTATCAGCCGGGCTGTGTCTAATCTTCATGTGGTACATTGAAAATTGATTTCTCCTTAAAAACACCTGTAAGTATTTGATGCTCATTTGCCATTTTAATTGGACCCTGGCTTTTAAAGGAAGCCCCCAACCGTCCTATCCCAATTCACCATGTGTTCACAACCTTGAGGTTTTGGAAAGCCAGATCAAAGGCTGGGTCCTCATCCTCACCAAGAACACTTGGATGTGGTATGACCTGGAGCCAGACCTAAGATTAGCTTGATTTTTACCTTGTCTTCTTCCTCCCCCATGTGGCCAAAAGCAAAATGAGCCCCCAGAAGCACGAAATCCTGGCAATTTCAGAAACATTTCCCAATTTCTTGTGGAATTCCCCATGGAACAGTGCTCCCCTTCTCATGAATCTAGGTACTTCCCCACCTTGTGAAAGTGAGATTGACTTTCCTAATTGTGGAAGATATACATGTTTCCAAATTTTAGAAAATTTGGAAAACACAGACAACCAAAGAAAATTAAAATTATAGATAATATGACCCAGGAGAAAAAGTCTTTGTTAGACAAGGATATAATTTTCCTGACTTTAAAAAAATCTTAAAGTACATATACATGTAGCATTTATTTAAATTACAATACAATCAATCATTAATCCGCAACTAGTCATTGTATATGTCTCCTATCTCCTTTGTGTGTCCTCTGCCCAGTCTCTTTCCTTATCAGAAGTACACATTGATGTGTATTTAAATTCTTTTTTTTTTTTTTTTTTTGCCAGTCCTGGGACTTGGACTCAGGGCCTGAGCACTGTCCCTGGCTTCTTTTTGCTCAAGGCTAGCACTCTGCCACTTGAGCCACAGGGCCACTTCTGGCCGTTTTCTGTATATGTGGTGCTGGGGAATCGAACCCAGGGCTTCATGTATATGAGGCAAGCACTATTACTACTAAGCCGTATCCCCAGCCCCTCAATTCTTAAAAGTACAACTCATACCCAAGTGGTATTAAATTTTATACACACCTTTTTCTGCTTCTTTTTTTAAACCTTTTCTACTGAGCCTTTCTCCCAGTTCATCACCTTTTATCAGCACATGTAGCAGAACCGTATGCATGTATTATGGCTTATTTAATGACTCTTAAATAATAGCCATTTAATTATTTTTCCTACTTCAAGTCATCCAAGTTATTCAAGATAAGGCTGCAACATTTATGATCATTTTCTTAAGTTGAGTCCTTTGATATGGAATTTGAGGTTGTGAAATCAGTCTTGCCACGCTCTTCAAGCCAGTTACCATTGTCACTTTAGGAAGCTTCTTCAAGCCAGTTTACTGTTGTCATTTTAGAAGCCTCGGTTATCTCTCAGGTACTATTAGGTTTTGTCAAGCTGGGTCCCTGTGCTGTGCTCCTTGGTGAAGAAGATCTAGGTCTGTGGTACCTTCTTCACTTCAAAGATGCCATCAGCCACTCAGTAAGTAAAGGATCCTCAGGCCTCACAATTTTGGAGTTCTTGAAAAAGAAGAAAATTAGTCCATTTCCTTTATTATTTATTTGCTGGTATTGGGGTTTGAACTCAGAGGCTTGTGCTCTGGTTTGGTGCTTTTGCTTAAGACTGGTACTCTACCACTTGAGCCACACCTCCACTTCTAGCTTTTGCTGGATAATTGGTGTCTCACAGACTTTTCTGCTCAGGCTGGCTTCAAACTGAAATTCTCAGATTTCAGTCTTCTAAATAGCTAGGATTATAGGCATTTGGCCCCATTTCCTTTAAAGAAACAAAAGTATCAACATTAGGTTCAGGATTTTACAGTATTCTTATACTTTGAGATCAGGGTAAAAATCTTCACAGTTGGGGTGCTAGTCTCAGCTGTTTTTTAAAGTTTATGAGAGCAAAACTCCTTGAGCTATTTTTCTCTCAAAAAGGCAATATAGAATTGGAGAGGAAAATGGCACCATACAATAGGGAGGAACTGCAACTTGCTCCAACCAAATAGTGAGCTGGGAACTCCAACACCCAATGCCCTTTCAAGAGACCAGCAAACCCAACAACCAGAACAGAGAAACACAGGAAATGAAAAAGAACAAAGAAAGAAAAGCCTATAGTCTTCACAGAGCCCAAAATCTCCGGGGTACCCTCCCCACCCCAGCCCGAACAGGGCCAGGCGGAGAAAGCGACCCTGGCGCCAGCGAACGGGACTGCAGGTCGTCAGTGACCACAGAAGCAACAGTGGAAAAGTCCCGCCGTGAGTGCAGAGACCAGACAGCAGGAGCTCCATGGGCCCCAGACTGCACGCAGACTGGACCAAGCCAGGTGGCGGGGCGGGACTGAATGGCCAGGACCAGACAACAGTAAGGGAACCAGGTGCCCTGGACGTGGAGAGCAGGCGGGGGGGGGGGGGGGGGGGGGGCGGCTGCCACGGCTGCCAAACGATCGCCACACCCCAGCCCAGAAAAGCCCACAACAGCGCAAGACACACACACACAATCGAGGACTAGTAAGTTCCCCATTGCCTTCACACCACCCCCCCCCCGCCCCCAAATGAGAGATCAGCTCTGGCAGAGACCCAAAACCTGACATAGAGCTCATCACAAGGGGACAAAGAAACTAGAGTTCCCTCCCTCCGGCTCCCCATCCTGAGAGAACAAAAGAGCCCCATATCTGGTGGCTCTAGGACCCTACAGCTCCTGGGAGAACACAGGAGCTAGCAGTGGCGGAGCAGCACCCAACAAAGTGGCCCGGAGACACCTTAGGCCAGCGTCCCCCAAAGCCCCAGCTGGGGAGCCTGAATCTGCCTGCAGCAGCCCCTCCCGCCCCCATCCCCCCCCCCCCTGGCAGGGACCTGGGGAATGGTAGACATTTGACCTCCACCTGAGGTGCCCTGGTCTGCGTGGACTTTTTGAACAACAGTCACAGGCTTGCTGGTGTGCAGTACCAGCCCAGCAAGGTCACTTGAGCCTGAGCACACCCCCCCCCCCTCACAGCAGAGGTGCAGAGAGTCTGTGGGCACCAACCCACACCCAGACACTTGAACCTCCTGGGGACCATGCATACTGCCCCCACAGCAGATTCGCGAGAGGGCACAGCACCCTTCAACAATACAGGGAAGTGTGCCCCCCAAAAGAAGCACAAGAACTCACATGTATGCGTCCAGAGGGCCCGCGTGGGTCCGCGTTCTAGCCCTCCAGCTGGAGGGTCCTGCACCTACTCCCCTGCGGGAGCACACAGGTGGGCAAGCTGCCCCTCAGTGGCAACACTGTTTTCTGACAGATCTGTACAGAGTTTTTCACCCTACTGAGACCCAATACACATTCTTCTCAGCAGCCCATGGGACATACCCCAAAATAGATCATGTCATAGTCCACACAAAGAACCTCAGCAAATACAAGAGTATTGACATTATCCCATGTATTCTATCTGATCACAGTGGAATCAAGGTAATCCTCAATAACAAAGGATACCACAGAAACTACACAAATACTTGGAGGCTAAACCACTCACTGTTTTCTAACACTTGAGTCACAGAGCAAATTAAGGACGAAAACAGACCTGAAGACCAATGGAATAGAAGACCCAGAAATAAAGCCGCATTCTTACAGTCAGCTGATATTTGACAAAGGAGCTAAAGACATACAATGAAAAAAAAAAAAAAAAGCATAGCCTCTTCAACTACTGGTGCTGGGAAAACTGGGCAGCCACATATAGAAAACTCAACATAGACCCTAGACTATCATCATGCACCAAGATCAACTCAAAATGGATTAAGAACCTCAACATCAGACCTGAATCTTTGAAACTACTGAAGGACAGAGTAGGAGAGATGCGCACAGGTAGGAACTTCCTGAATATAGTCCCAGGGGCACAACAGATAGGGGGAGAGTCTCATCAAATGGGACTACTACAAAACAAAAAGTTTCTGCACAGCTAAAGTCATAGCCACCAAACTAGAAAGACAGCCAACCATATAGGAAAAAAGATCTTCACCAGCACAGCAACAGTCAAAGGCCTAATATCTGTCATCTACAGAGAAATCAAGAAACCCCCTCCAAACCCAGTAAACCAATTATTAAATGGGCAAAGGAGCTAAAGAGAGACTTTACACGAGAAGAGATAAAATGGCAAAGAAACATATGAGGAAGTGTTCAACATCCCTGGCAGTAAAGAAAATGCAAATAAAAACAACCCTGAGATACCACCTCACTCCAGTTAGAATGGCCTGTACTCTGAACTCAGGCAACAACAAATGCTGGAGGGGATGTGGGGAAAGAGGAACCCTTCTCCATTGTTGGTGGGAGTGCAAATTAGTACAACCACTTTGGAGAACAGTATAGAGGTTCCTCTAAAAGCTCAGCATAGACATACCCTATAACCCAGCCATACCACTCCTAGGCATCTATCCTGAACAACAGGTCTCAGGATATCATAAAGACATCTGCACATCCATATTTATCACTGCACAATTCACAATAGCCAAAATATGGAAACAACCCAGATGCCCCACTACAGATGAATGAATAAAAAAAAATGTGGTACCTATACACAATGGAATACTACATAGCAATTAGAAATGGTGAAATATTGTTATTCGCAGGGAAATGGTCAGAACTTGAACAAATAATGTTGAGCGAGACAAGCTTAGAACACAGAGAACAAAGGGGCATGGTCTCTTTGATATATTACTGTCAGGGTGTGTGTGTGTGTGTGTGTGTGTGTGTGTGTGTGAACAGTAGAGACCAAGTCTGCAAAACAAAAGCCTTTTCAAATGGTATTTCCACAGGTTTGGGTCAGCGACCTTACATTATGTATCTAAAACCAACTACTAAATATAAAAAGATCTAGACTAGACCTATCAGTGGATCACAACAGCTCAACAGCTATGTACATGTGATCATATAAGACTAGGATAAGCAAAAACAACTCCAAGGACACAGGAAGATTCTATTGTTGACGTTACATTTAAAGTTCTAGGTGAATTTCCTTTGGCGTATGCTACGTGGTTACTGTATATGGTTTTGGTACACTGGGTATTGTACATATGCCTACCCAATCTAGGGAAATAAAGAAAAATGATGGTGTAAGATACCACAAGAAATGTACTCACTGCCTTATTATGTAACTGTACCCCTTTTGTGCAACACCTTTTCAACAAAATTTAATTAACAATAAAGGGCAATATAGGAAAATCAGCGGGAACCTGCTCTCTGGATGATACAATCTCTACAACCCATACTGGCTGCCACTTTGGGGGTGTTTCTTTCAGGTCTGACCACAGTATCCTGCACATAGTAAAAACTGAGGAAATGCCTGTTAAAAGAAGGCTGAAGTTCCTTTCTTGATCTCAAAGCCTAAAATTATGTTGGATGCTGGGTTACCAGAATTTGGACTGAGAAGTCCTAAACTTCCCAAAAGTTTAGATCTGGTTATAGGTATAGAAGTGGGGACTGGGTGCGGATCTGATAGTGAAAGGGACTCTTGCTATGGGAATCACATGTTTATCTGGATGTAACTTTCTTCTCAGGTCCACAGAAATGGAGTATTGGGGAATGGCGTTATACAATGGTGACTTTCCTGACCACTTTCATTGTCTCCTGCATCAAGTGTTGGGAGAAATGGCAGGTCTCTCTGGATGACCGGGGAATGATGGTGCCAGGTCTTTTCTAAAGAAAGACTTTAAAAAGGTCAGGTCTGAGCCAAAGCTGAAGTTGTGGCTGTAATACTCATATGCATGTCAATCAGTACAGGTTTTGGTGTGGCTGTAATATTCATATGTATGTCAATCAGTACAAGTTTTGCTTATGGAGCTTTTAATTCCTATAGCATAAAAGTTTTCATCTCTACTAATGAATATTTTCCACATGGCAGGTAATCATATGTGCTGTGAGTACATTATTTGATTTAATATCTGGTGTAATCATCTAAAGTAGATATTATTTAGTTCTGATTCATACAGACTAGGTATTGAGAAGGTAAATTGTTTGTCCACGATTACAAAATTTGGAGTGGACACAAACACCTCCTTTGGATTCCAAAGCTCATTATTAGTCAACTAGCTTATTCAACTTTGCTTATGATACCTGACTCTTTCAGCTGAGATTTGCCAAGTACTATATTATGAGTGCCTAGCAGTATTAATCTTATGTCTTCTCTTGAAGTGCTTTATACAGAGCAGGGAATATTTGCTATTAATCAAGCAGTAGCCTGTAGTATATACTGATCACAGACTTTGTGGATTTGTTTCTCCCTAACTCTCTATGTTGAAAACTTAAGAACTTACTGGAACATTTCAAGAATAGAATACATACCTCTTCCACTTAGATTTACTAATTGTTTAATTGTAATATTTCTCGTTTTTTTCTTTCTTTCTTAGACAATTTGAGAGTTTGTGGCAAGGCACACTTCTAAATATTTCAGCGTGTATTTCCTAATAATAAGACCATGTCTGCCTAACCAAGGTAGGTCTCCCTCAGAAAACTTCCTATTGCTATGATACTAAGTCCATGTTAAAATTCCTTCCTTTCTTTCTTTTTCCATCTGCCTGCTTGTCTACCTGCCTTCTCTGGGCCTGGGTGCTGTCCTAAGCTTTTTTTGATTTTTTTGGATTTTTGCCAGTCCTGGGGCTTGAACTCAGGTCCTGAGCACTGTCCCTGGCTTCTTTTTGCTTTACCACTTGTGCCACAGCGCCACTTCCGGCTTTTCCTGTTTATGTGGTGCTGAGGAATCGAACTCAGGGCTTCATGTAGACGAGGCGAGCACTTTACCACTAGGCCATATTCCCAGCCCTGTCCTGAGCGTTTTTGTTTTGTTTTGTTTTTCCCCCTCGAGGCTCTACCACCTCTTGTTTCTTTGGTGGTTAACTGGAAGTAAGACACCTTTTCTGCCCTGGACTTTGGTCACCGTGATCCTCAGGTCTCAGGCGCCTCCAGATCACCGGCACTGGAAGCCACCTTTTTAGGCAGACTGGGCACACTTGTTTTGCGCTTTGAATTTGTCTGGTGTCTTCCACATCAGCAGAGGCAAATCACAAGCCCTGGCCGGCAGGTCGGCATCGCTGGTCCGGCGCGGTCCCGTGGAGGGCCTGGCCGGTCTCGGTTCCCGCCACCTGGCCGCCTTACACTGGGTCTCTTCCCTCCTCAGTAAGTGATCTGTAGGGTGACACTCTGGGACCGTAGGGGCGTCCTCAGCCATCGGTTAGTCCTTCCGGCTCCACAGTGAGCTCCTTCGCCGACGCCTGGGTTTCCTTCTCTAAGGAAGGCGTCCCTCGTCCTCCTCGCCTCCTTACAGCGTCACCAGCGAAGATCCGCGTGCTGTGGGGACGTCGTGTCCCTTCGTCTTTAGCATGAGGAACACTAAGGGTCACAGCCTGGAATTTTAGTCAGTCTGAAATGAAATTACCATCAAGACCCGCCAGATCCACCAGAGAACCCCGTCTGGCGCGGCGCGCCCGGCGGGGGCCCGGTCCCTCAGCGCAGGAAGCGCGTCTCCCCTCTGCGCGGTCCCCGCCCCTCCGTGGCAACAGTAGCTAGGGGCCTCGGGACGATCTCGCGAGAACGAGCCCCTTCCTGACCGTGGTCCCCGGGCCGCTCCGTACCGCCCGCCGGCCCACACCCTCCTGCGCACGCGCACGCGGAGTCGGGCAGTTGGCGAGTGTCGCCCGGCTGCTGCGCTCGGCGCCGGGACCCGCGACTCCGCGGCGCGCTCGCGTTCGGGGGCGGCAGGGCGCGCAGGCGCCGCGGGGGGGAGCGAGGCCGCGCAGGCGCGGACGGCGTTGGTTCGAAGAAGACCTTCAGCGTTGCCCTGGCGGAGCGGGCCGGGCCCTCGCGTTGTAGGTGAGGAGGAAGGCGGTGGCGGCCCGGGCCGGCGGAGGGACCGGGGAGGGGTGGGCCGCAGCTGGGCGGAGACCGACAGGGGCAGGCTAACGAGGCCGGGGACGGAGAAGCTAACGGGGCGCGGGCTGGCTCCGCGAGGGACGCTGGCTCCTGCGGGGCTGTGTTCGCCGCGTCGGGGTGGAGCCGCCGCTCCGGCCCGACCACCGGCCCGCGCGGCGGTGGGGCTGGCTTCTTCGGTGCCGGGCCGGAGGGAGGGCGGCTCCCGGGGAGGCTGGGTTCCGGAGCCCAGACCTGCTCCTCTCCCCGCGCCACCTGCCGCTCGCTCGGCCGAGGGCGGCCGGCGTCGGCGGGCGGGGCGGCTCCGGCCCGCGGGGGGGATGCTGGACGTGCAACCCGAAAAGCAGGGGGACCGGAGGGGGCTCGTCCTCGACTGTCAAGCGGGAGGTTGTGTGAAGTGGCCTCTCGCGCGCGGGGCTCGGCGCGGGGCGCGGTGCACGTCCACAGCAAGTGCATTCTGTGGAGATAACAGAAATGCGGTTGTAGTCGTGCCCTCGAGTCACGCTGGCTTCCTGTCACCTCTGTTTTTGCTTGATCACACCAGCAGTGCATTCCCCTCCATATCATGGGCCCGAAATGGGCACAAGTGAGATCAGTAGTAAACCGAGCCAGCTACTTGGCCTGTGCAGAGGATCTGGTACTGGTTTTGAAAAATAAAGCGAAATGCTGAATGATCTATATATGGATTCTTCTTAATATTTCAATGTCTCTTGTGACAGTATGAAAAGCCAGATTAAAGCTTTAAACACTCCTATTTAAGTAGATACTAACTCTGTGTCTATACCGACCTCCAAACTTGTGGCCTTGTGGCAAAGTTTTAACAGACTTCAGCAGTATCAATTGTGATTATAAAGAGCAATAACATCAAATTGGAACTGAGAACATGCGAAAAGTCCAGAATTCATCATTTCAGCATAAGGGATTACGTTGTAAAATAATTGTTCTGGAAGTGAACTATGAAACACCCTGTAGCTTATTGCAAAGTTTTGTTATGGTTTCAGTCACTTCATCTATATCACTCTTTGTACCTTACTGCTTTATTTTCTATGCTGGGAAATCAAATCCAAGGCCCCACACCTACTAAGCAAGCACTCTACCACCGAATTATGCCCCCTGTCCTCTTTTCTCTTAACTTTGTGTGGATGTGTGCTGGTACTGGAGCATGAACTCAGGGCCTGAGTGCTGTCCCTGAGCTTTCTTGTTCAAGGCTGACATCCTATTCCTTAAGCCACAGCTGTTCTTCTACTTATTTGCTGGTTGATTGGAGTTAAGAGTCAGTCTTTTCCTGCCTGGCCTGGCTTGGAATTATGATCCTCAGATTTCAGCTCTCTGAGTAGCTAGAATCGCCACCAGCACACAGCTCATATATGTATCTTTTATACTATACTCTTTTTTCTTTATGTCATAGTCTCTGCCATATGTGACAGGCTCAGGGTGAAGCACAGACTTAAAATGAAGTACATCATAGGTGTATGTTCATTTATAGGCAGAAACTTAGAAGTTAAGAGCTGGGCTTAAATAAATAGCTTATATATGTATTTAAATAGTTTTTGACTGTGTAGATATATAGTTCAGACATACTAATCAAAAGGGCTGGCTGATACTCTGGATTTTTCTGGTATGTAAAATCCTGCTAGTGGGACTGGTTGTGGTGGTTCTGTAATTGTTTAGACATAGCTTTTAAGTCTGCAGTAGGGAGTAGATCATAACCAGCTGCAGGATAAGCTTTTCCTTTATACCTTTATACAAAGGTAAAGGAATGTTGTGGTAAAGGAATGTAGTGCCTGGTAGTATTGGTGGCTCTGGAGAATTTGATGTGAGGGTCATACTGGTAGTAGAAAAAAGCTGGGTAACTATGAAGACACAAAACCAAAGCACCTTGGGTTTCCAATTTAAGTTCACACCATGTTTTAGCCTAATATGTGGGTTAAATTATAACACTTTAGGAGGAGCTTTGGGAGAAAGACTATTCTGGGTAAATATATTCTATTGTCATAATTTTTAAATTAAAATTTTTAATTAGAGTTATAATTTTTTTGAAACAGTACCTCTTACTGCAGCTCAAGCTGCCCTTGAATTTTTGAAACTCATGTCTCAGTCTCCTGAGTAGCTGGGATTACAAGCACTAACAAGCACTATTGTGTGACCTCTTCTTTTTCTTTCTTTTTTTGGTTGGTTATGTGACTTGAATTCAGGGCTTGGGTGCTGTCCCCCTTTGAGCCACAGCTCCACTTCCAGTTTTCTGGTGGTTAATTGGAGACAAGAACCTCATGAACTTTCCTGCCAGGGCTGGCTTTGAACTGTGATCCTCAGACCTCAGCCTCCTGGGTAGCTAAGCTAAGTATAAGCCACCAGCACCTGGCATGTAGCTTCTTTTCAGTGGTGTTAAGAATTGAATGCAGGCCCTGGTGTTACAGCCCTTTTGCCACTATGTCTTCAATCCCAGCCCTGAGGCTTTTGATTGCATATAAAACTACATGGTTCCTTAAAAAACTGTATGGTTCCTTCAAAATTATACTTTGTCTCTTTTTGCAGCCTTTTGGCTGTATGACAGGTTTTTCTAAGGTAAGTTTTGCATTTTACTAAAAAAAGAAGTCTAGTTTAACAAAGCATCTTTTTCAGACTGAGAACTTTGCATTCTGTGGAATTTAATCAGAAAGATAGATGACCTCTGAATCTCATGAGGGAAGTTTTAAGTTCTGAAACTCTGGAAAGTTTTTCTAGGAGAATTCATCCTTTGAATTCTTATTGCAATAAGTGCATAAATGTTAGTGACAGGGAAGAGGCAGAGACTGTGCCTCATATGATCAAAGAGTAGACATGCAGTGAATGAATGCATACTAAATGATATATATATGTGTATATATATATATATATATATACACACACATATATATGTATATATTTTTGCCAGTCCTGGGTGCTGTCCCTGAGTACTCTACCACTGGAGCCACAGCACCATTTCCAGCGCTTTCCGAGTAGTTTAATTGGAGATGAGTCTCATGGGCTTTCTTGCCCAGGCTGGCTTCGAACTGAGATCCTCAGATCTCAGCCTCCTGAGTAGTTAGGATTACAGGGGTAAGCCACCAGCACCCAGCTAAATGAATATTCTTTGCTTTCTTTCCTTTAAAAGATATGTGTAACACACCGACTTACTGTGACCTAGGAAAGGCTGCCAAGGATATCTTCAACAAGGGATATGGTAAGTAGGCTATTGGAAATGCCAGGTTTGCCTAAGGGTTAGTGTTGAAGGCCTGCTGTGTATAGGATACTATTAGCAAAATAAGGGTAAGTAAACATTAATCTACTTCACAAGCTTTAAGGGATAATTGTTAACAGGCTATTAGATTTCATTCTCTAAAAGAGTCTCTTGTAGCGTGAAAAACAATTATATACATATGCATTTGTATATACATGTACATATTTAATATTGTCTGTAACATGAAGAAATATATATAATATTTATACCTCCTTTGGCTAGCCTTGGGGACTACTACCCCTGTGATTTTTTTTTTCCAGTTTGTTTTCATGAAGGTAAAGATAAAACCAGACATATTCTTAGGTTTAAATTTACTTTTTTATGTTGTACACATTTGACTTTTTTTAAACTACTAATATTTATTATATTTGAACTTTGTGTATCATATCACATCAGCATCATATCATCTGGTAAGTTTCATTCTCAGAATTCTTTTTTGGTGCTGGTACTGGTGCTTGATCTCAGAGCTTGGGTGCTATCCCTGAGCATTTTTGCCCAAGGCTGGCACTCTGCCACTTGAGTCACAGTTTCACCTATAGCTTTCTGGTGGTTAGTTGGAGATAAGAGACTCACTGACTTTTCTCCTTGGGCTGGTTAGTTTCCTGAATAGCTGCAATTATAGTCACTAGCCACTGACTGACAATTTTTTCATTTATTTAAAAATTTGAAGTATGTCTTTTTTCATTTTGAGGGGATTTAAAATTGCTCTTAGTTATAATTCAGTTGTAATTGAACAAAAATACTGTGTATTCTCCTATGCATGGTACCATGTACTATTTTCATAATTTTTGAGTTAAAAAAACTGGAATGCTACATTTTGTGCATTACTTTGTTTTTGTGTGTTTGTGTCTAGGGTTTGGCATGGTCAAAATAGATCTGAGAACCAAGTCTTGTAGTGGAGTGGTGAGTACCTAGTACATTTTTGATAGATGTAATTAACCTAAAGGAATTTGTTTTAAAATCACTGATCCGTTATGTAAAGTAGTAGACTTTGGCACTGTGCTATCTCCCATATAGCTTAGTCCTACTCTCACAAATTAGACAGTGAGGTTGAATTCTGGGGGAAATACTTTGTGCCTGTAATGTAAATAAGTATTCTGCATATTGCTCTTAGAAGTTATAGAGTATCAATAAACCCCTTCTTTTGTACAATTAATATATATAGCAAAGAAGATAGAATATCATATTTCATGAGTATGTATATAGATACTAAACTTATTTCTACTATAATGGAAATGTAAAGTTTGTCTTTTTATCAAATTTTAATCTGTTTCTCATGATTAAATGAAATGTAAAAATAAGATACATTTGTACATATGTGCATGCAGATTATTCTACACTTCTTTTTTTTTTTTTTTTTGTCGTGGGGCTTGAACTCAGGGCCTGAGCGTTGTCCCTGAGTTATTTTGCTTACTGCCAGCATTCTACCATTTTGAGCCACAGCACAGATGGGAGTCTGCTTTGTTCTCATAACTCAATATTATTTCCATGGCTTGGCCCACTGACCACCCTTCCCTTAGGGGATCTTTCTTAAATTCTCCAGCCCAATCTTGAGCCCAGAATCTTAATCCAAATGTGAAATTCCAAATTCCCCTCCCCCATCCCAGGTGATAGGCACCTGAACTCCTAGAAGCTTATGGGGCAGAGGACTTAAACAATAGGTTCCTGGACCTACCAGATCAGTTCAAATAACTAAGGAGACTCTTTGAACTCTCTAGCTCTCTGTGACCCTGCCCCCTAACCATGGCCCTACTTAAGCCCTTCCACCCTTGCCGTCATTATGCCTGCTTCATGTCTCCTCCATTGAAGTTGATTTGATCTGTTGAAGCTGTTTTCTGCTTTTTCTTTATTTGAATACCCTCATGACTCAGTTTCCTAACAAGGACTGGTTTTCTGGTAGTTAATTGGAATTTCCTCCCTGGGCTGGAACCAGGATCCTCAGATCTCAGCCTCCTGAATAGCTAGGATTATAGGCTTTCTACACTTAAAAAAATTTTAATTTCATTGTCAGTGTGATGTACAAAGGGGTTACAGTTATATATGTAATATTCTACACTTTTAAACTGATGTTAACTTTTCTGAGTGGAAGTTAAGAATATAAGTAAAGAATATAAGTGAAAGTAAAGAATATATTGACAAATTTTCAAAGTTATCAACCATAGCTCTTTCAGTAAGTCTCTGCAAATAGAGCAGTTTTATTAATTCACCTTATTTTGATTTTTCCTTATTGGCTGCACGTTTTGTTGGTATTTACCTATTCAAACCATGCAAATTTTATTTTTTAATATAATTTAATTAGAAGGATATAAAGCATGTGAAATCCATTGGTGTTTTGTACAGAGTACAACCTTGGTTTGATACTGTCATTCTGATTTTTTTCTACCATAAGTGGATAAATGAATATATGTGTATTATCTGCCTTAATAAGGTGGGCATATTATGTGTATGATTCTGATTAAAATAGAAAAGTTATATGCATTTTGATTAGGTTTTGAAATTTGTACAAGTTTGTGTTACAAAAGTCAACAACTAAATTTTCTCTCTCTATCATGCTGCTGTGGTATGGTAATACTTATTCAGATGGTAAGGAACAAATGCTAGTTTATGTGCATGTTTTTATGGTTGCTTTTGGTTTCTGTACTGGCTTAAAATAATTTTTATTCATTGTTCCACGTTTCTTAGATTATATCTTGGTGTTTTTATTGTATATTACCTAATTGACAGTAACATTTTTGTTGCTTACTGACATTTAATATAGACCTGAAAATGTCATATGCAAATAAGAGTTTTTACCTGATCACATTGTGAAGTTAGAACAAAACTGAATTAGAACAGAAAGGATGAAGACATGTTGCCTATTCTATCACCTTAATTTTGTGTATACAGTTTTCCTAACACCAAAATAAAGATTTACATCTGCTATGCTTGTCATATTTGTGGATGATAAATGTAAAAATACCCAGCACTGGATAGTTGGAGCTACTAAAAGAAAAAAAGTTGCTCACATTAAAGAATTACATTAACTGTTAAACATGACTAATATTTTATCAGTTTTTGGTAAGGCCTTGCTCTAAGTGTGCAGCATGATACTCCTTTGAAAGCTTTCTGTGTCTTGCTGATAGAAGATCACAATCTACTACTGTTTCATTGCCTGTGGACTAGAGTTGGGCCGTGGTGTTTGGTAAAGGGAGGTTCATATTGGAGGCAGTGAGACAGAACTGCTCAGGTTTGGCAGCTCTGTATTGCTTTTGGCAGTATTTCAGAAGTGCTCCTTGAAAAGAGGGCCAGTCAACTTGGTTTTTTTTTTTTCTTGACAGACATAGATTACCCATGACAGGTGTTGACTGTTTCTCCCTTCTTGGGAAAGGTCTATTTTTAATTGCTGATTGTCATATGACTGAGGGACACTTAAATTGGAAGAATATACTGAAGGCATTCAAATAGGAGCTATTTGATAAAAGCACTTTAGAAGACCACAGGCTAGTAGAGGGAAGTGGGATAAATTATTTTGAAAATAGACCATTGTAAATACTGAAAGTAGTTACCTTCAAAGTTTTACAGATAGCTTTGGGGACAAAGGCAGTACTTAATTCCACTTTATGCTTGGAAATTGTTAAAATGGTAAGCTTTATATTAAATGCATTTTTCCTCCCCTATCTGCCTTTGTCTATCTTGCAGAGCGGGGGATCAAACACAGGATCTTTCACAAATTAGGCAAGCACTCTACCGCTGTGGTATATCCCCAGATCATTAAAATAAAGTTTTCAAAAAGCATCAGGTAGAGACTATAGCTCAGTGGTACGGTACTTCCCTAATGTGTGTAAGTACTGGGTTTGACCCATAGTGAAACTCAAGAAAAAAGATGAGATGATATAGTGTTTGGGGTTTTGTGGATCTTAAATTTGATAATAGTGTGAAATGTATTACAGACAACTGATCATCTCTACAGGCCATTAAAGAAAAATGTTTAAGAAAAATGTTTTAAGTATTTTTGTCTTTTTAGAAAAGACATTTGTTTATAGAAATACTTTTCTGCTAGCTGGGTGCTGGTGGCTCACATCTGTAATCCTAGCTACTCGGGAGACTGAGATTTGAGAATTGTGGTTCAAAGCCAGCCCAGAAAGGAAAGTCCATGAGACTATCTCCAACTAACTTCCAGAAAACTGGAAGTGGAGCTGTGCTTCACAGTGGTAGAGCACTAGCCCCGAGCAGAAAAGTTCAGGGATGGCGATCAGGCCCTGAGTTTGGGTCCCATGACCAACACACACACACACGTTTTTCTGCTGAAGAGTTTAAAATATCCATTTAAAAAGCGATAATGAATGGAAAAATAAATATCACCCTAGGGTGAAGCAATAGAAAGATGTAAAACTGGTTGAAATACTTAAAAAGAGAAAAAGCAGGAATTGTGTTGCTGTAGAGAAGGGCTGTGGTGAAAAGTTAATTGTGTTGGTTTCTGATGCAGTTGAACACTACTTTGTAAATGTTTTCTATTTGGTGAGGTTGTTTTAAAGTGATAAGTTTTTCTTACCAGGAGTTTTCTACTTCGGGTCATGCATATACTGATACAGGGAAAGCGTCAGGCAATCTAGAGACCAAGTATAAGGTCTGTAACTATGGACTTACCTTCACCCAAAAATGGAACACAGACAACACTCTTGGGACAGAGATCTCTTTGGAGAATAAGGTAAGAGAAAGTGTCTGAACTCGCAGTTCATTATCTCTGGCACTTTGAATGATGAATAAGCCTCAAATCTGAATGAGACCATACAAACCTGTATACTAGCTGTATTTATTCTCTGTGTGTGTGTGTGTGTGTGTGTGTGTGTGTGTTGTTTCTAGAAAATAAGGCTTTGATTGTGAGTATGCTGTCTCATTGCATCTTTATTCTGACCAGTGCTGTTTATTTTGTTAAATAGCCAAATCTCTCCTGAATAAAATAAACTACTTATAGTAAGCTTGGTTTTGTGATCAATGCAAAATTGGCTCTACAGAAGATTGTTCCTAAAATTCTTTAATGTTTTCATGGAGAAAATATATTAGCAGATATGTGTCAGGTGCTCACTTTGTACAGGGCACTGTTTTTTAAGGTATGTCTGTACACTCATTGGCAAATATAGATAATAAACAGGTTCAGCTGAATAAATTGTCTTGTTAAGGGTTCTGTCATCTCATTACAGTAATTTTAAGAGGATAGCAAGATTATAATTTTCTGCTGATCTTGGAGCTTGAACTCAAGGTTTGGATACTTTCCTTGAGTTTTTTTTTGCTGGTCTTATGGTTTGAACTCTGGGTCTGGGATCTGTCTCTGAGCCTCTCTGTACTCAAGGTTAGTGCTCTACCACTAGAGCCACATCTCCATTTCTGGCTTTTTCTGAGTAGTTTATTGGAGATAAGAGTCTCACAGACTTTCCTGCCCAGGGTTGGCTTTGAACTGTGGTACTCAGATCTCAGCCTTCTGAGTAATTAGGATTACAGGTGTGAGCCACCGGTGCCCAGCTGTTCCTGAGCCTTCTTTTTTTTGTTGTTGGTCATGGGGCTTGAACTCTGGGCCTGGGCACTGTCCCTTAGCTCTTCAGCCCAAGGCTTGTACTCTGCCACTTGAGTCACAGCACCACTTCCAGTTTTCTGGTGGTTAATTGGAGATAAGAGTCTCATGGACTTTCCTGCCCGGGCTGGCTTTGAACCATGATCCTTCCTGAGCTTTTTAGAGAAATATTTTTTATAGGAATATTTTTCTGCTAGCTGGAAGCTGGTGGCACACGCCTCTAATCCTAGCTACTCAGGAGGCTTACAGAAGAGCTACTCTACCACTTGAGCCACAGCTCCACTTCTGGCTTTTTGCTGGTTGATTGGACATAATAGTCTCATAGACTTTCCTGCCCTGGCTGGCTTTGGACTGTGTTCCTCAGATCTCAGCCTCCTGAGCATTTAGGATTGCTTACAGACTTGGTGGCAAGATTATTAGTCATGTGGAATTCTGTTCTTTTTGTGCTATATTATATATTACTTGCTGTAGTAGGATTTAGTGTTATGTTGTAACCACTCTTCTTCACTTTTTGTGCCATTACTAGGACTTGAACTCATGGCTTCATGTTCTCACTTTGCCTTTTTACTCAAGGCTAGTGTTCTACCACTTGAGCCTCAGCTTCACTTTGGGCTTTTTGGTGGTTAACTGGAAATATAAATGTCACAATCTTTCCTGCTCGGGCTAGCTTTGAGCTGTGATCCTCAAATCTTATCTCCCAGGCATGAGCCATTGTTACCCAACTTTTCTCTTTCTGAGTTTCCCAGGCTAATCTAGAATTCCTGGGTTTAACTAAAGGTTCTTCTTAAACCATAAGGATGTGGAGCTAAGGGGAGAAAGAATTAAGGGGATAGGGAAAGATGGGAAGTAAATTATAATTTAGTATGTGGCTCTTTGTAATGACTTTCTTTTTGGTGTTATTACAGGCATCGTCAGCAAATTTTAGAATGTTTTTTGAGTCAAAAGATTGAAAATTACTAATTGTTAATTTTAAATCTTTATTTTTCAGTTGGCTGAAGGGTTGAAACTGACTCTTGATACCATATTTGTACCGAACACAGGGTAATTATCCAAGCCCTATTTTCTGAATTGTTTTGAGCTTAGTGTTTTTACACTAGAGTTGCAATAAAAAGTGTAGAGGTAGAACTCAGGAGGCTGCTGTTAGAAACACTGAGACCCATTTATATAGAGATAAAAGAGTAACCCCCATTTGAAAATTGAACAGGTGAACAAGAATTTATAAATATATTCCAGAGAAGCACATCATATAAAAGGTTTAAGATCTAGAAAATCTGTGTCCTTAGCTATATCCTAAGTTTCCTAACGATTGAGGGGTATGATACTCTGCTGAGAAGGTAGTTTCTTAGGAGTATAATCTGAATGTATAACACTTTCACTTATTAGGTTTCTTAGCCTTTACAAAGCCACTCAGCCCCTCAATGTGTGAAAATTAGGGATTATGTTATGTCCTATCATACTAACATGGTCCCTGATGTCAGAAGGATGGAGGTGTTATGTAAATGTAAAGTGGATTTTTTCACTATAACAAGTTCTTACAATAAAATTTTTTGTCTCTTTGGTCAGGTACCAGAGCTTGAACCAGGCCTTCACATTCTTCTCAAAAAGTATATTTCTGGGGCTGGGAATATGGCCTACTAGTAGAGTGTTTGCCTCATATACATGAAGCCCTGGGTTTGATTCCTCAGCACCACATATATAGAAAAAGCCAGAAGTGGCGCTGTGGCTCTAGTAGTAGATTGCTAACCTTGAGCATAAAGAAGCCAAGGGACAGTGTTCAGGCCCTGAGTTCAAGCCCCAAGACTGGCAAAAAAAAAGAAGGTATACTTCTTTCCATATAGATTAATAATGTGCTTTGAGTGTTACTTTTTGTGGCATTTGGGAACATTTAAAGAGATCCAATTTTTTTTTGTGTGTGTGTATGTGTATGTGTGTATACATATATACGCATGTGCACCTATGCATCTGTGTTGGTTCTGGGGCTTGGATTCAGGGCCTGTGCTCGGTCTCTGAGGTTTTTTTTTTTGGTCATGGGGCTTGAATTCTGGGCTTGAGTGCTGTCCCTGAGCTCTTCAGCTCAAGGTTAGCACTCTACCACTTGAACCACAGCATCCACTTTTTTTTTTCTGGTGGTTAATTGTCTTACAGACTTTCCTCCCCAGGCAGCTTTTAACCACGGTCCTCAGATCTCAGCCTCCTGAGTAGCTAGGATTACAGGCATGAGCTACCAGTGCCCAGCTGTCCCTGAGCTTTTTGTGCTCAGGGCTAGTGCTCTACCACGTGAGCCACAGCTCCACTTTTGGCTTTTTTGCTGCATAATTTGAGATTAAGGCTCTTACAGACTTGCCTACCCTGGCTGGTTTCTAACTTCGACCCTCAGATCTTAGCCTCCTGAGTAGATAGGATTACAGACATGAGCCACTGGCATCCAGAAAGTTCTGATTTACATATCTGTAAGCATTAGTTTGGTATTAAAGTATCTTAATTTTTTCTTATGTTTTTGTATATGTATTTATTTGACAATGTTGTATACATATTTATGGGGTAATACAAAGTTTTTCAATACATTTGTACATTGTTCAAATCAGGGTCAGCTTATCTATTCAAACATTCATCTTTTGTAGTGAAAGCCTTCAAATTCCTTCTAGCCTTTTTGAGATAATACAGTTCATGTTCTGTATTGTCTGTACTGTACAACAGAACATTAGGACTTATTTTTCGAGTCTAGCTATAACTTAGTACCCACTGACCATCCTTCTGTTTCTCAAAGTTGTTCATGTTTTTAGGAAATTATCAGATACCTTATTACTTAGGCTTATAGTGAGGAATATATAGCAGCAGTATATCCATTTCTAATCTTAAACATATTTTAGAGCTAAGTCATGTGAAACATTTTTATCAAATGTATGCCATCTACCAAAGTAATATTTATAATGGAAGAGAGAGTCTTACTATAAAGATTCCATAGTAGAAACTCATTTTTGGTCTCATTTTTTTTTTTAATAGGAAGAAGAGTGGGAAATTGAAGGCCTCTTATAAACGGGATTGTTTCAGTCTTGGCAGTAATGTTGATATAGATTTTTCTGGACCAACCATCTATGGCTGGGCTGTGTTGGGTTTTGAAGGTTGGCTTGCTGGCTACCAGATGAGTTTTGATACAGCCAAATCCAAACTGTCTCAGAATAATTTTGCCCTGGGCTACAAGGCTGCAGACTTCCAGCTGCATACTCATGTGTAAGTGTCATTTATGCCTTTATGGCCAGGGCAGTTCCCCCCAGTTTCTGGTCATATACATAGTGGAGTGTTAGAGTGATGGTAATGTACTCTGGTGGATACTCAGCCTTGCTGTGCTTGCTGGTTTTTACATTTTTATTATTTTTTTTGTGTTAGTCATGGGGCTTAAGCTCAGGTCTTGGATGCTGTCTCTGAGATATTTTTCAAGGCAAGTACTCTACCACGTGAGCTAGAGCTCCATTTCTGGCCTTCTTGTTTTGTTTTGTTTGGTGGTTAATTGAGGATGTAAGAGTATCTTGGACTTTTCTGCCCAGTTGGAAGCCATTCCAACTACAGTCCTCACATCTCAGCCTCCTGAGTATCTAGAGTTACAGGACTGAGCCACCACTGTCTGGCTTGCTGACAAAGCAAAGCATTATTAGAAGGCTTGTACATTGAGTTCATGGTATTGTGCTACTGGCAGTTACTGACCGCAGCCTTATCCAGACTTTAGGAAGCTCTAGAATTTCTAGAGCTACCCTAGGGCATGTGTTACTCCCCTGATAAAAGGGACCCTTTGGGGATACTCTGTTTCTGTGTTATCCATATAAGGAGCATATCTAGAAGCAGATGTTTGGACCACTAAGAACAGTCAGCAAATTGATTTGAGTCTACTGGAATTTGCCCAGTAATTCTGTGGAGGCTTTTAGGTATCCTTGGTCAGAATCAAGCTACCCCTACTGCATGTAAAAGTTACAGTAATCCTCAACGCAGTCCTGAGTTTCAGTTACTCAGGCTGTACTCTGTTGACCGAGTGAACTTGAACTTTTAAATTGTATTTTATCACTTGCCTATTGGACACTGCAACTGTACTAGGAAGCAGAAGCAAAGAGCAAGTTATGTTATATTCTTATTGTTATATTCTTATTGAATTGTACATGAAGTATTTTAATTCTGTAAAAGAGATCCTGTTTACCTGAAGTACCTGAATAGTTAAAACATGTCTAAGAAATTTACATTATACAGAGGAACCAAGTAAATTAGAACCATGTGTTCATATATTTTTAATTTGATATTTATAAGTTGCAAGCTGGATTTCATTTCTTGTTTAGCAGCCATTTATGCTGGAAGTTGGCTGAAATCTAGTTGCAAAGTAGACTCTCCATTTAAATAACCTTAGAATTTAATTTCCATGTGATAAGGAAGAATGGTATGGACTAATACTTATGACTACTTCTTACTCCATGAGGACAGGAATGATGGCACTGAATTTGGAGGCTCCATCTACCAGAAAGTTAATGAGAAGATTGAAACATCAATAAATCTTGCATGGACGGCTGGTAGCAACAATACTCGTTTTGGCATTGCTGCTAAATACAGGCTGGATTGTAGAACTTCTCTATCTGTAAGAATATGCTTCCAGATTGGATCTGCTCCTAGATTTTCATCCAGTTGTAAATGAATGTTGAGATACAGTTGTGGTTTCATGTTTTTTTAATTAACTAATGAGCTAGCTCATTAAGCATTAATGTAACTGGTTTGTTGTGCCTAAAGGCAAGAAATGTAGGTTCTAGCCCTAGTTTCTCTTATTTGATTGTGGTTTTAATTTATCCTTTGGCCTCAGCATTTTCTTTTCTGAAAACTCATAGGATTAGATTATTATGTCTATGACTATCATTCTTAAAAGTACTAACAGAATTGTGCTCTTAAACATCTGGTACTGTGCGAAGGTTTTTATTATTATCTCATTTAATCTTCATAAACTTCTTCATGTGGCGAAAGTGTTATTCTCATCCAGGATTTCCTGAGGCCTAGAAACTAGGTTAAGACCATGTAGTAAGTGCTAAGGTCTGAACCCTTTATTTTTCCTGTGTCAAAGTCATATACTGGCATCTCAAAGAACTCAGTACACAGGTTGCTTGATTGCACAGTGTGCTTAAAGTTTTTACTGAAGGCCTTTAAGAGATTTATTATTCTCACAATTCCTACCTTTCCTGCTAGTCCTACTGACTTTGGATTTATCTTTTATCTATTCAGTTTTCAGTTTTAGTAATTCTAGATTGAACACAAGGTGCTTTTTAGCTTTGGAAACTTTATGTGTGAAATAGTTTCTTGGACTTTATATTGTGAAATTGATTGTTTTCTGTTTCCATCTCTTAATCTTAGGCTAAAGTAAATAATGCCAGCCTGATTGGACTGGGTTATACTCAGACTCTTCGGCCAGGTATGTTAAGGGAATTAACAGGGGGTTAGGGTAGAAAGTGATAGAAGACTAATGGGAATAATCTAGAACAGCTTACAATAAGCATGGGACCTTGACTTTGATTGTTTTGTAGCAGACTATTTGCAATTTTTAGGCAGAAAGTCTGGGAACTTAGAAAGCCTGAATATTCCTGTATATAATCAATATATGCTTGCTCTTGCCTTGGGGTTTGCTGTTCACTCATTCTTAATCCTAACCCCCAAATAAAATTCTTTGTGATGCTCTGCTCATTATAGACCACAGGCTTTTAGACAGTCTGTGCTGATTTAATGTAGCTTATTCTAGCCATTGACTTTACTCAGAATTTCTACAGAATTCTGTCTGATGATAATACTATTAAATATAAATACTGGTGTTTTCTTCTTTTTAGGAGTCAAACTGACCCTTTCAGCTTTAGTCGATGGGAAGAACTTCAACGCAGGAGGGCACAAGGTTGGGTTGGGATTTGAACTGGAAGCTTAGGTTGATTTGTGAGTAGAGCATCAGATTTGTCCCTGCAAGTGAAGAGAAATGAACCCACTATGTTTTGGCCTTAAAAATTCTGTGAAATTTCAAAAGTGTGAACTTTTTATTCTTCCAAAGAATTGTAATCCTTCCCACACTGAAGTCTAGAGATTACAAATCCATCTTAAGGGAGGTCCTTGAAGGCATGCCTGGAAGTTGTCACGTGTGTGCCACATTTCAATTGAGTTGTGCAGTGTTAATTTAAATGTGTTCCTCAGCGACGATGTAGTGTCATGTTACAGGAAGTGACCTGGCCCTCCAGTTTGCACATCACGCCCTGCATGTCCCACACTTTCCCATGACCTTTTCATACATTGGTCTCTGTGCTATAGTGGAATCTTTGGTTTTGCATCAGAGTAAAATAAAATAAACCCATCACATTTGGAACATAACTGCTTATCTGATTTACTAGTGGTGGCTTTTTAAATATTTGGTGTGATTTGTTTTGAGAAATACTTTCTTAGGTGGGGCTCAGGTTTGAAGTGTTATATCTCAAATAGCTCTGCTACTGCCTGTCCCTTGCCCTTCTGTTTCCCTCCCTCTACTTAAGGGGCAGAGAGTAGCTCTGGTCTGCTGAGGAGTACATCTGAGGAGGACCTGGATTCTTACAGTGGGGTGCTAGGGAGTGTCACACTGATAGTGTCACAGACTGCTGAGAAGTCTCCCTCCAGGGTATGAGTTGGTGAGATGAGGCAATGGGAAATACAATTGGGGGAGATTGGAAAGGGAAGAGATATGAATAGGATGAGGTCATATGGGGTACAAGAAGCATCTGTGGCTTTTCTAGGTCTTCAGAAAAAATATATATACTTTGTGGGGGTCCTAGGGTTTGAACTCAGGTCCTTGAGCTTGCTTATCAGGTGCTCTTGCTGCTGAGCAGCCCTGATTTTTTTCTTTTTGTTGATTATTTTTGGGATAGGCTCTTGCTTCCTGCCCAGAAGTGCACGTGGGTGCAACCTACCAATGTTAGGTTTCCTATTGTGGCTAGGATAGCAGGCATGTGCACTGGGCCTAGCTTTCAGTTAAGAAGAAATTCTCAGGAAATTTTCTACCTGAGCTAGCCTTAAACTATAATCCTTCCAATCTCAACCTTCAAAGTAGGTAGGATTACAGGTTTGATGCCTGGCTCAAAACAAAAAAAATTACCACTAACATAATTAAAGGAGGAGGTACCAATTCAGAAGAGAAGTGAATAACTAATTTCTCAAGGCCAATTAAAACCATCTTAAGTGGGATTCTTGCTAAATTAAAAAAATACACAATGTGCAGACTATTAGAAATTCAGATAATTTAGAAGTAAATTAAAATGGAAAATTTCATTTTCCAGTCCTTACTACCACTCTTATGTATGTCCTTGCACATTTTTATTAGTGTCTTTAGAAATTTCATAGATAGAAAGTGGTAAAGGGCATATCTTATTTTGAAATATACTTTTTTCTTTTGTGCCTGTACTGGGACTTGAACTCGGATCCTTGCACTCTCACTGAGTGACCACGCTGGCTAACCACTTGTTCCGTTAAGATGGGGTCTTGTGGGCTGGGAATATGGCCTAGTGGCAAGAGCACTGGCCTTGCATACATGAAGCCCTGGGTTCGATTCCTCAGTACCACACATATAGAAAATGGCCAGAAGTGTTGCTGTGACTCAAGTGGCAGAGTGCTAACCTTGAGCAAAGAGAAGCCAGGGACAGTGCTCAGGCTCTGAGTTCAAGGCCCAGGACTGGCAAAAAAAGAAAAAAAAAACAAACAAAAAAAAGATGGGGTTTTGTTTCTGCCCAGGCTTCTCTGGAAGCACACTCCTTTTGCTCTTTACCACCTGAGTAGCAGGGATGACAGCTTGGGCTCTGTGTATTTACAGAGTAAATATTTGTTCACTTCTCTACAGTGTCAGCAGTACTGTTGACAGACTCAAATTTTTATCAGTTTTACAGATGAAAAATTTTTTTTTTTGGCCAGTCCTGGGCCTTGGACTCAGGGCCTGAGCACTTTTTGCTCAAGGTTAGCACTCTGCCACTTGAACCACAGCGCCACTTCTGGACATTTTGTGTATATGTGGTGCTGGGGAATTGAACCCAGGGCTTCATATATACGAGGCAAGCGCTCTTGCCACTAGGCCATATCCCCAGCCCCGAAAAGTAATATTTTAAATGTACACTTCCCTAATGATCAGGGTGAGCAAACCATTTTCACATTTATTGACCATTTGTAGTTCTCATTTGTCAATTCCCATTTCTTGTTTCCAATTGGGTTCTCCTAAAATAGTCAGATTTGCTTGTTGAAAAATTCCAGTGCACCATCAATTCCCTTACTACCACCAAAGCCTGTCATAACTTTACTAGACTATATAGTTTACCCAAAGTATGGGTAAGTGAGTAGTAACTAGCAATCATTTATATTGGAAAAACAGCTGATACCAATCACATATGTTTTCTTTGATATTATTGGTGTGGGTTGTACCACCATTGCAGGAGGTGAAACAGTAAAATGGGTGAACTGTTACTTAGTTCTGTTTTAATAGCCCTGTGTTTTACTGGTGAATCCTGCATATGTAGTGTGCACACTGGGACCCACACTGGGATGTTTGGGGGAGGGGGGAGCTCTCTGGGAGCCAGCCAGCTACTGTGTGCTCAGCTGACGCTCTGCTGGGCAGCTCTCTTCAGTCCAGTGTGAGTAAGGCTAAGGGAGAAGGAACGAGGGCAGATGACGGAGATGTGCTGATAAGACACACCTTTAATTATCTGCTGAGGCTGATTGTTATTTATAACCTAAATGAGATGAACATTGTTATATGTTCGTGTCTCCTTCCCTTAAGCTTTCTTTTAAATGATTTAATTGATAATGCAGATTCAACCACATTTTTTGGTACAGAAATGCAAATATGAATGTAAGTATTAAAAGTGCAGACTACATTGAGTTGTGGCTGGCTAGGAATGTACTGAATGTGCTCATCGCTGAAGGTGCCACTAGGTTGAAGGGAAAGCCAGAGAGCTTCTGTCCAAGTGCATTGTTGCAATCATGAAATAACAACTGCAACCCTGAGTCCAGGCGTCCACAAGCAATGTCCCGGGGCAGAACCGCTCCTGGGGCTTCTCATGGCTCCTCTGCTCACCTGAAAGGCAGGCCTGTGCAGCCCACGTGTGTGTCCCTCCCTCACTGACCTTCTCCAGCTCTCCTTCCCCTTCCTGGCTAAGCTGAGGAGCTGCAGTGATCACAGACATCTGACTTCATGGTTTCAGGTGATCTGTTCCGGGACCTCCAGTCTTCACCACAGATAGTGAGCGTGGCATCTTGGAGCAGAATGTGGCCTGTGTGTATGTACTTAATGGAAGGGGGCCATTTTGAGTCAGTGCTTCTTACAAATTTGCCTTGAGGGAATAATCAGAGATGCACAAGGTTTATGAGCAAAGTTTCTTAGGGCAGTGCTCTTTGTAATGGTGAAGAACTGATAACCAAGTGTACACCAGTAGGGCGTTGGTTAAATGATGGTGCACTTAAAGAAATATTCATTTACCACAGATCATGTTTCTGAAGTGATTAGTATGTTAAATAGAAGACAAGGTTAAAATAAGCTTTATTTTTTAAAGTGTATTTGCACATATAAGACTTATTTTCAAATGTTAACATTGTGTTAAGGAAGTAGAACTATGCATTTTACTTTATACTTTTATGTTTCCAATTTTCTAAAGTGAATTTACACTGTATGGAGGAAGCCATCCTCTCCCAAGTTTCATCTCTGAGCAGAGGCCACGGCTGTGAGAGGACCTGGGTCCACTTCCTTCTGTTTGCTACTTGAGAGTGAGGAGAGGGTTAGTAGTACTTTTGGGAAACCAAGTAGGCATGAGATTGAGAGAGATAACATGACATAATTAATATTGTATCACGGTCCATTTCTAGTCCGTGGTCACAGTCTGAGTATCTTCTCAGGGGACAGGAGTCTCAAAGTTTCATTTGGTCATGAAATGTCCTTGGAAGTTTGCTGCTGCTTGGCTGAGCCTTAGGTTCTAGAACGTGCATAGCAGGAATTCTTAGAGAAAGAGTGGGGCTATCTCTGTGTCATCCAAATGTCCTATACATGAGTGTCAAGATGGGTGTGTGTTGGTGGTAGGACTGTCTGCTGCCTTTGCTTTTCTCCTTTTGGTTCTCACTTGATACTGACCTTCAGGTTCTGTCTTCACCTTTGTCAGCCCTGCAACCTGGTGTTCCCTATGTGTGCTTGTGGGAGACATGCTTGACTCTGCTATTCCTCGGGAGCCTTTTCATTACCTGTCCCAAGTGGCACAGACAGGGTTAATGCTGTGCTCTGAGAGCAACGGACTGCAAAAACCTCAGCGCTCTCTCTTCCAGTCCATTCTTCCAAGTGTGACCAGTGCAGTCTACTCTCTGGTGGAGTGAAAAGGGTGTGGTCAGGAGTCTGTGGTCCAGGCCTGTGGATAGGGTAAACCAGACAGTGTGTGTGTGCTGAGCTGTAGTCCCTACCTTGTTACAGAGGTTTTGTTTGTCCACTTAGACCACGTGGACACGGGCTCAAACCTCAAGGTATGGCAAGTGGGTGTCCTCTGACCCATCTTCCTGGCGAGCCAAGCGCACTGTACTCTGGCTTTGATCACTGTTGCTTCCTGAAGTCTGTCTCCATCAGAGAAGTTCCTCCTGACCACCAGACCCTTATTTCAAATTGCCTGTCAGATGCTCTTCAGATGTCAGGGGCCAAAAAATGACTGTGTCATCTATGTCCAGTCTGTGTGTACATCTCAACACATTTCTGCTTTTACTCTGGAAACTTCCTGACCTCCCCCTAGCAATTTGTCAGCTGCTCCCCTGGGCCTCTGCTCTCCGTGGAAATGCCTTCAGGATGACACTGTTTTGCTCTTTCCTGCTTCTGGACCCCAAGAGTAAGTTTCTAGTCGGGTCTTTGCTAGGTGCATAGAGTAGTAGGCACTCTGGGTTTGCTGAGCCAAATGGTGGCAGATGACTCTGGTTTAGCTTTCTAAAATTATAGCTCCCTATAACGATAAAAGTATAACTCACCACTTTTGGGGTGTGTGTGTATGTGTGTGGCTTGACCGGTGTATTACCACTTGAGTCACAGCTCCAGTTCACATTTTTTGGGGAGCAAAGTTAAGCATCTCATGAACTGCCTGCCTGCACTGGTTTTGACCCTCAGAGCTCAGCCTCTTGAGTAGCTAGGATTATAGACACAAGCCATGGGCACCTGGCTCTCAACCTTTCTTGCAACTCTATTATGTTAGAATTTTTTTTTTTTTCTGCTGCTAATGAAAATGTTCTGAAGATGTAACTGCAAGTGGGCTTGACACCACTAGGTGTCACTGTTGACTGCTGCCAAAGGTGATGGCAGGTACCTAGTCTGCTTTCTGCCCTTTTTGGTTTCCTCTTTCCTTTCTCTAGATCCTTGAGTCTGGAATCTCAGACTCAGGATTTGATTTAACCTCTAAATTCTACGTGTGGGTAAAGGCATGGAAATTTTCCATTCGAAATCTGTACCTTTTGCTGGCCAAGTAGGGTTTTCTCTCTCTTCACCCTATCCTTCCCCACACATACTGGGATTTGAACTCAGGCCCGTAGCCATTTTTTTGCGTTAGTTTTCTAACAGTCTCATGGATTTTGTGGGACCAGCATGGCCTACAAATCCTATTTACCTCTTGGATAGCTGGAGGGCTACTTACATCCAGCTTTTATTGGTTGATCTGGGTGGAGGAATCCTTGCTTTTTAGCCATGCTATCCTTGGACCTCTATCCTTGATCCTTTCAGCCTTCCAGGTAGATGGGATTGTAGGTATGAGTCACTGCACTCGGTTCCTTAAGTAAATTTTGATCTCACTACACACAGAACTGCTAGTCATTTTTTTTGTGCCCCAAACTCCTTAATTAAAATAATAATCAAATAAGGCCCTTCCTTTCTTCCTTGACTTTGTCCTAGATCTCAACTACTTATCCCAGTTCGCTGTGAGCCCTCTTACCAGCTTGCTGCTGTATTTTTCTTCCCCAGAGTTTAAATTTATCTTTGTGATAACATGTATATTTTCAATAACAAAATATGGACTTGATATTTTGAGCTAGGTTTACAAAAAAAGGAGCAGAAAGTAGTGTTCCTATATACTTGTTCCCCTCTTCACCTGCTGCCTCAGTCTCCATTATTAATGCAGTGCCTTTCATAGTTTCCATCAGGATTCCCTTTCTCATAACCAACCCCCTTATGGAGGCTGCAGCTGGTGGAAGAAACCGACTGTCTTTGTCCCAAGTACCTGGCCACATTCACATGCTTTGAAGACCAAGTAAAACAAGGGAAATAATGTTTTAAACAGAATGGTTGGATGAGGAGAAAAAGATGTGTGCGTGCGCGTGTGAGCTGATCCTGGGGCTTGGCATCAGGGCCTGAGGGCTGTCCCTGAGCTTCTTTTGCTCAAGGCTCTACCACTGGAGCCACAGCTCTGCTTCTGGCCTTTTTTGGTGGTTAGAGAAGACAAGTCTCATAACTGCCTGGGCCTGGCTTTGAACCACTATCCTCAGATCTCAACCTCGAGTAGCTGGGTGTAAGCCCTAAGTAAGTACCAGGTGTTTTTATAGTTTCAGGGTCATTTACATTTTCAGTAATAAAGGCTGATATATTTACAAGGACACCAATTAACTTGAGGCAAGGGCTACATTTCCCTCATATTCTGAACCATATTCTCACACAAGTTCTTTTTCCCATCCAGTTAGGTAGATACTCTACTTACCAGTTTTTTTGGTCTTACAAGCAGGATTGTGTGGCGTCCCTGTTCTGGGTTAGGCCCTGCACTGCTCCCTTCAGAGACCTGCAGCTCCCTCCAGTCCTGTGAACCTGTGGCATAGTTTCATGGGCACGTCTGTGTCCCAGAAAAGGGGAACCACTAGAGGTGAAGTTGCTTAAAGTCATAGAAACGGCTGACATCTGAGCCCAGCCCAGTGGGACTCCATGGACTGCTGTCAGTTCTGAGAGCGGCAGCCAGCTTGGCCTGCCAACAGACCTACACTCCTGTAGCCTCGTTTCTACTCAGCAGGCACTGAGGAGTCTCCCTAGAACACCATACTTTGTAATCAAGTCAAATAGTTTAGGTCATCCATCTTCACGTTGTGGTTTTTGAACTATGGCATGGTTTTAAGTTTTCTTTTGCTACTTGAGAATTCTGTAGCTTGTCAAAAGGAAATGGGAAGAACTTAGTTAAAAAATGACCTTGTTGAAAATGAATAACGTGTTTAGGCCTTTGCCTCCTAAATTTGGCCTCTCAGGGAAGGGAGCTTAGAGTGGCAGCTGCTAAGGCTCATGGGTCCTATGGCCTGGATACGTCTTCAAGGAAAAAATGTGCCTGAGGAATACTTAGTCCAAAATGCCAGGAACTCAGGAGTTCCCTTCAGCTGAGGAACCTGGGCACAGGAAGAGGCTGATGAGGCTGAGGAAAGACTGTGAGGGTAGGACTGGGCTGTCCTTCAGTGTCCCAGCCCCTGTGGCCAGGATATAACCTTCTGCCTAAACAGATCAACTGGTCATTGCTGATTGGCTGCCAATCACAGGAGCCTGTGCCAGGCTCTTCCAGGTTGGAAAGGACTTGCTGGTCCTGGGAGTCAGCTGCAGGTGCCTGTCTCTACCTGTCAGATAACCAAGACCCTGGTTGGAGGCGGGGGGGTTCTCTCAAAAATCACTGCTGGTATGCTGTGGTTTTTGTCCTTGTCCTTCCTACTCCAGGTGAACTAGGAATTGAGGTGACCTTTCTTCCGATGGCAGGCTCTTTGGTTTGCAAAGTGTTGGCATGGCCAATGTTGTGCCATTATTCTTCTTTAAATAAAATTGGGAGGAAACAACTTTGTTTTGAGTATCACAAATGAAACGAGAGGCTTGCATTGGAGAGGGTTCCGGGTTTCATGGTGGTGATGAATGCAGCTTGCCCTCCAAGGCTCCTCAGCTCCAGTGCAGAAGGACAAGATCTATGCTTCCCAGCACTTAGGCTGCCTAAATGAAGAGCCCTGAGGTGGGAAAGTGCCTCACAGAAGCCAGTGATTCCTTTTAACAGACAGATGTGGGGCCAGAGCCTCCACCAGACAGCTTCATTAAAGGATGGAAGGTTCTGACATAAAAAAAAAAAAAGCTATATCAAACACTGATACTGTCCTCCTCTTTAATAGATGGTAGGAAATTACAGTGTAAAAATGAGAAAAATTGTTTTGAATGTCATAAAAATATGATTTAAATGGTCCAATGTTTTCCAAAATGGCTGACAACAAAATCCTTTTGGACAGTGGTTAAAAAAAAGGAAGGATGGGGGACTGTGTTCAGAGGGGACATTTCTGTCTTTCTCTGGTTTATGTATATTTCTGCACAAACATGGGTGGATATAAAATACAGGAGGAAAAACCCAATTAAAGGTGTTTGAAAAGTAGCAAGTAGCCAAATTTCATAGCTTCTGTTTTTTGTGGGAGCTGCAAAAGAAGGACATTAAATGGTACTTAGAAAGACTTCAGAGGCAAATTTTTGAGGGGTACTTTTTATTATAAATTTATTATGGTTGATTAATGAAAAAATCACAATGAAGTACCAAGAAAATGTTTGTCAATATAAAAATTTTAGCAGCATTTCCAAAGTGTCAGGCTCTAACATTAGTCCTACTTCCTCCCTCTTACTGGCAACAGAGAACCAGTGGTTCCCATGAGCGCTCAGGATGTTCTATTGCGTAAAGGCCCCAAGGAACTCAAACCCTGTGTATTTTGAATTCCCCAGCACCCAAATTTCTAGAACACCAAAGCACACAAAAGGCCTCACTGGCTTTAATGTTTGAGACAAGAACTCTTCAGACTGCATGGGAGAGCAGGGTTGGAAGTTTCACTGGGACTTGATATGTAGTGCTTAGCCCTCACCCTGAGCCTGTACATTCTCCATGCTGGTGACAGTGAAAGGCCACTGTAGTGCTGACTGGCATCTGGTATATGGCAGCAGGGGGGCTGCAGATGAGGTGGGAACGTGAACATGGCGGGCAGCTGGTGCTCAGCCACACCCTCTGCTCTTGGCAGGTTGGAGCTTGGCTGGTCTTCCAAACCCAGGCAAATGGGGGCGATGAGTGACAAGGGAGGCAAGACAATAAGAAACGTAATACTGGCAAACGATTCCCCTGCTTCTTTGGTACTTCCAAAATTCTCTGATCAAAAATGTCTAAGGGAAGCACATCATTAAAAATTACAGTTTTAAGTATTTACACAAGCAAGTATGATATACAGTAACCCATTTGCACTAAGGAACACGTTCTGCTGTGAAAGCACTTGTGAACTCCTGGCCCAGTTTTGTGCGGTACACGCAGGCCTGTGTACAACAGTCAGACTGTGTATCCTGGATCTGCTAGCCTACTGTGTTACAGTATAGAAGAAGGGGGAAATAACAGTTGGAAAAAATTATTTTCCAATCTATGCTTCGCTTCAAAAATGTTTTTAACACCTGCCACTGCAGTCATTATGTACAAGATTTATTGAATATTGAATTCTAGGCAATAGTCTCCACTCCCATCTTGAGTATGTTTGAGATAATGCTACCTATTTGGTATATATAATATATATTTAATATATGAGTAAGTGCACCACATTATATCACCACGATACCAGTTTAATACATACTACTATGTACAGTAGTTAAGTTAGCTCTGGAAGATGAACCTCTGCAGCCTGGGTGAGCAGTGTGGCGTGGGGCCATCTGAAAGAGATGTGCAGGGCTGAAGAGGAGACAGCCATGCATGTGAGCGTGCGCACACACGTGCGTATATGTGTGTGAGAAAGAACAGAGAGATGTCAGGGCACGTATCTCCCACACACCCATGCTAGACCATCTACCGCTTTGGCACATATGGAAGGACCCCATACAGGAGAAGTGCCATGACAGCAGCACTGAACAACCCCGCCACAGGGACTGTCACAAACCAGGCCACAAAGATGTTCCGGAAGAGGTGCCAGTCGACGGCCTTCCGGGAGCGGATCCAGCCCACAGCCACCACTGAGCCCACCTGGAGAAGCACAAACAGTTCCCGGTGAAAATGTCCGCATGCTTAAAGGTAAGATGCATCATCTATACAGTCAGTGTCAACGGCTAAGCATAGACGCAAACTAGGAAGTTGCGCATTATTTCCCTTAGTTTGTATAAAGCTTTTAAGATAGTTTTGATATTAGCTGGAATTGTTTTTGGAGTATTTTATTTAGTTTCTAGTCCTGCTGCACATTTAAACCTATATTCTGCATAAAAAGGTATTATTGGGTCAATAGGTAATCATGACTCATTAAATGGCCATTTGTATAATAGGCGAAATAAAAATGTTAATAGTTTTCCAAACTCTTGCGGGTCACTTATGGTTTGTTAAAATTTAAAAAAGGAAAATATATATATAGCTTTAAGGGTCCTAGAAAATGAAAACGATAAGAAAATGCAATGCCCACAACATCTTATGCCTCATATGAGAAGTGATTACATTAAAAGAGCTTAATAGTGCTTTTGGTCACACTGGAACTGGTTTTTGAAGAATTCCATTAAAAATATGCCTTGTCTCTACTGATCTCTTCACACTTAATGGTGGAAAATGACGTTCAAATAGGAAAGGCAATTTAAAACATCAGGTGTCTAACTCAAGAAATTGAAACACTAAAAACTGGTCTATTTAAAGACAGTTAATGTGACATTCCACCAACCTAAACCAAGATTAACCACCAACTCTGGTGCATTTCTGGGGAAACAGCTAACTGCATGTGAGATGTCCTCACAATGACTAGTTGTATTTAGTTGGTTGTTGGCTATAATTAGTACACTAAATTAATGTGATAAGCCTGTTCAGCAATTTTTAGCACATGCTAGACAATGAATTTTCTATTTCCTATGCAATGGATAGATACGGCAGGTCCTCAAAAAGGAGCCGCACAGACATTAGCTTTTGAGTAAAAAGCCTTCTGCTTCTTCCTTGAGCTCATCTACACAGTCTTCTTTTCTTGCTAACACTTCTTTTTAAAGAACATAAATAATATAACATTATAGCAAGTCATTAGAAGGGTCATGTAAAATAAGACAGACTTGGTGGAGGTGCCTGAATTTAACCACTTCTGATGTGTTTCTAGCTTTTCCTTATCAGAACTAGTTTTACCATTACATTTATTCACATAGCTGCAATGTATGGAGAGAGACGCATTCTCATTACAATAGCTGTCTTCGAATCAAGCCTCTTTTCTGTTAAAGTTTTAGCAATCTAGTCTTTATTATAGGGCTGCAAAAAAAGGTGACTTCCTCCTTCCCTCCCTGCTCATGGTTGACTTTGAGAGTGCCCCTTCCTCTGCCAGTGGTCTCAGGGTAGTAACAGCTGCCTTTATAAACTTTATAAAGATCATTCTGGTGTGAGGCTTCTGTCATCTGGAAATCTGGTACATTATAACGATCTCCTAAATTGTTATTTTTTTGCTAACAATTTGACAACAACTTGGATTACTGTCATTTTCTTTATATCTTGTGAAATTAAGGGTGGAGCCCATGACCCTGCACTGGGAAAGTGCTCTATCACTGAGCCACGCCAAGGGGCTCAGATGAGTCCTATGGCGGAGCTACACCTTCAGTCCGATATCGATATACACAGCTATAATCACGACGAAGGCTGAGCTTGCTTTTGTTTATTTACCTGGTTTCATTCTAGCTTTTTGGTGTTTTTTTTTTTTTTTTTGCAAGTCCTGGGGCTTGAACTCAGGGCCTGAGCACTGTCCTCGGCTTCTTTTTGCTCAAGGCTAGCACTCTTACCACTTGAACCACAGCGCCACTTCTGGCTTTTTCTATATATGTGGTGCTGGGGAATTGAACCCAGGGCTTCATGTATACGAGGCAAGCACTCTACCACTAGGCCATATTCCCAGTCCTCTTTCTAGTTATTAGCATGTGAAAAACTATCTCATCATAATTTTTTGCCTATTTATGTAAAATTTATGTAAAAATTTATGTGAAATTTAATGTGTTTGACACTTATTTGGGATTGTTATTGAATGGTGTTACTAATTTTGTGATACCTAATACAGATATTTTTCTCAATCTAGGATTTTGCTTTGCTTTTGGCTTTCTAGTCTCATGCATTCAGTAAGATAAGCTTATGCTTTCCTTCTGTGATCTATGCTTAGCTTGAATATTACATATGTACTTAATTCTATATTTTATTCTATTTTTTTCTTTTTGAAAGTTATCTCTAATTAGTTGTACAAAGGAGTTGCCATTTAACAAAGCAGTTTATAAATCCAGTATGTCTTGATTCCCCTTTCAGTACTCTCACCCATTCCTCCTCTACCCTTCCTTCCTTCATCTTCTTAACTTTTAGGAGCTACATTGGATTCTCGGCAGCATTCTCCCCCTTCCTGCTCCCTGGCCTCTTCTTTCCCCTAGATCCCATCCTCCCTTTCAAGTACTCACTTCCTGCCATTTTATTTTGTTTAACTTTGATTTTGCCTAAGGAATTACACTAGTTGAGTTCTCCCTAAGTATTCTAAAAAATTAAGGATATTTAAAAATGTATTGAGGTACTAGGGCTAGAACTCAGCCTTGCACTTGCTTCTCTTGCTTTCTTGGCTTCCAGCTCCTCTTTTTTCCCCTGGTGATTTTGGAGATGGAATCTCACGGACTTTTCTACCAGGGTTGGCTTCAAGCTATGATCTTTGGATCTCAGCCTCCTGAGTAGCTAGGATTACAGATGTGAGCCACCAAGGCCTGGCTAGGTGATTTTTTTTTTTTTTCCAGAATTCTGTTGTGTCCTATTGCTCTGGTCTACTTTTTTTCCTCAGCGTTTCTTATGTATATATTTGCAGAAAGTTATGTACACGACAGAGGTTTCCAAATCCTTAGGACACAGCTGGATGATTTCATTTATTTACTTGTTTATTGAGATAGAGTATATCTATGTAGCTCAGGCTGTTCTCAAACTCACTATGTAGCCCATGCTAGGCTTGAACTCAGTATCATCTCCTATCAGTCTCCTGTGTGCTTGGATTACAGGTATGTGTCACCACACCATGCCTTGTATGGGCGCTTCTATAATGATAATGATAATGATTTTCTTCAAGAGAGGCATAGTGGTACACATACATAGGCCCAGCTGTTCACGAGGGTAAATCTGAGCTCAGAAGTGCAAGACCAGCCTGAGCAAGATAATGAAATTTCAACAAAAAAAGAATTCAAAAGACAAAAAAATCCTCTATGTTCTTATAGTGTGTTTTTCCTTTTAAACTTATTCTTTATCCTTTACTTTTCTGATGTGATTGCTAAGATTGCTTGAACTCAGAGCCTTGGACTGGAGAGAGAAGTGCCCTGCCACATGAGCCATGGCCCGTTCCTCGTGTGCATTCAGTTATGTTTCAGACACAGTCCCTCATATTTTGCCTGGGCTGGCCTTAAAAGTTGACCTTCCCAATCTCTGCTCTTGAGTAACTGAGATTACAGGTGTGAGCCATCATGCCTCGCTCTTACACTCAATTATTTCTTTTGTCACAAGCATGAACACAATTTTTTCAGGGTTCTAAAATTATCTTTGCTTTATGTTCATTGTTTAGTTGTTAGATGTTAAATGGCTCGTAAAAGGTCTAGGCTTCTCTCATTTGTTGATATAAAATTGCATTCTTTGCTATGTCCTAACTTTTTTCTTATTACATTGAGTGTAGTCCCTTGGCCAAAGTGGGCAATGTATAAAATTGAACTCACAGTCAAAGCACCTGTCTTAAATATGATAATGCGATTTTTCTAGTTATTTTTTGAGTTGTATATTCAGCAAACATTTATTATCACTGTATAACAGAATTTGAACTATTCAGTCGGGCACTGGTGGCTCATACCTGTAATCCTAGCTACTTAGGAGGCTATGATCTGAGGATTACATTTCAAAGCTAGCCTGGTCTGAAAAGTCTATGAGACTTTAATTTCCAGGTAGACAGCAAAAACAGCCAGGTCAAAGTTCAGTAGAAAAAGCTAGGCACCAGTGGCTCATGCCTGTAATCCTAACTACTCAGGAGGCTGAGATCTGAGGATCCTGGTTTGAAGCCAGCGGGCAAAAAAAAGTCCCTGTGTGACTCTTAGCTCCAATTAGCCACTCAAAAACTGGAAATGGCACTGTGGCTCAAAGTGGTAGACTGCTAATCTTGAGCAAAAGTGCTCAGGGACAACGTTCAAGCCCCAAGACAGACAAAAAAAAAAAAAGTTCAGTAAACTAAAACACTAGGAAGCAGATACTCAAAAGGGGTGGGTTGGGGTCAAGGAGAAATGGGTAGACAAAAAAGTGAGGAGAAGAAGAGAGAATGCAGTCAAGAATCCAATGTAAACTGGGAGAGAGTGAGGGAAGAGGTGACACTGTCCACAAAGAAATGTACTCTTTACCTATCTTATGTAACTATAACCCCTCTGTACATTACCTTTGTAATAAAAAGTTAAAAAACAAAAGAATCTAATGTATATTCTACAAAATTAAGAAGAGCAAGGAGTGGGTAGGTGAAGATATGGTAGGCATGTTGATAATGGTAACTCCTTTGTACAAATACTTAAAAAAGATAATACAAAGAAAAGAGAAATAGAAAAAAAAGGAAGAAGGGGAAAAAAAGCAGCTGGAATTGGGGCTATAACTCAAGTGGTAGAGTGCTAGCTTCTAGCAAAAAAGCTCAGGGACAGTGCCCTTCCCTGAATTCAAGCCCCAAGACCAGTGCGTGCGCGTGTGTGCGCGTGCACACACACACAATTAACTATGCACTTAGTCATGAAAGCATGAATAAAACTTCTACCCAGAAAAATCCAAAAGCTCATCTTAAAACTTTCCTATTTGTTTTCCTGCCAAGAGCTCAGCTGTGCATGTTTTAAAGATAAGAAAGTTCAATCTCCAGCATAAGATGGCGCTCCTGAGCCTCCTGTGATGTTGCCGGGCCCTTGGAATGTTTCCCCATTCCTGACCCTACTCACACAGGCCTCAGTCCTAATGCCCCTCTGCCTTGCTTGTTTACACGGCAGTTGTTACAAAGCTCCAGCCTTGCCTTAAATGTGCTAGCTGACTTAGAACACCCTCATACATGCCATCTGACCTTAACATGGGTGGCATCTGCTGTCTGTGTGAAATGTGGACCTCGCTCTTGCTTTGTTGAGGCTGGTTGCTGAGTGTGTGTATACAGGAGGTCCATGGGGGAGATCTCAGCATTATCTCCAGGTACCAGGAAAACTGGTTGAGGAACTGGCAGCTGTTCACATCTAACTCCCTAGCCCTGGTGCTCACAGCACCGGAGCGCCCATTTCTTCCTCATCAACCGTCAGGGCTCCTTCTGTTCCAACTCACCACCTGACAATACACTACCCTCCTATCCGGCTCTGTCCAGCCGACAGAGGTATTAGGATAGTAGAAACGACTCCATGTTTGAAATGTACTATAAGGCAGGAATCACTGTAAACATCACATTAAGGAAAAACCCAGAGACAACAGTCTTTGAATTCTGCCAAGCTGATTTGTCTCCTTCCATTCCTAGTTACACTGCAGACGACCAGTCCTCTGCCTTGGGAAACCCTGCCAGCTCTGACAGGAACTCCAGGAGGGGCCGGTAGGGGAGGCACAGCACTAACAGGGAGTAGAGGTGGACACAGTCATAGGTCAGGCCCTGAGAGGACTGAGTCTGAACCACAGAGGTGTCACACTGAGGAGCAGAAGAGACTCAGGAGGCAAAGGTGGAAGGAAGAAAATCCCCACATTCAACAATGCTCTGGTAGAGCACTGTTCTTTCCCACATACCAACATGGATAGAATGCCACCAGCTTTTCTGGGTTTGGAGTGGCTCATGGCACTACCCTGGCGGCTGGTGACAGGCTGCCCCTGCCCTGGCAGAGGCTTACCTTGCAGTGTGTGGTGCTCACAGGAAGCCCGATGTTGGAGGCGATCACCACGGTGAAGGCTGAGGCCAGCTCGATGGTGAAGCCACTGTGGGGATATAGGAAGACTTGTCATGCTCCTGCCATCCTCCAACAGTGCCACAGACCCTCCAGAACACTCTATGTGTCAGCACTGACTGCTGACTGGAACAGATGGACATCAGCAGAAGAAACTGCTGCATAATGGCAACAATTCATGCCAGGACTTCACATTATTCTGTTGCCAGTTCTAAACAGCCTGATTTCCTGATATGTTTTCAAAACCCACACATTGCAGGAATTGGGTCAGAAATTCCTGCTGTGTGGTAAGATGATAGAGTAGTCATTTCTAAGGGGAAACCGTGAAAGACTAGGCCTTCATTTTTAAAATGAATTTCAAGAGGGGAAAACTAGGAGCAAAAGGAAGCTGAATCCTCCTTTTCTTTCTTTCTTTCTTTTTTTTTTTGCCAGTCCTGGGCCTTGGACTCAGGGCCTGAGCACTGTCCCTGGCTTCTTTTTTGCTCAAGGCTAGCACTCTGCCACTTGAGCCACAGCGCCACTTCTGGCCGTTTTCTACATATGTGGTGCTGAAGATTTGAACCCAGGGCTTCATGTATACAAAGCAAGCACTCTTGCCACTAGGCCATATTCCCAGCCCCCTCCTCCTTTTCTTTTTAAAGAGAAAAAATGTCTTACAATTGGCAGTTCTAAATTTTAGTTATTTTCTAATCAGTTCTGTTTTAAGCTTGTTATTTAATAAAGGCTCCACAGTTGGCTGCGACTTGGAGTCCACTTTTGACAACAAGGACACATGTCCCATATGGCCGAGCTTCAGGGACAATGGTCAAGTCAGCCCTGGAAAGACAGCAGGTGGGAGCTGGCATGGCTGAAGAATTCCTGGGAAAGGCAATTTTGTACTTTGGGTTTGGAGTGTTCACCAAAGGCACACTGTATTAAGGCTGGCCCTCCCATCTGCGGTGGGGGACCCTTTATGAGGTGGGGCCTAGTGTGAGGGCTTTATGTCCCTGGGGATGTGGCTCTCTTGCCCTTTGGTCCTTTTCCCATTGCCCCTCTGTCATCATTTTCATCTGCCATGGAGCGAGCAGTTTTGCTCTGCCATCTATTCCCTGTGTGATGTGCTTTCTTACAAGAGCCCAAAGAATGAGCTCAATCTACTGTGGACAACAACCTTCCAAATGGTGAGCCAAAATGAACCCTTTCTCTTCATAAACAGATTCTCCCAGCTATTTTGTTGGAGTGATAGAGAGCTAACTAACACAGCAAAGAAGCTGGATGGCTGTGGGGTGGGAGAGTGGTGCGGTTAGAGGATTCTGGACATACAGATTCCCGGTGCAGGTGCTGTTCATATCCTGCCCTCTACACTTGCTCTCTGCACTCCCACTGCATTAGGCCATCAGCAGGGGTGGATGGGACTTGTATTGCTCTATCTCTGTCAGCTTCCTCTATACTACTGCCTCTCACAACAGGGCACTGGACATGGGGGCACGGGAGTGCACAGATGGAAGAGCTGACTCATAGGGAGCAAAGGTGGGGTGGGGAGCCCTCTTCCTCAGGGCTCTCAGACATACTGATGTAGGTCAAGAAAGGTCAGTAGGCAGTCTACGTCAGTTGCCCAACTGTCTTCCCATGCCATACCTGCTGGCTTAGCTCACCTGGATGGTGTGATGGGAGTGAGGTCCTTCCCCATGGTCTGGATCACTCTTCTCCCCCACACCCAGAGGCCTGTGCAAATCCCAGCTCCACCATAAAACAGCAGCCAGACAGGAGTGCCCGCTTCTTGCATTACTTGACCTTGTTCATAAATCAGCCACAATGCCACCAGGGGACCAATGGCATTACTAGAAAGAAAAGAAAGTTAAACAGAAATACACACTGTGATCCTCACCTGTGAGAATTACACAAGATTAATGTACTTTTGCTCATCTATAACGTAGGTATAGTAGTAATAATAAGTTTATTACAGCATACTACAAGTTTGAAGTAGCCATTTGAAGTATATAGTTCAGCACCCAGGCCTTGAGTTCAAGCGCCAGTACCAGCATATACAGGCAAAAAAAAAAAAAAAGTTTGGGACAAAAGGTGAACCAATTCAACAGTGATACTCAACTTGGGGTGATAGTGTGGGGAGACGGGAGGGGAAAAACTAGGAGAGAATGAGGGAGAGAGGGACACTGTTCAAAAGGAAATGGAAATGCACTCATTACCTGACTTATGTAACTGTAATCCTTCTGTACATCATCTTTATAACCCAAAAATTTAAAAAAGTATATAGATCAGTGGTGTTAAGCATATTTAAATTGTAGTGAAACAGATCTCTAGAAGTTCCTTCTCTTGTAAATCTGAAACTCTGCACCCATTAAATAACAACACTGCCCTTCCCACTGACCCTGGAAACCAGCATTTTTCTTTCTCGTTCTGTGCTGCTGACTACTTTAGATATCTGTGTAACTGGAATCACAAAGTGTTTACCTTTTTGTTACCAGTTCATCTCACTTAGCATTACGTCCTAAATGTAACAGGTGCTCAGAACTGTTGCTGACTAACTTAGAAGCTCATGAGCCAAGGTGTTTTGCAGTTTTGAAAACACATTTGAACAAGTATCCAAGTTTAGGGTCCACTGTCTTTTCGTAGATTACTGTTACTAACCTCCTAATGGCTCCCACTTGCTTCTCTTCAGTCTATTTACTGAACAAAGCCAGAGTCCTGTGAAATGTACACCACAGCAGTCTTCGCCCCCAAGCCTCCAGTGGCTCCCCTTTGCTAAGAAAAAATATTTCTTCCTTTTAAAAACATATTTGTTTTCTTCCTGCTATGTTGTCCAAGCTAGCCTTTAATTCACATACTCGAAGAATTTCCCTTCCCTAGCCTCTTAGTAGCGGGGAGCCCATTCAGCTGCATGTGGCCTCACTTCCTGTCTGTGTTTGGTAACTTTTAAGCACTCCAGACCTTCATGGCCTCCTGACCAGTCTCTCTTCTCCCCTCCAGGACCTCCCCTCAGCTTTCCCATTGGCTGTTGCCTCTTCCCATGTGGCTACCTGGCCAGCCTTACTTCCTTCCCTGCACAGCCCATCGACACTGACCCTCTTGGGTTCCCAGATCCCTTTCTACCTTTCCATGAGCTTTCTCATAGTCCAGAATGCTCTGGGCCTATCTGTGTGTTTACCATTTGCACAACCCTCCCCGGGGTGAGGGAGTGGGAATTTCTACCCATGCTGTTTATTGCTGAACCCTAGAGTCCAGTCCTATTCCCTAATGCATACTTCTTGTGTGATTTTGGTGATGTTGGGGTTTGAATTCAAGACCTTGTACTTACTAGGCAGGTGCTCTATCACTTGGACCACACTCTAGGCCCTTTTTGTGATGGTTGTTTCTTGGAGAAGGTTTCATACTTGTTGCTCAGACCAGCCTGGATCACTCTCCCCTCCTTCTGCCTTACCCGTAACAAGATGACAGGTATGTGGTCATCAAGGCAGACCCCAGTGTTACTTAGTGATAGAAGGAGTATAGTTACCTCACGTCATTGCCGCCATGTGCGAAGGACCCAAAGCAGGCTGTGAGGACTTGCAGAAAATGGAACAGCAGATGAACCTCAGCCGCATCCTTCTCCTGTTCCTCCTCTGCAGGGTCCTCTCGAGGCTGATCGGGGTCTGGAAGCTCTGATGCCAGCTTCATCTCCACACCGCCTTCCTCGGCCTCAATCTCTGCTTCTGCTACCGCGTTGCAGTAGCTGGAGTAGCTGTCATAACGAAGTCTCTTCTTAGAATAGGCCACAGTGTCCCCCACCAGCTTCTCACTGTCCTCAGGGGCCGAGGCTGAGTCAGCTGCCTTGAAAGTGGCATGCACGGGCATCCCACAGATGGCCGCAGTGTAGCAGGTGTAGCTGTTGTTGCGCCGTAGCAGCCGGTAGTTGTTCTCGGGGGCTGGCTTCTCCTCAGAGCCCCGATCCACGTGGATCTTGTGCAGCAAGTCCTTGTAGAGCCCAGAGTCTTTGTGCACCGTGTGGTAGACGTGGCCGTCACTCCTTGTGTGGCTGTCAAAGCCGAACGTTCCATTGGAGATGGGAGACTTTGCGGAGCTGGGTGTCATGGACAGTGCCCTTCCTGGCAGGGGTGTAGGAGAGGTTGGTTTAGGGCTGGGTGTGGCTCAGTGGTGGGACAGGTGACACATACAGAAAGTCTAGATGGTCTTATCCTCTAGCCTTCTCAATACAAAGCTGTCTACAAAAAAATGTCCCCTGGCAGCTCATGATGTTGATCTCCAGAAGGCTGGGTTATGGATGATTTAAATATTTTTATTGACATCAATACTGACATCCTAGGAGGATCTCATTTCAACAAATCTATTCATGTATACAATGCTTCTTGGCCCTAGTTGACCCTCTACCATTTGATTTTAAAATTAACTATAAATAACATACAACAAAGCTAAAATTTAGATAAACTTATAAATATAACATTGCATATCAAAAATGATTAGTTAAGTTCTACTATACAGAATCTTCTGGAATCACCACAGCACTTTCTTTTCTTTAAATATCAACGAAGGGAGAACCCTCACAAGGAATTTATTGCAGAATACCTTCACATTTGAGACAGAGATACAGATGGATACAGATGGCTGTCAATTCATAACCATCAGAAGCAGTGCCTGGCAGGTTAGCAGGGCAGGTCATTTGCTTACATTGTGGGACTGGGAGTGTAGCTCAGTGGTATACCATGTACTTAATAGGAGGCTTTTGGTTCAACCCTCACTACCACATACCAAAACAAAATGAAAAAAATAAAGACCAGGGGCTGGGAGGAATATAGCCTAGTGGTAAAGCGCTCACCTCATATACATGAAGCCCTGGGTTCGACTCCTCAGCACCACATATATGGAAAACGCTAGAAGTGGCGCTATGGCTCAAGTGGTAGAGTGCTAACCTTGAGCCAAAAAAAAAAAAGAAGCCAGGGACAGTGCTCAGGCCCCGAGTTCAAGCCTCAGGACTGGCAATAAATAAATAAATAAAAAATAAAGACCAATCTATTTGCCTCGGGCTAATAAGTTTGAGTGAGCTCTTGCAGAAAGCAGGGGCTGGCCCCTCTTGTGGAGGAAGAAGCCATATGGAGAGAATGGGTGGGGATTGGAGCTCACAATCCATGTCCATCAGGGCTGAAGGGCAGCCTGGGATGGCCTGGAGTTTCTACGGTCTTGGTGGAACTATGGTGTGATCATAAGGAGTATCTTTAGCCTAATGAGCCAGTCTTCAGCAATTTGGTGAAGACAGCTTGGGTAGCTGAGCGTGCTCAGTACAGACACTTGCTCTGTCAGATACTACTACGTAGGCCTTGATGCTCTGGGAAGACTATAAGCAGCTCCTGGAGAAAAATCACATGGCAAGAAGAAGCCTATCCTGGTAACTATATAAAAGTCCCTTGAGGTTGCTCTGGCCTCTAGGTTTTTATCAAAATGTAAAATTGGGGCACTGAGGATACAGCAAGGGTAGAACATGGACTCAGTATGTGCTGAGTCCTCCCCACCATCAACATGTGCAACAGGAAACTGGAGGCACTTTGTGCCTGCTCCCAGGTCCAGATGGTCATCCCTGAGAAGTTTCCTGACACACAGAAACCCAGACTTTCCAGGTAAGCCTTACCATAGGAGGCTCGTGGGTGGTTCCCAGAAGACGTGCCCTCTGAGGCCCCCACGGTCTCCCCAGGTGGCCCCGTGAGAGGGACAGTGCTGTCGTCATTGGCCTTGGCACCTGGAAGCTCCCTAAAGACCGGAGATTCCACTTCTTGGACTTTACTGAGGCTTTCGTCAGATACTCGTGATAAACCACCTTCTTTCTGTAATTTGCCTAGGGAAAATAGAGTATAGCTATAAATCCTGGAAAAGAATTCTTGCTACTGAATAATGAGTGTTAGAAACTGTAGCACCTACTTTGAAATCAAACAAAAAAGGGTTTTATCTAGATTAAGAAAATGAAAGTAGAAACCAACTATGTGGAAAATTCAGCTGTTGAGGAAAAGATGGGTACTTAGGGTCTAAGTCTTTACATCCAAACAAGAGAGGGCCAGACATGTGACCCAGGCAATCTGAGGGGAAACATTCTGTATACCAATCACTTCCTAGGCTGGTCTTCTATGTTCCTAAACTAGCTGCAGAAGCCCTGAAATGTTTATCAGTTTTGTCTTTGAAGACATTTGTTCTAGTATGGTGGTTTTCTTCTGGTCAATAAAGTTTTTATCTCAGATTTCTTCATCATACCAAATTTTATGAAGAAAATAAATTCTTAGGAGGGTCTCACTTAAAAAAAAATAATCCTTAAAATGAAACACGGAAGGTAGGGTAATGGCTAGCACCTATAGTCCTAGGACTCAGGTAGCCTAGGTAAGAGGATTGTTTGAGCCCAGGAGTTTAAGACCAGCTTAGGCAATACAGTGAGACACTGTTTCAAAACTGCAAAATAGCTGGGTGCTGGTGGCTTAGTCTTGTAACCCTAACTACTTGGGAGGCTGAAATTGGGAGGATAGTGTTTTAAGGCCAGCCCAGGAGGAAAAGTTCCTAAGAACCCTTTCTCAACCCATAGGTAAGTGCAGTGGCACATAATTGTGATTCCTACCAATACCAGGAAGCCTAAAAGTAGGTAGATTGCAGTTCAGAGGTGTGTATGGATAGGAAAAGAAATCCTATCCTAAAAATAACTATAGAGAAAAAATAGAGCTGGAGGTATGGCTCAGTAGAATCATACTTAGTAACATAACAAAAAAAATGAGCAAAGGATTTCTAAAAAGCTGTTTTAAACCTCAATAGTTTCTTTTAAATCAAATCAGATACATGCTGTTAATTTAATTATCTTGTTTCTTAGAAGTCATTCTGAACAAATTTCTAAGCTCTCACCTGAAGAACTGAAATGAAAATAAACTTTTGGATAAGCTCACAGATAATCTGTCTGTGTTGCCTGTTTCTACAGACAGCCTTTTAAAAAAAAATTAACTTAGCACGATGTCCTATGTGGAACACCAGAAAATGGACATAAGGATCTCTGATCTCAAATTGTTTATGTTCTAGATAGGAGAACATAATACTTGTACAGATAATAATAGATTAAGGGCTGGGGATATAGCCTAGTGGCAAGAGTGCCTGCCTCGGATACACAAGGCCCTAGGTTCGATTCCCCAGCACCACATATACAGAAAACGGCCAGAAGCAGCGCTGTGGCTCAAGTGGCAGAGTGCTAGCCTTGAGCGGGAAGAAGCCAGGGACAGTGCTCAGGCCCTGAGTCCAAGGCCCACGACTGGCCAAAAAAAAAAAAAAAAAATAATAGATTAACATTTATGCAAGGAAGTTATTGCTAGTTTCTTGATTGAGCACAGTGAGATCAAGTTATTGGTCAACATTAAGTTAGTTGGTCCAAGTTTCCATAGGTAGTTAAGTGGCAGAGCCAAGTTTAGATCTGTGGTCCATACTGTTGGTATTATTTTTGTAATTAAAATAATACAAAAGAAGTGTATTAGCATATCTAAATATACAGGACTGATCCAAAAGTCTCCGAGGAAGAAAGTAGGAGTTTGAGAATTTCCTGCTGTGACAAGACAGCCCAGAGCTGGATAGCAAAGATTTGAAGGCCCAATGTTAAAGTTTAGCTATTCAGGAATGTTTAAAAAGCCAAAGGATTTAGGAATGCTTTAGCACTTCCCTGGGGGTAAATCCAGCAAGTAGTGCATATCAGGCGACTCATTGGAGCTCAGAGTCTAAACATGTTGGAGATCATACTTATTCTCAACACAGAGCTGGATCCAGGCTTATGGGAAAGGAAGGAGAGACTGGGTTTTAGCCCATTAATAATGTGGCCTTTTAGTTATCATTTCTTAACACACACAGTAAACTGACTGCCTGCGGACACAAACTTGTGTTCTCAGACACAATGACTTGAGCAGCCACACCACAGTGGGATGCTAAGGACGGAGCCAATCGGCCCCAGAACTTGGACGACACAGGCCAAATCCCCAGTGACTGGCCTGGTCTCAAACCCTGAAGCGTGGCCCTTTTTACAGAGTCATCTAGATAAAAATCACAAACTAGATAATTTTTTTACTTAGCAAATGTCCTTGAGATTTAACCACATTGTTAAAGGAACTGACAGTCTGTTGCTTTTACCTGGCGAGTAGCATTCCAGTGCACAGAGCACTAGTTTGTAGATTCATTCTGTGCATAATCTGGTTTGCTTCCGGATTCAGGTGATTATAAATAATGGTGCTATAAACATTCACAGATTTTTGTGTAGGTTGAAATTCTCATTTCTCTAGGGAATATCTAGGAGTGGGTAAGAGTATGCTATGGCAGCAAATTGCCAAACTGTCTTCCACTCTCGCGGTGTGTGATGGCTTGTTACATGGAAGTTTTAAATCAGGAGCATTTTGTAATTCAGAAGAAAAAAAATAGCACCTACCTGCTATTTTCCTCCGCATCCATGGACATACAAAGAGCCACACCAAGAGGGCGAACAGCAGAGCCACACCGAAGGAAATGAGCACTATGGCCCACACAGGGAGACTCAGGCCCAGCACTGGGAAATGGAAACCAACAGAGTGTCACCAGTGAAGCCTCAGATCAATGTGCTTCCTGTTGCCCAATCTAAAACAAACTATTACCCAATTTTACATTTAATAAAACTCTAAAGACATAGCTCAGCGGTAGAGCATTTGCCTGGCAGGCTCAAGAACTTGTACTTAATCTCTAAGGGCACAAAAACAAATAACCTCTCCTCCAAGAAACTGCAACAACAAAAATGTCTCCCAGGAGCTGGGAATATGGCCTAGTGGCAAGAGTGCTTGCCTCATATACAGGAAGCCCTGGGTTCAATTCCCCAGCACCATATATACAGAAAACAGCCAGAAGTGGCGCTGTGGCTCAAGTGGTAGAGTGCTAGCCTTGAGCAGAAAGAAGCCAGGGACAGTGCTCAGGCCCTGAGTCCAAGCCCCAGGACTGGCAAAAAAAAAAAAAAAGTCTCCCAACCAAAGTAAACAAGTTGTACCTTTGGGGATAGAAAGTCCACACATTAAAGACACACTCTACCTGGTGGATATATTCTTTTACTAGTTAGTATGCAAATTATCGGAGTGCTACCAGTTCGGTACAAAGAGCATATTAAGTTGGATAGAAAGCTGTTCATTTCATCTTATGCCCACTTCTAAGCTGCTGAGTAGACAAACATGGACGAGGCACAGTTGGGCTCCTGCTGCCCTCTGGTTTCCTGCTAGTTAGAAGCTCTGCTTTGTAAATGGACTTGGTTTGCTGGCCATGCACACAGGAACCTTTCTAAAATCAGCTTAGAAGTAAAACATTGTTCAAAGGACTCTAACCTTCAAATGTGACTCTCCTTTGAAGCATCAACTTAAGGAATTACAACACAGAAAAACTTTCCAATAAAACAGAATAATGCACGCTGAGTAGCAATTACACTAACCAATAAAAGGGTAGAAGCAGACATGACGCAGGGACATCTTCCTCACTGCATTTTGGCATCTGCCCTCATAGGCCAACAGGCTCCTTCCAGACACAGTCTTGGAGTGCAACCTGAATGTGCCCACACAGGAATACACAACATATAGCCAAAAATACCTACCACAGCACAATTTGCAATGGTAAGATTCTGAGCAAACTACTCAATTGTCATTATGGAAATACATACAGAGAGGCAGGTCTATGTGTACAGATAGGGAAAGAGGCCCGAGGTTCAGTAGGTAATACAGCCACTTATATGATGTACATGTACCATTACCCTGTGTATGTTTAAAAAGAATCCCTCTTTGCCTGTTATATATGTGAACACATAGAACAGGTTCTGGAAAGATGCAATGCTTCCTTCCATGGAGAGATGGAAAACTAGAGGGGCTCATATACTTTCACATTGTAACTTCAAAATATATAACAGAATATATATATATATATATATATATATATATATTTCTTTTTCTTCTGATGCTGGTACTGGGGCTTGAACTCAGGACCTGGTGCTGTTCCTGGGCTGTTTTGCTCAAGGCTAGCACTCTTACCACTTGAGCCATAGCTCCGCTCTGGTTTTTTTTTTTTTTTTTTGGTGGTTAATTGAAGCTAAGAGTCTCATGGACTTTGCTGCCCAGGCTGACTTTGAACCACAATCCTCAGATCATTCTCCTGAATAGGTAGGATTACCGACATGAACCACTTGCACCTGGCTAAAATATCATTGTTATAAATTAGTTATTATTTGTTAAAAAATATAGAACCCTTCACGAGTTTGTGTGTCATACTTGTGCAGGGGCCATGCTAGTCTTCTCTGTATTGTTCCAACTTTAGTATATGTGCAGCCAAAGTGAGCACATTTTTGTAAATTATTACAACTTTAAAAAAAACTTTTCTTTCTTTTTCTTTTATCTCTCTGGTACTGGGATTTGAACTTGAGCTTGCTCACACTCTTTGCTCAGCAGGTACTCTACCACTTTAGCCATACCTCTTGTTGAGCTTTTTGCCAGCTACTTTAGAGAAAGAGTTTCACAAACTTTTCTTCCCAGGCTAGCTTTGAACCTCCATCCCCCAGGGCTCAGCCTCCCGAGTAGCTAGTATCATAAGCATGAGCCACTGGCTGAATCTTTATTTTTCCTCCTTTTTATTTGTATATATCAGTTACACAAAGGGGTGCCAATGATGATATTTTCACAATGTATCCAATGTATTTCAATCAAATTTTTCCCCTCTCATTCCCCTTCCTTAAAACCATTTAGATAGATTTCATTGTTCTATTGTCATATATGTGTAAAGTTCTTTGACCGCATTCATTCTCAATACCCTCTCTTTTACCCTTAGTTTCTTTTGAGTTATTTTTAAAAACTCAGCCCTATATATTTATTGATGTAGGCTTTGTTGCTTTATTATTTTATAGAAAAACCAGCTCAAAGTTACTCAGTAAAAGTATTACTAAGCACTTTGGTAAGTGGAAGAAGTTTTAGGATGAGCAGCTGATGTAGGTGGGGAGACAGAATTAATACATATAAATATTATAAATGAGAGCCCAGAGCTCTAGTTCATGTACCAGCTAGGGAGAGTCACATGTGGGAATGCCAGCACTTGTAACTCTTCACCCCCTAAACTCTAGTGACATTCCCATGCTGTGCTGCACTGTTAACCAGGAGCCCAGCTCCCCACAGCTCTGCCTGTGAACCTGAGCTTGAGCTGCTGGTAGAACCCAGTAGGCTGCCTCCATCCACTGGGGTTGCATGCTGGTGGCCATAGCATCTGGGCTTCTGCCTCCTATCAGCAAGTCAGTGTCTTCATCCATATGACAGGTCACTCCACGGCTGTTTTCTGCCCAACTGAGTGGTAACTACTCATTACCAACATCAAACTGTTTTGCTAACATCCTATCCACCACTGGTGGCTTCCAAACACTTGGTTTCTAAAGCGGCTTCCCCTTCGTGGCTTACTTGATAAGATTGTTACATGTGCTGCTTTTGGCTTTGTTGTACTGACATGATCCAAGAGAGGCAAGGCTTGCATATTGTGGAGAGAGATAAACTATTTGGTATACAATTTTTAAATGAGTGAGCACTTTTGCAATCTGGCCCTATTTTTTTTTTGGCCAGTCCTGGGCTTTGGACTCAGGGCCTGCGCACTGTCCCTGGCTTCTTCCCGCTCAAGGCTAGCACTCTGCCACTTAAGCCACAGCGCCGCTTCTGGCCGTTTTCTGTATATGTGGCGCTAGGGCCTCGTGTATCTGAGGCAGGCACTCTTGCCACTAGGCTATATCCCCAGCCCCTATTTTTTAACATCCATGCGAAGCAGACCCAAAATAAAAGTAAAGAGCATTTTCCCATGCTTCTCCTGAGCCAGTCTCCACACTTCTAAGTCAGGGCCACATGGTCTTACCTGATGTCAGGCCCAACAATCAAAAGGGGAAAGTGAGGTCAGTTACAAGATTTTGGATCCTTTGCTTAGATAATAAGACACCATCACACCTGCCCTTTGTACACCTATCATTGCCAGTGATTTGGCCTGGAAAATAGCTAGAAAATGCTGGAGTGACCCTCTAAATCATGAGAAACTAGAGGGAAGGCAAGGGACAGGAACTGCCTGGGGGTGGAAGGGTATAAATACGAAGGAAGAGGAGGAAGAGATAGAATCCAGGAAAACGGAAGGAGTGCTGTTCATAGTAAGAGAGGACAGAGGAGCAGGATGGAACAGTGATCTTAGCAAATTATTCCAGAAATAGATAAATGAACTGAACAGAGTACCAAAGAACATTATTATTATTATTATGTTTATTAACTTTTTTTTGCCAATCCTAAAGCTTGAACTCAGGGCCTAGATACTGTCCCTAACTCAAGCATAGTGCCCTCCCACTTGAGCTATAGTTCTACTTCTGGGCTTTTTTTGGGGGGAGGGAGTGGTTAACAGGAGAAAGGAGTCTTGTAGACTTTCCTGCTGGGCTAGCTTCAAACCACAATCCTCAGATCTCAGCCTCCTGAGTAGCTAGGATTACAGGCATGAGTCACCAGAGCCTGTCCACAATTATTTTTAACACCTAGATAAAATAAATCAATTGACATTTATGTTACGCAGCTTCAAAGTAGACAATCAAGATTTGAGGGACAAGAAAGAAACTATTCAGTACATTGAGCCTACAAAAGCACTCAAGCCTGGTGTGATAGCTCATGCCAGTAATCCACCCCACTACTTAGGAGGCTGAGGCAGAAGAATCACCACTTTGAGGATAGCCTGAGGCTAAATAGTAAGACCCTGTCTTTTAAAAGTTTTTTTTTTTTAAGGCCCTTGAATATATACATCCAAGGCAAAAACATTTTTCTTCTTAAAGTTTGTCTTATATACAACATTCTTTTTTGACAAAAATATTTTGTATATGTTTTTCTTCCTGGTGAGGCTTTCAAATTGTTTCCAAGTAATTACACCTTCTGAGGGCACTGGGCCTGGCTCTAGCTTCCCTATGTGGAGACAAAATAGGGCACAGCTTGAATTGCTCCTGTTCACTCAGCCAAAAGTGGCAGCCAGGGGCTGGCGCTGGGCCCTAGGCCTCAGCTCTCTGCACCAGCCACTACATGGCCTTTCATCTCAAGCTCCTTTTATTTTCCAAACAACAAAATATTAGGAGGAGTGATTCAGCCTTACCCTCAAACTTCTTTACAATTCTGTCCCAGATCCCCAGAGTATCAGAACATTCAAGTCACTTAAGGAAGAAATGAATACAACTTCTTTTACTCGATTCTATCTCCATTGCCATTACGTGGTTTAACCTAGCTTTCACAGGTCACAATCATTATTATGATCTGCACAATAAGTCATATCCTTCTAACTTTTTTGTTTTACATATAATACATACTTATTATTAAAATATCGCAAAGACCCACATTGAACTGTCTGATGTACAAATATGAAATTCTCGCTACATTTCCTCTTGCACTCACTTCCCAGAGGAAGGGGAGGGGGCGATTCTGCTGTTGTCTTTTCAGACATTTTCTAGATCGGTGCAAATATACAGTGCGAGGCTTGCATGGGTTTCTTTTTTTAACCTCTTCCTAGACTAGGAGCAGTATTACACTGTGCATATGCTGTGCTTTGTCACGTAGTGGTGAACTGTGGGCCATCTTTCTGCATGCTCACACATGTGCACACAGGTTGATCTGCTCTGCAGGTTATCCTCACTATCCTACCTCACCTGAGAAGATTCACCTACTGGTCTTTGTTTTCCACTAACATTTCAAACATCTGAGGAGCCACCAACATAAAAGAAATGCTTGGAAACTTAAGAAAAACACATTTTTAAAAATGTTGGTACTGGGGCTTGAACTCAGGACCTGATAGCTGTCCCTTAGCTCTTTCATTCAAGGCTGGTACTCTACCATTTGAACCACAGCTTTACATCCAGAGGACCAAATGTAGGGTTCAAGGTTCCCAAACTGTGACCTGCACTGGTGCCATTTGAGGTTCCTTATTGAAATACAAATTGCTGGACTTGAAGTATTTCCCATACACCAGGCTCAGGGTTGGCCTAGAGAATCAAGTTATGAGGGAGGTTGATGTGGCTGATGTTTGGCCCTCATTTGGACTTAGAAGCTCTCTAACTACCAGAGCCTTAATCAGGAGATCTGTTTTGCCTATTCAAAGAGCTGTGATAAAGTATAGCAATCATTGCCTAAACACTGAACAAAAACCAGGTCCCACAGAAGAAAGGCTATTTTCAATTAAAAATAAACTTTTGGCTTATATGCAACGGAAGTACATAAGCACTTTATTTTTTAAGGTTATTTTTGGTTCTTGCCAACCACTTTAAAGACAAAAATGCAAAGACTTTTTAAAGTGAAAACCCAGTCTCTGAAGTATAAGAACAACTTTTGAGATTTAAACTAGCTTAAGTTATAAACAACTTTGCAATAATTTTGAGTGGACAAACAGAAGAAACCAAAACAAAACACGAACTCAACATCCAGCAAATCCCCAGTTAGCTCTTTTAAAACCTCTTAATTGCTGTCACTTTTTTTTTTTTTGGCCAGTCCTGGGGCTTGAACTTGGGGCCTGGGTGCTCAGCTTTTTTTTTTTTTTTTTCTCAAGGCTAGAGCTCTATGACTTGAGCCACAGCAGGACGTCCAGTTTTTTTTTTTTTGTTGTTGTTTTTTTTGAGTGGCTTATTGGAGGTAAGAGTCTCCTAGACTTTCCTGCCTGGGCTAGCTTGGAACCATGTTCCTCAAATCTCAGCTTTTTTTGTAAACTTAGCATTTGTCTTTACTGTTTTTTTTTTTTGCCAGTACTGGGGCTTGAACTCAGGGCCTGAGCATTGTCCCTGGCTTCTTTTTGCTCAAGGCTAGCACTCTACCCCTTGAGTCACAGCAACATGTCTGGCCTTTTCCATATATGTGGTGCTGAGGAATCGAATCCAGGGCTTCATGTTTACTAGGCAAGCACTTTACCACTAGACCATATTCTCAGCCCAGATCTCAGCTTCTTGAGTAGCCAGAATTACAGGAGTGAGCAAGTGGCACCCAGTATTATCACTCATTTTTGTTGAAGAACTTTTATACTTTTATCTTTGTAGTTTCTACAGACTGCATAAAAATGTACTAAAGAAGCAAGGACTTTGCCTAAGAAGAATAAATTGTAGACAGACAACAAAGCAGACGTTTGTTAAGGGGGACAATGGACTTGGTCATTCTTCTCAGCTCAGCCTCATCACAAATATGTCACTATGGTTACTGAAGCTACAGCTGGCTGAAGATGCCTGCATGAAGAAAGAGTGTGTAATTAAAGTCTAGTTTAAAGGGAAAATCATAACTTTCAATGCTTAAGCAGAAGGTTTGGACCCACCTGCTGAACAGTCTAAAAACAGTATTTCTAGAGTCAAAATATTAACAAAGTTTTTTTTGTTGACTTATTGGAGGAATGAAATGGCAGTCTTTTGGAATCTTGACTTTTCTCTCCTTCCTTTTCCTCCATGTAAGTCCAGAGGAAACTTGTTGAATTATGACTGAAAAAAATGAGACTAGCTATTTGGCTGGCAGTGATAAATAGCCACTCTCTAATATGTATTAGAATCTTACTTAGTTACATAGTTATTTTTCAGATAGGGTCTTTAGTTTTTGTTCTGGAGCTGATCTTGGACTAGGATCCTCCTACCTATAGCCTCCTGTGTAGATGGGATCACAGCAGCACATGGTCATGTCTGGCTTGTTCATTGAGATGAGGGTCTCATTAACTTCTGTCTGCCCTCCTCAGGCTAATCTTGAACAACAGTCCTTCCCATCTCTGCTTCTCAAGTGCCTGGGTTTTCAGGCCTGGCCCTACAGATGGCTACGGAGCTCCCTGTACCGGTTAATCAGATGCTGCTACTTGCTTGTACTTGTGCTGGGTGTAGTGCTATCCACTTCTCTTGGCCCACTAAAGCTCAGTGGTTATACACCATTAAATAACATGAGACTCAGCAAGGCTCAGTAAATTGAAGCAACATAGGATGGTAACTGGGGGAATGGGGCTTTAACTTTTTAAATTAACTTGGTGCCTTTGTAGTGTGTATGTCTCTCAGCTATGTAAAACAAGGAAATAAAAATCACTACTCCATTTTACCACTCTTTGGTCATGAGCAATGCCAGCTCCATGCAAGTTAACATGGGCATCTTACCTGGTGCTCCTGTGTACATGATGGAAAAAACATTTATTGCTATTGTAGCAGCATAGAACAGAGGAAGTGCTCGGAGACCATTGGGAACCGGGTCCTCCTGCAAGACAATGAGATAGAGTGAGGTCAGAACAGAGAGCATCAGACAGACAAATAATGAAAGACCCGGCTACTACAGTTTCTCCCAAAGGGACATGGCTCCAAGTGCCTGTGACCTGCTGCATGGGCCAAGGCCATCTCATGTACCGAAGTGCAAGGGAACACTAGAGTCACATGAGCTGATGTCAGACTTAGAAACAGAATAGCACTGTTATAGAGGCCCAAGCCTGGGGACTGAAGCCCAGAGCTCAGTACCTACTTCTTCCAAACCTGTGAAGCCAAGTTCATGTTTGCCTACAGTCAGCAAATATTCTGAGGCTGTAATATTTGAGAATTCTCTAGGAAGTTGACGCACTTAGCTATTACAGTATTACTATTAAATTGTGACAGGGTATTCTTTAGCTATATTAAAATACACAATTGCAAATTACTCTTTTACATATTTTTTCAGTGTCTTCTTAAAGAATTTAATCTCAACTATTGTAAGTTCAAAAGAACTATGTATTTTTATCTAAAGAAGCATTCATTTTATTTTTTTAAAAATTTATTTATTTATTGCCAGTCCTGGGGCTTGGACTCAGGGCCTGAGCACTGTCCCTGGCTTCTTTTTGCTCAAGGCTAGAACTCTGCCACTTGAGCCACAGCGCCACTTCTGGCCATTTTCTGTATATGTGGTGCTAGGGAATTGAACCCAGGGCTTCATGTATAAGAAGCAAGCACTCTTGCCACTAGGCCATATCACCAGCCCCTAAAGAAGCATTTGTTTGTAATTTTAGGCTTCTGTGATGATGTTCTCTCAATGTAATGCAGCAGCAAGAACGGACTGCATGTGTTTGAAGTTAACTACATCTGAGAAACAAACATGTAGGGTTTCCTGAGTCTCCTCTGTCAGTTGTCATGGGTCCCCATGGCTCCCATTCAGTAGGAAGTAGCCAGAACAGAGCTCAACACCCTCAACGTCCCAACAGCAGTCAGGGAAAATTCAGAGGGGATAAATAAAGGAAAAAAATCAGCCAATGGTCCAGGCTAGCTTGCCCCCACCTCAACCAGAGGCCATCACCCAGCAGAAGGTCTTAGGTCTTGCCATAACCCAATCTGGGCCTCCTACAAGTCACCATCCTGTGGCTAACACCAGGGAGGGTTTTACTTCTTTTAGACAAACCAATCACCTTCTGAAAAAGTGCCGAGAGAGGGGGGAAAAGGTGGGGAGGGGCAATACAAACAGTGGGCTCCTAGTCATTAGTGGACAACTGGTTTCCTGGCCCACTATTCACTCTCCTGAGTGGTCTTTACTAAATAACTCCTTACAACTGCGTAAGAAAGTGTAGGATTTGTTATTGTTCTTGTTTTGGCAGTTCTGGGCTTTGAACTCAGGGCCTGTACTCACTTGGCTTGCTTGCATGGCTGGTAGTCTACCACTTGAGCCATGCTTCCAGATCGGCTTTCTGTTGGTTATTTTGGGGATGGAATCTAGCAGACTTTTCTGCCCAGGCTGGTTTCAAACCACAATCTTCTGAACCTTACCCTCCTGAGCAGGAAAGATTATAGGTGTGAGCCACCAGTGCCTAACTAGAATTGTAGTTTTAAGCAGACCCACAGAGGATTTGTGAAGCACTAACATGGGCCAGGAAATCCTCAGTGTAGCACTGACACATAGATGCTACCTTAATATTATAAAAATAACGAGTTACAAGAGAATGTTCTTGTACACTTATATGAACATGTTACCTAACAAGGAAAATTAGGTGTAGAAACCAAATTGAGTTCTGGAGTTAAGGATATGCAAAGATAATATCAGAGACACCTACTATGAAATGTAGTATGCAAGAAGATAAAGGCTGTTTGCAGTCATCAAGAGCTGATTATTGCCAGGTGCTGGTGGCTCACACCTGTAACCTAACTACTCAGGAGGATGAGATCTGAGAATTATGATTCAAAGCCAGCCCAGGGAGGCAAGTCTGTGAGACTCTTACCTCCAATTAACCACCAAAAAAATCTAGAAGTGGAGCTGTGCCTCAAGTGCCAGCCTCGAGAGAAAGAGCTAAAGAGAGAGGTCTACTCAGGCCCCGATTTCAAGCTTTACTACTGGCAGGCAGACAGGCAGGCATGTTCGTATGTGGGTGCATGCACATGTGTGCCCCCATACACACACAGAACCAATTATCTTGACAGTTCTCAAGTGGCTGGCATTTGATGGCAGTGAGGTGAAGGAAATGTAAGGGCAAAGGCAGGGTATGATCAGGTCATGGTTCAGTTGACATGACTGTGTTGTGCTACAGAAAACAGAAGGCAAGATAAACTCAGGATGAGAGCCAGGCCAGTGTGCCTGAGCTAGTGTGATGAGCCCCCACGAAAGGACCCTGGGCTGAACTGAAAACAGAGGAGAGGATTTTCTGATGTGTATGACCTCTGGCTTTTCTTGGAGAGAATGGCTTCTAAGTACGCCCACTCAATATTTTTTTTAAGGTTAAAGAAATCTGAGTTTGTGTTTTTTAACTGAATCACTTTATATTTTCTCAAGCTTCCTATCCCTCCTACCCCCTTTTTGGTAGTGCATGGCATGGAATTCAGTATCTCACACATGCTAGGCAAGTGCCTAGCTGAACTGCACGTACCCTTGACCAAATAACCTACTCTTAAAACTTGAAAGAAAATGTCTCACTGAGACTTGTGTCCTTCTTCCCTTTTGTTCGGCTTTTCCTCTCCCTCCTTCCTTCCTATCCATCTATTCTTATGTGTCACTCATCCAGTCATTCCTCAACTCTCTCTTAAAAATATTTAACAAGTAAAAAAATGAAAAAATACTAACAAGTGTCTTTAAAATACTAAGTACATGGATGGGCACTGATTCAGACGGTCATAGTGTCCAACCTCAGACTATACAGTCACATAGGCAGGCAAATGGGCATGAAATGAAACACGCACCACACACAGTGCAAGAGTGAGAACACACAGAGGTGTAGGAGTAGAAACCAGGTAACAATCACAGTTGATTTGGGAAAGGCTCCCCAGAAGTGACAACTGAAGGTGGAATCTAGGCAGAGGAAAGAAAAGACTGAAGGCTACTTGCAGAGAGGGTGGTGCCTTCCCAAATACATCAAAATAGGAGTGTGTGTTCAAAAAGAAATGTACTCATCACCTGACTTGTGTAACTGTAATCCCTGTGGACATCACCTTAACAATAATTAAAAAAGAATAGGAGTATGACTACTCAAAGCCCAGAGAAGGAATGGTGAGAAATGAAATAGCAAGAAGGCGGCCCTTCAATAGAAAAGTAGGCAATGCCAGGAAAAAAGAGCTGTATTTTCAAGCAATACACAGCTGAAGGAAGGCATATATAGATACGTTCATGTGAGTGTGTACATCTGTGTGGATTGTGTTCCAAAACCCAGTGGACTCCTGAAACTATACATTCTACCATACCCTGGACACTATTCATTGTCTTATAAGCATATATAATGTGATAGTTTAATTTATAAATTAGGTATGGTAGAGACTGGTAATAAATAATACATGTTATGTGCACATGGTTGTTTTCTGAAAATATCTGAGATGAAATGAGGTGAATGACACCAGCACTGTGTCAGCATTAGGCTTCTTGTAAGAGCTACTGAACATAAGTTGTTACCATAGTGTCTAGGGAATGTGATGGCTTGAGATAGCAGCCAGGTGACAAATGGTGGGTAGCATGCAGGCACATGCTAGATATATGCTGGACATGGCTCATATCCTAGATAGCTTGGTACAGGAATAGTGATAGAGCTCATTACACTATGTACAATGGCATGCAGTATGAATTTTTGAAATTTCCATTTAGTACTTTTAGACCATGGGTGGCTAAGTGAAATAGTAGACAGTACAATATAAATAAGGAGATACTACTATACAATACAACCAAAGGTAGATCTTATGGCTTATAAAACACTGCAACAAATAAACCAAGAAGATATGTTGATAGTTCGAAGAATATATAAGCATACATAATATGGAATATTGAGTAATAAAAATGATCTGTCATGAGTAATAAAAAAAATCTGTCGTTTGCCAGGAATATGTTCTCACTCATTTGTGGAAGCTATAAAAAAGTTGATTACAGAGAGAATAGAATGGAGGTCACTAACAGAGTAAGAAGGAAATGGAATAATAGTGACTAATAGGTACAAAAGTATAGTTATAGGGAAGTGGTTTGCTACAGCTGAAATCTTCAATGTCCCCTAAAGGCCCATATATGAAAGGCTTGGTGTCCAGTCCATGGCACTAATAAGAAGTGATGGGGGCCTAGTGGAAGGGAGTTAGGTCACTGAGATCATACTCTTAAAGGAAATATGCCCTTCCTTTCCTTGCTTCTGGCTACCATGAGGTAAACGGCTTCCATTCACTACATACTCATGCCATGATATTCCATGCCACCACAGGCCCAAAGCAAGAGACAGCCGAGTAACCATGGACTGCAATCTCTGAAATTATGAACCAAAATAACTTTCCTCCCTAAAAGTTGTTATCTCAGGTATTCTGTCACAATGATGGAAAGTTGACTAGGACATGGCTCTAATGTTAATAAGCACAACTGGGTAATTATAGTCTACAAGAAATCACAGTTTCTCAAAGTAATCACAGAAGAAGTAAGTGTTTGAGGGTTCCAAATACATGGAAATAATAATATGTGAGGAAATGGAAATGCTACTACCCTGACTTGACTGGTATATATATATATATAGAGAGAGAGAAATTTAACACTATATCTCATGTTAGTATAAATACTACATTTGAATTAAGTAAAATAATGTTAAAAAGAAGTCAAATAAAAATGACAAGCTTTTTCACAATACTGGTCTCTAATTTTAGTTGATCTTTAATCTTATACGACAAATGTATCCCCTGTATTTCTTTTTTTTTTTCCAATCACTCCCTCAAATTAAGTCAGTATTTCAAGTTCATTTTCTCTATTAGCAGAATAGGAAAGCATCTTTACATTTCGGTAAAAAGATTATGTAGCTGCTTTTAGTGATTACTCAACTTAAAAATTTAACACTATTTCATTCTATTTTGTTTAACAGTTAGGAAATGATTATCTTTCATTTGTGAGGGCTAAGCACAGTTCTTGGGAGTGCTGACTAATGAAAGAAGTCTCAAATGAGAGCGGGTATGTATAGGCCACTAGACACATTTCTGGGGCTCAGTATAGCAACTTAGCTGATAAAGCGTGACCCTAACTCCACTGTTAAGGTCCACTTAACAATGTAAATGCAGTTCTCTCTCTAGCTCCACTCATCATTAAATTCTGCTGAGTAGGACCAAAATTAGTTCTGAAATTTAATTAAAAAAATAACAACAGTGCTTACCTTTTTTAAGATGAACATTCTGATCAGTACAAACAGCACGCCAGACATGAAACCAGACAACAGTGGAGATATAAACCAAGAAGCAACTGAATGATTAAAAAAAAAATCTAATGAATGTTAAAATTCATACATAATTATGGTCATGTTGATATAACACAATAACCAATATATTACATACATTAATAAGTATTATCAGAATTGTTTACCTTAACTAGGAACCCAGCAAGCCCACCTGACTTCTACTCCAGCCATGTTTAAGTGGTTGTACTGCCAGGTCAGTGGGGCACTATTCCTCTAAGTTTTAGCCTTGGAAGACAGACTCCTTTGCTTCCCACCGAACCTTTTACCCACTTTTCTTATCAATCCATATGGAGAGAAGGAACTTGGTCCAACAGTAAGGTTGTTTAAAAGGCGAGCCACTTTGCATTTCCTTGCCAAGACCAGCTTGGTGCTTTGATTTCTAACACCTAACAACTGGAACTCTCTAACTTTAGCATCAAGCTTTGCAGCTCCAGGCTGTGGCTACATGGTATAACCATCCTGGGGGGAGGGGGAAAGGTGTAAAAATCTAGTTATATTCTTGCTCCACTTTTAGAATTCTAATTGATTTTAAGGGTGTAGAATGAAGTCTATCCATTAATGTTTTTAAATTACTTCCCTGGGCAGTTCTATCATTAGAGTTGAGAACTTTGGTTCCAGATCTAATGTGGTTTTCCTGGTGGTCTGTGTTCCTGCTTGGCAGGTCAGGAGCCAGTGTGACCTACAGCTTCAGAGGCCATAGTGATTCAGATAAAAGACAGCAACCAGAAGATAGAGAGGGGGTGAAGGAGTATTTCAACCCCAGGTCGGTTGGCATTATAGAGTTGACTGACTGACTCATTGTTAAAAGCAGAGCCAGTTATTAAAACTTGTGGAAATGGGTACAGGCCTATAAGGAACACTAGTGCTTCTCCAACAAGGGTAGACTGGATCATCTCTTTCTATGTATATGTGCAGGGGGAAAGGGGTGCTAGATGACTACAGCTATGCTTCTATTTCTTGCTTTTTGTGATTAACTGTCTCAGATTTGTCTGTCTGGGCGAGCTTTAAGCTAAGATTCTCAAATCTTAGTCTCCTCAGATCTCGGCTAGGATTACAAGCATGAGCTGCTCGTGCCTAGTTTGGATCATTTTCTGACCTCAGTGAGGTAAATGGCAGTGACCTTATTCAGAGACTTTACTACGATAATGGATACTGACTCCTTGATTCAAGGCATTTACCTTACTCCAATTTGTAGTCTTTCTCTGACTTTTAGAATGATTTAAATAAAAATTTTCTTTTGCTTGGAAAGACTAGATACTGATTTTCAAAGCTAGATGATGATATAACACTTTAAAAGAGATGGGTTAAAAAGTTCAGTCTCTAGTAAGAGAAATTTACAGGGAGAACGCATTACCCATATAATGTAGGTCTTTTAAACTTTAACATTTAAGAAAAAAAAACATTATAAAGGCAATTTTTAATAAAACCTACTCTAGCAAAGGTTACTTTCCTTCTTATAGATAAAAGAAAATGGCAATTACCAATCTTGACAAGCTCCATCCACTGCACACCCTTGGTACCAATTGCAACAAGTGAGAATCCTATAGTTGAGCCAACAATACAGTGCGTTCCTGAAATTGGAAGTCTCAGGAAGGATGCAATTAGCTGCCAAACGGCTGAACCTATAGATGGACAGATTAAAAACAAAGTCAGACATAAAGTAGAATCTTGGCCAGTAACCAAGAGAAGAAATACAAACTGTTGTTCTCCACAGCGATGTCTCCCAGTTTAACTTCCTATGGAGTTACTTTATAGGTGCTAACATCCTGACAAAAATGACTTGATTAGCTTTAGTAAACCTTCTCAACACAGCAGGTAACAACTCAGCTTTACACATAAAGCTGCTCATTTAATCTGTTAACTGACTTTGCCACGTGAAAGTGAGGTGCCAATAAAAAGCCTGTCCAGGGGTGCAGTTAGGCTAGAATCTAGTAAGAAATAGTCTCTACTATACTCAGGAAAGAAAGGAAAAAGACTGAGGGGAAGTTTTGTTAATTATCATGCCTTCTAGTCACACAATGAGGGCTAGTGACAAGTTAGTCTGTGTATGAGAGCACACTACCTTAGCACATTAAAAAAAATTAGCATCCACTAGTTATACAGCCTAGTTATACAGAGCCTGCTGTTTGATTTTTGCCTCCTACAAGAAAAATAACCAAGACTCTGCTGGGTCTCTTCAAGTTTTCTTTTCAAGGAGCTCCACGTTTGGCTTTCTATTCTTTTACCTCCAGTCCATCACTCTTCTAGGCTTCATGTTTTTCTGGGGTATAGTTCACCTCAGACATTTTCATAAGCAGATCAGATTTTGTTGCAAGTATTAAAAGCATCAGCTGTGAGAGATCACTTTCAGGGGTACTTGTTGAAAAGCTTGTGTCCTGCTGTATGGGAACGAAGAGGTTGGCTGATAAACTGGGCTCATGATTAATTCCAATATTAGCTCTGGAAACCTGGTTGCCTGGCAGCAAAAGCACCCTTAGGCATGCCATTTCCTGGCCATTTCCTTCAAACCTCTCTGAGCTGCTGAAGGGTCGGTCATTTATAGCTATTCACGTCCCTGTTTGTGGAGCAATGTGGACAGCTGATCCAGCAAGGGCTGGGCCTGTTGACCTTGGAGCTGAAGCCAGCTGTGACCCCATGTATATCCTCAACACTTGTGCTGGGAGATGAAGGGGTTGTGACCCTGCTAAATGGTGAGAGACTCCATGGTTGTATCTGGGTTTCCCCTGGACAGTTCCTTAGGACTCACCTCTGAGGCCTGTGCTCCACAGGAATTGAGTGCTTTTAAAATGAAAGCAGGCCTGGAGTCCCAGCACTAACGAGACAGAGCAAGAAGGCTCCAAGTTCCAGGCCAGCCTGGGCTACATAGCAAATTCTGAGTCAGTCTGGGCTATGAGACCTGTCTCAAAAAAACAAATAAAAAAAAAAACAAAAACAAAAATACTTTATGACCTAATAGTGTTGTGTCTATGCGCGCCCACATGCGCTCATGCAAGGTCATTCCAGAGGCTCAAACTCAGAGCCTGGGTGTATTCCCGGAGCTTTTTGGCTCAGGGCTAAAGTCCTACTTGAGCCACAATTCCATAGTCAGCATTTTGGTGGTTAATTGGAAATAAGAGTCTCATAGACTTGCCTGCCTGCGCTTGCTTTGGACTGTAATCCTCAGATCTCAGCCTCCTGAGTAGCTAGGGCTACATGTGTGAGCCACTTGCCCAACTATGACTCAACAGTCTTAGAAAATGATTTTTCTGAGGATGGTATGCACTCACCCCTCTCTACACAGAGCAGGAAATTTTCCTTCCTGAAAGCTGCTATGGTTTCTCTTGCTGACTTTGTAAAATATGCCTGGAGGAGTTTGCAAAAAGGGTGGGGAGAACTGGAAGAACAAAGAGAGGGGCCAGGGAAGAATGAAGGGGTTGTATGTTGGATGGGTGAGGAGCCAGCACCTCCACACTTTGAGAAAGTGAAGGTAAGTGGGATTACATGTGGGCCAGGAAGAAAAGTGAGATGTCTTGATTTGAGGTAATGGCATTCTACAAAGAGGTTCGTCCTTAAGAACCATGGGATATGGGTGAAACCTAGGGAAAGTGGAAGGTGGACATGCCGTAGGCAATGGTAGAGCAAAGGCTCAGAGTCACACCAGAGGTGTGTGTTAGGGCAGGACACAGTGGAGCAAACAGAGCTATGAAAGCTTTAAGAGGACTGTGCACCTCTGAGGTAGCTCAAGGAAATGGCTTCCTATGCTAGGGTGGGTGCCTCTAGAGGATGCCAAGGTCTAAATTCCCTGTAAGGCTTTGGAACCATTGGTGGATTCATGGAAAGTGGATTGACTTGCTTTACAGCTGAGTGAGTCTCAAAATATAACTTGTTTAGGAAGTTTGGGTGGCATTAACAATTCTTCTACTCAACCAACTTATTTCCAGCACAACTTTACTAAGAAAAACAGAACAGAAAAAAAAGATGGGGAGAAAAAGGAGAAGAAAAATTAGTAGACTTTAGAAGATAAAGGAAAAGTCAAGATCTGAACAGAATTAGCTTTGATTTTGGCCAATAATGGTTATACCACCACATTAAATCCACATAAGCTTCCATTTGTAAGGAATTCAGTTAAAAAATCTAGGTAACATAATTTTTTTTAAAGAAAAGGGTCATATACCTACACATCAGAAAAAAAGGAGAAAAAGAAGAAAGGAAAAAAGAAAGAAAGAGAGAGAGGGAAGGAGGAAGAAAGGAAAGAAGGAAGGAAGGAAGGGAGGGAGGGAGGGAGGAGGGAGGGAAGGAAGGAAGGAAAAAAGGAAAGAAGAGAAACCAAAGCAAACAATCATGTTATTCAAGCAAAACCTCAAATTGCTTTGGTAAACCCTAACTGCAGTTGAGGGAAAAATCCTTCATTCTTTCAGTAAAGGGCCCAAGGCTAAGGGGGCTAGGGGGAAACTAGAAACTGGAGAAATTATACTAACTATAAAAAGAAATTAGTAGGGACATGAACCCAGTTCATAAAACTGGATCTAAGTGAAGCCCTTCATATAGTCTGTGACAAAGTTCCTACAAGCAACAGCATCTCTGGGTCTTATCCAACAGGGAAGCTCCATGTAGGCCTTGTCCTATCAGCGGTTTTCTTTATTTCTTCAATACTTTCAGTAAGTCTTGCCCATATTATAATCAGCAATGAAAAGTCTTAATTTTATTTTAATATGATTAACCCATAGTTATCTATCATGAATGTCATGGATGAACTTTACAAATAATGGTTATTTTTCTCAGGGAAGTTTCAGTTAATTTGACTATACTGAGAAATGCATGTACTATAAAGTAAGCAAAATTCAGTGATTACAACAGCTGTTGAACTTAAAGCAACTCTGACTCTTGCATCTATGTAGCACAAAATATTAGAAATTGAAACTTCATATCTTGTATTACCTGGCTATTAAATACCTTAGCATATCAGCTTGCTTCTGACCAGGGGGTCCTCAACTGACTTATCTACTTGTTGGAACAGAAAGATGGTGGGTTACCCTCTCCACATGCTGAGGTGCTTAAGGAATACTAGTGACAAATGGCTAGGGACCTTTTGAACATGACTGTGTTCTTGGGACACCAGCATCTTACCTCCCACAGAAGGACACTTCCTTTAAAAGGAGATGTCCTGTTGAAAGCACAAGGTGGTGAACACCATCTCTAACCTCTTGTCCCTAACCAAATTACCCGTATAGATCAGTTATCTGATGGGATGGCATCTTTACCTAGAGGCAAACAGAAAGAGAGTCCTGTCAGCTGTACTTGGTGGTTCCTGCCTGGAAATTTCTTCCTACCATAACAAGGGAAGAATGGGAAGCCCCACACATGGCTTCCACTCTCAGAGTCACTATAGTACGGAGAAATCACACTGTCCACTGAGCTAATGTTCACTACATACCACTCACCTCAATTCTTCATCTGGGCAACGTACACCTAGTCATAAAGGACAGACATACAAGTGATCTTTTAGCCAGAAAAGAAAACATCCATTTCAAATAAAGCTCCAAGGGAGTAGAATGAGAAAATCCACACAAAAGCCAACAAAAACATTACAAATAATGCAGAAGACTAGAATTTCTTGAAATATAAGCACTTGATCAATATTCATTTGGTAATAACTCTAGAATTTAGACTGAGAATACAAAAAGTCAGATAAATAAATATTGGCATTTTCTCTGTTTGTTTCTTGGTGCTGGGGAATGAACCCAAGACCTTGTTCATATGCTCACCCACTAAGCAATATCCAAATCCAAAAAGTATTCTTCTTTTTCTTTTTTTTGGTGGTCGTACTTAGGCTTGAACTCAGGACCTGGGCTCTGTCCTTTAGATTTTTCACTCAAGGCTAGGGTTCGGCCACTTGAGCCACAGTTCCACAAAAAATATTCACATTATTTTGCAGTGCTGAGGGTTGAACTGGAGGTTTCATGCATGCTAAGCAAGTGTTTTCATCACTAAGCCCCAAACATTATTGTTTGATAACTACAACTTCAAAACATTGCATTCTGATGAGAAAAAAATTAAAATTTTATAGGTAAAAATGCAAAACAAGCCAGGTGGCAGTGGCTCAAACCTGTAATCCTAGCTACTCAGAAGGCTAGATCTGAGGATTATGGTCTGAAGGCTGGGCAGTAAAGTTCAAGGTAACTCTTATCTCTAATTAACTACCCAAAATCGATGGCTCCAGTGGTAGAGCACTGGCCTTGAGTAAAATAACAACAAAAATAATAATCATAAAGCAGCCCAAGCCCTGAATTACAGACCTAGAACTAGAACATATAAAAAAATTAAAACAAATTCACTTATACATATTACTTCTTTAATAACCTAAATTTAATAACTAAATAATAAAGTACTATTCCACAAATAATATTCATTTATTAAAAATCTATTTTAGCCACCTAAACTGCTAAATATTTGAGAAAGTACTTTGTTATTTAAATACTTATAAAAAAACATAGTTATTCTAAAATGAAGAAAGCAAAAAAATCAGTAAAAACATGAAACCCAAATCAAGTTTCTGAAAAGCTGAAACAAGGGCCCCATTTAAAGAATGGGAAGAGGTAGCAGGGAGGCAGGTAGATGGCCAAACCTTCCCTCAGGGTAGGATTAAAGCTACTCACCAACCATGGCACTCACTTCCCCAGCCATAAGTGTTTCTATTGTCTCGTTGTACAGGTTCACATCAATGATGCCTTTCCGGATTGTCTCTCCTACTTTGGCTCCCAGTAGCACAGAGCCAATAGTTTCAAATATTGAAGCCAGAATGCACGCCTGTCTTAAGGTCACCACACCAGAGCCCACGGCAGTACCGAAGGAATTGGCAACATCATTTGCACCAACAGAAAATGCCAAGATGAAAGCTATAATAAAACCCAAAATGACCATCCACAAATATTCATTCATAGCCATTCTGGAAGATGAACACCAAGGACTTTTCTTTCACAGAAATATTTTAAATAAACAAAGCTTGAGGTTAATGAGTTTGTAACACTGAGAGTTCTTGTAAACAGTGAGTTTGCTCTGGAAAGTGCCAGGCAATGTTGGAGCTGGAACAAACTGCTAACTGTTGGTTTTCAAACTACTGTCAGTACAGTTCATTTGGTTGTGTTCAGTCAGCGGTAAAACACATTCCATATTTTTTCTCTCAAGACTGGGAAAGCTGTGATGTTGTCTCCTGTAACAAGAAAGAAACAGAATAAATCAATTACCTACAGCACCTGTAACATCTTGTTCTTTCAGAAATAAATGTTTAAGCCTGCCAATAGGATCTAACTTCAGCATAGGATAGATCTAACTATAAATCAAATTCATAGTGGATTACAATTATACTACCCTCCATATCAACCAAAAAAAATGAAACATAAAAAAAATCTGGTTTCTGGAATGTCAGAGCATGCTTACTGTCGGCTGACAGTAGACTAGCTTTATTAGGTGAAGTTTTTAAAACAATTTGAAACATATTTGGGCATGATTTTCAGACAACATAGAGAAAGGGCTATTCAAATTGAGTATTTTCAGATATGTGGACTATGCCTAGTTCCTTGGAACAGTGATGATAAAATATGATTATGTGCTGCCATAGGGTATGGCCACTATCTACCTGCATATTTACACAAGGGAATGAACCTCCTGTTTTAGGAGTACATCTTACAACAATCTCTGGACCATATCACTTATGGCAGAATGATGAAAGTAAGAGTGGAGGGTGCTCCATGGAGATGTCAGACCATACTACTAGCCCAGTTTCTCATCTTGCCCAGGAAAAAGAGGCCTTGCCAGGGCTAGCAAAACCATGCCCATTCAGCAGTTCACTACCTTGAGCTCTTCCTGCCCTCATTTTGGCTTCTCATTACTCCCTGAAAATCCGGGGCTTTGGTATCACAGCATCCTTCTGCTGGGCCAAGTTCTCCTGATAGCCACAGCGAGTAAGTCCTAATCAGTTTGTTGAATAAATAAGAAGGGAGCTTCCTTTTGCCATAAAATACATTTGTACAGTATAAATGTCAATAAAAACTTTCATATACTGTTACTATGTGGTCAAGAGATGAAGCTTGTGTATTTTTTTCTGAATGATGCTAGGCATACAATAAAGGTGCCTCATAAATATGGTTTCTTCATAAATGCTTACTGAAATGAATCAGGCTCATATTCCATGTCACATACATGATAATATTTTGGTCAGTCAACAAGGTACTTAGAAAGGGTATGTGTGAATTTTTATATATCTTGTGATTTTGACAATGCGAACACTGTCTGGGGTGTAGATCACCGGTAATACTTTACCTAGCATGCACAATGCCCTGGGTTCAATCCCCAGCACAGAAAAACAAAAAACACCCAAAGTTAATATGCTAAAATGGTAACAAGATTAACAGTAGTATAACTGATGACTTCCCTCCACCAAACTATATACTGTAGTGATATATTTTTTAAATGAAAATAATAAGTCACCAAACTTACTGGGCAGTAGGAATATCATGTTATAGGCACAGAGTTAAATAGAAAATGTACACTGACTGTTTTTTTTTTAATCATTTTCTAAGACTTTTAGCCAATGCAGTTCTAGAGATACCAAGTAAGACAAATGAGAGATCACTGAAAAAGAATTTTATTATAGTACTATGATAGGCAGGGTAAATCTTCAACTGAAAATCAAAATGAGGATGAATGTTATCTATCTTAAAACATACACCAATTCTTCATGAAATCTTGACAGGCTAGTCTGCCAACAGGGAAAATAAAGACATTCAGAAAATTATTTCTTGGGAAGTTCCTTTGTGCAGTAGCTGGAAATACAATGTAAGTGAAATGAAGGTGGTCCAGGCGTGTATGGGACTTATAGCACAGTGACGGAAATTCGATAATGACATAAAAGTGCACCTCCACACTGGTGATGGTGCTAGGAAGGACCCAGGTTGGGATATGAACTTATCTAAGAATGTAGAAAGGGCCAAGATTAAACAGCTTAATTCAGAGGAGCTGAGGTCTGATAGGTATGATGTATGAAAGTATACTGACAGCTAGAAACAGGATTTTGAAGGTGGAGAACAAATAGTGGGGAAATACTAATAATATACTAATAATATAGAAACAACATGTCTGGAAGGGGAAAATGTTAGATCTCTATCTCACACCAAAATCAATAAAATATTTAAACGAACAAAAAACCTGAACAGAATTTAAAAGAAACATAAGCATTTATTTATTATTGGGATGGAAAAGCCTAGGTATGACATACAGGCAATTAATAAAAGGAATCAGGGCCGGGAATATGGCCTAGTGGCAAGAATGCTTGCCTCATATACATGAAGCCCTGGGTGCGATTCCTCCAAGCCCTGGGTTCGATTCCTCAGCACCACATATAGAAAAGGCCAGAGGTGGTGCTGTGGCTCAAGTGGTAGAGTGCTAGCTTTGAGCAAAAAGAGGCCAGGGACAGTGCTCAGGTCCTGAGTCAGCCCCAGGACTGGAAAAAAAAAAAGAATAAAAAGAATCAATCCAGAAGTTGCTCAAGTGGTGAAGCACCTGCCTACTAAGCACAAAGCTCTGAGTTCAAGCCCCAGTCCTATCTTAAAAAACAAAAGAAAAAATTAAGATGGGAGACAAAAAAAAAAGACTCAATTGTGGGAACAACACAGAGATGTCATCTCTCTCCTACAGCAGTGACTTTCAACAAAAGTGTAGTGGTGTTTACAATTTTCAGTCAGTGGCTTGGTTCTTTCCAACTCTCTAAAGGGCTTTTCTAAAAACAAAACAAAATTACTGCATAAAAACATAAAAAATGTTTAGAACAAATTTCCTTGTTCTTTTTTCTACTAAGAAGTCTTCTATATAGCTGTAATTGATAGGGATAAATGTCATAAGACATTCTTCAATTTTCAAATACCACATAATTTCTGCATTTGAGGAACAGTAAACCTGCCTTATTCATTAACATGCAATTTTCATGAATTGGTTAAAAAAAGTTAAAAATCAAAAGAAAGAAATTTCAAAACAAACATTTCTAATTCCTGTATGTGCATTATGCAGCTCAGTTGATACAAGTAAACTTACAGTCAGTCCTGAGTTTATTGGTCATGTTTAAATTGTTGTGATCTATTGTTTCTGCTCTTTTTTTTTTTGTATGAAAATATGCCTTCCCAAAGGCAATGGTGTCCCCAGAGTAAGCTCAAAGTGAACAAGTTTAATTTAAGGGATAAAGTAAAAACTTGAGAAGCATTATGGGAAAAAGTGAATTACACATCTGCAATACGAGCGTGTGAACACCCCATGCTGAGCATGTGTGGGTTTTCCCCAACCATTTGCCAGTGGAAACCAAGGCTCTACTGCCTTCTAAGAGGCACTGAAGGGCTTATAAACTCCTCTTCCCAGATTTGCAGTATGTTAACAAGATCCTCCCATTTCTTACCAGTACTTTCCATGCCTACAGGACCGGATTCTCAACTTTTATCCTGTTCTACTATGACCACATGCTCTACTTTTTTTCCTCTAGGTCCAATAAGGCACCTCAGAGGACCCTTGAGTTAAGTGTTAGAGATCTGTTATTTTTATTTATTTATTGTTTTCACAGTGTTGAAGATCAAACCCAGGGCTTGGCTTTTGTACATGCTAGGCAAGTGCTCTACCTCTGAGCTACACCCCAGCCCATACTGTCATTTTAACTTCTTCTGGCGAGCATCAGATATAACTCTGCCTATTGCCTTCTTAACCCACATTGCAAGTTTGAACTTTATTTTATTTTTTTCTTATTTATTGTCAAAGTGATGTACAGAGAGATTACAGTTTCATATGTTCGGCCTTAGGTAGCAAGTTTCAACTTGAAAAAAGTTTAAACTTGAAAAAAGGAAAACAAACATTTATTTCTACCTGTTGCTGGACAGATTTATACATGGTTTTATTTGTTGTTGTTATTATTTATTTTCCCAGTCCTGGGGCTTGAACTCAGGCCTGGGCTCTGTCCATGAGCTTTGTTTGCTCAAGGCTAGGGCTCTACCACTTGAGCCACAGTTCTACTTCTGGGTTTTGGTAGTTAATTGTCTCACAGATTTTCCTGATCAGACTGGCTTCAAACCGTGACCCTCAGATCTCAACCTTCTGAGTGGCTAGGTTTACAGTTGTGAGCTAATGACACCTAGCTACACTATTTTAAAAGCAGGAGGATTGGAAAAATATGGTAAGAAACACATTTATGCCACAGGAAGTTTAGGTAGGCAGGTTCTTCTATGACAACCAAGAGATTCTGCAGTCTTAAAGACTTGCCCATAGTCAACTTTATAGTCCATGAGGAGTTTTTACCTGAAATTTCATGACTTATGTTTTTCCTCTAGGATCATGTCCCCCACAAAGAGGACCACAGTACTGAAAATGTTCAATTTTCTCCTGTAAAACCCAAAGAGCTTGACACCCACTCTCTAAAAACAGAATCCTACTTTCCTTGAAGCTGAAGTGGAATATGAAGACATAGATACCTCTTCTATACGTACTGTTACATACACTGGTGGCTTGGATTTCCTAAGACATGAAAATTTCTATCTTCTCCTAATAATACTGAATAGCACAGAAGAATGATTTTTTAACATTCACCATGTAGATCTTATTATAAGCAGTTTCTAGTAACATTATTCAAGAAAACATCCACTTTGTACTTTCAGATGGAATCCGCATTGACCCAGCTCTGAAATCTGCTGTAACCACCCCAAATAGCACACTCCCAAATATGCAAAGTAGTCATAGGAACCTGAAAAAGGGTAGATGATACTGACTAAAGTGGAAGCAAGGAAGAAAGTAAAAAAGGGAGGGGCAGGGAGAAGGAAAGAAGGAAGAAAGGAAAGGGAAGGGAAAGGGAAAAGGAAAGGAAGGAAAAGGAAAACGGCATTGGAAGGAAGGGCAAGACAATCAAGCAATTGTCAGGATCAGGCTTGGAGCACAGGCACACAGACTGCAGGACACTGATAGATGAAGTGACAAGATGGCATATTTCCTCATGAGGAATGACCATGACCACACAGCCTGAGGTGAAGAAAGCTGACCCAAACAAGCAAGCTGCAGATCTGAACTCAAGAAAGGGGTATGTGCCAAGGTTGCTTTGCTGATATTCTGCCCCTTTATCTTCTTTTCTTGCATGCTAAAAAAATAAACATTTGTTCATATTGTCCAGAAAAGAGAAGCCCAGGTTCATACCTGTCCAGCAGGCTACTGGCTGCACTAGCCTGGCCAATCACCTAAATGACTGTCTGAGAAAGGGGGAAGACTGGACACAACCACTGGTTATGTACAAGGCAGAAGTCTTAACATGGTGGCTTTTAGTATCATTAGCAGACAAAGCCCCGGGCACAGTCAGGAGTTGGGGCCAGTAATGAGCAGATGAACTTGGGTGACTCACACACACTCTCTGACTCCAGTTTCATCATAATGGGGATGACGATGGCACATGTTCTTTACAAAATGACTGTGAAGATCAAATCTAATTATGTGCAAGTGTTTTGTACGTTGTGGCGTGCCTCAAGTGACAGGGCTCTGTCACTATTACTGCAGACACAGGAAAAACAAGGATCCAAGATCTCTTAATCCATGTCCCTTCCTCTTAGCAACGGTATCTAAGTACCTCCCCTATCCAGCTCTAATTCCTCCATGTAAAAACTCTGGACTTGTCATTGGATAGAGACTGACACACTTTTCGAGGGGTGGAGGGAGTTGAAGAGGTAAATATAAGAAGCCCTACTCCTCCCCAAAATAACACTCGAAAAGTAAAGCTATATTGGAAGATAATAAGCAGTGTCTTATAAAACAAAACTTATGCTACCACATAACCCAGGAACATCACAGTGATGTCTATTTATTCCAGACAAATGAAGACACTTGTCCACACTGGAAACTTTTGGTCTGTATCTTGGGTATGGTGGTGGTTTTACTGCTATACATATCTGCCAAAACTAATGAAACTATACACTTAGAGAGTTTACTGTATATAAGTTAGACCTCAATAGAACTGATCTGAAAATAATACTGGTCAGAAGGGTAATATTTGCTTTTGATTGTTTTCCTGTCCTATATTGCAAGCCTTCCTCCCCCATCAGTGAAGTCCCTTAGGTTTCTGTACCACAAAAAAGGGGAAAATAGTTATTGTTCAGAGAAAAAGGGAATCTTCCACTCAGACACAACAAAACGAGTTACTTTAATCAACCAAGAGAGGCTCAGGGACAGGAACAGGTCATCACAGGATGTTCAAACAACAGCATCAAGGGCAAAGGGCAAATGCAAATCAATTAGCTAAGACACTGCCATTACACTGCAAACATGTGACTCTGCAGGAAAGGATCCACAATGTAACTCTTCGAAGGCTGGAGAGAGGAGCCTGCTGCTGTGTTAGAACACTGACCTTCAAGCTAAGGACTGGTTTCCATGAGGAAAAAGAACACCAGGTCTTCCATGATGACAAGTCTTCAACATAGCATGGGAGATTCCCCAAAGAAGCAAATATACACATTAACATTTACATTTAGGGCAAATACAAACACTAGCTGGAAATAACTTTTGTGAGGGGACACAGATGATTTTGTAAATCTCGACTTGTGGGCCCTTCATCTACCAAGTGCTTCAAGGAAGTCACTTAGAGTTTGAGAATGAACAAGTTACAACCAAAGTGTCATTTTTATGGACAACTCCAATATCCACCCTAAAATTAGTTCTGGAAAGGATCTGTATGTAGTGTTTGTGTTGTAGTAACGCTCTGTAATGCTATCACCCAGGAGTAGTTAGAAATGGTTTAAATAATTCTAAGGAATGGCTTTATGCCAAATGGTTCTTACTTACAAACTTGCAAAAGTGGGTTAGATAACTCACCAGAGTCCTGAGATCTATCTTCAATGAGGAATATCCAACACTGCGGTCTTTATGGCATTAACTTCAAATATTCAAGAACATATGCAAAACATTCGAAATATGGGCAAATACTGATGTGAAAGATGTTTACTGCAATGCCATTTAATATAATAACAAAAAGAGAAAACATCTAAGAAAATATTGTCCAACTTCTGGAGATGAAATTTACATAATCACTAAAATAAGACACACGAGTTCTTCATGACCCTAGCACATATAAATGCTACGTGAAAAATGATTTTTTTAAAACATTGATATCAAGTGGTAAATAGCTGTATGTGTGGATACATCCTGTGATCTCAGCTACTCTGGAAGTGTAGGCATGTTCTAGTCGAAGCATGTCCCAGTGGAAGGCTGGCCTAGGTAAAAATGGAAGATGCCATAAAAAACACCTCAAAGCAAAATGGTCTGAGCATGTGTGGCTCTGGTGCATTGCAAGTGTCAGAACAACAGAATGAGCTAGTAGAGGAGCTGCCATAGCACTGTAAATGCAGTTCCATGGGAAAAGATCTCAAATGTATTTAAGAGAGCTCATGTGTAAGTCTGAGGAAACAACAGTGCCTTCTCTGGACATTCTTTATTGGCTTTTTTGGGGGAGGGGTGGCATTATTTTCCTACTGTAAAAAAGATCATTCAACACTACAAGGGAAAGTCATTTTTTAAAAACTAGGAATGCCCTGGCCTTGCTTGGCCTCTTCTCTTAGCCTGAACTTTGCAAGAGCTGCAAGGTCTTTCTTAATCACACATGAGCCTTTTCTTACGCTCTCCCTTCCTATTTCTTAGGTTCCACTTGAGGTTTAGACACTATCAGGGCCAAAGTGAATAAAATGTCTTTCTGTTGCCAAGAACTTTGCAGGCCTTTTTTTTTCTTTTTATCATTAAAAGTAGTATTTGAGGCTGATGCCTACGAGAAGCAACCTATAATTTATTCTTTATTTCTTGTTTCAGCTCACAGAATTATAGGATCATTGAACATCCAAATTTGAGAGGACCTTAGCCACCATCTAGTCCAGTTTGGGTCATTGTGAAGATATATCAGTCATAAGTGAAGATGTAAGTCTCTAAGAGCATTCTTCAGGCACAAACTCAGTTCCATACTAGGAGGAACTCACATGCAAAACTAGGCAGTGATGTTTCTATCTGACATTCATAGATCTCTCTCTCTCTCTCTCTCTCTGAGATATTTCTGCTATTTGAACCCTGGCCTCACTCTTGATCTCTTGATCCTCCTGTCTCCCTCCTAAGTGCTAGGATTACAGGTGTATACCACCACTCCCAGCTTATAAGCCATTAAAAAAATATTATCCTTAAGTAATTGTACAGAGGTTTCAGTAAAACAAGTCACTCTTGATGATAGCAGTCCCTATCTGGGAAGCTGCGATTCTGGTCTAAGCTGGGGTGGGAGGGAAGAGATCACAGGGTGAGAATGAAGAGGATGGATTACAAAGATAGCTATAGAACCTTTGTTCCTGGAAAACTATCAAAGTCATATGATGGCTCCAAGTCCTGCCCAACTCTATTATTCTACAACAACTAGAAACCACAGGATTGGGAAGAGGCAGTTTCGCCCGGAACTGAGAACCACAAGATTGTCCTGTGGGGAGAATGCTGGAAAGTTCTGATCCTTCCTCCAAGAGCACAATGATGGCTTTCGTGAACTTATGGAAGGTGAACAAAACTTACTTTGTGCCATCTAAAATTCTACTTCAGATCCTGAAGGCTTGGGCCTTCTGTACCCTTTTCTTCCTTGGCCTCATTGCTGCTATGGTCCTGCTATCTTCCCTCTTGCTATCTTCTCTCCTTCTCTCCTTCCCTTCCCAGCCTCACTCCTGCTATCTATCCTCTTTCTGACACTAGGTTTGGTGTTATTTAGGTATTTTCCACCCAGCCTGACCTTTCCCTCCCTGGGAAAGTATTACATAAATCTATTAAGCAACTATATTGTTAATAGGTAAAAAAATAAGCAATTAAAACAAGAAAGTTCAAGAGGTTAGGGTGATTTGGCATGAAGAAAATTTAGAAGGTATGATATGACTTGATGGAAAATACTTTAAAAGTTGAAAGTTTGCCTCAGAAAGGGGAAGGGCATGGGGGCTGGGAATATGGCCTAGTGGTAAAGTGCTCGCCTTGTATACATGAAGCCCTGGGTTTGATTCCTCAGCACAACATATGTAGAAAAAGCCAGAAGTGGAGCTGTGGCTCAAGTGGTAGAGTGCTAGCCTTGAGCAAAACGAAGCCAGGAACAGTGCTCAGGCCCTGAGTCCAAGCCCCAGAACTGGCAAACAACAACAACAACAACACAACCCCAAAAAAAACAAAAAACAGAAAGGGGAAGGGCACCAGAAGCGTGCAATTGGAACTGGAATGATGATGCAGTGGGCTATGTAAGCCTCTGTGTGTGTGTGTGTGTGTGTGTGTGTGTGTGTGTGTGTGTGTGTGTGTGTTAATGGGGTTTGAACTCAGGGCCTTATAGTTGCTAACAAGGTGCTTTACTAGTTGTCCCTAACCCTAAAAAAAAACCTTTTTATTTCATTTTAAATTTGTTCTTTCTCAAATCTGAAGATGTGGCACAAAGAAGCAGTCTCTTACATAGTTGGAAAGGAAGGAAAACTAACTGAATGGGCCACTGCACCTTGAAATGAACCTCTATCAAAAATGAGGAATCATCTGTAGCGAAGGGTTTTAAATTGATTGCTACCTTGCAGGGCTGTTTTAGGTTCAATGCTGCTTGAAAGCAAAGCTTAAGGATGAATGGCCAAGCTTTATACACAGATTCTCACTCTAAAACAGAAAGGGCTGGCTGCCCATTTTGTGCACATGTCTGATGGATTGTCCCGACCCTGAGTTTTGTCTTTATGTGCACAGCTCTGATGGACCGTCCTGGCCCTGAGTTTTGTCTTTTTCACTCAGAACCCAAAACGGATTGATTTTCACAAGCAAATTGTCTAACATATGAAAGTCCTGTCAACTGGCAAACCTAGGACCACTCGTTCCAGAGCTGTGCTCAGGAGGGTGAGGCTGTCTGGCTAAGTTCCAAGAGCTATATTGGGGAAATACTTTCCTCTCAGCCACAGTTTAAAATGGAACTATGAATGTAAATAGATATCTTGGTTCTTATTTATTTGCTGATTTTGTTCTGATGATTTGTAACTTGTAAAATCTTGATGACTGATACAGTCAAATATTCTACTAATGCAATAGTAATATAACTAGGTTACTGATTATCTGAAATATTTTCCATGCTTAACTTATAGCTCCATTCTCATACCAGATATACTGGAGACGCATAAGCATTTGTTTGATATTACCTTCCAAGAATGGGATTAGCTAAAAATAACATAAGTAAAGACAGTTTGTAAGATTTCTTTGAAAATCACTTCCTCATCCCAAAAGGAAGGCTGACACTTAACTCTATTCCATCAAGAGCTGGTTTCCTAGGCCTCTGTTTTTCCATTTCAGACTTACAGTGAGGGAGAGTGGCTCCAATGTAACTATTAAGACCTGTTATCAATAACTAGAAAGTAAACAGATATAGCTTCATTTTCATGGTACTTAATGTAAGTTCAAAAAACAAAATATACAATTATTTTATTGCTATCTATTTAATGCCTATATGGGAAGTCTTTGCTTGGGGGAGCTTCAAATTACTATATTTAGTATTACTTCATTCTGTCTAAATCACTTCCTTCTGTATTTCTTGTGAGGCAGGCCTGCTAGCAATGGATTTTCTGTTCTTATTTAGTTGGGAATGATCTTATTTTGCCTCCATCATTTCTTGTTATATTGTGGTGGTATGGGGATTGAACTCAAACCTCTGTGCTTGCTAGCCAGGAGCTCTACTGCTTGAGTTATGACTCCAGTACTTTTTGCTCTGGTTATTTTTGAGAGAAGGTCTTGCTCTTTTCCTGGGCTGGGCTAGACCATAGTTTTCCAATTTACATTCCTACTTGTAGCTAAGATAACAGGCACCTGCTACACTGTCCAGACTTTTGTGTTGAGATGGGATTCTGTGAACTTTTTGCTAGGCTTCTCTTGAACCTCAATCATCCAAGTAGCTGGGATTACAGATATGAGTCACTAGCACCTGACCTGCCTCCATCACTTCTGAAAAGAGAGCTTTGCTGGCTATGGGATTCTTACAACTCTTTTGCTAGGTCACGTTATTTATTGTTTTCTGGTCTATTTTTGAGCATATGATGGGGGATATCCCTCTTGGAGCTCCACTCTATTCAGAAAGTTCATGGTTTGTAATATGCTCTCCCATTCTGACGGCAACCTTTTTCTTCCACTATTTCCTTGATGCACACAAGTTTTTAACTCAGATGTAGCCCAATATTTTATCTTTTGTTATATTATATGCTTTTTAGGTGTTACTTCTGTATTTGGCTGTTTATATATTTTTTATCTCTTTATAAATATTCTCTATTTGATATACCATTGTTGCCCTATGGTTTTCTTGATAATGGCTAACTTGAAATCCTTGTCTAAAAAGTTGAGTATTTGGACCCCCTCAAAAACAGCCTCTATTAGCCAATAGAGGCCTACCCTTCCTTCCTTCCTTCCTTCCTTCCTTCCTTCCTTCCTTCCTTCCTTCCTTCCTTCCTTCCTTCCTTCCCTCCTTCTTTCCTTCTCTCCCTCCCTCCCTCCCTCCCTATTTCTATTTCATTTTCTCTTACTCTTTTTCTTTAGTCCTAGAAATTGAATTCAGGGTCTCCTGATGGTTAGGCACGCACTCTACAACCCCTGAAGCTGTCCAGCAACTCTGATTACTAAGACCCTCAATACCCAGAATCCTGCTATTCTTATTTGAGTTTTTGTAATTTGGTGGAACTAATTCTGTGAAGCCTACCTGACAGTGTAGCTACTGCTATCCCTGCTCAGATTTTGTCCTTTGTTTTTATATTTCAATTTGGCTTACTAGGGATCACCATGAGACTACATAAGCTTCTTATTATTCAGTTTTCTTAGTTTCCTTAGCCAGGTTCTAACCTTTCCTACGGTGTATGTGGCTTGCAGATGGCACTCATGTTTAGGGAAGCAGAGGTGTAGGAGTGATCTGCACACAAAGGGAAGCACCTTTTGGGAGCTATATTTTATATTTTGTCTGAGGTAGTGGCCATAAAAACTTGAGAATGTGTAAGCCAAGTAACTGGTGGCTTATCCCTGTAATTCTAGCTACACAGGAGGCTAAGATCTGGGAATCAAGGTTCAAAACCAGCTTGTACCAAAGGGTCTGTGAAATTCTTATTTCCACCAAAAAGCCAGAGGTAAAAGTATGGCTCGAATGGTAGAGTTCAAGCTCCAGAACTGGCATGCATACATACACGTGCACATACACTGGCGCGCACACATACCCTGTGCATGTATAAAAGCTCAGAGATACACATTAGAAAAAGTGAATGTGCTGTAGTAAATTAAAAAGAAAATATGACCAGTACTTGTCTTTAGACTAAGATTTCTACAGCTGTCTACTCTTACACTCACTTTGATCACTGAATTCCTAGAAGCTGATTACTTAATATTTTAGTGGGGAGACAGAAAACAATAAAGTCAAGCTTTTAAAAACATTATTTTAATACTTACTTGTGAATATGATCATGTCAAGCTCTTAATACCTGGTCAAGATGTTAGTTAATTGCTACTGACATGCCTAGCAGAGCCTGAAGACATTACAATTTACAGAATAAGGAAAACCTAACCAAATGTAAACAACAGTACAGAGGGCCAAAATTAGCCCTGACAGAAAGAGGCGAGTGGCAGGAAGCTCTCCCTTCTAAGTCCCCAGGGGTGCTCTACTCTGCCCAGAAGACTGGGGCAGAAAATGACAACACATCCCAGCAATTCTCTTTTCCAGTTCCAGCTGCCTCTTTAATTTCAAGTCAGGTCTACAGCAATTACTCTTGTAAAATCCCTTTTAGCAAAAGAACTCAGTTAAAATTCCTAACTTTCCACTATGTTAACCACGTTTTAACACTTTCGCTTTTAGTTTTCAGACAAAAATGGCCAAAAAAAAAAAAAAAACCAAGACAAATAAAGAAATAAACAAGAATAAGCTCAGTACAGATCTTTGAACAGAAATTCACTCATTTCCTTCTCCTACAAATGTCACATACATGTGCATGCAAGTAAGTGTAGACACACAGACACAGACACATAGATACACACAAAAGAAAGAAGAATGGTCAGAAGAAAACTTCAAGAACCAGCTCTTTGGATTCCAGGAATCACTTGCTTATGAAAAAAAGTCCACCCAAAGGCCAGGCCAACATATAGATGGGACATTCCTGTGAATTTCTTCAGGCAAGTGGGCTAAATTTCAGATATTAGCCCAGCTGAAAGTTTATTAAGTTCCATCTCTATCTCTATGTCTAAAACAAACCTGGTAACTGGCTCTACTTCATTCTAGGTCCAGGTTCAGGGGCAGACTCCAGAGTGAGACCCTTAACTCATCCAACATGCTTTTTCTCACACATCACTGTACAAAGTAAGTTGGAGGGGGACTATTGTTTTTGCTTAACATGTTATTAAATCACCAGAGCCAATACTACTACCTCCACATAACCTTCTGATCAAGGCCACATGCCACATGGATATCCTAGTGGCATTTGGCAGAAATAACTGAGAGTCAGGAGTCTCTTTAGAGTGCTCCCATTTTTGGTAAATACAAGTAATGTGTGTTGATATCACAAGGATCTGTTCGTTAGTGACTTGTTCCTTTCATCATCCTCATCCCTGTCACTCAAGATATTTCTTCAGGTCTATTGCATATGGTTCCACCACTCATTACTTTGCACTTAAGATGCTAAACTATGGTGTCTTTCCAAGTTTAAATGGATAACCTAATGCTGGAAGTACTATTTTAATTGACTTAAAAACAGGCTGGATCCCAGCTGCCTTCCTTTACTCTCCAAATGCTTCTAAATCTGACATTTTGGCCACCTTGAGAGCAGACCTAAATTCATTTAAGATCCAGAGTAGCAATGAGCTCAGACCCTTGCTGCAAACTTGAGTATTGCAGAATTAACTTTTATCAATCAATCAATGCCACACATCAGTTTGTGTGGTTCTCTTCCCAAGCGATAACATCCCAATGTTTTTTTTTTTAACTAGAAAAACAGTATCGCAGATATAAAAATTGGTAAATGCAGAAAAAGGAAAAGGCAAGCAAAGAAAAATGATACTGCGACCCACCCCTCTTGCCCCCAAGCCACCGCCAGTCTGAAAGTCTCCTAGAGGCATCCACTCCTTCTATTCAGTAGGCCACATTCTTCTTTCAGGAACATGAATGTGTTTTGGTTTTTTTTGAAAGTAAGAATGAGGCTATAAATACATAATATTTCAGAATCTGCTAGTTTTGCTTAATATACATCTGTCATTTCAGAAGGCTGCCTAATGTTGCATTATAGGTGAACACAATACATTATTTGACTACATTATTATTTTAAGAATATTTTATAATTAGGTGAGTAATTCTTGCATAGTCTAATAAGTAAAAGGCTTATTTCCCCAGACTTTTCCTTCACATTTTTCTACTAAAGAACTATAATGAGATAAAGTTTATCCCAAATCATTTAATTACATTCATTTTTAATGGTACATGTGTGAACTATCAATAAACTGATTTTAGTTTTCCAAGGGAGAAATATCACAAAAAAATGAATGACTATTCAATAATTTTTCTCTACATAGAAATGAAAATAGTCTTTGGGGGTAGGACTAACCCTGTGCCCTTCCACTGAGCTACATTCCCCATGCTAACCATGGCCTTTTGACTGCTAGCATTAAGAATCTGATTAAATGTACATTTGGAATTTTGCCTATTCAATATTTTGTCATTGCAGCTTCACAAGTTAGGTTTTAAAGAAATTATTTCTATTCAGAAACTCATCCACTGTTTTAAAAATAAGCTCTAGTTATGTGCCAGTGTCTCACACCTGTAATCCTAGCTACTCAGTAAGCTGAGATCTAAGGATCATAGTTTAAAGCCAGAGCAGGCATAAAAGTCTGTGAGACTCTTATCTCCAATTAACCACCAAAAAGCTGGAAGTGGAGCTGTGGTTCAACTGGTAGAGCATCAGCCTTGCATGAAAAAGCTAAAGGATAGTACCCTGGTACCAAGTTCAAACCTCACACACAAACAAAAAAAATCAGCTCTATATATACTCTATCAGTGAGATACATCTTAGTGTACAACCATAATGCTCCCAAGGTGCCATATATTCTGAAATATGTGGATGTATGAAGTACCAGTCTATGCAGTTTGTGCATAGTCTGACTACATGTGATTAACTATGTCTATAAAAGACTAAGATTCTACCTATCCAATTTTCAAGTGCTAAAATACTAGGGCCACAGTTCCTTGGCTAAAGGAGGACATGATTTTTTTTTGGAACAGCAGTGTGTTAACTTGTGTGATACTTTTAAAATAGTGCTGGCAAAAACATGTCCTCAGAGAATCCTTTTTCTGTGTGTCACAAAAAGCTCTTATTGTATTAAATGCTATACAAAGTATAACAAATAGACACAATCTCAGTAGTTTTGTTTTCCATCCAAGAAAATTCCCTCAGGAAGAGCCAAGAAGAATATATTAAAAGGGCAAAAAATATCACAAGATTATGATGCATTTACATGATGTACAAAAGACCAGTATTAGTGAGGGGGTGTGGAGATGAGTTTAGAAGTCACTATTTTCATAGGAAGGGTAAGAATTGCCACATGCCTGAGTGTCTAGATAACTCAAAACATGGGAGAGAGATTCCTGCTGGCCTTGGATGCAAACTGAATATGTCTACATTTTTTGTACTAGTTGCCTCTAATGTGACTCATTGGGCTATTTGCTGTAGAAATGGAAATGTGAATGGACATTAACATTGCTGCCCTTCCAGCAGAGAAGCCATGACTAGACAATACACTATAAATTTAGGTTTCTAGGATGTCAGATGGCATTCCCCATGTCAAAGTTGATGAACGGTTCCTACAGGTATTAAGTTACCTCCCCCACTAACTCTTCTCCAGAGGAAGTGACAGATTTGGAGAGGTGGGGAGAGTCACACTTCGTCCTCAGGCTACTCTCTTCTGAAATGCACTTCACGAACATATAGCCTGATTGAGTCAAAAATCTGTGACCTAAAATGATGGCAGGCTAATGTCAAGGGTCAAGGGATAGCTTGTTTTGTTATTTGCCAGTTCTGCCCAATTTTCCCTTCATGTGGCTATGACAGCACTCAATGGGAGGGGCGAGTCTATATAGCAACTCTGCTAAGACAGAGCAGCCTATATTTGAGAGCGCAATACTACTATTCCCACACTATCTCACTGGATCCTAATTTTAAATGGTATTGTCCGAACTGAGGAACGCCTACAATGTATGAGGACCTGAGTTTCAATTCCAACATTGCTGGAAAATTTTTAAAAGAAAAGCAGGTATTAATCTTACATTGCCAAAATAAGGAAAATAATTGCAAAATGTTCTTGGTTAATAATTAATCTCTAAGTGACAAAAAGAAATCCAGAGCAAAGTGAGAGCCACAGGGGACTTTGAGAGGTCATGTATCTCCTGGCTTCGGTAGTATTAAAAACATTTCAAACAAATATAAACTCAGGATTAGATAACTTCAGGGAGAATTTCACGTTTAACAGCATCCAAATCCCCATTTCTTACATATTTTATTTATTTATTTTAATTTTTTGTGTTGGTACTGGATTCAAACTCAGGGTCTTATACTTTTGGTCATGGTTGGCTCTCTATCAACCTAAGCCACACCTTCACTTCTGGTTTTTATTTTTCTGGTTAATGGCTCAAGCAGTAAAAGTGAAAAAAGTAAAAGCCTCAAGTGAAAAAGCCAAATAAGAACATGAGGCAATGAGTTCTAGCCCTAGGACCAACAAGGAAAAAAAAGTCTGCCCTGATTAGTTTTGATAATCGAATATTAGCATCCTGAGTAGCTAGGATTACACCAGTGCTGGGCCAAATCCACATTTTATAGTGTCCCTTTGAATCACTTTGAAAATTGTTAAGAACCCCACCCCACCCCCATTTGTGAATCAAGGGTTTAGTGTGGGCCTGGGAACCTGCATTTCTCCCAATTTCTAGTCAGTGTGAATGCCAAAGGTGTGGGATCACACCAACAGTACCACTGTCCTGCCCTGACCCTTCTGTTCTGCAGGGAAGCAAGCACTGGCTGGTCAAATACTTGAATAACAATTCAAGGTCCCTCAGTCATCTTTTTTCTATTCTCTAGGCTAAATAACACAAGTTCTCTAACCTCTTATTATTGGAATCATTTTCTAACCCTTTAATCATATTTTGAGGCTCTTTGTTGAGGCCTCTCCAAGATTCTTTTAGTTGTGGAGTCAACTGGCTGTGGCTAGTACAGAGAGAAGAGCAATTCACAAATTCATATGGTATACTCCTATGTATTAATCTCCAATAACCACACTTGCCTTATTAGCCCTTCTGAATCATGTCTCCTGACTCCTTTATGAGCTGCAATAATGCTTTGGAGATCTTCATAAACATCTGTCTTCTGAGAAGCTCAAGGCTCTTGCTGAACAAACCTAACAATTGACTTGACATTCTAAACCAGTGCAGGGTCAGGTAACAAGCTCAGCCGCAAATCAGTTCAAGAGAGAAGGGAGAATCTGCAACTCAAAGCCAGATTTACATCTTAATATCATTTCATGGCCAAAGATACCTCTTTGAGGGTTTGATCTGAAGTTCAGACCACTACATGACAAAAGATTTTGGTACGTACAGGCTGGGAATATGGCCTAGTGGTAGAGTGCTTGCCTCGTATACATGAAGCCCTAGGGTCGGTTCCTCAGCACCATATATATAGGAGAAGCCAGAAGGGTGCTGTGGCTCAAGAGGTAGAGTGCTAGCCTTGAGCAAAAAGAAGCCTGAGTCCCAAGTCCCAGAATTGGCAAAAAAAAAAAAAAAAAAAAAGTTTCAGGTACAAATGAAACTTCTGAACTTCCTTCCCAGTGGGACAGTGAAATGAACAGGAGTGGTGGACAAGGCTGGGGGTCAGATTCCTCTGGGGAGACAGCCTCATACAGTTTGTCCCAATCCTACATGCCAAAAACCTAGATGAACAGAAAGCTAATGCTCCCTCAACTCCCTGCACTCACATTTCCTTTTCTCTCTTTTCATAGTCTTTTTTTGTTAGTATCTTTTTATAGTTTTTTTTGTTAATGTATTTCCAGTGAGTTGGGAGCCACTTTCTGGGTGCTGCTGAGACCGAGTGAGTGAGCTGCAAGTGGGAATGATGCTCTCTTGTGTACTGTATGTGCTTGGATGTGTCTGATACATTCTGAATGATAACATGGTCCCAGTGCTTCCTGAGAAATCTGTATTCTTGGCAAGGATGAAGGCCACTCAGCTCACTCATCTTTCATTCTAGAGGATACAGTGGAAACTGAATGTCACACAGCCTCTTCTAACCAAATTATTCTTTGAAAGAGAATGTTCTAGGGGTGTGATCACTGAGTATTCGGTTCCAAACCAAAAAAAACAATCTGTTATATAATATAGTTCCGATATAGTCACATAGATAAGTTGCTGATTAAAAACTGTGACCTGGGGGCTAGGGTGTGACTCACTGGTATAGTGCTTGCCTAGTGTGCTCCAGTCAGGGTTCCATTCCCAGCAAAGTAAAAAATAAAAACAGACCAAAACCCAATAACTACTTGTGGATAAAGAGGGCTCAAATAAAAGATTCTGTTTCAAGGCTTCAGAACAGAGTAAAACAAACCTATAGTTATCTGCAGTTATTCTGTTGAAGTTCCTGGGTCGTGGCACTTGGAGAGTAAGACTAGGGTCATGGGAAGGCAGCCAGTGAAAGCGGCGACCACAGGCCCTGAGGACAGAGGTACACAGCGACCTGCAATGCCTGTAGGCACACACAGCACCTGGGTAGAAGCTGGAGGTCCCTGAGTCCTTCCTGAGGATTTCAAGTCTAGCCTTATTTCTTGGCATCTGGACTCCCTATTATTAGTGGCTACGCTGATTGAGCTCCTTGTGATTTGTCACATTCAAGGTCACAGGTTGAAAGCCTCCACTCACGAGGAAACCATGACAAGTATCACTTCATGGCTCAACCAGCTAAGAAGCAGCAACAGGAGTCACAGAACCATTGAACAGCACTGGAATCCAACGCTGCCATTTGCACAATTAAAACAATTTCCTCTTTCTTTCCCCTGGATCTCACTCACAGAGCACAGAAATCATTAAAACAAACACTCAGAAAGTGTTTATGAGCATTTCAGCAACTAGTCCTAAAGCACATGCTTCCTAATAGTAGAGAAACCTACAGAAACTTGTGTTAACTTAAAACATGGGCAACTTCTAATCAGCATTTCTTCTTGGCAAAACTAAAAACTACAATCGGTCAAAAGAATTTTGGTTTAAAAATAAGCATAAAAACGTTATCAGAAAAAAAGAGTATACAGCTACAGTACACACTGAAAACACTCTACTAAGATTCTGACAGCATTTCATTAACAACTAAAAGAACAAGGACTGCTTGGTTCTTTGGACAAAGTATATTTTATGAATTATCTATTGGAACCCAGTTTCTTTTACTGCAGAAAATGACACTTGGGACTTTCTATTATAATTAACCTGGACTAAAGATTTCAGCTCAATTAAAAAAAAAAAGAAAGCTAAGCTTTTAAAAAAAAGTTTCCTTCTAAAAATAGCCTAGGAGTTCAGTTCTGTTTTTCTTTCTTACATTCTTCTACTAAATGTACCACAGAAATACTTCTTTTCATTGTTGACACCTTAGGTCATTTGTATTCAATATGATACAACACATAAAAATAACAGAAGTATTTAAATAAAGTATTTTTTCAAAATGGGAAAATGACCTTGCTCAAAGATTGTTTCACTAAAATCAATATTCTTAAGGCTGATAGACTTTATTTGTTACATAAAAAAGTTTTGCTTGGTTCTATATTATAAGCAATCCAATTCCAATTTAATTTAAATATTCAATATGAAAATCTTTAGTTTCTTCAGTCCAAAATTAAACCGGTAATAACTTCTTGGACTAAGAGTAGTTAATAGAGACTTTCATAGCTTTTGGGTAATTCTGATAACTCAACCCATCAGAAGATGCTTTAAATTAACTCTAAAATCTTTACCAAAAATTAATTTCTGTGAAATGTTTTCAAGAGTATATGGGACTATTTTTAGACACAGAATCCTCTCCATTAAAGCTGTCCATCTACACATTTAGCATTCCATACTCCACAGACTGTCAACATTTTGTACCCCTTAGGTTACCAGAGAAAATAGTGCACAGTGACAGAATGTAACATTTCTGTGTTTACAGGAACCAATTCCATTAATCATTTTGACAGATAAAATAGGTACTAAGCTACAGATTACTTTTGCAAAATAAAAATAAGAAAGAATCAAATACATTCTTCTGGGAAAGCTGAGTAAGGCAGGATTCATGCAGGCATACTATGCATAGAAAAACTTGTGCCACCATTTGGAGATGGCCCTAAAACACCAACTGTAAACTTTTAAGTTTTTCCAGGAGCTGTAGGAGAGTCTCATTAGGAAGATTTATGGTTCAAAGAAACAGAAATCTTAAAAATTCACCCAATACTTACAAGTAGTTTTAAAGGAAATGTGAACCACAATTCTTCAGAAGTCTGCTCTCCCGATCATAAGCACAATTTGAAGTCTAAAATAGATAACCTATCACATTAAGCCCAGAAGTCACATTTCAGCTTACTAACTTCTACTTGGGTAACAGTTCTACAACTCATAGAACAAACCCTGGCTAAAATTAACTGCAGCCGAGCAGCAGGCAGGAACATGCTGGTTTGCATCATGTGTGCTGGGATTTATTCACTAGGACAACATTGGTGTCCTCTTAATGGGAAATTTGGCCAAGGGGCGTGCCTTGGTGAACAATACATAGCACCATGATTATGCTGATTACTGAAGTCAGTCCAATAATACTAACTTCTTTTAAGTTGGTTTTGCAAGCACTGACAAAGAGAAAGATTAAGCTTTTTCTCACAGCAGGCAATTGCTTGCTTTTTAAGCACATTCAAATCAGACACAACTTTGGCAACAAGGTGGCAGTACTGCTTGCTCTTCATAAGGAAAAGCAAAGCAAAGGACCTTCAGTCAGATTACTTAAACAGTGGGGTCAGAGGTGGTACTCTGAAATTCAATAGACACTGAATCTATGTCCCAAAGAGCCTATTAGAGAATATCTCAAAAAAAAAAAAGGATTTTGTTTTTTTTCTTTATAGACAAGGAACATTGCACCCACTTGCTCTCTGGCTTTGTCCTGTGTACCTCCCTAAGGAGCTGCCATGAGGACACAGATTCACTAATAAATCACAGCTGAGAACAAATAGCTCAAACACTTACAAAAGGTATTATACTTGGCAACAACATTCTGAAGTGCATTTAACTGAGTGGTGGCTAGAACTGGCTTTTACAGGTAACAGACTGTCCTAAAAAATACTTCAATCTCAAGCTAACAGCAAAAGACTCCAAGAATACAACTGAAATTACAAAAACAGAATTTAGAGCACTACATTCCTTAAAAAACAGAAATGCAGCAGAGATACTCAAAAGACAGAATGGTGGAAATGAACTTTACAACTTGGGGGAGGAGGATGGAAAGGGAAAGTGAAAGAAAAATGAGGGGGGAGTAACAAAGTTCAACAATAAATGTTCTCACTACCTTACATATGTAACTGTAACCCCTCTACAACACCTTGATAATAAAACTGAATTAAAAAAAATAGAATTGGTCTGTAAAGCTTGTGTACTTAACCACAGTGAAACATCATGGTTCAGCTTATCATTGCTGACCTTAATCTCTACAGCATAGTCTTATTTAATAAGAAGGAACATTGTTAATCCTGGAATAAATGATCCAAATAAAGTAAAAAAAAAAAAAAAAAAAGAAATATCCTCAGTAAATACAACTTAAAACAAGTCACTGAACTGCCCAGAATCTACTATGCATGGCTCAGGTTAGTTTGCCTAAGGTATTTCAGTTTTGATGGCATGCTTTGTACGCACTGGATACTTCATGAAGATACCAAAGCTCTTGACAAACATCAACTGAATCTCCAAACAGCTCTGGGAGGTACCAATCCCTTCCTTTTAATCAGACATCAAGTATTTAATCCAACACTCTACTCACTCCTAAAGCTTTTAGGATATACCTCCCGAGAGCTTTTCATAATGGTTTTCCTAACTTAAAAATGCCATGTTACTCTAGACTTCAGGACATTTATTGTATTCTATACCCAAATTCCAGGACTGACCTCCAGGAACATAAAATCCCTCACTGACATCTATTGCAAGAAGTGAGAGGGAAAGAGGGAGAGAGGGGGAGAGGGAGAGAGGGGGAGAGAGGGGGAGAGAGAGAGAGAGAGAGAGAGAGAGAGAGAGAGAGAGAGAGAGAGAGAGTTTAATCAGAACCTGGCTTTTCTTTTAAATGGAGCATTGACAATCTGAGGTATTCATTCCCCAAATGGCAAAATGGTTGGCTTTCGTTGGAATAAACTAGTAACCATGAGCATGGTCCCCCCCCTCCAGTTATTTACATAACTGCAGATTGCATTTCTGACATCCCACGCTCACTACCCAGCCTCAAGCCACTGCAGCCAGCAGTCCACCTCTGCACTAAGGCAACTGGTTTGTGCTCTCCATTACTGCAGCCAGCCTCTGCAAGTGGGCATTCCACTCTGTCTACAAGGAAAGAAGTCGGCACTAATCAAAGAGGGCTGACTTCTAATTAATATGATTATTCTCAGTAATCCACAGCAAATCTTGCTCTGGAATTCTTAATGCAAAAGAGGACATTGTGAGGCTACTTTTTTGGTGGGGTGGCAAACTGCCAGTCCGCACAAGATGGAGGCAGGGGGAGTCAGAGGGGAAGGAAGAAGAGAAAAAGAAAGAGAGGAAAAGAATGAGGCTACTTTATGGTTATCTTATGTCAGAGTTAAGCGAAGAAGCCTCTAAGCATGGATGTTATTTCTGTCCTAATCCAGTAAGAATAAAACAAGCATGCAAAAAGTCCCCTTATGATTAGGATTTTTTATAATGAATATTTGACAGCTCCTACATCCATTCTACAGAAGCAGGAGATATCCATTTTCTAGTTCTTCCTATGTCAAAGAAGCTGAAGATGTGTCTGATGTTCCCTCCAACAGCAGCCACACCTGTTTGAGTTGTCTTTTTTTTGGCCAGTCCTGGGCCTTGGACTCACAGCCTGAGCACTGTCCCTGGCTTCTTTTTGCTCAAGGCTAGCACTCTACCACTTGAGCCACAGCGCCACTTCTGGCCTTTTTCTATATATGTGGTGTTGGGGAATTGAACCCATGTGTACGAGGCAAGCACTCTTGCGACTAGGCCATATCCCCAGCCCCAAGCCACACCTGTTTGAAATGCTAGAACCAAAACATTCCAAAGAAAACACTGTATCCTCCAATTTACATTAGTCACTGTGTTGCTTCTTTTCATTAGAAAAAATAACTTGCTTCCACAGCCTTTTTGTTCCAGGTCCACTCATGATAGTAGGAAAAATCTAGCAGTATCATTAAAAGCATGGTAAAGTTCTACTTTGTGTAGGGGCGAGGGATAGGAGGAGTAGGCAGCACTATGCAAGTGAAGGTGATGATCTTAAAAACTTCCATCCAACAGATCTGAGAAATTTTAAAAGCACTATTTTTGGCTGGCCCTGGTGGCTCACACTGGCAATGCCAGCTACTTAGGAGGCAGCGATCCGAAGGATCATGGTTTGAGGTCAGCCTGGGGTGGAGAAGGAGTTAGCAAGACCCTTATTACAACCAATAATCTGGGTATGGCAGTGTACAACTGTGGTCCCAGCTATGCAAGAGACTTGGTAGGAAGATCATGGTCCAATCAGGCAATGCAGGACAAAAACCCAAGACCTGAGCTATAAAAAGATAAACAAAAGCAAAATGGCCTACAAGTGAAGCTTAAGTGGTAGAACACCTGTCTAGCAAGCACAAAACCCTAAATTCGAACCAAAGTACCACCAAAAGAAACTACTATTTTTAAAAATTCATGCTAATGAATTAACTTGGATACTGATCTTCTAGAGCAGCTAGACAAGTAATTGTAAATATTTTAGATAAAATTAATTTAGATAATATGTTAAGCTCAATGTAAGACACTATCAATATGCAACAAATACAAAAATTATTAATAAGACATCTTACTGTCTTTTGTTTGTACTTGTCTGTCAGACTGAATATGTATTTATAATTAGGAGAGTTTCAACTACTCAGCCACCACATGGCTTAGTGACTCTGATGTCAGGCAGCTCACTACCAATGATGTCTTTCTGATAAGTTTTCTAGACATGTACTCATATGCACATATACGTGGGCATATGTTTCCTTACATATATACTCAACAGATCACAACTACAGTGTTGGAGATATGAGGATGAAAAGCCTAGGTTTTGTCCCCAAGGATTCAAAGTCTAGAGATTTTGAACTCTTAACCTTTGACATAATATGAAATGTATTTACTGTGTATTTTTCCTGGAGTGATAATTTTATTCATAACTTTATCAAAAAAGTAGTCTATGATCCAACAACATTAAGAGCCCTGAGGCTTTTCTGGCAGGTAGAAAGCTAAGGGAAATGGAAGAACTAAGAAGAGATTACTTAGAAAGAAATGACTGAAAGAAGGCTAGTTAAAGCACCCAAAATAAGAGAGTAAGGAGAGAAGAAAAATTTTATTCCTAGGCATGAGGCCAGGTCTCATAAGAGTTCCTTGTTTATTGCAATGTGTAGGCATATAAGAGGGACACAGCTCTTGTTTCTTAAATGAAGATTATTTTCTATTGAAATTTAAAATATATGTTCTTGGATAACCAAAGATTCCGTGTTTTATTTTGGAATTTTAGAAGTTTCACAGATCGTAGAGAGGTCAGTTATTAAGAAATATCTAAAGAGCACATCTAGACAAATCAGGAACTTTACCATTCTGAGCTATTATCTTTCAACTAGACCTGGTGATTTGATCCAACTACTAAAAGTCCGTATGGTTCCTACTCTTTCAGATGGTAACAAAAATACTAAAAGCATTGAAAAAAAAATGAATGCTTAAAAACATACCAACCCATTAAAGAAGAAATTCTCTGGATTGTAGCTAGGGAGTCAGAAATACCTGGGTTCAAAGTGCAGTGCTACCAGCTATGTCAGCTCAGGTGCCTTACTCATCTCTGTTTCCTCCTCTGTAAAATGGGGACAATAATGCTGACATGAAAGGACAAAGTGAGAACTTAGTGATGTGACACAGACTATCTACAGGCACATGGCGCTTAATAAATGGCCTTGCCCATCATGATCACAGCAATTCCATCATTGGTTCAGTACTCGCTAAAGATCATTTGGGATATTTACTGAGTGAGTGATTAAAGCCTCCCTACTTTTATAGCTCTAGGTTTCAAAAAAAAAATCAGAAGTTGAAAGGAACTCTAAATGATTAAGCATTTCGGCACAACAGCCTATTTAAATTTTCTCTATTATATAACCTTATGTCCCTAAATATGGAATGCTGACTAAGAGAATACATAGAGATTGCCTACCTTGGTATACTGTGATGACAAAACTCATTTGTTCCTGATGCTCATATCCTTACCCTTGAGTAGTTTTTCCCACAACAGTTCTAGGCAACAGCAAACAGAGATGAGAACCCACTGGGGCTTGCCCTTTCATGCTGCTCTTTGGAACCTTCAGATTGCTGCGGGAGCAGCCCTGGATAGCCTATCAAGAAAAGTGGGGGAAGCAGCAAGGAGTAGCTGACCTAACTAATGTATGAGTGAACCCCATCTCCAGGGCCACAAGTTCCATGAAACTCTAGCTGCCAGTTTACTGAAAAGATCGGCTAGGCCAGCTCCTACCCCAACCACATAGGGGGACCTACAGAAACGGTTTCATCATCTGGCCCAGGCTAGCCTTGGACTCAATATCTTCCTGCCTCAGCCTCCGCTGTGCTGAGATTACAGGTATAAGGTACCATATCTGACTGTTGGTTTAAGCCACTAGTACTAGATAGGTTATTTATGTTACCGAGTAAGAACTCATCTACTTATCTTCAAGAAGTCTATCTGCCTATGCTCTAGCCTTCCAAATGGTACACTGGTATAAATCCATAGCCATTCTGTTTGAACATGTAAGAAATAAATCAGTATCAATTATATACATCTGAACAGAGAACTTTAAAAAGAATAAACAACTTTTCTTCAGCAATAATTTCCCATCAGTTCAACAGTGATATATGCAATAGCAAACTCAGACAGGTTTAATAGCTAATACAAAATAAATTTATAACAATATATGTTAGGACTAAGATAACATTATCATTGCTATTATACAAATACTTATTTTGTCACAGGTATTGTTTTAAAAGGTATCTTTTGTGGATTCTGTTGGGAAATTCTATACTACTAATAGTCATCCATCCAAATTTTGATTAATAATTGATTGCTGGCGCTAAAAATTCCCAAACCTTTGCAAGATTTGTATGAATAACATGACCACCACAATTACAGCAGAGAATAGTAAGATTACAGTTCTGCCTTCAAGAAACCAAGAATCGCATGTGAGAGAACAGTGTATACAAACTTATCATATGCACGAGTAATTAGTAACTATCCAAAAGGGAAGAAGTCATTTCAGCAAGAGTGTAAGAAAATAGCAGCTGTGTTAAGAAAGATATTTTAGGAGAAATGACACTGGATCTGAGCCGTGTGCATGCTGATAATCTCTCAATATCAAAAGGGAAAAGAACATTACCTAGAAGCAACCACATGGCAAAGACAGGGAAGGAGGGAAGGCTACTGAGTTATAGGGAAGAGCCTGAGTTCAGATTTCAGCTCCATCTACTGAAGCAGATAGGTTACTTAATTTCTCCAAATCTTGTCTACAAAGTACCCAGTGAGGGTATGGGGTCTACACAAGAGGGACTCAGTTCAAACTCTAGCCCTATTGCCTCATAGCTGTCAATCAGTGTTTTCTCTAAAATGATATAATATACACACCTCACAGTATTATTATGAAGATCAAAGGAGGTAGAAAAGTGCCTTGTATGAACATTTTGTGAACACCACATCTTTATGCACCCAGGTGTGATACTCAGGTAGAAAGATATAGGGAGGGAGGGAGGGGAAAAAAAAAACCCTTTCTTTGGGGAGCTGAAGATAGAGCCTAGGGCCTTATGCATTCTGGGAAAGCCATTGAGGAGCTATAGCCCCAGCCCTACAATAGATAGAGATGTATAAGAACAAGATACTCAGATAATTCTTTATTACCAGTAAGTTTCATCTATATAGATGGTACTAAATATTTTTAAATGTTCTCTCTTCATACTCCTTTCCCTGAGTTCATAGATTAACACTAGAGTACACAATGCTCAGACATATTTTCATGTCCTCCAAAAACAGCCTTCACTAAGTTCAAAGGACTGAGGCTTACCCCCTCCCTTCTCCCCACCCCCCCCCCACTCTGAAACTAGGGCTTCCTCCTTTTCTCTTGAGGTAGTAATTCTGTGCTCAGTCATACAAGATGCTAGGCTTGAAACTCCTAAAATCAGAGAGCATATCCACCAGCTGTGTTCATATGTTACATGATGTGCACACCTTGAAAAACAAGCAGAGCTTGTTAAGCGCTCCTGAACTTCTATAATGTATTACTGTTAAACTAATCAAAAACAAGAAACCTTAAATGTCCTGTCACTTGATATCTGGGAACAAAATCAAACAATAGATTAAAGCCACAGTAATAGAAAAGATAAGTTAATAGAACTTTACTACTTGCAGATAACATTTCATTTGAAGTAGCTATACATTCAAACTGAAAATACTTTTTCTCTTTTTTTGTGCACAGTGCTGGAGATGGAACCTGGAGGATCACTATGGAAGGCAAATACCTAACCACTGAGTTATAGCCTCAACCCAGAAAATACATTTGTTTGTTTTTTGCCAGTCCTAGGCCTTGGACTCAGGGCCTGAGCACTGTCCCTGGCTTCTTTTGCTCAAGGCTAGTACTCTTAACTCTTGAGCCACAGCACCACTTTCACCTTTTTCTGTGTAAGTGGTGCTGAGGAATCAAATCCAGGGCTTCATGCATGCGAGGCAAGCACTCTACCACTAGGCCATGTTCCCAGCCCTAGAAAATACTTTAAAAGGTTTTATTTCTTGGGTCTATCAGTAAAATGTTAATTGGATTATCTTCTATCTTTATGATTAAAGTACTGAAAATAAATACTAAGTTGTGCTGGAAAAAAGAATATTACATCTAAAGAAATACTATTTTTACCAGTTGCCAGTGGCTTATACCTGCAATTCCAGCTACTCAGAAGGCTGAGATCTGAGGATCACAGTTCGAAGGTAGCCCAGAGAGGAAAGTCCATGAATCTCCAATTAACCACCAGAAAACTAGAATTGGTGCTGTGGCTCAAAGTGGTAGAGTGCTAGCCTTGAGTGAAAAAGCTCAGAGACAGCACCAAAGCCCTGAGGTTCAAGCCCCACAACCAAAAACAAATAAAATAATTTTTTCTTGTAATCTCTTTTTAATGATGTATTTATTTAGAATAAGACTGAAAGGTCCTTTTCTATCACAAATCAAACTTCCCTATCAACTCTGTGTTGGACAAAATCTGAATTATGGAGCAGTGCTGATGATAAATGTGCACTTCTCAGTGTATTTCATCCAAATAGAGAAAAACTATTTAATAGAACAAGACAGCAAACTACTGATTTCCCAAACATTTTGGTAGATTCAATCACATTTCAATCATAAGTAACGAAGTATGTCTTGAGACCACTCACCATATTTTGTAAGACTTAGAAGACTTTCTGAATGAATGGTGCTGTACAGAGTGCTTTACTACAATTAGACTGCTGGGCTCCCTTGAAGCAGCTCAAGTGGAGGCACTTACCAGTTTAGAAAGTTATTTAATACAATTTTCTCTGCCCAACTACAAAATAGAAGGCTCCACCTCCTAGGGTTGTTGCAAAAACAATTTAGTACACAAAAAATACTCAGTACAGCGTTGACACAGATTTTATATATATAATATATATATGAGCAAAAAATACTCAGTACAGTGTTGACACACATATGCTAACTACCACAGCAGTGGTAGTTAGAGAATCTACTTTGGGGTTCCTTTGCTGTCTTATTTCTGATAGACAATGACTTTGAAGGTAAGACCAAAAGGGCCCTCCTAAGAACAAAGTCATCAGTTTTACTATTAGTCTTTTCAGATGTATTCCCATGGCTCTTGCTACTCCTCCATGATCAAGTTCCTGAACATATGAAGTTTTGTTTGAAGAGTAGATGCCCAAGTATGTGACAGAAGACCAATATGCCGAGAGACCAGTGAAATGAAGATTTTATTTTCCAATGTTTATGCTTTTGCTGTGAATGGATATGATCTATTTCCATACCAAATAAATTGAAAAGTGGTCATTTTAGAGAAAATAGTTCAAAATCAACATGTCATGAAAGCATGAAATATTCATGACAAATTCTAATTGTGGTTGACTGCAAGTGTCCAGCAAGTAGCTAGTTTCAATAGTAGGGTGTAGCCCAGGTATCTTTTTTTTCTGAATAATTATTTATTTATTGTCAAAGTGATGTACAGAGGAGTTACAGTTTCATACGTAAGGCAGTAGGTACATTTTTTGTACAATGTGTTACCTCCTCCCTCATTCCCCCCCCCCCCCCTTTCCCTCTCCTCACATGAGTTGTTCAGTTGGTTTACACCAAATGGTTTTGTAAGTATTGCTTTTGGAGTCATTTGTCTTTTTATCCTTTGTCTCTCGATTTTGATATTCCCAGCCCAGGTCTCTTGCTCAATGTATATGATCATATCCTTAAGCACCAAGTATTTCATTTTAAAAAGAACTCCAACAAATGCTCATTTTTCAAAAAAGCTCACTAAGCAAATAAAAAGCACCAGCACCCAAACCCAGAAGAAGCAACAACTCAGCTCTAAGAATGACAATAGGCTGGGGATGTGGCTTAGGAGTAGAGTGCTTGCCTAGCATGCATGAAGCACTGGGTTCCATTCCTCAGCACACATAAACAGAAAAAGCCGGAAGTGGCACTGTGGCTCAAGTGGTAGAGTATGCTAGCCTTGAGCAAAAAGGAAACCAGGGACAGTGCACAGGCCCTGAGTTCAAGCCCCAGGACTGTCAGGAAAAACAAAACAAAACTACAATAGTCCAACAATTACAATATTTCAAGAGGCCATTCTCAGAAACACCAGTAACCAGAGCTCCTTTCACAGGCATCAGCTCATAAGATTAGTGGGACAGCTGCGGGTTTCTATAAACTACGAAATAATAGACAATTGTCCATTTTAAACCTCAATGCTCTCATTGTAGAAGTTTATTTTTTTTCTTCCTTGACATTATTATGTCTCTCAAAATTGCCAGAAGAGAACGCATTTCCCGAGAAAGTTATCTTTTTTACTTTCCAAAATTAACAACTTTCACATAATCCATGTTCAAAAAAAGGAAGCTCTTAATAAAAGCAGACTGCTTAAAGGTTTCTAAAAAACAAAATAAAGGTGGGTGCCAGTGGTTCACGTCTATGTAATCCTAACTACTTAGAAGGCTAAGATCTGAGGATATCGGTTCAAGGCCAGCCTGGGCAGGTAGGTCTGTGAGACTGTTGTTTCCAATTAACTGTGCAGACAAAGCTGGAAGTGGCATTCTAGCTCAAGTGGTAGAATGCTACCCTTGAGCAAAAAGAGGTTTAGGGACAGTGCTCAGGTCCTGAGTTCAAGCCCTAGGACTGGCAAAAAAACAACAACAACAAAAAACACAAAAAAACAACTAAACAAAAAACAAAAACCAACAAAAGAAACCCAACCAATAAAAAAACAACAACAAAAACCAATACTAAGGCTAGGAATATGGCCTAGTGGCAAGAGTGCTTGCCTGATATACATGAAGCCCTGGGTTCAATTCCTCAGCACCACATATATAGAAAACGGCCACAAGTGGCGCTGTGGCTCAAGTGCAGAAAGCTAGCCTTGAGCACAAAGAAGCCAGGGACAGTGCTCAGGCCCTGAGATCAAGGCCCAGGACTGGCCAAAAAATAAACAACAACAATCCCCCCCCCAAAAAAACCCAATACTACCTTAAAAGAAAAGGAAATGTAGAAGGGTAACATTTAGAAATTCTAGCTAATATTTGGATTTTGAAAAAGAAAATTGCTTTTAAATCCTGATTATTAAAGGAATATGTAGCTAGTTAGACTAAGTACTCTGAGCTGTGGCTACTTAAACCACATCAGACTAGTACTCACTACTTTTTCTATAAGCTTTAATAAGCCATGGCTTTTCATAAGTGTTTTGCAGTAGGGACAAAGAATTAAAATAAAAGGAAACAATTAAAAACATCATTTAACAATATTCAAAAGAGTCTCGCTGAGATCACTCATTAAACAAAGCTAACTCTAAAACTCTAGTCTTAGCACTGACAAAACAGGAAGAATAAATCACATTTAATTTATAATTCTTGAGAATGTGCTGGACAATTCTGATGCTCATGGAGAAAAAAATAGTACTAAAAATAACCAAGAGAAGGGTTAAGGAAGCAGTTAGAACACAAAGCCAGTGGTGAGATCAAAATCAGAAACATATAATGTCTAAACTACTGTCCATAGAAGGGTATATTGAGATCAGTAACGAAGTTGAGGATAATCCACTGGACTAAATAGCTGCCACTCTCATAATAGCCAATTCCTATCTCTCATTCAGGAATCTCTCAAGAGCCTCAAGGAAGCAAATACAACATGAGTTTGTGCTATTATAATCACCAATATTCAATGTTTGGGGATACTGCAAAAACTGGTCTCAGCTTTCCTAGTCCTAAAATTACTTTATAAGGCTTCAATCTTTCCTTTTTTACAGAGTAGTGAAAGCAACAATAATAGATAACACCTCTGCTACATTTTGCTAACCATGCAATCTCAGTACTCTGTATTTACTTATATTCCCTGTCTCACAGATTTCTTGATTCCCTGGGGGCAGGGCTCTGTTACTTCTCACCCACTGGGTTCTCAGGAACTTAACTTAGGGCCAAGCATGAGGGAAATGAAACAAATAGAATCTCATCTTCAGAATAGCCAGGGAAACTTACTTATAAATCATTATTAAGACAAAATAAGGGCTGGGAATATGGCCTAGTGGCAAGAGTGCTTGCCTGTATACATGAAGCCCTGGTCTGTTCCTCAGCACCACATCTATACAAAAAGGTCAGAAATAGCGCTGTGACTCAAGTGGCAGAGTGATAGCCTTGGGCAAAAAGAAGCCAGGGACAGTGCTCAGGCCCTGAGTTCAAGCCCCAGGACCGGCAAAAAACCAACCAACCAACCAAACAAACAAAAAAGACAAAGTAGGTCCTATAATGGGAATTGGTACCAAAGTAAGAGATGCACTTCTTCTTGGACAACTTGGGGAACATTTTGCAATAGAAATAGCCAGCAGGGAAGATGACAAAAGGTGAAAATTGATTAGCAAAGGAGAAGGCCCAGTGGCAGCAATTATCTGCTATGAGTGGAACTAGCAGATACGGTATGAATGGGAGGTGAATGGAAGGAGTGGACTGGGCTGGGAAAGCCTACACATGCCTATTATCTAGTTAGTCTACTACCCAGTGGCCTTGAGGCTCTCTACTTTGGATACATATTAAAATCTAGGATGTTGAAATGCAGAATACTGATGCCAATCATTTGTTAACATCAGTTAAGTCTTCTGCGAGGGAGTATATGCACCAGTATTTTATTAAAACAAAAAACAAAAAACAAACAACTCCCCATGAAATTCCAATATATGTCTAATGGTGAGAGTCATCAATGTAGGCAATGGGTCAACACAACTGGGCAGAACAGTGGTACAAAACCTTTAAAAAAGAGCTGTGAGGAGTAGATTCAAGGCACAGAAACTAAGAGAGACAGATTGCACCCAGCACCTTTGAAATTCCTGTACAATCAACTAGGTGGTCTTGGAGTCAAAAGCTTTCTTCTACCACACAGGCCAGGTGCAGAGGCTCAGGCTCCCTCTGGAAACCCAGTTACTTTGGGGGAAAAGACAGGATGATCACCAGTTTGAGCATAGGAAAAAGTTAGCAAAATCCACTCTCAAAAACAAGACAAAAACCTTTCGTTTTGGTTGGGGGTGTGTCTCAAGTAATATAGTACGTTCTTACCATGCGCAAAGTGCAATCCTCACCACCGCAAGACATTTTTAAAAATAGAGACTATAGGGCTGGGTTGTAGCTCAGTGGCAAAGCGCTTGCCTAGCAAGTGCAACGTCCTGGGTTCGATCCCCAGTACCATAAAAGACACACAAAAAAATACAGTTAAAATTAGAGACTATAGTTCCAGAATTTTCTTCTGCTTTAGAATTGAGGAACCCAAAGAAGAAATATAAGAGTCTGAAGAAAAAAAAAACACATTTGGTATCATGACGCTATCTCAAAAATCACCAACACAAAAAGGAATAGCAGAGTACTTCAAATGGTAGAGCATGTGCCTAACAAGTACAATGCCCTGAGTTCAAACCCCAGAACTACCAGTCTGAAGTCCTGTTCTATAACAGGACTTCCTTACAGGAGGAATTCTGTCTTCAGCCTCTATCTCTGTCACCTATCCAATGGCCCATTGATGGAAGAACCAAGTAAAAGTCCTTTGCACTGTAATTTCCATCCATTCATCCCAATATTTAATGAGCACTTACATGTTTCACAAGGACTATACAGGACTGTTAGGTCTTCCTATTTTTTTTTTTTTTTGGCCAGTCGTAGAGCTTGAACTCAGAGCCTGAGCAATGCCCCTGGCTTCTTTTTGCTCAAGGCTAGCACTCTACCACTTGAGCCACAGCACCACTTCTGGCTTTTTCCATATATGTGGTGCTGAGGAATCGAGCCCAGGGCTTCATGTATTATGAGGCAAGCACTCTACCACTAGGCCATATTCCCAGCCCCTTCCTATTTTCCAACCTACAACAATTGCCACCATTGTGGTTCATATCCTACAACAAAACTATTTTAGCAGTGGTTACTCATGTGAATTCACATATAATCCATCAGTTGTCCACCTCCATTACCAATGTCTTGCCTAAAATATGGTTTACAGACTTGAACACACCTCATCAAAAGTGATCTAATTAATTAACCACCAGAGAAAACAGACTGCATGTAATCTAGGGATGCAATGAAGAACCTGAACTCGGTCTGTTTTTAGCAGCCTCATCATAGAGCTGGCTCATAAATGCCAGTGATCAAATAATCTGTTATTTTTCATCATGTGAATTTGAGAGAGATTGTCAAACACCTCCAAGATTTCCCAAACTTTAGCAGAAGGTCGGTCATTAGTATAATTTATCTTGTTGGCTTTAGAACATTATTACAACCTATTAGAGTACTTTATTTGGTGGTGTGAGGGTTTGAACTCAGGGTCTCATGCATAGTAGACAGGTACTCCACCACTTGAGCCACTCTTCAACCCATTTTTTTTTTTTTTGCAGTGCTTATTTTTGAGACAGGTCTCATTTTATGCTCAGGTAGACTGGGTTGTGAGTCTCCTATTTTTGCTATCAAAGCTGGGATGACAGATGCACATGACCATACTCAGCCATTGTGTTTCTCCTACAGCTGGATGACAGGTAGTGCCCTTCATTGGTTGAGATAGGGTCTCATGAGCTTTTTTGCTAAGCTATTCCATAAAACTTCAGAGTTTTCAGATCTTACCCTCCTAAGTAGCAAGGATTACAAATATAGGTCAGTGCATCCAGATAGAGCATTTTAAATCTAGACTGCTACTTGAAGTACTGGTTGTCTCTCTTAGGTTTTAAGTTATCTAGAAATTAGACTTTACTTAGTGTTATGTCAATCCACATCTTAACAGAAAAAGATATGACTTCAAACATATTGACAGGAACTTAAAAAGTTATTTATAGGACCTCTAGACTTAATACCTTCTCTGAGGCACATGCCATCCATTTTTAAGCTTTCTTGCAACAAGAGATTTTTCAAATTTTATTCAAGTCATAAAATGTACATTTATACACTATTCTGTGATTCATATTGCATGGTATAAGCCTCCAGGAAGCTCATCCATGGGCTTCTGCTTAAGAAGCTACCCTAGTTATAAAATAACTATGGAAAGCATTCTGGTCACTATGATTCATCAGAACTCAGTATTTCTAGAGCAATTGATTTGCTAACATGTAATACCCAAGTTAATACTCAGTAGGTGCCAAGGAACTAGAAATCAGTTAACATTAGCTCATTAATTTTCATTACAAGGAGTCCAGAAACTAAGAAATCTAACCATAACCAAACTATGAACTATACATGTGAATACTGAAAGATAATGTGATCCAGTCTTGCTTGCAAGTTGAGTAATAATAACAAAGATAATAGGAAACACCCTGAATGTCCACTGATAAGGAGATGGCTAAGCTCAAATGGGTACTTAAGATTAATTCCTAGTGACCACCAAATTTTACTATGGTTTGCCATGCTGTGATGCAACCCAGGGTCTTGCACATGCTAGGCAAGAGCTCTACCAGGAGGTATATCCTCAAACTTGTTTGCATTTTCCAAAACAAAATCTATGATTTTTCTCTATCTATTGCCTTAAATATTTGTAATACATTGAAGATAGCCACCTTCGGCACCATGTGTAGAGTATAATCCTACTTAAAAACAAGCTGGTCATGTTGGTGTACACAACCGAGCTCTGAGAGAGTGAGGTAGGAGAACCAAGAGTCTGAAGCCAATCTGGGCTATACAGTAAAAGAAGGAAAAAAGAAAGAAAAAAAAAAGGGAAAAGAAAAGGAGGGCCTTCCAACACACACACAAACGTTATGTCACTCTATATACTTTTCTGAGTACAGAAAAATAGTGTGGAAAATTCACAGCAGGCTGTGAGCAGAGTGGGATTCATTCTTGTCTTAGCCATCTTTGCCTACTTAAAAAAATTAAGCTGAAGAAATAATACGAGTTGAGAACACAATCTGTATTCATATCTCTCACTGTCACACACACACATTTTCTAAAGATTTACTTTCTGCAAAAGTTTCCGATCTTTTTCTAGTATGTCATAGATGTACATTTTGAGTTTGACATGCAGGGAGTCTAAGTTCTCACTGTTGGCATTTCATGCACACACAAGCTGTGTGATAGTTTAGATGTGCTCACCATTTACAAGAGGGATTTTCCATCTGCAGCAGAGTTCTATTTAAAAGTGACATGGGGTCCACATGACTTTTGACAGGGAAGAGACGCAGGGAACAGGAGTATCATCAGATGCTAAGTGAAGAAATCTGGCCATAAAAGTTGACCCAGCAAATTTGGTGGTACTCAGTCTTGGCTGGACAGCAGAATTACCAGGGAAGCATTAAAAATACACCAGTGATTCAATTACAGTCTCTTCCACTGATTGTAACTCAACTAGCTCTGGCGTAGGCATGCAATACTTTACCATCTACCTACATATTCAAATGTGTAGCTAGACTTAAGAACACTGGTGTTTTACATTTCATTTTTTCTCCTCTCACTGTTTCACAAAGACCATTTCACTTATCAGTTACTTTTCAGCTAACAGATAACATTTGTGGATACTACAGTCTACCAACTTACATAGTGTCCGTCCACTATCCATGATTTATATTGTCCGTATGTTAACTTCAGATCTCAACCTAAAAGTTCCTTAAATTTATGACTATGTTCTTAAGAACATTTCACATGTAAAACAGGATATTTATAGCCTTGCCCCAATGACAATTTAAAATGTATTACTACTTTGGAAGCTTAGGACTCTATTGGAAAACAACATTGCTCAATAAAATTAGTTAAACTGTTGCTGGACATTAGTCACGTGCTGCCTGATTCCATTTATAGATCCTCAAAATGGCAAAACTATAAAAATAGAGATTAAAACTGTTGGAAAGTTTAGGCAAAGGGAGCCTTGAGTGATGGATCAATTCTTTTCCTTGTTGATCTCTACAGGAATCTACAACATGATCAGTCTGTATAGGACAGCATACGCACATGCAAAAGACAGTATGCGAGGCTGGTAAAATCTGACAAGAGATGTAGACTGTGCTATTGGCAACATGCTGGCTGTGATTACCTTATTGTGATTACCTCCAAAAACTGAATGAAGAAAACGTGGATCACTCTGTACTACTTTTGTAACTTTCTAAACAAAAATAGTGAGGAAAATGATGGGAGTCACTACTTAGATATGTGAACTATTTTTCTTAATTCAAGTAAATGTATAAAAATGTAAAGCGAAAAGATAGAAATGGATGGCTAGAGAGAAAAATATGGTTGGACTAACATTGCTTGACTATTTACTGTGTGTATGGTAATACAATTAAATTTACTAAACCCAACAAACAATAGACAGGGTGGTTGCTAATTAAGCATTTTTCTGATGAGGAAAGTGAAGGGTAAAAAAGAAATTCAATCACAGAGGTAAAAGCTAAGAAAACTAAGACACTTTGCAAGTAAAGAGTATTTTAAGAAAAAGATACGATTGTATCCCAAGAGTTTTTAATCAAGTTTAAAAGAGTTAGTGAGGGCTGGGAATATGTCCTAGTGGCAAGAGTGCTTGCCTCATATACATGAGGCCCTGGGTTTGATTCCTCAGCACCACATATACAGAAAATGGCCAGAAGGGGCGCTGTGGCTCAAGTGGCAGAGTGCTAGCCTTGAGCAAAAAAGAAGCCAGGGACAGTGCTCAGGCCCTGAGTTCACGGCCTAGGACTGGCAAAAAAAAAAAAAAAAGAGTTAGTGAAACCCAATAAAGCTCAATCTTAAATACACTTACATTTGCTACATACTTTACTGAGAACTATGTTGTATGTAACTAGGAAAACTGGCTGTGCTTGACCAAGGATGTATTTGAAACCGTGATTATTTTTTTATGGTTCTTGATTGCTGCTCAAAGACAATCATCACAATTCTCTTTAAAAGTGTTCATTGAATGGAAACAAGTAGATAAAAGAGGGCCAAAATTCAGAAATAATACAGAGAAGGTGCCCTACCTGGGGGGAAATCAGAGCTGATGTAGGAGAATTGATAAAAGAAAGGCAGGAGGTAGACAGAAGTTAGCAATGCTCTGAGGGACGAGGTAAGAAGTTCTAATATAGGTTTCGGTAAAACATAATTTGAATATAGTGAACAGTATCTGAAGGAAGGTGAATATTTATTTGCAACAGTTTTAAGTAAAATCATGCAGTTAAGATTGGTTTCAGTATCACATAGAAAAAAGCACAAAGAAATTTTCTGCCTTTTTCATGCCACTTCTAATTTAAATAAGTGTGTGTGTGTGTGTCCCTGACCTTTTTCGTCAAGGCTAGAGCTTTACCACTTGAGCCAGCTCCACTTCTGGCTTTTCTGTTGGTTAATTGGAGATAGTGTTGCAGACATTTCGGCCTGAGATGGCTTCAAACCATGATCTACAGATCACAGCCTCCCCTTTGTAGCTAGGATTACAGGTGTGAGTCACAGCAATCATTGGGCCTTTTAACAGCATATCAAACTCCAGAGGCAATGCTAGGATAAATTCAATTGGTATTTAAGAAGTTTGTTATTCTGGTGGAAGAGCCTGATACAGGATTGTTTCTCTAAGAAAAACCATGTCTCACTTAATTTTGAAGATCAAGTAAATGAAACCCAATGTGTATAGAATTAATCACTAGGAGAATTAATCACCCTTTTGAGGTGTGGAGAGTCAAGGAACCGAAATCACTGTGTTGCTGGAGGAAAATAAAGTTATTGCTCTCTCTCTCTCTGCCCCGGGGATCATCTCAGATATCGCAGATCTTTTTCCTGTTAGTCTTCTTATAGCAAATATTGCGATGATATGAACAAGTAGGTTTTCTTAGAAGTGGTATAAAGTCTCAACTCAGGAAACATGCTGAAGTCTCTGCGAAGACCACCTGGAGTAGAAGGGCTCCCTCTACACAAAGGCAGGTAAGAAGGAAAATCTAAAGAATTCTTGTTTCCATATGCCCTTGGCAAGGTCTTCCTCACTCACACAGAGAGAAGACATTTTGGATAGGCATTGGAAAATAAATAGTGACTCATCTACTCTATGGATCTCTGCCTCTGACAGACTTGGTAAGATATTAACTTGTGTCTTCTGCATATGACTCCCAGCCACCAGATTTTGAGAGAAGCCATAACTTAAAGATAACTCTAATGGACAGAGTTACACTCCAGTCTCCAAGGATGAAGCAGTATTTTTCATTAATGCCAAATTCCAACTTACATTTAATACAAATTTGAAAGCTTTTTATAGCTAAATACCCTCCCTGAATAGAATATTTTAAAGGTATGGTAATGCTACTATAACTATACTGAGAAAAAGGTTTTGCCTTTGAATATCTAATTTAGATACGTGATTTAATATCTAGATTTGCTTCAAAATTGTACAACAGTAAGGGAGTGGACAGGAATTTTAAATCAGATTAGCAAAAAGTTAATAAAGCTGAGTGATGAAGCCATGAGATTGTAACACAATTTTGTTTTCTTTAGTAGATGTTTGAAAATTTCTAACACTGCAAGTTTGTATATTCTTATAACATATAAACTAAAAATTAAATCTTAATCAAATTAATCTTAAGTCTGAATTCAGAGATGTGTGCAGAAATTCAGATTCATTGGAGGTTTTGACTAGTGCATAGATCCCAAGCAAATCATCCCAACCAGTAACTTTTCTGTCTGAAATGCAGGGCCTGAATGTAATGAATGATCTTTCTAAGGTCACTTTCAGGTCTAAAGTTTTTCTTTAAGAATGCCATTTTGACCTTTCTGAATTGGGTTTAAATTCACCTTTTGCTAGCTGTCTATAGTAATTGATGCTGTACTACTGAAATGGCACAGGTATCTCAAGACAATGTGTGATCTCACAGCATTTAGATCCATGGGTAACACATCACTATCAACCCTTATCACAGGAAAAAAAAAGACAAAGGGAGTTAACCTCAGAGGCACATGCACTGTATATTACACAGGTAGGTTAAAAAATCTGCTGGAGATACCTTTCAGTCACATGTCACACAAAGTATAAAATGGGCAGACCGTATGATACAGTAACTTTTTCCTCAATTCATTTATTATGATATTCTCATAAATGTCACCTGAAGATTACTTGTTATAGTACCATTTATAAGTGGAAAAAAAACTAAATGATACTAAAAAGGGATCGAGAAATATATCACAGTGCATCATTATATTGGAATACCATGTAGCTATGTAAAGCATGAAGACATAAACCCACAACAATAGGGCTATGGCAAAGGAAACCAGAAACCAACTGAAAGCTCCCAACAGCCGAAGATGTGGATACATATCCATTGGTCTGTACTGATATGCATGACTGAATAAATAAATGAGTGGCAAAGGATAGACAAATCACCTGGGCAGACAAATTCCAAGTAATCTGTGTAGACTTGCCCTTCAAGGGATAGAACACAACTCCCCATATCTGAGTGTGGGAAGCTAAGAGTAGAGCACTGGAAGGGATGAAAATAAGGATTCATAGTGGAGAAACCCTGTCACAGCAAGATGATGGATGCCAACATTAACACCCAGTCATGTTAACAAGATGTAACTTTGAGATGATGTGATCAATGTGTCCTTGACTTCTAGAGTCTCCTCCTCCAAACTCCTAACTACAATCTATGAAGGAAGTAGACACAAGCCTCATCTAAGAACGTTCTACAAAACACAGATTAGTGTGCAGATCATAAAAAAAGGCAAGCCTGAGAAGCTGTCACAACTAAGAGCAAAAGAAGATATGAAGACTAAGACAAGAGCCAAAGGAGATACGAAGGCTAGATGTAGTGTGGTCTTGTGGATGGGAGGCTAGAACAGAAGCAGACATGCAGGAAAATTATGGAACTCTGAATAAAGTGTGTACTATTTGTTCATAGTGATATATTGATATTAGCTCACTAACTGTAATAAATGTATGGTATAAAATGCTAATGATGGAAAAACTGGGCAAGAGGAAAAAGTGAAGCTATAGGCTTATAATGATATGGGATTACTGTCAAGATATGATAAATGGCCAAGACCCAGTGGCATATGCCTGAAATCTCAAGATACACAGTAAGTGGAGGAAGGAGAATTATGGTTCAAGACCAGCTCAGGCAAAACAGGGGGACTCTACCTGAAAATAAATCAAAAGTGCTGGAGGCATGGCTCTGGTTGTTAAGTACTTGTCTAGCATATGCAAGGCCCTGAGCTTAAAACCCAGGCCCACACACACAAAAATTATATATATATATATATATATATATATATATATATATATATAATGCATGTTACAACTTACTGTTATTTTAATAACATATGTATTCATTCACCCCCCCAAAAAAATCAAGAAAACTATACACTAGTGGGTGCTGAATTACCAGTGATTTTTTTCCATTTCTTTATCCCTTTCTGTATTCTCCTGTTCTGCTTTTCCAACAAGCATAAACTACTATCAGTACCAAACTTCATTAATTCTACAATCATGGACAATTCTTTAATTTTAGGAAAACATGGGTCTACAGCACATGACCAACAGAATATTCCTTACCTCAAAATAAGTCAGCTACAAAACAGTCAAAATGTACTTTTTCAAAGGGAAAGTGGTGGAAAATGTAGAATTTAGTCAGACTCAGAATGACATCTGGGTTCCATCACTTACTACCAGTATTGGACAGAGAGTAACTTCCCTAATTTTCCTCATATTTTAAAAACAGTATGACAAACTTATTAATCTGTAGGACTTCTCCAATATTCATCTACCCATATAAACACATGTTATACACCGGATATATTTATATGTTACATAAAACATGAACCTGGCACAGAGGACACATCTGTAATCCTAGCTATTTGGAAGATGGAGATTAGAAAAACCATGGTTTGAGGCCAGCCTAGGCAAAAAATTCATCTCAGTCACTAGAGAGACAAATGTGGTGGCACATGCCTGACATCCTAGTTACGGTAGGAGAGATAAATAAGGGGATCACTGTCCAGGCTGGCCCAGAAACTTGAGACTTCATCTGAAAATAATTACAGAAAAAAGAACTGGGGATGTGGCTCAAATGATAGAGTACTTGCCTACCACACAGGCACTTGCTAGATTCAATCCCTAGTAATACCAAATTTTATCTGAAAAATCATAAAAGTAGAATTAAAACTATGTCAATATCCTAACCATACTAGCAATTATTGTTATTGGCAACATTACTAAAAATGTGAGTAAAAATTAAACACTATTAAGAAAAACTTCATTTGTCAAGAACAAAGATGCAAATAGCTTATTCTAAAATGTATGTATGTAGTTATTTCTCAACTATTTCTAACTAGACCTTCATAATGTCAATTAAACATGCTGTGATGTAACAAGCCCACACACTGAGAATTTTCCAGTAAACCCAACTGAAAGTTACTTTTGTAATCCTAACCAGCTTAAACTAAGCTTTCAAATACTACTGCTCCACTTCTTACTTTCTATGGGGTATTCCCCCTATCTGTGAATATAATGGCAATACAAATTAATGCCAATCATAAAATATACACTAACGTTACTTAAGTCTCTTGATTCTAATATTTAAAACCATTAACAAACAGTACAAGAAATGTATCCAATGCCTAATGTATGAAACTGTAACCTCTCGGTACATCAGTTTGATAATAAAAATTTGAAAGAAAAAAAAAAAACATTTTGAGCCTGGCACTGGTAGTTAATGCTTGCAATCTTACTCAGGAGGCTGAGATCTAAGGATTGTGGTTTGAAGCCAGAGGAGGCGGAAAAGTTCATGAGATTCTTATTGCCAAGTAACTACCAAAAAGCCAAAAGGAGTTGAGGCTCAAGTGGTAGAGAGTTAGCCTTGAGCAAAAAAGCTCAGGAAGAGCACCCAAATATTGAGTTTGAGCCCCAGGACTGGCACCAAACACTATTTTTTGAGGAGTGTGGAGGGTCAGTCATGGGGCTTGAACTCAAGCACTGAGCCTGCGCACTGTCCCTGAGCTGTCCAGTTTTGCGGTGGTTAATTGGAGATAAAGTCTCATGGGCTTTCCTGCCCAGGCTATGAACTATGATCCTCAGACCTCTGCCTCCTGAGTAGCTAGGACTGCAGGCATGAACCACAAGGGCCCAATTTTTTTTTTTTTTTAAAGCAGGTAAGATTTTTTTTTTCTTTGGTGCTAGTCATGGGGCTTGAACTTAGGGCTTGGGCACTGTCTCTCTTAGCTGTTTTGCTTAAGACTAACACTCTACCACAGCTCCACTTGCAGCTTTTGTGTGTGTGTGTGTGTGTGTGTGTGTGTGTGTGTATGTGTGTGTGTGATAAGATTCTTACAGACTTTCCTGCCCCACCTGGTTTTGAACCATGATACTCAGATCTCAGCCTCCTGAGTAGCTAGGATTACAGGTGTGAGTCTAGGGAGGCATATGTTTAGATCTTTACTAAAGCCCTGGTTGGGAGTTTAAGCTCAATATTTCTCCATCTGTGTCTGTAGGGGTCTGGTTCCAGAAAAGGTGGGGATGTGAGATCTGTAGTTGCTTCAGCCCCATGCGAGACAACCCTGCTCAACTCTCCTACACATTTTAAACAACCCCTAGGAGACTTAAAATATCAAACATAACATACATACATTGTAAATAGTTGCTATACCGTATTGTTTAGGGAGTGGTGATAAAGAGAAAGCCTCTATGTGTTCAGTACAAACGTAATTTGTTATTTCTAAAAATACATTTTGATCCAGGGTTGGCTGACTCTGTGAATGAGCAACCAAAAGGCCTATGGTGCTGACATTTTAATCACAACAGATAAACTGAGTTACACTATAAATTAGTGAATTTTCATAAGGTCAGAAAAATGAGTATGTTCCAAATGAAAAATGTACCCAACTTAACTTATCATATGGTCTAGGGTATAGGCCCAAATGTGATAACTCAGTAACTGACAACCAGCCATACACAGAAGTGTTCATCACCATGCCAATCTCTTCAACACCAGAAATGCAGATGATATGAAATGAAGTTATTTTGAACAATAGCTTTGTTGGGAGGGAGGGAGGTCCTAGGTACTGTCCCTGAGCATTTTTTGCTTAAGGCTAGTGCTCTACCACTTGAGCCACAGTTCCACTTCCAGCTTTTGGGTAGTTTGTTGGAGATAACAGTCTCACAGACTTTCTTGCCAGACTAGCTTCAAACTGCAATCCTCATATCTCAGCTTCCCAAGTAGCTAGGTTTACATGAACGAGCCACTTAAGTGCCCAACTTAAGTAATAGCTCTCAAAAATAAAGTATCCAGACGTGGGTGGCTCATACCTGGAATACCAGCTACTCAAGAGGCTAAGAGTGTGGTATGAAGCCAATCTGGGTAGAAAAGTCTTGAGACTTCAGCTCCAGTTAGCTAGCAAAAAACCAAACTGGAGGTGTGGTTCAAGTGCCAGAGTGCCAGATATGAACAATAAAGCCATACAGAGCAGGAGACACTGAGTTCAAGCCCAGTTCTGGCATACACTCAAATACACACACACACAAGCTAACTTTCCTCAAGTCTCACGAAATCTACTCACGTTCATATACATATTACTAACATAGGAACTATAACTGTAAAAGAATGCTTTTGTAACATAACCCAAAACTGGTGTTACTCCATAGTTCTCCAAAACAGTTCCTTCACAGACCTAGTCAAATAAGGCTGACCTTCTTTCTCACCAGTCTACGGTGCATTTTTTTCAAACTTGTTCAACAGTTTCAAATTTAAACTTCTTTAACAATATAGATTTATGGGAAGAGAAAAAGTCACTAAGGGAGCTAGTAAGTGGATCAAGCTAAATAAACATCTTTTGGTAAAAGACTATAAATTATATGGTTGGTTTTTCTAAAAAAACCACAAAAGCAAACATTAAATGGGAATTCCAAGCATTATGAGTAGCCACATTATCTGCTTAGTAAAAGTCTAACTTTTCAAAAGCATTTTGTTTTTTTCCTATACCATGTTATTTGTTGGCTGTTTAGTCCTCTAAATTTGAAACAATAATTGAGTAAGAGATCATTCTGGTATCTTATACTGATTATCCCTTGAATTCACATATGAACACTATGAGATATGAGATATCACCATTGCACACAGATGAGAAAAATTAATGATTTAGGTAACTTGCCCAATTCACTCAAGTAGCAAGTAACAGAGAGAAATTATCACCTGTTAGAATTTATATACATATACCAATATACAAACATCAAATACCTGACCTTTTTAAGGTTGATCATCTAAACTTCCTAACTTGCCCCTAGTCCTGTACCTGTAAGTTATTATGTATTCCTCAGCATGTGCTACAATGTATTTCAACCATTCACCTATTGATAGTCCCCTATTCAATTATGAGCCTCCAGAGAGAGCAGATCGCATCATCATCTCTAGTCCCATAGCACAGGCCGGATTCTCCCCTAGACATCAATTCCTTGTTGGTGGTCTCTTGGTGACTTTCAGGGAGAACTAGTATAGTTCCCTTAGCTCTAAGACACCTACCACCCCATCACAGCCAGAAAGATATTCTTTCAGCAGAAAGAATATCCACTAAGACCAACCGGAGGCTGCAAGGCTGCTCTTAATATCGTGACACTACAGGTGATACAGGCTTTTCTTTTTTATATGTAAGTACTAAACTCCCATTTTTTTCTACAGCAAGCAGTGCTTTCATATAATAAAACCTATATTACAGCACATTTACATACAGGAATAAACACAAATGAAAGGAAATAGGGGAAAATGTAAATCAACACGGAGCAAAAGATAAAGCCTTGCCACAAACTATCTTTTCATTATAACACAACTAGAGTGAGTGAGGCAGACCACACACACAATGTATATGCTTTCTCATGCAAGAAATTAACAAGTCAGCAGTTCATAGCATTTGAAAATGTTATGGTATAATTGCAAAAAGACACAGGTTAATATTTAAGGGAGGAGACAGCAAGTCTTTCAAAAGAAAAGGAAGATTAAGCCTGTTTTTTCTTAACCATTAAAGAACTTAAAGGGAAATGCAAAACTACATTAGATGCAATGGTATATGGAATTACTTATACTTTTCACTCTTTTAGGGGACCTTTTACCTAAATAACAAATAACAACGTTAAAGCTCTAGTTTCAATTTTCTATATTTCCAGACATGAGTATTCACACAAGTCCTTTTATGTACTTTTCTTGCATTTCTCCAATCCCTGCCCTCCTTCTGCCTGTCTTAAGTAACTTAAGACAAGAGACTTAATAAATGTCTAACTCTTGAATGCAGTTAAAATGACAGCACCTAATGACTATCTTGACCATCTTTAAAGTACCTTTAGTCTTCTAGAATACTATTCTAATTCTTGGAAACAGAAAATGCAGGAAGTTCAATGTTCCAAGAAAAGTTAATAGTAATTGATTCATCTTGGCTACTCAGGAAACAGCGAGGATCTGTGTAAGATCGACAACAAATCCATCCAGTAATATCTGCCACACAGAGACAAAGAAGAAAGGGGGGAAAAAAAAGAGCTCATGGAGTAAATGCATAATGACAAAACCAGGAGGGAAATGTATTGGTTTGGAGCTGAGAAGGAACAGAGCTGTGGGCACAGAAGGCAGACCATTGAGTCACCTAGACAGAAGCAGACAGAAGACTAAGGTACTGGACAGAGTTGATGGGGATGGGAGTGGACAATGGACAAAGAGGTGAAACCAACAGGAACCAGAGCTGGTCAGTTTTAAGAGGTAAGAACAAGCCTAGAGATGCAGACTAGGAAGGAGGCACCATGTTGAGATGGGAAAGGACAGAAAGCATTCTGAATAGGAGAACCCCCTATTCATGGGAAAGGCAGAAAGTAGGCAAAATAAGAAGAATCAAAGAAATTTTGGATAGATGAAAAAATGTACAAGTAACATCATATGATAAGTAGACAGAACAGAGTGGGAAAAGAATGAAAAGACAACTACTGAAGAAGAAATAATAAAATTAACCAAGTCCTTTATGGAATTCTGCTTCATTAAATTAAAACTCTTTTTTCCCCTTAGATTTCTCCTTATTAGGCAAAACTTAATTCATAAGAGCAAAAACTTTCCTTAATTTTCAGAAGAGAAAACTATTGGTGAGGTCAATTAAACATGAATTTGGACAAAGTCTTAATAAAAAAGACCTGACAACAGTACAATTTACTTACATCAAGTACCGCAGCTTTAAGCACCATGCAAATTTCTTACTAAAACATGTACATACACATTAATGCCCTAATGACTCTAACAATGACTTTCACTTGTTAAATCCAACACATCTTTTCCTTTCTTTTTTTGCTTAGCAGCATTTGGAGTAATCCCTGCCTCTTATTGTCTCTCCCAACATACAAAAAGGAAAACGAAGGTTTTTGCTAGAAAGCAGTTTGATGCAAGTTTAACCCAAATATTAAAAGATCTATAAAGTTCAATTACTCATTCTATCTGGACTTCCCAGATAACTAAAATTAGAACACAGAGACCATTCTTCGTTTCCATAAAGAAACTAAGAGGAATAACTAAACACTAAATAAAACATGGAAATAGTAAAGAATAGCAGAACTGAAAAAAGTGGAAATTATTTTGGTTTTAGAAAATGGCATAGGGTAGAAGAGCAAATTTGCCAAAGATCTATGAAGCTGTAGTTCTATTTTAAAACTGAAAGAATATAATAATCAGTGACAAAACTTGTTCAAAAAAGTGTGTACAGCGGGCTAGAAGAAGATAAAGAAGTTCAAACTGATGTCACAATGAAGCAGCTTATCACTATAGAGAAATCATTCATCCACACAATGCACTCTTCAGTGACATCTCATTAAGAGTGAATTTCTCGAAGCCCATATACCATCCAATGGTTCCTATTTGTACTCATACTTAAGTAATTTCTCTATTTATACACAATAAAATACTGATCCTAAGTCAATTACCGGCTACTGCAGTTGTGGAAAATAACTTACATTATTGTAAACAAAGCAGATGGGTTAACAGAGATAATGTAAGAAACATATAAGAAATGTCTAGAATGCAACGCTGCCACTTCTGTTTTCAGAATTATCTTCTTTCAGCTGGTCAAAGTCCTGCAGGCATTGAAGCTGTTGCTTGAGATTCAGCTTTTCTCCTGCTGTTTACCATTCTTCCATGAGAGTTCTTGGTCATCCAGTCCATTCACAGGCACCTGGATGCTATTTCCTTCTGGAAACAGCTGCTGCCCCACAGGCTTTGAGAGGCTTCTTGAAGGAATAAACCTGGTCTGTTGGTCTCTATTGAGGATATGCTGAAACTAGGGTCATCTCCATTTTCAAAATGACATGGAAGCCAATCGTGCTATTTCCAAGGTAAGGTCCCTTAAAAAAAAAAGTTAAGAATCAACCAGATTAAAAAAAAAAAACTCTAATAATGCAGTGCAAATCCTCATACAATGTTTTATTTTATCTAAGTCTGAAAAACAAGTTATTTCAATAAGGAAAATTTAAGGCTTCATTTTGGCTTTAAAAATGCAATATTTTCAAAAAACTTAAAAAAGGTATCATAGGTAGACATAAAATATTGCATATAATCAGAAGTTATTGCAAGTAATCAACAATAATTAAATTAATTGCTAAAATTAATTTAAAAATCAATTAAAACTGTATGGAAATTTGTCACTGACTTCAGTCTTGATATGGCCAGGACAAAACATTACCCTGCATTCATATCTTACTTGAAAATGGTATTTAGAAAAGATGTTTTACATTCTGCTGTAAAATAAGCCAACAAATTGATGGCCATGAAATTCTGGAATTTTGTATTATCTGGTGATAAAATTCTGATAGCACAGGATTCATTTTGCCTTGGTTTCCTTATCTATAAAACACAGGCTGGTTCTTTCACAGGGAGAGGTTCAAGAATCATTGAGTTTGGTTTAAAATAGATGCCCAAGGGCCATATGGAACTTCATTCTCTAGAGTTCATCAAAGATAACTGACTTCAGTAATAAATCCTGGATGACTCTGATGTCAAACTAGATCAAGTGTAGCAGCCAGCTCCACAACCATAAGATTCACAAAATGGGGTAGAAGTGACTTTATGAAATTCTAGGTTGGTAGGCTTAAAATCAATCCATCAATCAATCAATCAGTGCATTATATTCTTTTTGCTAAAAGCTTTCCATTCAGGGGAAGAGCCTACCATACCAATTGGATAAACACTTGAATATAGATGTTTTTCAACTCAAAGTTTCCACTTTAGTTCCTCAGATGTTTAAATAGAACACAAGCTGTGGGGCAATATTTAGAATTCCAAGTTGCTTCTATGCAGGCCATCTCAAAATAGGCGATGTTAAAATGACTGCCACCATGTCACTTCTTCGTTGATCAAATGATAAAGCAACCCCAAGACAGATGACAAGGCACTTTCCCCCTGGAAATGATAGGTAATGCACAATACTGTACCTGTGTGGTGCTGCATACCTTGGGTTCTAACCAGTTTGATGGCCCATGATTTGTCCAAGGGCTCTTCCTCCTCTGATTCCTGGACAGTAGGCATGGTGAGGTATGCACAGTCATTGCCATTTAGTAGCCACTGATGTCAGATGCTCCCAGAGAAACACTGTCATCCAACAAATGGGCATGGAGCTGAGCTTTCAGAGAATATCCTTTTCTCCATCTTCCTGGATTTTGTTTGAAGATTCTCATGTAATTACACATAGCTTTAAACTGACTTGGTTTCAGCTTTGTCACCAAACCAACAGCATAATTTTTTAATATTTTTTCCACCCCAAATACTACTTGCTAGAAGATTCTTTCTCAACAGCTAAAAAAGCATGATTAAAATTCCACAAAAAGACAAAACAAATGGACAGAAGTACAGAAGTATACAGGAAACCTTTGGTCACACCCACATCATAATAAATCAATATTTTAGGATTTTTAAATGTTTAAAAAGAAAGGAAGATAACATGTGTCATTCAATACATTTGAAATGATTTTTTGACACTAAATTTAAAAGTCACTGTTCTATGCCACGGTCGATCATTATCCTGGAATCCAAGAGCTACCAAGAATTAAAATCTTTACTTAGTTTTGAGATCCAGACTCAGTTTCTCTTTCCTTGTCTTTCAGTGATGTCTGGAAAATTCAGCACCGTGTCTGCAACTTAGAGCCATAGCCAACTTTTGCACTACTCTGAAATTTTAAAGAGCATCTTTGAGGCAGAGAGTATAGATAGCTCAGAGGCAGAGTGCTTGCCTAGCATATATATGGCCCTGGGTTAGAGTCCCAACATTGGGAAGAAAAAAAGAATTTAAAATTAAAATGTACTTTAGTACAGTTACAAAAAGTGTAAACTTTTAGATCTCTCTTCAAAGTATAAACTGAAGTCCTCAGAGAAGCCATGCTGACCCTGAAGCCTACCCTTAGTACTCACATCATGCTCTTAGAAAAGAAATTGAATTACTTCACTGGGCCTCTACTTCCTCATTTGAAAGATAAGTAATAATTATACCTACTTCAAAGGCTGAAGATTATTGTGAGATTCAAATAAATGAACATGGAAAGGGACTAGAGACAGCAGGTGGCATATTTTAAACACTATATAAATATTAGCTATTATGTTTTATTTAGCTCTAAATTCTCATACTGTTTCACAACAGTATACAAGGTTTAGCCAAAATATTTCCTACTGTTTCAAATATTTTTGATGTTTCCTCATGGCAACTAATATTCACTCAATAAGTACATACAGACCTACTCTCTCACTGTTATAGTATATAATAAAGCAATTCTAAAAAAAAAAGTACCATATTCCCTGGTCTGGAGAAGCTTATATTTTGAGTGGGGGAAATGGACTATACGAAACAATAATGTACAGTACAAAGCTACATAAGATTAAAGAGCACAGCATAAACAGTTAACACTCAAAAAACATGTCTGGCTGAAGAAGGCAAAGCTGATGGCCACATACAAGGAAGAGGGATCATCACCAACTGCAATGGAAAAGCCCCTTATTTACTAACCACTTTCCATTTACAAAGGCTGTCTAGACCCTAGGAATAGTAAGAAATGTGGAAACAACTCTGCACTCTGGGAGCTAACAAATACTCTACAGAAGAGCCAAACGTGTGTGTGTGTGTGTACGTGTGTGTGTGTGTGTAAGTAATGTTAGGGATGAACCCAGAGCCTCAGGCACACTAGGCAAGCAGTCTCCTTGAACTACACCCTCAGCCTAACAGAGCCAAGGTCCAAAGTTAAGGAATGAAAAAGGCTTGTCTTCTTATCACAGGATATATATAACATTACTTCAATACCTTGCAGACAGGAGCTAATGCTATGACAATACTGTACTATTCTACCGTAACAGTGAAATGGTGATCATAAACAAGTCAATAATTTTTTTCATATATAGTATAATCTCCATCTATTCCTACTTACAAAACACATTTTATATGCATAATGTAAGCGACTTAAAAACACATAGTCCTAATATTGGAACAGGTTTTGTTAGTAGCTCATAAACAGTTCAAAAGAAAGCCTACTAAATGCTTTGAGTATTCCTTCTCTCACTTTTCCCCTTCCTTTACCTCATGTACCAGTGACTGCTCACAAATAGCAAAGCTGGAAAAAATGACTATAGATGTTTGTCTTGCTGCAAGGTGCTGGTGGCTCAAGCCCATAATCCTTGCTACTCAGGAGGCTGAGATTTGAGGATAGAAGTCCAGAGTGCGCCCTGGCAGAAATATCGGTGAGACTCTTTACCAAAAGGGCAGAAGTGGAGATCTGGCTCAAGTAGTAGAGCACCAGCCTTGAGTACTAAAGCCATATGAGGGCTCATGGTCCTGAGTTCAAGCCCCAGTACCAACACAAAAAAAGAAAACAACAAAAAACAAATGCTTATGTGTGGAGACAAAAAGTCACAGAGAATACCAGTCACTTCCAAAGAAAATGTTCCTCTTTTTCTTCTCTTATCTTTCCACTGATGACAACTCTGACACCTCTCCATACATCATGTCCTCAGGTAAAGAAACCTTCCATAAATCCGACTAGAAAAGCTTTCCCAATGATGAACTGAACCACTAGAATAGTCTGATAGGTAAGCTCCAACATGCTTTAACCACAAAGAACAAACACTTCCAAAGACTTTCCTCAGCCTTTCTAGTTCTTCCAACCACAGATACAAGCTTTATACTCCCCTGGCCTTTATAAAATAAGTGTTTTGGAACTTCTATGCCTATATAAATCATTAAATCATATTTTTGTAAACATAGTTAAAAAATATTTATTTAAGAACCCAAAACTACTTAATTAAATTTAATCAAAACTTCAATTTTCTTAATGTGTAAATTACTAGACTCAATAGGGAATAGGTGTTTCAGAAATGTAAAGTTAGCTGAGTGCCAGTGGCTCAAAGTCAGCTGAGGCAGGAAAGTTATTTCCAATTAACCAGTAAAAAGCTGGAAGTGGAGCTCTGGCTCAAGTGGTACAGCGCTAGCCTTGAGCATAAAAACTCAGGACTGTGTGTAGGCCATGAGTTCAAGTCCCAGGACTGGTGTGTATCTGCACATACACACACATGGATGTAAAATTAAACTAAAAATAAGGCGCACGTAAATCTTTTACACTACCTCCAACAAATACTTGGTGAAACTGTGCAACTCCACCAAAGTAAAACAGCTCACTACTTTATATTTTTTTAGTTTGGTATTGGAAAAATCGTCTTCATGTTTCATTATATCACTTGTTTGCTCATAATTAGGAATGTCACCAAGAAATGAAATATGGAAAGAAAGGGCCTTTAAGGAAGGCCAATAAGGTGTTCTATCTTTTTCCTATGTCCTCCATTAGCTTGCTCATTGGATGACAATGTTATGTAATAATGAGAACTTGGATGAATAGAGATATGTGGCTTTGGAAACTACTGAATATTCAAATAAAGGGAAAAACTAATTTATGAGTTTTTAAAGCTATCTCCAATTTGAAAATCACTTAACGGAGTTATTTACTTAACTGTTATTTTATATCGCCAATAGATCTATTTACAAAAGTAGAAGCAGGTTTTTAATACACCTAATTCCACATCTAGATACATTCACATCAAACTTATGCACTCCAATATTTTTGAACAATGTGCACATACGCAAAAAGTTATTAAATGAGATAAAAACTATTTACATCATTTGGCACAGGCTTGGCAAAGAATATTCAATACTTTTATTTCTGTTGCTAATTTCCCTTTAGTCTCAAATTAAATGGTTACAAAATTACACACATGATCATGCAGACGTAAACAAACACGTACTGCCTATACACTAATGTATGCTGATACTGGCATGTTACCACACTCACAATCCTAACGCCGTCAAGGCCGAGTTTAATTTTCAGATGCCCCACAAAAAAAGCCACAAAGGCAAGAAAACTTTTGAGGGCACGCCGTGTCAACTGTGAAGCCTTATCTCCGTTTACCAGTGAAGAATACAATCTCTGCGGGGCCCAGTCCGAATTACACTGAGCCGTCAGCTGATCCTGGACACCTCGCTCCAGAGGAATGAATAGGCAGACCTCAAGCACGTGGGCAAGAAGCTGTCCCTTGCCGTGCTGCACCACCCGGGCAAACCCGATCACCTCGAAATCCTACAGAAACGCATCATCGGTCTTTTGCTGGAAAACGCATTTTTCAAGTAACTACAAAAGATATACATGTGTGTGTATGTATGTGTACAATCTCTGAAAGCCATCCAAGCCACCTGCTGTGGTCACCCGGCCACAGTTCATGAACATTTCGGTAGTCTCGGCCACGCGTGGTTTGTTATGAGGGAGAAGGTGCAAATACAGCTCGCAGAGCACGAGCTTCCCGGGGCACACGTGGACACCGACGGTAACCGGAGGCCGCCCCACCACACCGCGGGCCCCCTCGGGTCGACCCCAGCTCGGCCGCACTCCCCGGGCCAGGCCGCCGCCTCCACCCTCGCCCGGGCTCCCAGGCCGAGGGGGCGAGACGCGGCCAGGCCCAGGCAGAGTCCGTCCCGCCGTTCCCCGTCCGCTCCAGCGGAGGCGCCGCGCCGCCCCGCACGCGACTCTGGACCCACGTGGGCGCCCGGCGCGGCGCCCAGGACCCCCGCACGGCGAGCCGCGCCCCGCCGGCCCCGCGCCGCGCCGGCCTCCTCCCGCCGGGTAGGAGCTGCGGGGCGCGCGGGCCGGGCTGCGTCGGGAGGCGGCGACGCGAGGAGGGAAGGGCACCCGCTCCACTCACGCGCCCGGGCGACCCCGGCGCCGCCGCTGAGTCTGCCGCGCACAAAAACTGAAAAGAGGAAAAAGACGGAGAGAAGGAAAAAAAAAAAAAAAAAAAAAAAAAAAAAAGACCTGGCTCCGCGTCTCCTCCGGAAACCGACGGGCCTGCAGGAAATGACGAAGCCGAGGTCGTCCGGGTCCGCTCGGTAACCGGCTCCCGCGCCCGGCGCGCCTCCAGGAACAGCCCCGCGCGCGCGGCCGGCCTCGTGCGCTCCGGAGCCGTCGGCGTGAGTGCGGCCCCGCCCGCCGGCCGCGTCACCGCCCCGCCCCGCCCCGCCCCCGCCGGCCGACCGGCTCGGCTCGGCCGGCTGCGAGCTACCGCGGGCGGGAGCGGGGTGGGGCCCGGGCCGGGGCGGCGGGGGACTCCGGGCGGGAGGCTGACGGGCCGCGGGCCGGGCCGGGTGGGACCCGCAGGCGGGCTGGTGTCACCCGGTGGGGCCGGAGAATCCTCCACCTGCCACCCCCGGGCCCCACCCCATCCCCACCCGGGGCGCGGTGGGCACTCGGGGTAGCCGCTCTGCAGCCAGGGCTGGTGTGAGCGGGCCGGGCGGCGGCCCGGTGAGAGCTCCTGGACCTGGGTGGAGCCCGCTGGGTTCCGTTTCCGTCCGGGATGAGAGCTCTTGGGACTGGGGAGGTGTCTGCCAGAGTTCAGGTTTGGGCCTCCGAAGCGAGTGGCGGCGGCCCCGTGGCTGCTCGGCCTTCGCGGCCTTGGACACGTTGTGTCACCTCCCAGGCCACCCGCACTTCCCCTCCTGGAAGTGGAGCTGGAGAGCCTTCTGTGAGGGCGTCTGCAGACCACACGAGTGTGGCCCCTCCTGCGTCAGCTACCTGGGTCTCCTCGCGGATGGCCTGCTAGCACGTTCTCCTCCACGCAGCCAAACTTCCAGTGTTTCAGGAGTGAGAGAAAGAAAACCCTATTTATTATGCAAAGGATTTTGTTGCTAAGAACTGCCTAAGGGACCCAGTCTGGGTTTGTATCAGAAAAAAAAAAAAAAACAGGTTCTAAGTGAGAGATAAAAATAACATTTTAGTCACGATGACTGGGGATGCTCAATTTTAGAACTGCCTAGACATGGTAGCAGAAGCCCAAGTCAGGACTCTAAATTTAAAACAGGATAAAGTCACATGAGAAAGTCCAGAGGAAAAAAAAAGTCTTATTTTTCCATCTAAAAGTTTATTAACCTAAAAACAAGCTCTAGTTAACTTGATCTGTGAATACTCATGTTTACATGAGACTTACTCTTTCATCTCCCTGATTGAAATAATAGTTACATCATTGGGGAAAATGTTGAGGGAAAAAAGTACATTTTCTCATAAGAACCCTGAATGACATTCTAAAAAGCACATGACTAGCTGTGCTGGTAATGTTGTTGATATATTAACTTGTGAGAAATGGACCATTGTACTAACCCCTGAACATTTTACTTTAGAGTCAAGGGCTGTATGCATTAGCTATTTCACAAGTTTGTGTACGCACGATGGGAGGGGATGAGCAAAGTTCAGGTCACATGTAGGCCCTGGTTTTTGCACTATGACCTTACCATTCTATGTTCCTGACATTCGTGATTGAGGATGGGGCAGGAAGGAAAAGGCTACCCTCTGTGCAAATCTTTCACAACTGAACTCCTAAAAGTAACTCGAGTACATGTCCCTGGAACCATGGAATCGTGAATGCTTACCAGTGATTTTGTATAATATGTGTTGTATAATTGTCATGGTAAAATGTTACCACTCTGGGTCAACAGTAATTAGAAATCTTTTAAAATATATTTGAAAGGTGACAAATCTATAGTAGGAGGAAATCAAGCCCTGGATGGGAATCTACAGTTTATAGAGTGGCACATAAACAGAATTTTGCCAAAGTTGAACTAAGAAAGTAGCCTGGTTCTGTTCAGCTTAGGCATTAGAAAAGAGATGGGAAACACTTCAGTAATATGTCAATTAAATGGTACCTGCATATTGTCCTGGTAGCTGTTGCCATTCTTTTGTCCTATTTCTCCTCTTTTGTTAATATTTCTTAGAAAGCCACTGCTCTTGTCTAGGCTTTCTGTAACATCTTAAGCCATTCTCTATTTTTTTCTTCCAGTACTGGGGCTTGAACTTAGGGTCTGGGAGCGGTTCCTTAGCTTTTTTTTTACTCAAGGCCAGTTCTCTACCACTTAAGCTATGGCTCTACTTCTAGTTGCTTTTTGGTGGTAAATAGGGAATAAGAATCTCGTGGACTTTCTTGCCTTATCTGGCTTTAAAGAACCAGGATCCTCAGATGTTAGCCTCCTGAGTAGCTAGAATTACAGGTGTGAGCTACTGGTGCTTGCCCTCTTTTGGTGTTTTGTTTTTTGTCCTCTTTGTTTTGTTGCCAGACATAATCATTGTTTTCACATGTTTGGGGACCTGTGTTTGCTTAAAATAAAGTGATTGTCATGAGTAGCCATTTAACAAATTCCTCACAGGGTAAGGAAAATTTCTCTGTTGAAAAAAAATTACTATTGGTATCTATTGAATATCAACATTGTCCTTGTGAAAAAAATTAGCCAGGGAACAATAAAAATAGAATTTTAAATTATAAAATATTTTTAAGTTCAATGTTTAAATATTACTTAAATATTCGACTAGACCCAGTTTTAAAATTTTGGCATCAGCAATGGTTGAAATTTCAAAAAATCTTAAGGATAATTATAGTGTCTGCTCTTCCAGAAGCCTCCACCTCTAAAATTGGCTGATTACTAACTACAAATCATAATGGAAGTACAGAGAAACATGAATTCAGTTGTAAACAGTAAGATCTAAACAGGTGAGTATACCACATACCCCTGCACCTTCCACTCAGAGAAGTCCATCTCTAGACTAGAGGAATTGTTTCTAGCTGTTTAATATTTAGATGTTGAGCTTACAATTTTTAAAAAGTCATTCCCTGGCCTTTATTTTTTTTTTTACAAGACCAACAGATTCCAATGGGTGTTTTAGAAAAGTACATCTTGCCATTGCCAGGAGTTTAAGTTAAATGGATATTTTTTGACATTCACTTTATTCTAAATGAGCAGAGCAGGGCCCCAAGATCTGACAGAGACTTCGGGGGTCAGAAAGAGGAAAGCATGGCATCTAGCTTAGAGACAGACAGCTCTTGAAATTTTATTCATTTTATATTGGAACAAGTGAGAAGAAAGAGAAATACATACTTACTAATTGAATATCTACATCAATAAACATTTGGGTGGCTTCCCAGATAGACTGAAAGGCATTTGAGTGGAAGAATTTCAGCAATGCCTTCATTGTTATAGACAGGCTGGATGAAAATGACAAAACATCTTTTTGAACATTCAAGATCCTTTACTTTGTATTAAAAAAGTAAGTCTGTCTTATTCTAAGAAACCATAGTACACTAACACCTATCATTTGTTTCATTGTTTTTATGTGAAACAACACTTCTGTCTTTCCTTCACATAGTAGGTCATTTTACTTGGACTTATCTTTTATGTCTAACATAAGTGAGGTGCTGTGCTTTTATGGAAAAATTTAATTAACTTTTCAAATACAAATATTCTTCTACTTGCGATTTGATACACTTGTGACTGCCACGCAGCTTTCTGGGGGGATGTTCAAAGAATGCACTTCCTTTAGCGAAGTCACAGCTGTATAAATAGCAAAAACTAACTTTTTATCCCATAGTCTTCTCCAGCTAAATTTGGGACAGCAGGTCCAAACTAGACCCAGCTCCAAGCTTGCAGGGGTAGTGGAGGCATATGGAAGAGCAGGGAGTGCTGGCTGGCCCTTCTTTCCTAGGCTACTGTCACAGGAGCCAGGATGTCCCTTTAACATCTCAGATGGGTTGGAATCTGTGTTTTAAAGGATTTTTTCTGCTTTCATTTGGATGTTAGTTACAGTTTAGAAACTGTGCAATAATATTTCATCCTCCATCCTTTTAGCATATTATCTTTTGTTGTACATTTTAACCTTTCTGTAGAGCCTGTAATGTTTTTATGTAAGGGAAATGTGTTATATCCTATAATGAACTTGTTTCTCTTAAAAGACCAGACTAAAATATTTTAGGCCCTTTGGGCAGTAAGGCAAATTGAGGTTATTATGTATGTACTTGGAATCATTTTAAATGTACCCACTTAAGGGGTGATGGGGTAGGGGAACCCACTTAGTGTTAGAGAGAATGCTTTGTATGTGAGAGGTCCTGAGTTCTACCCCTAGCATCTATAGCAATGGTAAGTACCCATTGAGAAATGTGAAGCCAGTTTTGGCTTGCAGGCCATACAGAAATTCTTGGATATGTTTGCAAGCCCTCCGTTCTTCTTTTGTTTCCTAGAGGCCTATGGCTGGAAGTTACGGTGCAATGGGTGATGATGGTTCTATCGATTACACTGTTCATGAGGCCTGGAATGAAGCCACCAATGTGTACTTGATTGTAATCCTTGTTAGCTTTGGGCTCTTCATGTATGCCAAGAGGTAAATTTGCAAGTTATCTCAGAGTAGATAAGAAACTTTCAGTTTAAGAGTCCTGCAGGCTTTTTAAAAAATGTGCTTAATGCTTAAAAATAATTTCAGCAGAAATTTTGTTTCTATTCTGAAAGGGCTTATCTACTCTTGTCTCCTTGATCTGTTTGGCTTTCAAAACCCCATTATTTTAGCTACTTAGAAGGCAATGGTTGGGAAGATCGTAACTCAAAACCAGGTAGACCAACAGTTCAAAAAACCCCCATCTCAACAAAAAATGCTGGGTATAGTGGTGTGTGTCTTTGATCCCAGTTACATGGAGACTGTAGGTAGGAAGATAGTGGCTTGAAGCCCCAAGAAAAAACTCAAGACCCTATCCCAAAGTAAAGGGATGTTCTGGAAGGCATAGGGTACTTGCCTATCAAATATGAACTCAAACCCCAGTATTGCAAAAAGGAAAGGGACAGGAAAGGGAAGGGAAGTTGGTTTAAATCCAGCCTCAGCAGAGCCAGCTGCTGTAAACCTCTAGTGTGAGATCAAAGTTTTTTGTTTGTGTTTTATTTTATTCTGGTCCTGGGGCGTGAACTCAGGGCCTGGATACAGACCTGGAGATTTTTCTGTCAAGGTTAGCACTCTACCACTTGAGCACAGTTCCATGTCCAGCTTTTTTGGTGGTTAATGGAAGATAAGAGTCTCATGGACTTTCTAATAAAAGTTTCCTCTTCCATCCTTCCTGGCTCCTTGCCCCTAAGTGCAGAAAATAACAACAGCAACCATAATAATAATGAAAAATAAGAGAAGGGTGTGCTTTAAGGATGAAAAGCAGTATTAGTTGGACTGAATTGTGTCTACTTATAGCCACATACTTCAGGGAGGCCTCTTCCAAGATTAATGAAAAACATCTGCAGGTAGTTCAGAGCAATGAATACTCCAGAAATACTTTGCGGGAGCTGGGGGGGGGAGGGCTGGAACTAGCTCAGCCCTGACACTGGCTCTCAGTGCACTCACCGTTCTGGCCATGTGGCTGTCCTTAAGCAACCAGACAAGCAGCCACCTGGCTCTAAGCTGTGAGTAGGAGAAAATGCCACATGCCCTCCTTAGTCTGCTTGCAGGTAGCAGCTGTTTTCTAAAGCAAGACACCACCTCTCCACTTACCGTTTTAAAAGCAGAGGCACACTCTTATTTTGTTAAATGCCCCCACTAAGACCATAGTATAATTAAAAAAAAAAACATGTTTGTTCATGAATTTTGCAACTTTAAGGCCTACTGGCATTCAGGGTCTTTTCCAGCCAATAATTTTATCTTTATTAGGATAACTTAAGAACAAGGGTAAATGGGATGTTTTGTTATACATTTTTTTTCCATTTAATGGCTTTTTTAAGGTCAAAATTACTTTTTTTTTATATTAATGGGGCGTTTTTAGCGTTTCTTTTCCTTAACAGCCCCAAGGCTTTACATGACAGCCTGATACTTTCAGTGAAAAAATAATACTTGAGCCAAAGAAATATCTCTTTTTTTTAAATTTCTTTTTGGTACTGGGCATTGAACCCAGGACGTTGTACTTGCTAGGCAAGCGCTTTGCCACTGAGCTACAACCCAGCCCGAGCCAAAGAAATATCTCACAAAGGCAAAATGTAACACAAAGGGGACTTTTAAAATCTAGCTTCTGATTTCCAAGATTTCGAGAATATTGCACACCTATGAACATTCAAACAAACCTTTCTTCTGCTTTGGTTTTGTGTCTTAGGAATAAAAGAAAAATTATGAGGATATTCAGTGTGCCACCTACAGAAGAGACTTTGTCAGAGCCCAACTTTTATGACACAATGAGCAAAATTCGCTTACGACAACAACTGGAAATGTATTCCATCTGTAAGTATATTCTGTGTTTAACTATAGGCATAGCATGGTTTTTGTTTTTTGTTTTGCCAGTCCTGGGCCTTGGACTCAGGGCCTGAGCACTGTAGGCTAGCACTCTACCACTTGAGCCACAGCGCCACTTCTGGCTTTTTCTATATATGTGGTACTGGGGAATTGAACCCAGGGCTTCATGTATACGAGGCAAGCTCTCTTGCCACTAGGCCATATTTCCAGCCCGCATAGCATGTTTTAAATAGTCTCTGGGATTGATTCTTAGCAAAAGGTTATAAAAATAGATGGTTATATAAAAGTTAGTGTCTTTTGTCAGAAATTATCAGAAAGTGCCAGAAATTGTCAGAAAGTGCCTTTCAGCAAAGGCACTTTACCTTGGTGTGAGTACCACTGTGCTTGCAGCACTGAGCACTGCCAACACTAGTAAATGGGATGTGAAGAAGAAACAGTTGAGAACACATGGAGCTGCAAGGAATTGCACATCTACGCTATAGCTTTTTATCCTCCATTTAAAAGAGTGAGGTGTGCTGTCCCTTGTGTCTGCTAAGTGAGCAACATGTACATATCCTAGCATTCTGTAAAGTCAAGTGACCAGAACATCTTCATTATCCCCATCAGTGAAAACACTCTATGTAAACATGGAAAGAGGCACGGGAATATGCACAAACATGGGAATATGCTTATTGACGTCTCTTGCTTTCATGGCTACCATTTGGGGTTTCTGGAGAAAAGATTTGTTAATTTTAAAGAAAAATGTCCACAGTAAAAACTTAATTCTATGTGTGTACATACATAAAAAGAAGCAAAGCAGGATGAACAGCAAGATGTTACTAGCATGTTTCAGGCCTACTGGAACTTCAGTGAATGTAAGTGTATATAATATACTGACAAGTACTCTTTATAAAGTGGTATATTTTCATATAATCTGCATTCTCAATTATTGCTAATACCTAACACACTATAAATGCTATGTAAGTGGCTGTTGTACCATGTTTAGGGACTACAACAACAGAAAAGTTCAGTACAAATATTTTTTTTCAATTCATGGTTGAATCCATGAACACTGAGGGTCTGCTGTTCATATATCAGTTAGGTAGAACCTGGAACCTTTCCTCTGAATAGATTGTATCCAAAGGATTAGCAACAGTGGTTACTTTGGGGAGAAAATAGGGAGGTGTGCTTGTTAAAAGATACCCAAGTGGGAGGGAAGACACTTTCTTTCTTTCTTTTTTTTTTTGCCAGTCCTGGGGCTTGGACTCAGGGCCTGAGCAGTGTCCATGGCTTCTTTTTGCTCAAGACTAGCATTCTACCACTTGAGCCACAGTACCACTTCTGGCCTTTTCTATATATGTGGTGGTGAGGAATCAAACCCAGGGCTTCATGTATATGAGGTGAGCAGTCTTGCCACTAGGCCATATTCCCAGCCTGGCAAGACACTTTTCACTGCCTTTTACCCTTTTGCTCCTTCTGCATTTGGCACGATAAGCATGTCATCAGTGCAAAATAAGAAATAAAACTTAACATAATTCGTGGTAGTCACAAATATCTGCAGATGAATGGATAAATACAATATGCTTCCTACATATAATAGAATGTTACTCAGTTTTTAAAAATTTTTATTGTCAAACTGATGTACAGAGAGGTTATAGTTTCATATGTTAGGCATTGGATACATTTCTTGTACTTTGTTACTTCCTCCCTCATTCCCCCCTCCCCCCTTTCCCTTTCCCCCATGAGTTGTTCAGTTGATTTACACCAAACAGTTTTGCAAGTATTGCTTTTGTAGCCATTTGTCTTTTTAGCCTGTGTCTCTCGAAAGAAAGGGAATTCTGACCTATGCTATCACATAAATGAACCTTGAAGACAATATGCAATAAGTGAAATAAGCCAGTTTAAAAGGATAAAATACCATATTATTTCACTCATATGAGGTAGATCATAGAAACAGAAAGAATCGTGGTTGTCAGGGCTGAGAAAGGAAGCTTGTAGGAAGCTGTTGTTTAGCAGATACAGAGTTAAGTTTGGATGGATCGTGGTAGTATTTGCTTAGCAGCATAAGTGTTCTTGCCATTATGAACTCTATACCTAAAATGGTTAAGATGACAAATTTTGTGTATATTTCACAACAATAAAAATACTTTAAAAGTTTAAATATTTTAAAAATATATCAAGCCATGGGGCTGGCGATATGGCCTAGTGGCAAGAGTGCCTGCCTCGTATACATGAGGCCCTGGGTTCGATTCCCCAGCACCACTTATACAGAAAATGGCCAGAAGTGGCGCTGTGGCTCAAGTGGCAGAGTGCTAGCCTTGAGCAAAAAGAAGCCAGGGACAGTGCTCAGGCCCTGAGTCCAAGCCCCAGGACTGGCCAAAAAAAAAAAATATATATATATATCAAGCCAAAAAGAAAATTAGAAGTAAAGGGCCAAAGACATGGCTCAGTGGTAGGGCACTTGCCCAGCAAGTGCAGTGGCCTGGACTCAGTCCCAAGTACTGCTTAGAAAAAGAAAGTTATAAGCAAAGGATGGACTCAGTCCTCAGTACTGCCTAGAAAAAGAAATGACAAGCAAAGGATGAAGGTTTTTATTGATGCTTATTCAAGACAGACGCTCTCTGATGAAAGGGGTGACACTGATCAAGATGGATTGTACTTACATACTGACATGTTGAATTGAAACCTCCTTGTACAACTACTTAAAGTGAATAAGTAGATAAGACAGAAATTCTCTCTTACCAATAATATCTTCATGATATAAATAAACCCATTTTTGGTGAGACTAAATTTATCAGAATTTCTGTTTGCAAGGTGTTCTCTTTTCTTTTCCATTTGCTATTGCTGGTGTAACAAATAACCACAAACTTGGTGACTTAACACAATACAAATGCATTGTCAATCACTTTCATGGTTAAAAGTCCTATAACAGTTTCACTGAGCTGAAATCAGAGTAAGCAGGGTTCCATTTTTCTGGATGCTTTAGGGAAAAATCTGTCTCCTTACTATCTCACAGCTTTTAAATCTGCCTCCATTCTCTGGTTATGATCTACTTCCTGTATCTTCTGTACACACATTTTCCCCTCTCTGTGAATTTAGAGCCAGGAAAGGGTCTCTGATTTCAGGAGTCAATGAAATTGCTTTGGACTGAGTAATCTTCCCATCTCAAGTCTCTTACATCCATCATATCTTCAAGTTCCTGTGAAGTGCTCTATAAAGCAACAGTCACAAATTGTGGAGGCTGTCTTATGGACATCTTTGATAGTCATTCTCATAAATAAGAATAAATGTTTGGATTTACACATGTACTGAATTCTAGTATAATAGATCACTGTTAGGGTTCATGATATATTTTGTTTTGAGAAAGTCTGCCAATTCAAGAGGAAATAACAAAGTGCTTTTTCTTTCTTTTTTTTTTTTTTTTGCCAGTCCTGGGCCTTGGACTCAAGGCCTGAGCACTGTCCCTGACTTCTTCCCGCTCAAGGCTAGCACTCTGCCACTTGAGCCACAGCGCCGCTTCTGGCCGTTTTCTGTATATGTGGTGCTGGGGAATCGAACCTAGGGCCTCGTGTATCCGAGGCAGGCACTCTTGCCACTAGGCTATATCCCCAGCCCAAAGTGCTTTTTCTTAAGGGAAACTTCCAGTTATGAGCTTTAAAGCCACAAAGATTCTTATCCAAGTAGTATAAACAAGTACTAACTCTTAGCTAGGTAAAACTTAAGGAGGGAGGTTGAAAGTTTTAAAGCTAAGCAGTTGAATGACTTAAACAAAGATTGTTCATCTCTACATCATCTTTAGTTTCAGGTTAAGATGGCTTTTCTTCAATAACTATTTCTTATATATTTTTCTTAAGTTGATAATGATTACATTTATGTTGAATAATTCTATTGGGCATATAAATAAAAATGTAGTCAAATTCTTATGGTTTGAGCAAAATCATTATTAGCTTAAGGTGGAATAAAGAGTAAGAAATAAATTATAAAACATTAGTAGCTTAATGTTTACCCTATATTATATTTATTTTTTAGATGATAGGGAAATTTATTAGAAAAGAGATATGCCAAAGAAGCACAGCACATGGCATAAATATGCCATAGAAATACCCTGTGTTCTAAAGTTCTGAGTAATACTAACACATGAATAATAGTAAAGTGGACATGAGCAGTTCTGAGAATTAGATATCCTGTAATGGGGGAAATTAACTTCCTGTAAAGAAACAGAGTTGTAGCGAGGCACTGGTGGTCACACTTGTAATCCTAGCTACTTAAGAGGCTGATATCAGGATTGTCGTTCAAAGCCAGCTAAGGCAGGAAAATCTGCAAAACTCTTTATCTCCATTTAACACCAAAAGAACAAAAGTAGAGGTATAGCTCAAGTGATAGAGCACCAACCTTGAGTGCAAAAATAGCTAAAAGACTGTCCTGGCCCTGATTTCAAGTCCCAGTACCAACATACAGACACACACACACGTGCACATACACACACAAGAATAGCTTAATTTTAAACTAATTATTTACTGAGAATCATAGCTCTGATTTAATGAATAACTAGGAATTATTTTGCATTTATTAATTTTATCTGTCTTTTTTTTTCAATAGCAAGGAAGTATGACTATCAGCAGCCACAAAGCCAAGCTGACAGTGTGCAGCTGTCTTTAGAATGAATGAGCAGCAGAGAGAATTGAGAAGCTTTGCAACAACATGCTCCCCATTCTTCTTCAACAAAAACATCATGTCTGCAATGAATTCTGTTCTTATAAAGTCATTTTACTTGTGACTTCCCCCCATTTTTTGTATTAGGTGTTGATTTTCTAATTGCTTTTCTTGATCATTTGTTACACAGTACAAAAGGGCTCAGATGGCCTGAACACATACAAGTCCTACATACTCAGGAAAATGAGGGAAATGAGCATGACCAGAGAGGTTTCCCTTGTGAGAATCAGTAAGAAACAAAACCTACCTGTGGAAGCAAGAATCCTGGAGCTTGTGCCACCTTTGTTAGAATGTTTTTGCAAATTAAAATCTCGTCATTGGAATAACTTCCTCTTAGATTTCTTTGTGATAAGTTAATATCAATAACAGAACACTTGTGTTCTTCTTGCTCTTAATGACTTTAACTCCATTAGTGATCATTGCTTTTACAGGACTGCTGTAGTATGCTATAGAGATAGTGTTTTGTTCATCTGGAAGCATCTGCTAGCTTTCTTTTTTTTTTTTTTTTGGCCAGTCCTGGGCCTTGGACTCAGGGCCTGAGCACTGTCCCTGGCTTCCTTTTGCTCAAGGCTAGCACTCTGCCACTTGAGCCACAGCGCCACTTCTGGCCATTTTCTGTATATGTGGTGCTGGGGAATCGAACCCAGGGCCTCATGTATACAAGACAAGCTCTCTTGCCACTAGGCCATATCATATCCCCAGCCCTATCTGCTAGCTTTCTAGCTCTGGGTTTCCCCCTTCATCATGTTCCCAGGAGGAGTTTTATTTTGTCTTGCTTCAGTCCTGTTCTGTCGGGACTGGCTTCTCTCGGCCAGGCTGGCCCATACTTTGGGCAGATGGGCTCCTGTCTTGGTTTTGGCCATTTGCCTTCTCAGTCATACCACTATAGCTGTTCAGTGTTGCAGTCTAATTTCTTCTGCTTTTCCAACATAAGAAGTTTCTTGGAAGACCCCTCTTGTCTTATGCCATTTTTTGTACATTTTATTGTACAATGAAGTTTTTTTGCCTAATTTTCCATATTTATCTAAATAAAAGCTGGCTGAAGATAGTAGTTGGGAAGTTCTGTTATTCATGTAACTCAAAGACTGCCTCTGAATTAAGGCTAATTTTACTCTTAATTTTTTTTTTTTTTTTTTTTTTTTTTGCCAGTCCTGGGCCTTGGACTCAGGGCCTGAGCACTGTCCCTGGCTTCTTCCCGCTCAAGGCTAGCACCCCGCCACTTGAGCCACAGCGCCGCTTCTGGCCGTTTTCTGTATATGTGGTGCTGGGGAATTGAACCTAGGGCCTCGTGTATCCGAGGCAGGCACTCTTGCCACTAGGCTATATCCCCAGCCCTACTCTTAATTTTAATAGTCTTATTTCCAGTACTGCTTCCTTTTCTCTTTGTTTTGTTTTTGTTTCTGTTTTGGTTTTGAGACAGGGTCTATGTAGCCCAGGCTGGCCTCAAACTTGTGATTCTCCCACCTCTACTTCCAGAATGTTAGAATTATAGGCATGCATTATCATGCCTATCCTTTTCTTCTTTTTAATATGAAATTAAACATGCAATTTTTAGTAAAAATTAAGGTTTAGACCAAATAAAAACTTTCTGGAAAATTACATTTACTTTAAAAATATTTATATCTCTCTCTCTGTATCTCTCTACATGTTATATATTATATATTACAAGATACTTAGTTGGCCAACTGGCTAGAAGAGACAGAGTAGCCAGGGGACAATCTTAAACTTTTCTTAGTCTTAGGGGAAATCTCCAGTGTTTTCATGAGCAGAGAACTTAATGGGGAGCAGCAGTGTTTAGGAACACTGATGTTGTACCATCTGGACACAGTACAAAACTGGCTATTTTGAATTATTTGTAAAAATAATGTACAGAATAAATAGAAATCACAATGAAATTGTTTTATTTGCATCTACTAGATAGAGACAGACATATCTAAAAAGTGAAAGAAAGATGAGTGAGCCACAAACTTTGGCAAGTAGGAGGATGAATTCCTCATTTTTTCCTTAAAGCTAAATGTGGGAATCACAACATCCTACTGGCAGGAACAGCAGCAGGTCCAACTTTGAAGTCTTCCTGCTTCCCCAGCTGAGCTGGGTGGGAGAAGAGTGGAAGCTCTGCAGTCACAGTTCAAAGTGATACCAGCTGACCCACCAAGGAGTCCACAGAACTGTTTTCTTTGGAATCAAAATGGAGTGACTAAGAAGCTAGTAATGAGCACTCCTTTATTTCTTCACCCTCTTTAAGATTCAGCATAAGCACTGTTAACACACAACAGCCAAGCTATGGAGACAATCCAGATGCCCCACTACAGATGAATGGATCCAAAAAACAGGATACCCGTGCACAGTGGAATTCTACAAAGCTATTAGAAATGATGAAATAATGGCATTTGCAGGGAAATGGACAGGACTAGAACAAATCATTTTGAGTGAGACAAGCCAAGAACAGAGACAAATGGCCCATGGTTTCCCTGATATGCAGGTGTTAGAATTAACTGTTTTTTGTCTTTTCTTTTTTGGTACTGGGGATCGAACCCAGGATGTTGCACTTGCTAGGTAAGCACTTTGCCACTGAGCTACATCCCAGCCCTCGGGTGTTAGAATTAAATAGCAAAGAGACATGACAAAACAGGACCCAAGATACCAATTCACCGTGAGACCAAAAATGGACATTCTAGGGAGAAATGCACCAAAAAGTAAGACCCAAACGATACTTCACATGTACCTAAAATAATATTCAGACTGAAAAGAACTCCAAAGATAAGGAGGCAAAGGTCCTCTTCTTAATTAGTCTTACAGTGTTTAGAAGACCCTATATTCTTTACCTCACACATGGCGTATATACGTGCACATCTGAGGGAAACAGGGAGGAGGGCACAGAATGAGTGGAAAGCATATGAAATACAGTACAGGGGACCTAACAGCTGCAACGGACATTGATTAAAGCAAACTAAGCAACTCAAAAGGAAAGAAATGTATACATCAACTAACCTGGAAGAATTTTTTTTTTTGCCAGTCCTGGGGCTTGAACTTAGGGCCTGAGCACTGTCCCTGGCTTCTTTTTGCTCAGTGCTAGTACTCTGCCATTTGAGCCACAGTGCCACTTCTGGCTTTTTCTATGTATGTGGTGCTGAGGATTCAAACCCAGGGCTCCATGTATGCAAGGCAAACAACTCTACCACTAGGCCATATTCCCAGCCCCAAGAGATTGTTTTATTGTTAATATTCATAGAGTTCATTAGCATTGTAAACTAGAATGACAATATTCATCATTGGGAAAGTTAAAAAAAGATGAAAGCGGGCTGGGGATATGGCCTAGTGCCAAGAGCACTTGCCTTGTATACTTGAAGTCCTGGGTTCGATTCCCCAGCACCACATATACAGAAAATGGCCAGAAGTGGCGCTGGGACTCAAGTGGCAGAATGCTAGCCTTGAGCAAAAAGAAGCCAGGGACAGTGCTCAGGCCCTGAGTCCAAGGCCCAGGACTGGCAAAAAAAAAAAAAAAAAAAGATGAAAGCAAGTGGAGTTGGGGGGAGGGAAGGTGGGAGAAGAATGAGGAAGGGGGTAACAAGTATGACAAGAAATGTATTCACTACCTTATGTATGTAACTATAACCCCTCTGTACAACACCTTTTTTAAAATTAAATTTTGTTGACAAGGTGTTGTGCAAAAGGGGTACAGTTAAATAATAGGGCAGTGAGTACATATCTTGTGGAATTTTACATCCTCGTTTTTCTTTCCCTTCCCTAGATCAGGTAAGCATATATACAATACCCAGTGTACCAAAATCATATACAGTAACCACGTGGCATACACCAAAGGAAATTCTGTACAACCTCTTGACAATAAAAAAAAGATTAGTCATAGGCACTGGTCAGCCTCTGTGGGCTCCCAGCTTGAGTATGTTAGATGACAGGATAATTATCTGATGCCAGCCAGCTGCACCAAGGGAATAAATTAGCCTCCAAAGGGCACAGATGTTTGCTATTGGCATCACACTATGTCAGGTTGAGCTATTGGCATGATTCACCTCAAATGCAAGTTTTAGAGTAAAATAGTGAAGTCAAGTTTATGCATTCTATAGAAATGAGGTTAAAAATGATGCCAATAAAAGTAATTTCAGATAGTAAAGACATAAGAATAAATTTAGTCTGGAAAATATCATTAAGAAGTGAAGGGACAAGAGTTGTAATGGAGGCAACACTCCATGTAACATTCCATGGGTGGACACATAACCTGGGATAGTGAGACACCACCCTCTTCCATGGGATATTCTGATGCAAGAGCAGAATCAGAATGAAAATAGGTACCAGAAAACTAAATGGAAATAAAGGCACATAGCTTACCTCTACCCTCGCTTCAAAATGGGATCATATTATAAGGACTGGTACTTAGTTTGTTTCCTGCTTAATTCCCTAAGAAAGATAGAATCAAACTTACAGAGAAAGCAAAAGGTCTCCACCCAATTTTGTGACCCTTGCCATCCTTCTCTATGCTGTGGGGACTGGACAGGCCTGTGTGAGGATACACCACCAACAATGCGAAGTGAGTTGAGAACCAAGGTGCAGAGCACTTGAAGACTTCTGGAGCAAAGATGGAAACTTTCCTTGACCTCTCTGTAAGAATTCAACGTCGGATTCTGTACTAATGTATCCCCTACCTTTATGTACACACAGTAAATCACTAAAATCGCTTATTCAAATAAGTAACATTCCGCCTTGTAGATAGAAAGGTAAGATGAGAGAAGCCACTCCCTGGCCAACTGCATAAGACGGGCAGGTGTATGCCATTTTTCACCTGCTTCATGTTTAATGTTTATGGCTCCAGAGTTTCCGCTCTTCCAAACAGAGACAATGAAGATCTTGCTTAGGGACTCCATCTCTAGGATTTCCAATAAAATGTCTTTTTAAAAAACAGATTTCAGATTAGCTGAAGCAAGATGATTGCATCAAGCTACAACCAGCTTGATGTTAAGATGTACCTGCAAATACTTTTGGCTTAGGAAATCTTAATCTCTTAAGAAAATGCACCACATAAATGTACTTATGAGAACAAATAAATGGATTTGCATTATTTTCAATGTGGGAGGAAGAGATTGTAAGTGTCTCTGAGTGCCATTTTATCTAAGTTTTAAAAAATCAACATGTAGCTCAGTGTAGAGTGCTTGACTGGCATGTACAAGGACCTGGTCTCAGGCACCAAACAAGACAGACAAACACACAGACACACATAAATATTTTAAGAGCCAGGATAATTCAAGTGACTATCATGTAATTCTTATTTCTGAGATTTCTAGCACCCTTGTTAGCATAGTAACAGGCCCAAAGTAAGCAACTCAGGAAATAATTTCATTCGTTTACTTGTAAATGGTTGTGGAATTGATGTTTTAAAGAAATGTTTGTTGGTGCTGCTTCTGGTAGTGATTGTGGCAGACTCACTATTGCTGGTAATGACTGTGAGATCAGCACAAATATTTTAAAACAACTATCTGCAGGTTAACATTTGATGAGAAGGAAGGCAACGCTTTTTTTCTGAATAATTACTTATTTATTGTCAAAGTGATGCACAGAGGGGTTACAGTTTCATACGTAAGGCAGTAGGTACATTTCTTGTACAATTTGTTACCTCCTCCCTCATTTTCCCCCTCCCCTTTCCCCTTCCCTTTCCCCCCATAAGTTGTATAGTTGGTTTAGACCAAATAGTTTTATAAGTATTGCTTTTGGGGTCGTTTGTCTTTTTACCCTTTGTCTTTTGATTTTGATATTCCCTTTCCCTTCCCTAGTTCTAATACCACTATATGCATGCAGTATCCAGGGTACTCAGATGAGATTCAGTGATAGCTCAGGGACAACCACAGGAAAGGGATACAAGAGGATCATCAACAAAATAAAAAGCTATGGTTTCACATGGCATGTTGAAAATAATTACAACAGTGATATAACTTGTTTCCATAACATGGAGTTCATTTCACTTAGATCATCTTATGTGTTCATAAGGGCATAGCTATTGGGCTCTTGTGATCCTGTGCTGTGACTAGCCTAAACCTGTGCTAATTATTCCCTATGAGGGAAACCGTAGAGTCCATGTTTCTTTGGGTCTGGCTCACTTCACTTAGTATAATTTTTTCCAAGTCCTTCAGTTTCCTTATGAATGGGACAATGTCATTCTTTCTGATAGAGGTATAAAATTCCATTGTGTATATGTACCACATTTTCCTGATCCACTCGTCTACTGAAGGGGCATCTGGGCATCTGGGGCATCCATATTTTAGCAATGACAAATTGGGAAGGCACCTCTTGACGGGGGACTGTACGGGTTGAGATTTGTGTTTCTATGAAGGGCAAAGGTTCAGAAGTAAGCTAGAACTCAAGCAGAAAGCTGCAGAAATAGGACGACAGAGTTCATGGCTTCTAGGAGGCTGGAACTGAGGGGAACAGAAAGAAGCATACCATACTGGAGAAGCGACAAAATCTGCATATAAGTGCCACAAAGTCCTTGGCTGATCCATGGACTGCAAGGAAGACTCTCAGGAGCCTGGAAGAAAGAAACACCTGAAGGCTGGAAGTGCTAAGCAGTTTTCAGCTGCTTCCCACATAAGCCTGCTTCCTGCCAGATTAGATTAACTACCTTCTAGAACAAAAGTCAGCACTTTTCAGAATAAGTTGAAAACCTTGAGATGCCACACCCCATGTCTAGTATATAAGAAAAAGTTATAGGAATGGAAGAACAGGAAAATGAGACTCACACTTGGGAAAATAAAATAAAAAATAAGGTCACATTCAAGAGAAAAAGCAATCAACATAAACGGATTTCCAAATGACTCAGATTGGGCTGGGAATATGGCCTAGTGGCAAGAGTGCTTGCCCCAAATGACTCAGATATTGAATTGCCTAAGAAGAAATTGAAAGCAGTTATTATACCAGACTTCTAGGCCATACGGCACCTGACTTTTGAGAGTTCCAACAAATTAGGTCCATCCACTTGACCCAGATATCATATGGAAAAAGAAATGGTGAAAATTGGGAAAGGAATTTAATCAGTATAGCTAAATCAAGAAGATCAAGCCTCCACCCCATTTTTAGGGTACTGATATGAGTTTCAGGTGTAAGTAGATTTTTAGGGTACTGATATGAGTTTCAGGTGTAAGTAGAAGAACTGATGTAGGGGGTTAAAGGCATGACTATTGAATAGTCTTGGTCAAGCTGTGGTCTAGATTATTATTTCAGTTCTGGTTCTGGGAAGCTCTAGTTTAGTCTTACAGCTTGAGGTGACATTTCAGGTGCCGGGTAAGATAGTTGTGCCTGCTTGGAGGCAAGCAGTCTCATCATGGAGTGATGTGCCTGAAGGCTCTATTGTTCCTGGTATCCAACATGACTGCCATGATTGAAGATTTTTCCAGGAGTCTGGAAAAGGCTTGAAAATATCTTAGTAAATGTAAGGCGAATCCACCTGGTATTTACATATATACATGCATATAAGTATACATGTATACATATGTATGGTACTTGTGTGAGTTTAAGGCCTCATGCTCATTAGGCAAGTGATTTGCCACTTGAGCCATACCCTCATCTTCTTCTTTTCATTTTTTGCTTTAGTTATGTTTTGTATAGTGTCTCAAGGTTTTGCCTGGGGCTGGTCTCAGACACAGTCCTCCTACCTACTCCTACTATGTGGCTGGGATCGCAGATGTGTACCATTATGCCTACTTTATTATCTGAGATTAAGGTCTCGCTGACTTTTTCTTGGGCTAGCCTTGAACCATAATTTCTGCCTTTTGAGAATCTAGAATGTCAACTATGTGCCAGGCCCGTTATAGACATTCTTTAAGTGGTTAACTTGCATATGTGCACAGCTAAGCAGGAATCTGACCCAACGTTCTGGAAGACAGACAAATGAAGGCAGAGATGTCAAACTTTATTCTTATTACTTACTGTGTACCTGCAGGCCCAAGTGGAGTTATTGCTTATTAGCAAAAGTAGACTCCAAGTCCTGTTATTACTACAAAAATGTTTAAACAACATACTTTGAGGCAAATGACAATTTAAAGGATTTGTAAGCATTAGGTTTGCTACACATGAATGCTAAAGACAGTTCTTTGACCTAAAGAGATATGATAGCATATGGAAAACTCAGATTTAAGCAAACTAGAAGCATAATGAACAAACATATGGGGAGAGGTTATGATAGAATTAGTGGGCGCTTTTAGAAAGTTGGGATTAAAATCATTTACAAGTTCCTTATATTATTGTAACACTTTTATGAGCTCAAAATTGATTTGTTTTAGCTGGGTATCAGTGGCTCATGCATGTAATCCTAGCTATTCAGGAGGGTGACATATGAGGACTGTAGTTCAAAGCCAGCCTAGGCAGGAAAGTCTCCGAGACTCTCATCTCCAATTACCCACCAAAATTATGGAAATGAAACTGTGTCTCAAATGATAGAGCACCAGCCTTGAATGAAAAAGCTAAGAGATAGCACTTAGACCCTGAATTCAACCCACAGTACTGGCATTAAAAAAAAATTGCTTTTGGGGGGGCTGGGAATATGGCCTAGTGGTAGAGTGCTTTTGCATACATGAATCCCTGGGTTTGATTCCTCAGCACCACATATATAGAAAAAGCCAGAAATGGCACTGTGGCTCCAGTGGTAGAGTGCTAGCCTTGAGCAAAAAGAGGCCAAGGACAGTGTTCTGAGTTCAAGCCCCAGGATTGGCAAAAAAAAATTGCTTTTTTGGAAAAAGTACTTATAAATTAATTTCTTAGCAAACTAGAGATTTTGGTGTATGTCATACCAATCATCAGCAAGATTGAAAAACAAAGAAAGTTGCCTGTATTAGTCTATTTCCTATTGCTATAACAAATTACTTGGGGCTAGAAACTTTATTTTAAAAGAAGCTTTGTATAGCTTGCAATTTTTAAGCCTAGAAATTGAAGATAGAGCAACTACATTAATTCAGGGTAATTTGGGGGTGCTCTTGGCATATCAGATCACAGAGTAAGATGACAGGGGTGTGTGAGAGGGAGGGATCACATGACACAACAGAAAAACAGAGTGTGAAGAGATCAGCCTTGCTCTTTCATGACAACTTTCTGGATAGAACTCACCAGAGTCCCACAAGAACTTCTTGAATTCCTTCTGGAGCAACATCCAGACACTCTCCCACTAGATACCACATCTTGTTAATATCACCTTAATACAGGGACCAACACATAAACTCTTGCAGGGTAAGAAAACAACAACAACCAAGAACAAAACATTCAAAGCACTGTATCCAGTGATCCTAGGCATCAATGCTTGGTTCTTCTGTTACTTAATCCTGTGAGAAACACACTTAAGAATGAACTTGGAGATATAAAGTACTGTGAAAGCTAGACTTAAATGGCAATCTTGCAAGATTGGGTGTCTGATGGGAAGAGACACTCAGTTTATAATGAATAAATAATGTATTCCCCAATTTGAAAGTCCCTCCCATCACCACCATATATATGTAATACATATATGTGATATATTATATATTTTGTTAAAAAGTTAGCCATGACCCTCAATTAATCATACCAATGAAAGTTTTTTCATGTAAATTCTCTTAAGCAAATAATTAAGTTACATATTTGCCTTTTCAAGTTAGTTTGCAATACTACTCTTCTACCTGGTGTGCAAACACAAAGCTATTAGAATTCCAAAAAGGAGAAGGTATAAAAGTATTGCTGGTAATCTACAAATTTGCCAACTGGTACATGCATAATCTTAAGAGTAGTCATAGTGTAAGGGTTACTTTTACAAACTAATGTTCTCTATCATCATACTCAGATTGACCAAATCGCCACATCAATCTAACTTCTACAGTATCACATTCTGAATGTGTTTAAGTTACCACATTCCACTATTTGTAAGTCCTTCAGCAAAGTCTAACATGACACTAGTGTTTAGCATCAATTACACAAATATTGTTTATTGGAAGCTAACTACAATCAAGGAACTATGTGAACATTCTGGAATACCAGAGGAGATGCTGGCCTGGCCAACTGTAGACCAACTTTATTCATCTTTGTTGGACTGTCAAGGCTTTTTATTAGCAAATCTCTTTGGGAAAGGAGTTATATCTTTTCTTCTTTGAGACTTTTGATCATAAGAGTTAGCACTTCCTTTTCATCTTTAAGATCTGTGATGTTCCCAAGCATAGAAGCCTGGAGGGCTGGTTTTTCAAATGCTAGTTCCAAAGACAGATTTTCATTTATCTACAAGTTATCTGTGAATAAAGGGGATTGGAAATATGATTACTCAAAATTTGCTTGTTCAATTGCATTCTTAACTTCACATAAGGTTCTGCATAGTTTGTCTACTTAATGGCCTGTTGCCTGTTGCCATGGTGAATAGAATTAATAATTTTTACTCATGCTAACAATGCTCCCCAAATCTACCCTTTCTTTGTTTACAAAAAAGAGACCACTGTAAATCTAGCAGGCCTCAAAAGGATTATATACTGGTCTTTAATGAAAAAATTGCTACAGAGAAACTGCTATGAAGAAATTGCTATAGAGAAATAGCTATGGAGAAATTGGAGATGAATATATTAACCAGTGTATGACAAACAGACACTTACTATCCTGCTGGACACTAACTTCGATTGATGTGCTTTTTTTTTGGCAGTAAATTTAGCTTGCAACAATTCTGAATGGAGGAATGTCATTGCATGGTCTAAATAATCTTTTCCCTTTTGTATTCACTACTGGCCAATCAACAGAATCTAACAAAGTTGAAGTGGTCAAATGTGAATTTTTTTTTGTATATTGTTGGACAATTTTGGAAGGAACCAGTATAGTCAGACAATGGACCATGGAAAGGTTCAATGCATGGAACACAGAATTACAAACCTGAATTATAGCCTATTTCAAACTGTGCCATCCTCCATTTGTTTATCTGTGAAATTCAAAAGAAATTCCCTTTATTCCATTTATCCATTTATCCTAAATGATACATAACTTAAGCCCAATAAAAGGCAATGGAAAGCCTCTTGGTGATGTTGTTCAGTATTCTTTTAATGGGTGACTAACTTCCATACTTAAGGGTTTCCAGGCCTGGATGATCACTGATCTCTTTCAAGTTTACTGGAGTATAGTTTCTCGAGTCTCAGAAAAAACAATGGTCTAATGAAAAATTTTAAATTATACAAACAAAACAAAATTGCTATCTAGAAACATGTGGCTAAGAATCAGTGATGTATTATCCTTTGGGAAGTGATAATACCTATCTTCCAGAAGGGCGTACAGTGGCGGAGCAATCAGGGGAGAGGCCCATGGTAGGAACTGGAATCCTGTCATCTCCTGCAAAGTTTTCCATTCTGTATCTCATTGTGGAAGCAGGAAGATTTGGTAATTTAATCCTTGACTTACAGTAGACAGTTTTGCTTCCTGTGGAATAATGTAGCATGCTTAATTTATTAGGTTACAAAACAGATGAATTCAAATCCTTCTGAAATAAAAGGAAAGTTAAATAAATGGTAGCAACTAATTAATCCTTGCAGCATTTAAAAAAAACTCCCCAAACACCCAAATGTGAAGGATTGTTTTCTTTTTATTCATTTGATTACCCCCACGGTTTATAAATCACAGGTCTGTTTAGTACATTTTGTACCAGACAAGTCTGGGCAAGCAGAGATTATAGTGGTTCACAAAAGCCACTTAACACACTTGGTTGTCATCTAAATTATGACTTTGAATACAAAGTGAGACAAGCCCTTTTACAGTGATAGGCAGGTTTACCTAAAATGCTACATGAATTGAATTCAGAATAACTTTAATTCATATTGAAAAAGACCTTTCATTTGACATTCTGCCATCACACTCTTTCATGTTTGGGGAAATATTCACAGTGATTAATGACTACAACACATGGTACTTGCTTTTCTTCTCCCGTGTATTTCTTCTGCAAGTTATGGGATATGCAGTCTCTCTCCCCTATCCAGGCTTTCCATGGATGCTTGGATAGAGTTTAGCTTTCCCAACAAAGCGCTTATCATGTAGTGTTCCAGCCAAGGAAAGTAAGTCAGAGACAGGAGCATGAGTAGGATTTGAGATTTGCTAATTTGCTTCCCCTATGCTTTTTGCTACAGTTTTAGCTCAGCAACTCAAGGATATCCAAGTTTTAGAAAAACACTTCTGTGGTTCAGGTACATCCTGCGACGCAGAACCTTGTGGGAGCAGGTGCATTGCAGGGGTCAGCAGTGTGCATGTGGCCAGAGAAAGGTGTGGATTCAACTTCTAACAGTGTCCCCTAAGTTAGCTCTCTCTTTTTTCTTTTTGTGGCATTCATGGGGCTTGAACTCAGGGCCTGTACACTGTCTCAGAGCTTTTTTGTCCAAGTCCAGCACTCTACCTCTTGAGCCACAGCTTCACTTTTGGGATTTTGGTGGTTAATCTGAGATAAGAGTCTCACAGATTTTTCTGCCTTGACTGGCTTCAAACTGTGGTCCTCAGATCTTAGCTTCCTGAGTAGCTAGGATTGCAGGCATGAGCCACACACACAGCTTCTTTCCATTTCTGAGACAGTCTTGCTACATAGTATGTTGGCCTTGAACATGTGATGCTTGAGTTCAAGACCCAGGACTGGCAAAAAAAAAAGTAGATTATACAAAATCTGATGTTTTGATATATTGGTACACATAATGAAGTACTTACTAGTCAAGTAAATTAACATGAGATCTAAAACTTACTCTCTTAGCAAATTTCTAGTATACAATATAAAGTTATCAACTATAATTCTTATGTTGTATACCAGATTCCTGGACTTCTGCACCTGAGGTGACTATACTTTTGTAGCCTTTGACCTACATCTCCCCTTTTTCTCCACTTCCCCTTAAAGTTATTTTAAGTTGCATACCCTGGTCTGGCATACACCTTCGGCTCTATATTTCCCCTTTGCAAACTGTTGTAGTAGTGCCCACATAAAAAAGTATAAATATATGCATATATATTCTCTTTGCAAAAATTATTTATTCTTTTTGTCATCTACATAATTGAAAATTATCTTTTAGGGTCTATGGTTTGAATGAGGTATACAGGCTCTTAGGTGTGTGGGAAAGTTCTACTTGTTATCCTGCATGGTAATTTAAGGTATCTGGTTTTTAGTAGTGGTGGTGGTGGTGGGTTTTTTTCCCCATGTGTTGGTACTGAGGCTTGAACATACAGCACTGCTTCCTTGCTGGGCTTTTCTGCTCAAGGCTGGTGTTCTACTTATACTTCTAGCATTTTGCTGGTTCATTGGGCATAAGAATCTCTTGGATTTGTATGCCCTGGCTGGCTTTGAACCCAAGAGCCTCTCAGTACTCTGATGTCAGCTTCCTGAGTTGCTAGGATTATAGACAGGCATTAGCTACCAGCACCTGGCTGGCATCTGGTTTTTAATTACTCTTCAAGCTATGTGTGGTTTCGGTGTCTTAGAATAACATTTTATTCAACATAGTTATTGTATGAACACAAGAGAAAATATAGAGGACTAGTTTAATGACCTTTTATTATATTGTTAAAACATGTAAAATAGAAGTAGCATATAAATGAACGAGTGATCTCTATTCCTATCTTTTTATTGGGTCCATCCACCAAAGCACCAAATTACTGTGTAAAATTTCCATTTTTATGTGAAAAATTCTGGATGTCAACACTTTAAATATAAAACAGGATGAATAGCACTGTAAATAGTAACAGAGTACATATGGCAATATACACACACACACACACACACAATCAATGTGGTTATTCTCAAAAGATGGATCAGATTGTAATGCAGACACACTTAAAGAGTAAAGAAAAATTTAAGAACTGGAGGTGTTGCTCAATGACAGAGCACCAACCTTGAGCAGAAAAAACTGAGAGCTTGGGCCCCAAGTTCAAGCCTCAGCACCAACATAAATAAATAAAATAAAATACAAACAAGTATAAAAATTGTAAACATAAGCAGGGCACCAATGGATTACACCTGTAATCCTTGCTACTCAGAAGGCAGTGATCTGAGGATTATGGTTCAAGGCTAACCAGGGTAGGAAAATCCATGGGACTCTTATGTCTAACTACCAAAGAAATCCAGAAGTGGAGCTATGGCTCAAGGAGTAGAGCACTTGCCTTGATAACAAAAGCTAGACAGGTCCAAGCCATGAGTTCAAGACCCAATACCTGCAAACACAAACAAAATGTAAATAGGGCTAAAGGTGTGGCTCAGTGGTTATATGCTCAGCATATGTGAGGACTTAGGTTTAAACCCTAGCACTGAAAACCAGCACTACACATAGTGGGAAATGAGACCAATGGATGATAAGCTGAGGATGCAAGGCCACTTTGGTGTGGCTATTAAAAGAGCTAAAAAGATGTTTTTGCTATGTAACTATGTATTGAACAAGTTCGTATCATCTCCAGTGAGAAATGTGCAATTAACATGTAATTACAATGTGTAGAAAATTCAGGGAAAATATATTCAGGATAGACTTTTTTTTTTTTTTTTTTTTTTGGCCAGTCCTGGGCCTGAGCACCATCCCTGGCTTCTTCCTGCTCAAGGCTAGCACTCTGCCACCTGAGCCACAGCGCCCCTTCTGGCCGTTTTCTATATATGTAGTGCTGGGGAATCCAACTGAGAGCTTCATGTGTAGGAGGCAAGCGCTCTTGCCACTAGGCCATATTCCCAGCCCAGGATAGACTTTCTTGAACTTTCTGTAGGTAAGGAAATACTGAGATATCTCCATGAAAGAACAGATTTAGGAATTGGGAATCTGTCAAGAAGCAAAGAAAATCTATTTTCTTCCCTATGAATTCTTACTGCACTTCTCTCTTAGGACAGCTTCTCTCTACAGACCATCTCTGAATCCAAGGTCACTAGCATAGGTGCCTTGAATAGTTGTACCACAGTACCTGAACTCATAGGGCCAGAGTCTAACTCATCTTAGTCTGTCTGGCTGCAAGGTCCAAATTCTCTGGAGGGAAAATCTGATTCATTCAGCATTAGTCAGCTGTTCAGGATGGTCTGAATGAAGGTAGAGAGGTTCTTGAATACAGCTTTGGAAGGATGATAGGAAATGACTTATGAAAATTCAACATGTACTATAGCATGGTTACTGAAATGAGTCATTCCTTCCTTCCACCATCACTTGAATGAGCATGAGTCAAACTGTGCTGAGGATGTAAGGATGAGTAATCGCCAGTCTCTACCCTTGAGAAGGTCAGACAACAAGACAGAGTAAGTGAGGAAATTCTTTAAAGAGGTTAAACTAAAAGATACACAATAAAGTCATTTTGGATCCTAAGAGAGATAACTAATATCACAGAGGAGACAACAGCAGAATGGTAGAAGAATGACAATTAAATTCATAAAACACAGGAAAAAATTTATGCACATAAAAACTGGAAATTTCTTTTCAATGATCTTAGTAGAGATGTGGGTCAAAGAGCAGATTGTTGCAGTTTCTAAAAGTCAATGATCTAGTTAAAGCACTAAGAATGGAAATGGACCTAGAAGTTGGTGGCTCAACCCTGTAACCCAAGCTATTCTGGAGCTGAAATAGGTCCTGAGTGTTAAAGCTTTAGTACCACCACCAAAAAAGAAGAAGAAAAAAGAAAAACAGACAAACATTATGAACAAGTAATTACCTAAGGGGAAAACTAAAACCATCAAGCATCTGAGATGATGTTACAGGGTTCGAGGGAGGAGATTCCCCATCCCTCCAAGAGTCCACCACTCAGAGACAGTCTCAAGCAAAAAGATGGATTTATTGGGGAAGCAAAAAGTGAACTGACCAAGGGACACAGCACAGACTCACGAGCTGCCACTGTGACAACTAACAGTCCTCGAATTGGGGTTTATAAAGGTAAAAGCGTAGCACGGATGTAGGGGCTTGACACAGGGGGTAGAGCAAGCAACAAACAAGTAAGCCATTTACAGAAGCAGAATTTTGGAGTCAGGTTGACCTGATCTACTCCCCCCAACATTTTCTACCATGTTTCCATAGTCAAGATGGAGTCAGCTGTGTTCCCTACAACAATAAGACTCACGAAGAGTCAACTTACAGTGGGTAGTACCACCTAGAAGCAAAGGGTGTGGGGCTCTCCTCTGGAATGACAGTATGTGGCAACCAGCTTCTTGTTGCTATGACAAAATATCTTGAAAAAAACTTGAAGAAAGATTTCTTTTAGTTCACAGTTTCAGAGGTTTCAGTCAGTGTTACATGGCTCTGTGAGTGTGGGCTGTGGCTAGGCAGAGCATCATGGAGGAAGGGATAGTAGAGAAAAATATCTTACTTCATGTGGCCAGGAAGCAGGTGGAGGAAGAGGGAAACAAAGAAAAAGGAAAATTCCAAGTGACTTACTTCCTCCAACTGGATCCCTCCTAAAAGCCCAGTCAGTAGTCATAATCAATAGGGCCGACACAGGTGGCTCACATCTAGCGTACTAGCTCCATAAGAGGTTGAGATCTTCAGATCTCAGCTGGAAGCAGTAGAGAAGGTTGTGGAATTCTTACCTCCAATTAACCAGCAAAATGCCAGAAGTGGAGGTGTGGCTGAGATGGTAGAGTGCCAGCCTTCACTGAAAAAGTCAAGTGAGAGCATGAGGCCCTGAATTCAAGCCCCATTTCTGGCCTTATATCAACCAAATAAGAAAGCAAGCAATCATAATCGGTGGGAACCAAGCCTTTAAAACAGGAGCCTTTGGGGACATTTTACATCCAAGCCACAATAGTGTCATCAGGGTGTCTGTTCTGGAAAGCATTCCAGAAGTGTGTACTGAATTGCACATCAGTGACATCATCTAGTAGAGGAAGAAGGGGAGAGAGTTGAGAGAAGAGAAAGCCGAGATGGTTCTGGAAAGAATTATCTGTATCAGGAGTTTGGTTTTGATTCTGAAGAAAAATGGAGAACTAATGAAAGAGCTCTTAGAGAAGTAACATGGCCAGAACAAAACTTATGGCAACATTAAAAAAGTGAAAGGCAGCTTAGAAATGGAATTAAAGAATATATATACAGAATGATGTACACTGGAAAAATGCCCAGTAGTACGCAGACATCAGCTATTGTTGTGAGGTTGGCAGAGGGCATTTAATGATGGTCAAAAGTCAATCTAGAGTTAAGAACATTTCATGTTTAATATTCATGGGGCTATTTTTATCATGTAGCAGTTTGTGATATTTATTGGGTAAAACATTGCTTAGAGTTCTGGAGTATAAATGTTAAGACCATTATTAAGTGAGCAAAAAAAGCATACCTTGTGATTAAAAATAGTCACTATCCATTGATATTGTCTGACAGGCAAAGTGCTGGCAGGTTTTGGTGGTTTCTGAAGGTTATTTATTTATTTATTTTTGCCAGTCCTGAGCCTTGGACTCAGACTCAGGGCCTGAGCACTGTCCCTGTCTTCTTTTTGCTCAAGGCTAGCACTCTACCACTTGAGCCACAGCCCCACTTCTGGCCTTGCTGAGGAATTGAACCCAGGGCAAGCACTCTTGCTACTAGGCCATATTCCCAGCCCTAAAAGTTATTTTTTTAATACAACTGTCAGGAAAGTTTTAATCTTAGTTGTTCTTTTAAAGTTTTTAGGAAGTGGAGCTGTGGAAGAGTGCTAGCCTTGAGCACAAAGCTCTCAGGGACAGCACCCAGACCCTGAATTCAGGTTCCACAACTGACAAAAAATAAGTTACAGGAAGTAACTTTTGGAAATACTTTACAAAGTTAGAAATAAGTTGCATTGTGGGAGGGACATCGTGTCTTGGCGGGTGCCAGTGGTGCATGCTTGTAATCCCAGCTATTAAGGAGGCTGAGATCTAAGGATCACGGTTCAAAGACAGCCTGGTTAAAAAAGACTCTTATCTTCAATAAACTACTCAGGATAACCTGAAAGTGGAACTGTGGCTCAAGTGGTAGAGCGTTAGCCTTGAGCAAAAGTAGCTCAGGGTCAGCACTCAGGCCCAGAGTTCAAGCCCCATAATGGACAAAAAGAAAAAAAAAGGAGGTGGGGAGAAAAAGGTTTTAATTACTCTCTAAAGAATGCAACTTGTTATAGCTGGGCACTGGTGTCTCATGCCTGCAACCCTACTTAGGAGGTATCTGAGGATTGAGATCTGATGGAGGTTAGAAGCCTCTAGTGCAGGAAAGCCTGTGAGACACTTATCTCCAACTAACCACCCAAAAGCCAGAAGTGGGGCTGTGGCTTAAGTAATGGAGTGCTATCCTTGAGTGAAAATGCTAAGGGCTAACACTTAGGCCACAACTTCAAGCCCCACATAAAGTAACTTCGCTTTATAAGATAATGGATAATTTTCAAATTTTTCTATGATTTCTATAATAAGGTTGTATCTCTAGTAATTTAATGTTTTTCTAACTAGATTGCGATATTTTTTCCAGTCCTGGGGCTTGGGACTGAGGGCCCTGAGCACTGTCCCTGGCTTCTTTTTGTTCAAGGTTAGCCCTTTACCTCTTGAGCTACAGCGCGACTTCTGGCCTTTTCTGTTTATGTGGTGCTGAGGAATCGAACACAGGGCTTTGTGCATGCTAGGCAAGCACTCTACCACTAAGCCACACTCCCAGCCCCTAGATTGTGATTAAAAAAAAAAAGTTTATGTGACTTTAGTCTTTGCTTTAGGTAGAGGCATAGAAATTCCAAACTTATAAGCTGAACCTGGAGGAAGCTGTTGGGTGACCCAGCTGGTGGGTGGGGTGGTGTTGCTGCTGTACCCATGGTGGGGGGCAGAGCACAGCTGGTCCCTGGCTGGGGGAGGGGTTTCTGTATTTATTGCTACCTACACAGTACTTGTGATTGTAAAGCATGAAGCTCATGCTTCCCCGGCCTGGGGAAGTAGTTAGTCAATAACTGCTTGTTAGCTTCTGTTTTGTATGTGCAGAGATTTAATTACCTCTGCTCTCAGAAACTGTTCATTTTGGTTTCTGTAACCTGAATATTAACTAACATCCTATTTTCTTTTCTGTACATCTCCCCCATCTCATGGCAATGCCAACACTAAGAATGCACAAAAGTCCTTTTTTTAACTTGCTGCTGGTTTTCTAACTTCACTTTATTTCTTTGCCTTTTTCCTTGTTTTCTTTCCAGTCCCAGTCTCTTATTTTTCTTCTTTGTATCCCATGTCCTAGGCTTAATGGTGTGTGTTCTTATTAGTCCATGAGTAGCCTTCATTGAGTCCTAGGCACTGTCTAGACAAATAGACTCTCAGAGTAGAATGTGTCTGTCTCCAAGTGGACTTCATAAAGGAGATTAGTTTGGAGGATTTGTGCTCATTTGGCAATGAAGATTCTAGGCAAGCTATATTTTCATTTTTAAATTTTTTAGTGCTGAGGATGGATCCTAGGGCTTTGTACATGCTAGGCAATAGTCTATCATGTAGCTACATCCCTACCCTCCAACAATAAATATTCTAAAACCAAATAACTATGTTTTTTTATGCAAGTAATTATCTTACTTATTAGGATGGTTAGAAAAATAGAAACAGAAATATCATTGTGCTACTAAAAATGAAATGTCTACCACTTGAGCTACAGCGCCACTTCTGGTCTTGCTGAGGAATCGAACCCAGGGCTTCATGTATATGAGGCAAGCACTCTTGCCACTAGGCCATATTCCCAGCCCTGAAGGTTATTTTTTAATACAACTGTTAGGAAAGTTTTAATCTTAGTTGTTCTTTTAAAGTTTTTAGGAAGTAGAGCTGTGGAAGAGTGCTAGCCTTGAGCAAAAAGCTCTCAGGGACAGCACCCAGACCCTGAATTCAGGTTTCACAACTGACAAAAAAAGTTACAGGAAGTAACTTTTGTAAGTACTTTACAAAGTTAGAAATAAGTTGCATTGTGGGAGGGACATCGTGTCTTGGCGGGTGTCCTTTTGTTAGATCTTGCTTCCTTACTGTTTTTTTATTTTTTTATGCAAATACTGGGACTTGAACTCAGGGATGCACTATCACTTGAACTTCTTTCCCAATCACTTTTTTTAAAGCTCATGGCTAGAACTTCCTTCAGTTCTTGCTTTTTGTTTATTAATTGGGGAATAATTTCTTGAATTTGTCTGCCCAGAATAGCTTTGAATCTTGATCCTCAGATCTCAACTTTCCTAGCAGGTAGGATACTGGTGGTTACTATTATTATTATTATTATTAGTGCTTGCGCTAGGGCTTGAACTCCAGGCCTCAGTGCTGCCTTTCAGCTTTTTTGCTCAAGACTAGCACTCTTCCACTTTAGCCACAGATCTACTTCCTGCTTTTTGGTAGTTGATTGGAGTTAAGAATCTCATAGACTTTCTTACCCAGGCTGGCCTCAAACCATGATCCTCAGTTCTCAGCCTCCTGAGTAGCTACGATTATAGGCATGAGCCACTGGTACCCATTGCTCAGGAGGTTGAGGCAGAATGGTATTGAGATGGAGGCCAGTATGGGCTATTGAGGGAACTGAAAACTGAATAAAAAAGTTGCTTCATACTTTTCAGTCATTATAATGTAGTCTAATGAATGAGGGTAATAAAAGAGTAATTACTAACCAGCATAACTGCGTCTTACTTGATGAAGTAAACTGAGCCCTGGGAGACTAGCATGAAAAGATAGATAAATGAACAGAATAAATATTTTTAAATTTATTTTTATTTTTACTGTTATTGCAGAATTGGTATACTGAGGGGTTACAGTTACATGAACCAGGTAACAAATACAATTCTTTTTGAACCATATCTCCCCTTCCTTTGCTTTTTCCCAGTTTTTCCCTCCTGACCCCACCTACAAGATGTATAGTTCATTTTCCACACAACGTCTCATGAGTACCACTCTTGTATTTGTTCCACCTTTTCTGTTCCTGCCTTGCCTTCCAAAATACAAACAAACAAGACAAAAGGAAAAGAAAATAGTAACAACAGCAACTAAAAATACCCCATTTCCTTTTTTTATCATATAAAATACTGTTTAATAGAATCAATAGTTTACTTGTGTGTAGGCAATACAGGGGATTGAATTCTGTTTGGTTGAACTGTTTGTAAGGCAGGCATACTTCTAGTTCCCCACCCCAACTGAATTTTTAAAGACTAAGTTCTGACAATGAGTCCTGTTGTAAATTATATCATAACTGAAGAACTTTGTCAATATAGAGGCAGCTTGGGAAGGTAGGGAAATTTGGAGTAATTAGAGCTAGATTTCTGTTCTGATCTTGCAAAGTATGAACTGTACTGTTTGTTTGCAATGCTAGTTAACTTAGTTCTAGAAGAATGAATTGTTACCCCATTGACCTGCCATCTTTTTTTCTTCTTATTTTAGTGCTATGGATGTGCGTATGAGTTGCATATCATACTTGCAGTACCTTTGTTCTAATTTGTTTATACTTTTCTGACTTGAAAAGGAAACTAAGGGTCAGAAAAGTGGCAGAGGCAAAAACTAAAAGCCAACTTTTCGGATCCTTAAATTGACATGTGTTGTGGTCTGGATACGGTTTAAGTATATCCCCAAAGTTTCATGTTTAATAGGAGGTAGTGGGACCTTTACGTGATGGGGGCCTATTGGCTGGTCCTCGTGTCTTGTGATGTGGGGTATGGAAAGGGAAGGTAGAACCCTTGTCTTTTTTCTGACTTTCAATCTCTAGATGTGAGCACTTTCTCCCACGTGCATTCCTGCTCCTGCTCCTCACAAGGAGGCTCTCCCCAGAGCCTGTACCTTGCTGTTCAGACTCCCAGTCTGGCTGTGAGCTAAGAAAACCTCTTTTCTTTATAAAGTTAGCATGCCTGAGGTGTTTCATTGTAGTAATGCAAAATGGACTAATATAGTACATTTTCTACTATACCCTACTATCTTGGACTATGCAGTATGTATAGAAGGGCAAGTGAAAGAATGAAGAGATTAATGCTTAGACATTAACATGCTTTTTCCTGTTACAATATGAAGTGGAAAGGTATTATCTTTAGTGAAAACCATCTTGACAAAAATAGGCTTAACTTCTTGTTCTACCACTTACTACCTAAATGAGCGTGGAGGTAAGACAATTGCACTGCGTCTCTGCTATCAAAAGCCTGTGTGTTACAGGTTGTGTCCTCAGCTTTGCACTATTGGGAGGTTATGGAAAGCTTTAAGAGGAGATCTTTAGGTCTGTGGAGGTGTGCCTTCAAGAGGATTGTGGAAGTCTATGTCTTCCACTTTGTGTTTTTGTGTCCTGGCTGTGAAGGGAAAAGCTTTACTCTACCATGTGCCCTTCCATATGATATACTGCCTGACTACAGGTCCAAAGCAGCAGGCCCAAACAGTCATGGATATCTAGTGGGGTATCTCATGATTGGTCCTTAAGGTACAGAGGAAGGCCCAGAGGACTGATCTGCCACTGATCCACAAGCTGAAGGGCTCCTTACCCTCATTTCCTAAAACTCCTTCCCCAGGTGAGAGGGCAGCCAAGAGCTCTTTCTGGAGGAAAGTGCACAGACTGGGTATTGCCTCCCTTGACTTACCTGGCTGTCCCTGCCACACAAGAGCTTCAAAATCCCCTTCTCCATTATATCCTCTGCCATCCCAATGCCAATTTCCACTTACCAGCACCTGTACTCTCCTGAAATGCACCCAGGTCCTCTTGCTGCTTAGAAATAGTGAGCAGGGAGGAAGAGAGAAGCCCTCAATCCTGACAGCCTGGATGTAGGCCATGGAACCCAATTTCCCCAGTACAAAATTCTAATATTTTTCAGTGTAAAGACATTAAAGTCTAGCATACATCTCCTGATGTTAATCTTTTCCCAAGTCTCCATGCTGAAGTGTTGAGTACTTCCATGCACTGTCTTCTGTGCATCCTTTACTCCTGTCTGTGAGACTCAAGGACTGTTATCACTCCCATTTTACAGCTGCCTCAGTGGCTTTGAGTGATTAAATAAATCCCTTGAAGATGTGATGCTCCACAGAGCAGAAGCAGAACTTCAGTCATGCAAAAGTTCTGATGCTCACAGGTGAAGGTGCAAAAAGAATCCCAGGAACAGTGGAGGGAAGAGTTTTCCTTATGAAGAAAGGAATCAAGCTGAAGGTTTTAAAAAAGATAGTATCTATAATGAGATGGATTTTATCACAAGAGTTCCCAATATGAACTTACAGGATTTCTAGGGGAAATTATCTATATAGATCCTTTAATTTTTGTCTGAGGTGGTGTTCATTACTACTTGGCATCCATACAACCTATGTGCAAGCATAGTTCCACCCATCGAGTGTGGTCTTGATCTTCTTTTCTGTGACTAAGTCAGTATTTATACCCCTACCCCCTGCCACACACACCTTCTTTTGCTGGTAGTAGAACTTGAACTCAGGGCCTCCAAATTCTGCTTATAGCTGGGGCTCTCCCACTTGAGCCAGGCTTTTGTCTTTTTACTGGTTAATTGGACATAATTACTGGTTAATTGGTCTCGTGGAAGTTAACTCTTATTATTATTATTTTTTTTGCCAGTCCTGGAGCTTGAACTCAGGGCCTGGGCATTGTCCCTCGCTTCTTTTTGCTCAAGGAATAGCACTCTACCACTTGAGCCACAGCACCACTTCTGGCTTTTTCTATGTATGTGGTGCTGAGGAATCGAGCCCAGGGCTTCATGTATATGAGGCCAGAACTCTACCACTAGGCCATATTCCCAGCCCTGGGAGTTAACTCTTAACAGAAATTCTCAGATCTCAGTTTTCTGAGTAGCTAGGTTTAAAGGCTAGAGCCATTGGCACCCTGCTCCATCTCTGTTTTTCTTTGAGAAAGCACACAATATACTATCTTTAAAAATATTTCTAAATAAAGTCTTCTTATTTGTTTATTTATTTTTGTTTATTTGTTTTGTTTTTGTTGCCAGTCCTGGGGCTTGGACTCAGGGCCTGAGCACTGTCCCTGACTTCTTTTTGCTCAAGGCTAGCACTCTGCCACTTGAGCCACAGTGCCACTTCCGGCTTTTTTCTATATATGTGGTGCTGAGGAATTGAACCCAGGGCTTCATGTATATGAGGCGAGCACTCTACCACTAGGCCATATTCCCATCCCATAAAGTCTTTTTTATTTACAAAACAAAGTAATGGATTGGAAAAGGAGAAAGTTCTAACACAAGCACTATGAAAAGAATAAAGAAGATACTTCTTGTTTGAATTTTAGATTTTTCTACCACCATCTTGCTTTTTTAAAAATTTATTTTATTTTATTTTATTTTTATTTTTTTGCCAGTCCTGGGCCTTGGACTCAGGGCCTGAGCACTGTCCCTGGCTTCTTTTGTGCTCAGGGCTAGCACTCTGCCACTTGAGCCGCAGTGCCACTTCTGGCCATTTTCTGTATATGTGGTGCTGGGGAATCGAACCAAGGGCTTCATGTATAAGAGGCAAGCGCTCTTGCCACTAGGCTATATCCCCAGCCCCCACCATCTTGCTTTTGACAACTTCCTCCTCTTGTTTCAGCAGTCACTTTTTCTGATGCAGCAAAGCATGATGCACATTGCTGAGGCTGTCTGAGAGTGTGTACCTTATTATATCTGATTTAACTTATCTTTCAAGTCATAGTCAGGACAAGGCAGTCTACATCCTCGCTCCTGGTATCAGCAGTGTGATCCGTTCTTAAATCTAGATGACCTGCCATTTGGAGTTCTTTTTTTTTTTTTTTTTCCTCAAGGCTACCTCTTAAGCCACAGCACCACTTCTGGCTCTTTTCTCTATATGTGGTGCTGAGGAATCGAACCCAGGACTTCATGTATACGAGGCAAGCACTTTACCACTCGGCCACATTCCCAGCCCTAATTTGGAGTTCTGATGGTCTAAACTTCAAAAGAAGCATATAAACATGCTACCCATTATATATACAAATAATTCTTCAAAATTAAATTATGTTCTTTAAATTTTCTCTCTCCTGAATCTTTTAGGAACTACTGTAGTTCTGTTGTCAGCCAACTTCATGGATGTGAGTGTATACTTTCTTCTCATTTTTCTTAATTTGCAAATGGCAGTCTATGTGTGGTTCATGCTATGTTTTCTCTGTTTATATATCAGAGTTTATAAGGCTTTCTGTCACATCACACAGAAAGAAATTTAAAAAGTACACTTCGCCAGGGACACTTCAGAAGCCAGAGTGATTAAGAGATCAGGCACAGGCCTTCTTATCCTCCTATCTCTCAGTCAGTGGGGTCTTCATACTAAGTGATAGCCTGAGTCTCCTTTTGAGAGTTACTGGTATGTTTCAGACTGAAAGTATGCTCTGTAGATCCATGTTCTAAAGTCTTTGTTGCTAGAATGGAACTATGAGGAGGTGGTAGAATCTTTAAGAGGTGGGTCTACTGAGAGAGTCACTGGGAAAGTGCCCTCAGAGGAGATTGTAGGATTGTGGTCCCTTCATCTTTCTTGCTTTTATTTTTCTTAGCCATAAAGTGAGCCAGTTTTCTCCACCACAGTGTGCTTCCTTACCAAAGGCCCCAAATCAATGGAACTATCAGATACCATGGATTAGAGCCTCTGAAACTGTAAGCCAAAGTAAATCTCTTCTTGACCAGGCAAGGTAGTATGCACCTGTAAATCCAGCTTCCTGGAAGGCTGAGCCAGGAGGATTGCTTGGTCCACAAGTTCAAGTCCAGGCTGGGCAACATCACAAGAACTCATCTCAAAAAATAAAAATAGATAACATTTTTATCATTAAAATTTATCTCAGGTAAGCTGGGCATCAACGGCTCATTCCTGTAATCCATGCCACTCAGGAGCCTGAGACCTGAGGATTACAGTTCAAAGCCAACAAGGGCAAGAAAGTCTGCCAGACTCTTATCTACAATTAACTACCAAAAAAGAGAAAGAAAGAAGAAAGAAAGAAAGAAAGAAAGAAAGAAAGAAAGAAGGAAGGAGGGAGGAAGGGAGGGAAGAAGGAAGTGAAGGAAAGAAGGAAGGAAGGAAAGAGGCTAGAAGTACAGCTGTGACTCAAGTAGAGTGTTAGCCTTGAGCAAAAAAGCTCAGGGACAGCACCCAAGCACTAAGTTCAAGCCCCAGGACTGTCATGCACACAAAGAATTATCTCATGAATTCATTATAGTGAAGGAGAATTAACAGTCTTGTTTGAAAAAGCTTCTCAAAGAGTTATCTGGAAACTCCAGATTCCTGGCCTGGGGATACTTTGGGGCTCATGAAACATTGCAACTCCCCTTTCTTGGGAACAAAAAGCCACAAATCCCATGGAAAACTGAGCTAGGGCCTAGAGATTCTAGCTCTTCACCCTCTCTCTAGTTTTTCTTTTTTCCTACCTGACTTGGCTCATTGTCCAAGAAAATCATGGTAATAAACACCAATGGATCCTAGTATGCCCTTATTATCCTTTTTATTATCTGTAGGTTCTGTTGTCATAGGGAAAATTTGTGGCTTCTTTCTTTTTTGCTTGGTCAGTACGGCTAGAAGTTAAAAAAAATTAATCTTATCAAAGGACCAGCTTTTAAGTTGATTCATATTTTCTATTTTTGTTTCTAGTTCATTGATTTTTTTTGCCTATTATTTCCTTCATTTGGATTGCTTTTTTTTCACCTTGGTGCAAGTGTTCTACTACTGAGATATATAGTCTCCAACTTTTCTTTTTCTAGTTTCACAAGGAAGAAGCTTAGATTGTTAGTATTAAACATTTCATCTTTTCTGGGAGAAGTATTTAGTGAGGTAAAGTTTCCATAGGTACTTTGACTTTTTATTTTCATTTGGTTCAAAATATTTTCTTTTTTAAAAATTTAATTTAATTGTAGTGGTGATGTACATAGGGGTTACAGTTACATAAGTAAGATGATGAGTACATTTCTTTTTAAACAGTGTTACTCCTTCCCTTTTTCTTCCTGCTTTCCTACCCTCCTCCCCCTGTCCCCAAGTTGTAAAGTTCATTTCCAACATAGTGACTAGGGAGTGTCACTGTTGCACTGGTTTACCCTTTCTTCCATTGTTTCTGTGATTGCCCTCCCTTCTCCAAATCAGATAAACTTATATGTTAAAACAAAGGTACCAAAACCAGAAGCAGTGGTCATAGGGAATAAACCAGAAGGAAAAGATGAAAGAAAAAAAGAAATAACTACAAAGAGTGCACTCAAAAACAAAACCAAAGCAACAACAAAAAAAGCCCAAACTTTTTTTTTCCATATCATGGAGTTCATTTTGATTAGCATCATTTTATATGGTCATATGTACATAGCTATTGGGATATTGTGATCCTTTGCTAGGAATATCGTAGACTTATACTAATTATTACAAATGAGGGAAACCATGGAGTTTATGTTTCTTTGGGCCTGGATTACTTCACTTAATATGATTTTTTTCCCAAGCCTTTCCATTTCTTTACCAATGGGGTGATGTCATTCTTTCTGATGGAAGCATAGAATTCCATTGTGTATATATACCACTACTTCTTGATCCATTCATCTAGTGAGGATTATCTGAACTGATTCCATATCTTAACCATAGTAAATAATGCTGCAATGAACATAGTTGTGTTGGTAGCTTTAGTGTGGCCTTGCTTAAGATCATTTAGGTAAATGCCCCAAACTGGGATTGCTGGGTCATAGGGAAGCTCTATATTTAGTCTTTTGAGGAGCCTCCATACTACTTTCCAGAGTGGATGAACAGGTTTACATTCCCATCAATAGTGTAGCACCATTCCCATTTGGCCACATCACTGCCAGCACCTGTTATTATTAGTTTTCTTAATAATGGCCATTCTAACTGGGGTAAGGTGGAATCTCAATATAGTTTGGATTTTCATTTCTTTTTCTTTTTTTGTTAGTCCTGGGGCTTGAACTCATGGCCTGGACACTGTCTCTGAGCTTCTTTTGATCAAGACTACCACTCTACCACTTGGGCCACAGCACCACTTCCGGCCTTTTCTGTTTATGTGGTACTGAAGAACCAAACCCAGGGCTTCATACATGCTAGCAAGCACTCTACCACTAAGCTACATTCCCAGTCTGATTTTCATTGTTCAGTCTTCATGAGTTACAGGAATTCTTCCTCTTAAGCTATACCTCCACTTTCTGGTTAATTGGAGATAAGAGTCTCAGAAACTTTTCTGTCAGGATTAGCTGTAAATCTTTTTTTTTTTTTTTTGGCCAGTCCTGGGCCTTGAACTCAGGGCCTGAGCACTGTCCCTGGCTTCCTTTTGCTCAAGGCTAGCACTCTGCCACTTGAGCCACAACGCCACTTCTGGCCGTTTTCTGTATATGTGGTGCTAGGGAATTGAACCCAGGGCCTCATGTATAAGAGGCAAGCTCTCTTGCCACTAGGCCATATCCCCAGCCCTTAGCTGTAAATCTTGATCCGCAGATCAAGCATCCTGAGTGGCTGGGATTATAGGCATGAGCCACCGGTACTCAGATAAAGAAGCGTTTTTATTGCTCAATAACTTCCTTCTCTTCCTCCTCCTCTTTTTCCTCCTTCTGTGTTTTTGGGAGTTTGAACTGCCTTGCTAAGCAGGCACTGTACCACTGGAGGCATGTCCACAGTTTTAGGGATTTATTTATAAAGAGTCATACTTTTGACTCCTATCTATCCTCTTACATAGCTGGGACCGTTAGTTTATCATTTCTAATTGCTATGTAGTATTCCGTTGTGTATAGGTACCACATTTTTTTGGATCCATTCATCTCTTTCTCTGCATCCCCTCCAGCATTTGTTGTTGCCTGAGTTCAGAGTACAGGCCATTCTAACTGGAGTGAGGTGTATCTCATGGTTGTTTTTATTTGCATTTCCTTTACTGACAGGGATGTTGAACATTTCCTCATATGTTTCTTTGCCATTTTTATCTCTTCTCCTGTGAAGTCTCTCTTTAGCTCCTTTGCCCATTTAATAATTGGTTTACTGGGCTTGGAGGAGGTTAGTTTCATGATTTCTCTGTAGATGACAGATATTAGGCCTTTGTTGCTGTGCTGGTGAAGATCCTTTCCCATATGGTTGGCTGTCTTTCTAGTTTAGTGTCTATGTCTTTAGCTGTGCAGAAACTTTTTTTTGTAGTAGTCCCATTTGTCAAGTCTTTCCCCTATCTGTTGTGCCCCTGGGACTGTTCAGGAAGTTCCTGCCTATGCCTATAAGTTCTAGTGTCTTTCCTACTCTATCCTTCAGTAGTTTCAGGGTTTCATGTCTGATGTTGAGGTCTTTAATCCATTTTGAGTTGATCTTGGTGCATGGTGATAGGCTAGGGTCCACTTTGAGTTTCCTACATGTGACTGCCCAGTTTTCCCAGCACCAGTAGTTGAAGAGGCTATGTTTTTTCATTGTATGTCTTTAGCTCCTTTGTCAAATATCAGCTGACTGTAAGTATGTGGATTTATTTCCGGGTCTTCTATCCTATTCCATTGATCTTCCATTTATTTATTTATTTTTTGACTGTACTTGGTCAAAATCATGTTCAAGCTGGACATAAGTGGTTCACACCTATAATCCTAGCTACTCAGGACAGTGAGATCTGAGGATCATGGTTCAAAGCCAGATCAGGCAGGAAAGTCTGTGACACTCTTATCTCTGAAATAACCATATGTAATAAAACTGTGAACAACATGGACTGACTGTACTTCCAAATTTTGAGTTTAAGGAGACACTCATATGCTAAACCTGTCTTGGTTTAAAGTAATCTATTACTATTTATAATAAAGATATGAAAGTTTATTTGTTTGGATGTAAAACCAAACTTGCCTCATCAGAAACTTTTTTTTCTTGGTGATTGAGAGTAGATTAGTGGTTGAGAACTTCTTGAACACATGAGAACCTGTGTTGCTGCTCTCTACAATAAATAAAGTTTAAAAATTGTCTTACTCTGCTGGAGAGAGTTTTGCGTTTTTTGACTAGTCCTGGAGATCAGAGTGCTGTGGCGTAAATACTGAGGTCCCTGTGTCCGTGAGAAAAAGGCAAATAATTCCATTTTTCTTGGTAATTAGGGCCTTTCATCATAGAAAACAATGAGGTTCTTTTGACCTCAGAACTACAGGTAGATGGGAAAGACATTGGAGCTCACAGACCTAGTGTAAACCAGGCTGTTCCTGAAAGCAGGTGAGCAAGAGGAACAACACAGGAAAAGTTTGGGTGTCTGGGAGGATGGAGATGTTATAGGACAGAACTTAAACAATTGGGTTTACTAAGTTGGTTTATTTATGCGACAGGAACTTGGCAACATTGCATTGCATAAAACAGAAGAAACGTTCTAGGGACCCAAGGAGAGTAATTGTATAGAAAGAAATGAGCTGAAGAAAGCGGAAACAGGGAGCAAAAAGTCGAATGGTCATTTCAAAGTTACTTTCCTTGTAAGGTAAAGACAAGGAGACAATAACAGAAAGATAACTGATTTGTAACATCAGGCTGCAGTGGGTTATTATTTTTTTATGGAAGGGCTGGGATGGAGGGAAACTTCATTATCATTTGGCTGTTAGCTCTCACTGTTCCTGGTTTCACACGAACAGTTCAGTATCTGTTGGTGACATGACCAATCACATCTTGAGCATGAGTGACCCTACTGGGAATTTTATGTCTTTGGGTCTAGTGTAGGCACTTAGCAGGAAACAATGTTCTCTTGTATTTTACTTAACAGACTTTTGCCAACAGCTCATCTTTGTACATTAAAGTGCACAAACTTTATATTTTGTTTTTAATCTCCTTTTATCTGACTTCCATAGATAACCATTTTAATGTTAACCATCCAACTTATTCTTATGAAAACATTTACTTGTATGTGTGTGGTGAGTTGTCATTTTTTGTGGTACTGGAGTTTAAACTCAGGGCCTTGTACTCTACCACTTGAGCCATACTCCAGTCCCTTTGGCTTTCATTATTTCTTAAATAGGGTCTCTCACTTATGTGAGAGTCAACCTGAGCCTTGATCCTTGTACTTATTCTTTCTATAGCTGGAATGACAGACAAACCTTGCTGTACCCAGGTTTATATTGAGATGGGCCAGATCTAGCTTTGAATCATGATCCCCCTTACCCCTGCCTCACGAATACATAGGATTTCAAGGCATATGATACCACACTCAGCTTGCATGTATTTAAAAAAATTGAGCTATAATTCACAAAACATAAAATTAATCATATTTAATCACTGTAACATATGAAATTCAATGGTTTTTAGTATTCATGTGTCATGGTGTATAACCGTTACCCCTATTGTGCATATATTATTAATTTACATAAATAAATTGTGATATATATTTTGCCACCGTTTTCATCAATGAGTATATTTTTATAAGTCCATCCATTCCCTGAATCTGGTTGATTGTTTCTGAATTACCTGACACACTCTAGTGTACATCTACCCCACTTTTTGACTTGTTCCTTCTATGATGGAGATAATCTATCCAGCTCCACATCCCTTTGGCCTATTCCCAATGGGCCACAGTGATGGTGACTCTTCTGGAGGGACATTGCTAGACACAGGAAAGACTTGTGCTCACTGAGTTCCAGCTATTGACTCTAGGATAGCTGCCCAGTCCATACCCCCTACTAGAGCACCCATGGGGTGCTCATGAGCTCTTGGCACCATTTTTTATGCCATCTTACCAAGTTTAATGGGATATATTCTTGTTTCTGTTTCATTTCTGTCACAACTGAGACTGAGTCTATCTGGAAAAGCCTTGGGCAATTACGTGCTTCATAAGTATTTCTGTTTGGGGGAGTTGTACTGATTTCCTTCAATAAAAGTTCCTTTCTCTCTTTTTTTCTTTCTTTCTTTCTTTCCTTCCTTCCTTCCCTCCCTTCTTTCTGTCTTTTCCACCCTCTCCCTCCCACCCCCCATCTCCTTTTTTTGTTTCTGTGTACTTTGATGTCCATGTTTGGTTTGACATATTATGAACATTCTCTTCAAAGCTGATCTGTTATTTTTTTTTTTATCATGGCCTGTCATTCTCCATGAGGTTAGAACATTTAAAGTGCCTGCACCTAGAGCCTCCTGTGCTGGTCAACTGTCATCATTCTCGTGGCTGAAAACCTGACTCTTCCAAACACAGACATTGTCATCAATCAGCTATAAAGTAGGCTGGAGACATGGCATGTCACAGGTGTCTGGTCTGGTGGCAAAAATCAACTTTGCTGTGAAATTACTAAGAATACTTCCTCATCCTCCTCCCCCATCACATAACAACTGCAACACAAAAGATCCTCAGTGAGATGGAATGAGAACATGGGGGTGTGCAGCACGGAAGGGCAGAGAGCTAAGCTTGCTGACACGTCTGCAGGGGTACAGGAAGTGTAACTACTCCACTAGACTTCCAAAGAAAAGAGCTTACTTAATGAAGGCAAAGTTTGTTCCCCACAGCTGTTTACAGTGAAGACCCAAGGGTCAGTGGGGAATTGAGGGTTCTTAAGGATTTTCTGCTGCAGTGAGTAACTAGTAATTTTACAGTCAGTAAGGAAGGACCCTGGGATGTCTGGGAGCTAGAATGAATCAGAGCCCCCAGTACTTAAGACTAGCTCAGATTTCAAAGCCTTGAGTAAAGTATTAATTCCAGACCAAGGTAGCTCAGCTGGAAGCAAAAGAAAACAGAACCAAATATTTGGTGATGCTGAGAACCAGTTTCATAATCACACCTAATGGCAATATTAAAATTCTGTACGTTGCTCTAAACTCTACTGCTATGGTTTAAGCCTTAGTAATTGGAGCATGGCAGTTGCAATGGGAGCCTGAAATGTTATAAAAATCCAAACTTCTGGGGCCACTAGGTCCCTAGGCCTTCCTGGGTGCACATACTTCTATACACCACTACTGAATAACGAGGAGTGGCTTTCCTTTCAAAACTACTTCTGATAATTGAAAACAGCATATGTTCATGTTTATGCAAAGATAGAACTCCTTTTGCAATCTGTCCAGTTATTTTTCTTTTTGGTAGTACTGGGGATTGAACTAATGCTAGGCAGGTACTCTACCACATGAACTATGTCTCCAATCCCTTTTTTGCATTGGTTGTTATTATAGTTATTATTGGTTGGTTGCAGGGCTTGAACTCAAGGCCTGGGTGCTGCCCCTGAGCTTCTTTGTGCTCAAGGCTAGTGCCCTACCACTTGAGCCACAGCACCACTTCTGATTTTTTGAGTAGTTAATTTGATATAAGAGTCTCATGGGGACTTTTCTGCCCAGGCTGGCTTCGAACTGTGATTCTCAGGTCACAGCCTCCTGAGTAGCTTGGATTACAGTCATGAGCTACCAGTGTCCAGCTGCAATGGCTATTTTTGATGTAGGGCCCTGATTTTATGTTCTGGATGGCTTGGGCTATGCATCCTGATGCACAGATATGGGCCACTCCACCCCCAGCCATCATGCTTCCCTGCTAGCTGGTATAACAAATGCACCATGCCCAGGCATTGGTTAAGACAGTCTCATGGCCTTCTTTTGCATGAGCTGGCCTCCACTGTGATCCCTTGATGTCTATCTCCCAAGTAGTAACAAGCTTGAGAAACATGCCTTGTTAACCAATCCCTTCTTCTTGTCTGTTATGGTTTGGATCTTAAGTGTTCCTCCAAATGCCCATATGCTAAAGACTTGGTCACCAACCTGTACACTCATGGAAGATGGTGAAGTCTCTAGGAATTAAGACTGAGTGGAAGAAAGGTCATTGGTGGTCTGACCTTGAAGGGAATATTGGGGTCCTCTATTTTTTCCTCTTTCTTCCTCTCCTTCCCTCCCTCTTATTCTCTCCTTTCTCCTCCCACCCTCTCCCCTTCTCAGCTCTCTCTATCCTCAGCTGCCATGCAGTATCTTTGTTTGGCATCATCGCAGGCCTGAAATGGGAGACCAAGTGACAATGAACAGAAACCTATAAAACCATGATTCAAAGTAAAACTTTCCTCCTTTTAAGTTGATTTCCTCAATTTAACTCATTTTCTCTGTTACACTGATGCCATGACCTGAGTGTAAAAAGTTTTAATGGGAAGCAGAGCTCAGCTTAATTTTTGGTTAACAAACTAGACAAGAAGGTGTTGTCAATCGTGGAGCTATCTGGTATTCCTAGAGCTTTTTGGTCCAGAAAAAAATATTTTAATATTTGTGTTGGTTTTGAGCAAAGCAGCCTACAAAGATACCAAAGACTTATGTCACCAATGTTGACTGGTAACTACTTTGTACCATTACTTAAAGATAATAAAAATATAATTAAAAATGCAATGAAGGAAAACAAACCAGTTGAAGACATAGTTCAAAAGTCAGCACGCTTCCTAGCAAGCATGAGACCCTTAGTTCAAACCTCAGTACCACACATGCATACATGCACACACACAGTTTATGAAAAAATTTTAAACATTCATTTTTAAAAAAGTGGGAAATGGGAGAAGGGAGCTAAGGAATAGTAATAGAGGGGGTGAATATGATCGAAGTATATTACATGCATGCATGGAAATAGCACAATGTTTCCCCTCCCCATACAATGAAATAACAAGTTGCTTATAAGAAAGATGTGGGGGGAAAAGAGAAAAGTCTGGTGGAGGGAGGACTGTGGTTCTTTTGGATACCTTCCATTGTTTGTAGTATAGCTATCTGGAAATGAGAACCACACAGTAAGAAGAAAGGCAGGGATAGCAAAACACGTTTTCTAAAATGCTAAGTGGAGAGCCTGAATTCAGCTATGAATGGCGTTGGTATTTTGATATTTTAGTTTCTCGCTTAAGATAAGGAAGGAAGGAGCTATTCATAGTTAGATTTTGATTTCTGGAAGCCAAAATGTTTTGACTAATATAAAAGGGTGGAATTTTTTTCCCAGTAAATGATGCTGGGTCAACCAAACTCTATACCAACCAAAATAACTGTCAAAAGATAAAAACTTTCAAAAAGAGAAGAAAATAAAGAAAAATTTAAAATCTGATTTCTTAGTTTCAAGCAATGATAGAACAAAAAAGACAGTTTCTAGTGGCTCACACCTGTAATCCTAGCTACTCAGGAGGTTGAAATCTGAGGGTCCCAATTTAAAGCCATACCAGGCAGGAAAGTCTGTGAGACTCTAATCTCCAAAAACCTACCTGCTTCACCCCACTACCTCCTCCAAAAAAGCTGGAAGTAGAGCTGTGGCTCACGTGGTAGAGTCCTTGCCTGGAGCAAAAAACAAAACAAAAAACAATGGCTAGGCCCGGAGTTCAAGCTTCAGGACCAACACAAGAAAACAAAACAAGGAAATGGGAAAAATGCATAAAAATTAAATCTTTTTTTGTTTTAACAACAGTAAATTAAAAAGCAGAGTATATAAGATACATTAGATATGGAATTCAGAAGTAATGTCAGATTTGGGGCTTCAGGGACCATCTTTGGTAGTGTGGGAAAGATGATTGATTTGATTTGGGCATGTTGGTACTTGTGGGAACCACTGGAAAAATGAATTAGAGGGAGACAGACACACACATCTAAATGTCAGGAGTAATGATAAGGTTAGTAATATACATTTGTGAAAATTCAGCATACAAATGATAGTTATATCTACTAAGTGGATGGAATTAGGAATAAGAAAATAAGTTGTCTCAGATACAGACATGTAAGGAATAGGACAAAGAAATCTTTTATGACCAAAGTAATACCTAGCACTGTATGTGGTATTTATTTAATATTTCACATATACCTTTAAAATTATTTTTATTTTAAAATTAAGCTGAATATTGGTGGCTCACATCTGTAAACCTATGTGTAGATGTGTGGCACAAATTGTCGAGCAGTAGCCATGCAAGCAAGCCAAACAAACTGGAGGTCCTCAGTAATTAATTTAAAAATAAGTTTAAAATCAAATGATTCAAAATTCAGTAAATGTGAGAAGGTATTTTCTTGGTGCTTCTGTGCCTTAGCCACTATTTCCTTCTTCACTGAACCATTAACACTTTCTTTTGTATCCTTTCAGAAATGTTCTATCTATGAATATCTCCTCCCTTGCCTTCTCTTGCCTCCCCTCCCCTCCCATTCCCTCCCCTCCCTTCCTTTCCTTCCCCTCCCTTCCCTTCCTTTCTCTTTTTTTCCCTTCCTTTTTTGGACAGAGTCTCACTATATAGCTAGCTGATTAAGTATGCTATCCAACTTAAGATCCTCCCGAATCTACCTCCTGGGTGGTTGACTTCTTTCTCCTTTCAAGCTAGATGGTTTCAACTCCCTGCTTAAATTGACACAGTATTTTGGAGACTATGTCATGCCAATAATGTTTTTTCATTCTTTTCATGTTTACAGTATTAAAATGTATTGTTTCTTTAATCAGGTTCTTGTGATTTATATATGGGTAATATAGGTGATTGCTTTATGTAAAAAGTGGCAGAATAAGAAGCTTTGATTACATGTCATTTGGTAGTGATGATTTTGAAATATGTCAAATTTATTAGTCTGAGCCATGGGATTACAAGTTCCCTTTTCTACTACTTCTTGGTAACCCATGGGTGATTATTCCTTTTTTCACAAGATTTTGAAAGAAAGTAAATAAGCAAACATATTATTTTTACATACTTTATTACCATGATTTGCTATCATCATTTAAAAGTTTTAAACTTTTCTAAAAAAATGTCTACAACTTCTCATTTGAAAATTTAGGAATATCTGATTCTAAAATAAGTTATTTTTCTTGTGCCAGTTCTCAGGCTTGGACTCAGTGCCTGTGTACTGTCCCTGAGCTTCTTTTGCTCAAGGCTAGTACTACTTTGAGCCACAGTGCCACTTCTGGCTTTTTCTGTGCATGTAGTACTAAGTCTCATAAACTTTTCTACTTTGGTTTTGAACTGTAATCTTCAAATCTCAGCCTCTCGAGTAGCTAGAATTACAGGTATGAACCACTGGAGACTGGCTTACAATATACTTGAAAGTTTTTAAGGATAATTGTTGCTTTCTTTGCCCAGAGCTTCCCCTTCTTCATGTGAAGATGCCACTAAGATTGAGAAGAGAGAAATCCTTTCAAAAAAATCCCCACAAAAATTAAAAACATCGTGAAATTATAAATAAGAGGCAAAGCTTTGGCAAAGATGATATTTTCCTTCTGTAAGTGTAAAGAAATGATGATGATGATGATGATGATGATGATTTTGAAAGCATTATGTAGACAACTTCTAGCTTTTATTGATGCTTAGGAGCCAACATCCCCTTCCTAACAAGTAAGGAGCTGAACAAATAAAAAACATCAAGAACTCTTCTAAGATCAGTCAGTAACATGAAATCACAGAGCAAACCACTGTCCCCAGGGTTAGAGATAGGAAAACACAGAGTCACAACCTCCCAAAGTAGAAACTCAAGAATAACACCCTCTATACCTTTGTGAGTCTTCTGTCCCTGAGCTTGACCAGGTTCTTACAAGAAACATCAGCAGAAGATCCCTTTATATATCTTGTAGTATAAGGAAAAAAAGAACCATGTTAAAACCCACGAGAGCATTCTAGAATTAATTCTTCACCAGATCTTCTCTCAGGTAAAATTGTTTAACCAAAGCCTAGCTTGCTGGGATTTTACCAAGGCCTAACTGACCCGAAAGGAGGGAAATACTCAGCTCCAGCCTTCCTCACCATCCTATCTCACAGGGTAGGAAAAGCTAAAAAGCATGGTGAAGACCACAGTCTGAGGCTCAGTCTCCTCTGAGGACTGAGGGCTAGTCATAAGACATTAGAATGCTTTGCCTCACTCAGCACTTTACTGCCACATCATAATCTCCCAGTTACTACAGTTCTTTTGATCTAGTAGATGTTTTCTGGCTATAAAAGCAATTACAAAGCATAATAATAGAGAAAAAAGTTGGAAGACACTGACTGGATGTTGGAATCAGAGTCAAGTATGACAGGAATGTTGAAACTTCTAGAACAAGAATTTTAGAAAGCTATGACAGAAATGGTAAAGAATTTATTAATAAAGTAGATGACATGCAGAAAAAAACCAATATAAGTCGAAAACTACTAAGAACCAAAGGCCAGAACAATTGTAACAGAAATAAAGAAAATCTCTGATAATAGATTGTTGAGTAGATACAAAATTTGAGTTGAGGACAAAACAAGGGATATCTCTAAAACTGAAAAGCAAAGAAATAAAGACTGAAAACATAACAAAAACAAACTCCCAGAATATCCAAAAACCATAAGACACTAACAAAAGACATAACACACATATAATGGGAAAAGCAGCAGCAGCAGAAATGAGAATGAGTGTTTGAAGCAGTAACGATGGAGAATTTTCCCCAAATTAATGGTCAGTTTTGAACTATATATGAAAGAATGTCAGACAAAAAAACTGCACCCGACATCATATTCAGATTACAGAGCACCCAACAGAAAGAAAAATCTCCTGACAGAATCTGAAGGAAAAACATTACCTATAAAGGGGCAAATATTACAATTACATTGCTTCTTTTTGGAAAACGCATGTGCAAAAAGGGAGTGGTGTGAAATAGTTAAAGAACTGAGAATAAATATCAACAACCTAGAATTTTATATTCTGAAATTATCTTTCAAAGGTAAGGAGAGGGTTAAGTGTAAGGCTTGGTGGTAGCACTTGCCTAGCATGAACAGGGCCCTGGATTTGCCCTCAGAAACAAAGCAAAATAAAATAAAACAAAATACTTCAAGCAAAAGTGAAAGAGAAGTATCTGGTAAAGCTAACAAGTGGATCACAAAGGCTCAATAGCTATATACATATATGGTCATATAAAATAACTTATTGAAATGAGCACCAAGAAATGGAAATAAAATATTTCTTTTGTTGTTGATGTTTTTGTTGTTTTCTTTTTGTCTTGTTTGTCAGTTTGTTTTGGGGAGAGTAAGAGGGGCACAGAAAGGGTGAGGAAAAGGGTGAACAAATACAGCAGTGATACTACACACTATGTGGAAAATGACCTATACAACTTGTGGGTGGAGAGGGGAGGGAAAAACTGGGAGAGGGAGAGAGAGGAAGGAGATTACATGGTTCAAATAGAAATGCACTCATTACCTGACTTATGTAACTGTAACCCTTCTGTACATCACCTTTATAATAACAATAATATATTTATAAGAACAATAAAATATGTGTGATAAGGCAAAATAGTGAAAGAGGAATAAAAACATTATCAGTCACACAAAAATTGATGGAATTTCTAGTAGACCTACTTACAAAATATGATGTTATTTAGGATTAAGAAAATAATACAGAGAACAGACTTAATTTCAAATATTCCAGACAAGTATAATGGCTCATGCTTGTAATACTAGCTTATTGAGAGGCTGATTTTGGGGAGGATTACTCTCTAGGCAAAAAGTTAGCAAGATCCCATTTCAGTAAACAAGCTGGGCACATACCATACCTATCATCTCAGCTATTTGGGAAATATATATAACCACAGTCTGTATATATATATATATGCAGATTGTGGTTCAAGGCTGGCACCAGACAAAATTAAAGACCATGTCTTAAAAATACTGAAGCAGAAATGTCTGGGGACATAGCTACCAAGCACAAGGCCCTAAGTTCAAACCTCACTACTACAGGGGAGAAAAAAAGGAAATTTGGACCTACATAAAGGAAGAAGGAATAAAGGTAAAACATAAAATATTGTTCTTACTGAATCTAACAGCTCAGTTTGTTAAAATAATTGCAACAATTCATTCACACACACATATATGTATATCCTTAAATGTGCTCATATATAAGTGTAATGAATGACAGCAGCGATGTAAGAGATGGGCTGGAGGAACTGGAAATATTTTGTTGTTATAGCTACTTTCACTATTAGTGAAGTGGCGCAGTGCTATCTGAAAGTAAAATTGCAAAACATATAAGTGATATTAATAGGCTAAGAAGAAAGAAAATGGAATCATATGGAATGCTCAGTTAAAATCATGATGGCATAAAATGGTGGTAAGCAAAAATAGCAACAAACATAAAACACAAGTATATATGGCAGCTATCAACCCACCTCTATCAATAATCACTTTAAATGAGTGCTTTAAGTGAACTAACTAAAAGAAACAGATAAATATTTAATGTGAAAAATGACCTATGTTAACATGGATGGGAGGGAGACACTGGGAGATAGCATAGGAAGGAGTGACATTGTCCAAAAAGAGAAATGTACCCATTTACCTGACTTATGAAATGGTAGCCTTGCTGTACTATACCTTAATAAAAACAAAGCTTTTTTTTGTTGTTGGTTGTGCTCAAGGTTAGCTCTCTACCACTTGATCCATAGTGCCATGTTTGGTTTTCTGGCAGTTAATTGGAAATGAGAGTCACATGGACTTTGCTGCCTGGGCTGGCTTTGAACTGAGATCCTCAGATCTCACCCTTCTTAATACAATTATTTTTTTAAAAAAAGATTTAGCTCTATGTCCTCCATAGGAAATCTGTCTTAAATATAAAGAGCCATGTATTGGGCTGGGAGTATGGCCTAGTGGCAAGAGTGCTTGACTCATATACATGAAGCCCTGGGTTCGATTCCCCAGTACCACATATATAGAAAATGGCCAGAAGTGGTGCTGTGGCTCAAGAGGTAGAGTGCTAGCCTTGAGCAAAAAGAAGCCAAGGACAGTGCTCAGGCCGTGAGTCCAAGGCCCAGGACTGGCAAAAGAAATAAATAAATAAAAATAAAATGAAAAATGAAGAGTCATGTAGATTAAAAGCAAAGAGAGTGCTGGGAATATGGCCTAGTGGTAAAGTGCTCGCCTTGTATACATGCAGCCCTGGGTTCGATTCCTCATCACCATGTGGTGATATACAAGAAGGCCAGAAGTGGTGCTGTGGCTCAAGTGGTAGAGTGCTAGCCTTGAGCAAAAAGAAGCCAGGGACAGTGTTCAGGCCCTGAGTTCAAGCCCCAGGACTGGCAAAAAACAAAACAAACAAAAACAAAAAGCAAAGAGATGTTGTTGAAAGATACAGCATGCGGACACTAGTAGAAATACAGTAGAGGAAGCATATGAGACTGGGAGGGGTGTCACTAGGATTTGAAATTAGGGTCTTACATTGGCTTAACAAGATCCCTATCACTTCAGCCATGTCCTCAGCTACTTTCGCTTTTCTTTGTTTTTAGATAAGGTCTTGTGCTTGTGGGCACGGGCAGAACTGCTTGGCTATGGTATGGGCTATGGTATGGCAAATGGAGTGCAGGTGAGAACAGATCACATCACAAGGCAGGAAACTAGAAGTCAGGCTTGCTCTTGTAACAACTCACTCTTGTGAGAACTAACTCAGGGTCCTGTGAGAACTTATTCCCTCCAAAGGCCAGTGCCTCCAGGGACCTAAGGGATCCTACCAAGCCCCATCTCTTAAAGATCTACCACTCTCCAACCCTTCCATACTGAGGACCAAGCTTCAAGTATCTGAACCTTCAGGGCACACCATGCCCAAACCATACCCACCATGCCCAAACCATCTATCCTAGGTGCGAGGCTGGTTTAACAGTCAAAAAAAAAAAAAAATCAATGAAGTGCTGGCTCATATACAACTGATTAAAGAAGAAAAATCATAAGATGGTATTAACAAATGCAGAAAAAAATGACAAAATCCAACACTCATTCACGACTGCAACAATGATAATAAAAAACAAACAAACAGCAAACTAGAGATAGAAGGGAACTTCCTCAACTGGATAAATAATAACTACAGAACACTACAGCTACCATTAGGCTCAATTGTCAGAAATGCAAAATTCTTCTGGTCTCAATTAGGAACAAAGCAAAATCTCTCTCTCTCTCTCTCTCTCTCTCTCTCTCTCTCTCTCTCTCTCTCTCTCTCTCTCTCTCTCCTTTTAACTATCCTGGCTTCTTTTTTGTGTATTTTTTTAATTCTTAAAAAAATCTTCAGTTAGATGTAAAAAGGAGTTGGTATTTAATAAAGCAGTTTATCTCATCTACCCACCCCTCCCCTCACTCTTCTTAATTTTGTAGGATACATATTTAATTTTTGTCTGCATTTCCTCCCCCCCTCTCCAATCACCTATTCCCTTTCCCATTGACACCAGTCCACCTCTTTTGAGCATTCACTTCCTGGTGTTTTATTTTGGTGAACTTTGAGTTTGGCTTTATAAAGAGTTACACTATTTGAGATCTCTCTTGAATCTATTATATTTCAGTTAATATGTTTGTATACACTTGCATACCACCCAACTTTTTTTTCTACAATTCCTGGGGCTTGAAGTCTGGGCCTGGGCACTATTCCTGAGCTTTTGTGCTCAAGGCTAGCACTCTACCACTTGAACCACTGCTCGCTTCCAGCTTTTTGTGATTAATTGGAGATAAGAGTCTCACAGACTTTCCTGTCTGGGCTGGCTTGGGACCATGATCCTTGGATCTCAGCCTCCTGAGTAGCTTTTTATTGCTGCTTTCAGCATCTAAGTGGAAACATGTTTGAAGTAGTAGAGTAGAAGCTAAGAAAGCAAGCCAAGCAAGTAACAAGGCTCTGATTCAAACCCAGGGATTAGAAAAGAAAAAAAAAAAAACAGGAAAGGAGAAGTCTATTCATAAGTAGTCCAACGATCTGAAAAGACATTTCATCAAAGAATATATACAGATAGCAAGTAAATACACACAAAGATATTCAATGTTCCATGTTATTAGGGAATTGCAAATGACAATGAAAATAAAATTTACTACATGTTAGGACAGCCCAAATCCAAACCACTGACAACACCTAATGCTGATAAGTAGACCAACAGAAATCTTCATTCGTTGCTGGTAAAGTGGTACAGCTCCTATGGAAGTCAGTCTGGCAGTTGCTTACATAATTATTAGGAGATCCATAGTATTTACCAAGGAGTTGAAAACTTAAGTCTACACAAAAACATTCGGTGTGGATGTTTAGAGCTACTTTATTTACAATTACCAAAACATGGAAATAACCAAAATGTCTTTCAGTAGATGAATGGATTAATCTTGGTACATCTGCTGTTAAGCCATGAGAAGACATAGAGGAAACTTAAAAAGTGCATATTATGAAACAAAATAACCCAATCTGAAAAGGTTTCAAATTGCCTGATTCCAACGTGTGACACTCTGGGGAAGTCATCACTTGGTGTTTGTGCCAGTTCTAGGACTTGGACTCAGGGCCTGGTACTCTCAGTTATCTTTTTTGCTCAAGGCTGGCAGTCTACCACATGAGCTACAGCTCCACTTCTGGCTTTTGGGTGGTTAATTGAAATTAAGAGTCTCATAGACTTTCCTGCCTAGGCTGGCTTTGAATCATGATTGTTAGATCTCAGCCTCCTGAGTATCTAGGATTATAGGCATGGGCCATAAAAGCTTGGTGCAAGATCTTGATAGTGAGTGACTTTAGAGGCTGGGGGAGAAGGATGCATATGGGAACTTTCGGAAGCTTTTCCCAATACTTCTGTCAGCCTAAAACTTCTGTATAACATATTAATTGAATTAAAACAAAATATTTTGGTGCTAGTTAAACAGTGTTGTTATTTAGAGTCCACTGAGAATTTAAAAGAAAAAAAGAACTAAATATTTTAAATATAGATGTTATGAGTTCTTTAAAAGCTAAAAATTGGTTAGATCTTTGTGGCAGAATTGACCTTCAAAGGCCCCTTCCAGAGTTTACTATCTTACTCTACCAGCTGGAGGATAGCAAGTAACAGTTAGAAACATTTTATAGCTCAGGCTTAACAACATGGAAACTTGTATTAAAGATTTGGCTACAGCCTGGCACCGGTGGCTCACACCTGTAATCCTAGCTACTCAGGAGGCTGAGATCTGTGGGCAAGAAGGTCCATGAGACTCTTATCTCCAATTAACCACTTGAAAACTGGAAGTGCTGCTGTGGATCAAGTGGTAAAGTGCTCAGGGACAGCACCTAGGCCCAGGGTTCAAGCCCCATGACCAACAAGAAAAGGAAGGAAGGAAGGAAGGAAGGAAGGGAAGAAGGAAAGAAGGAAAGAAAGGAAGGAAGAAAGAAAGATTTGGCTATAAATGTGATAACTGAATTAATTATCTCTTCTGCAGAACTGAACTTTTGTTTACTACCAAGACACATCTTCAAGTGTATTCTATATTCATCTGTATCAGTGCTAGTGAGTAACCATGAATAAGGGTGAACTAATTTTGTAGGGATCACTTGGTAACAAACACAAACCATTGAGTAAGATGTGAATGTGTGTATGGGGATGCATGTCCTGAAGCTTGGACTCAGGGTTGAGCTTTGTTGCTCAACGCTATTGCTACCACTTGAGCCATACCTTCACTTTGGCTTTTTTGGCGGTAAGAGTGTCACAATCTTTCTTGCCAGAAATGGCTTCAGAGAATTGAAATGTAATTCTCAGATCTCAGCCTCCTGAGTAGCTAGGACTCTAGGCGTGAGCCACAAGCATCTGGCTCTGAGTAAGATTTTTCATAATAGATGACCAGATAATCTTTGACTTGTGTATTAGTAAGCAAAGCGTCAAGTACACCTGGAACAGCCAAGCCCATCATTCAGGTTCAAATGCCTGGGGATGACAAGATGTGTATCTGTCACACAGCTCTCTGTATTCCTCAGATCTATATATTTTGAAGATATGTCTAATGTATAAATAAAACTGGTTTGAGGCTGGCAAAGGCTCATGGTATGGTTCAAGAGTTAAGAGCAGGCCCCGAGTTCTATCTTTCCCCTTCCCCCTAAAAAATCTGGCAAAATGTTTTCCTTGATATAACATTTCTTCAATTATTTCTTCATGGAGTACTTTTGCCATGGAGCAACTGATGGTTTTTGTGTATCTCTTCTCCCCTTCAGGGGTCAACTTTTGAGTTGTGAATATATCATAATACTATATCAAACCAATTATTGATCTGTATTAAAAGCACATATCCTGGGCTGGGAATATGGCCTAGTGGCAAGAGTGCTTGCCTCATAAACATGAAGCCCTGGGTTCGATTCCCCAGCACCACATATATAGAAAATGGCCAGAAGTGGCACTGTGGCTCAAGTGGCAGAGTACTAGCCTTGAGCAAAAAGAAGCCAGGCCCTGAGTCCAAGCCCAGGACTGGACAAAAAAAAAAGTACACATCCAATTATTTGTCACTTAGTATCCACAAACATACATCTCTCAATCAGTTGTATAACTGTTGGTCAGAAATTTTGATGACAAAAGTATTTTAGAACAAGACTCATTTTAGAGGGAATGGAAAATAACAATCCTGTGACTAGTATTTGAAACTACTACATTAGTCTCAAATAATTTTAAACTCCTTTGCTCAAACCAATCATTGATCTGCAGTTAGACTAGCAGCTATTGTGTCTGCCTTGAGTACTGTAGCTTGGGAAATGGTTCTGCAGTAAGAACCTAGAGTGAGGCCAAGGGGAAAAGTGTGGCTCTGTTTCTGGATATATTGACTAGCTTTCTTTAAACAATTTCATGTTGACCAAAGTTCGGAGTTCTAAAGCTAAGTGTCTAAAAGGAGTAAGTGCTGCTTGCTCAGTTTGCTTTGGGAAATAGTACCAACCATGTAGGGTGCTTAGTCTGGAGGTCAGCAAGTGTTTTTTCCTGTATCAGTCTTAGTGCACATTGACCTAGCATCTTGACACACAAAGGAATGACTTGCATCTTGTATGCCCCTTTTGTGTTGTACAATTCGTTTTTGAAATATTTCAGTTGCTTTGGTTATCATGTTTATGTATTCTGGAGAAGAAAAAAAATGGACTAATGGCTAAGTAAACCTTAACACTGCTAAGAGAAATATTCAGTGCAGTTTGCTATCTTTGCCCATGGTTTGTTAAAATCTAAGCTTGATGGTGCTGTCCAACTGTCCAAAGAAAATGCACTTAAGTGGTCCTATCTTATTTCTTAGAGCTTGATTATTTTGCTTTTGTATATTTAGTAAAAGTAATCTCAAGTAAAAAAAGATTTTTTTAAAACAATAAACCTATTGCTTGGCAAGAAACATAAAATGTTGAATGATTTCCTCCTTTGAATCTAATGGTTTATCCTAGCACAGTCTGTGTATGGTTACCAAAGGCAAGATAACAAGCCTGAGGTAGTGTGTTTGCCTAATATGCACAAGTCTCTAGGTCTGATCTCAGCCCCACAAAGCAAATGAACAAAAAGTCAAAGTGAGTAAACACATGACCCCTTAGCATTGAATTGTACCAACTGTCCTTCTCTTCAGTGCCACATATGAATAGTTAGGCAAATAACCCCCAGTTCTTCTTTGCTTAAGGTGCCCTTCAGGCTCCATAGCTACGTGCACACAGTCATATAAAATGATGCTTATTGAAATGAACTAGAAGAAATGGAAACAAGAGGTAGTTTATTGTACTGTTTGTGGTTTTTTCTGTTTTTTTTTCCATTTTATTGCTGTTTTTTTATTTCTATACCCTTTGTCTTGTATGTAAGTTTATCTGATTTGGTAAATGGAAGGGAAAGCACAGAAACAGTGGACTAATTCAGCAGTTATACTCCCTAGATACTATGTTAGAAATGAACTATACAACTTGAGGGAGGGGGATGGGTGGGAAAATCTGGAAGAAAATGAGGGAGAGAGTAACACTGTTCAAAAAGAAAAGTGCAAGAAATGTATCCAATGCCTAATGTATGAAACTGTAACCTCTCTGTAATTCAGTTTGATAATAAAAATATATTTTAAAAAAGACATGTACTCAATATGTGATTTAAGTAACTATAACCCCTCTGCACATCACCAAAAACATTACAAAAATCACATCTACTTCTGTATTCAGTCTATTCTGGCATATCATTTTGGTTGAAGAACATGAACAAAATTAAACTTCACACAGATAGATATTTGAGAAGGGGAAGGGTATTTTAATAGCCTTTCAAATAAAAATTTGAAAAATAAAGATGCCCTGATGATGCTCATAAAAGTTGTCAATCTCATCAAACCTCAATTCTTTGGCTATACGTCTGTTTAATATTTCTGCATGGCCATGTAGCAAGTACCACCTTTGTAGTATAAGGTCTATATCAGGAAAAACAATTTGAACAGCTGAACTGTGAACTAAATCAACTCTTTACTCATGGAACATCGTTGAAGTTAATAGAAGAGCAGGCAAGCTATCATTATTCAAACTTGAATGCTTCAGTATTTTTCAAATCTTGTGTTGCAAATGAACATAGGGAACATTTCATTTCAATAAATAACTGACAAGTTTTTTTTGCTAGTAATAAAATTTGGATGTTCCATGGAAAAGATATTTATCACCATGAGTTTGAGAGCTTTCCTTATAAGATATGAATTTTTGGCTTTCTATTAAATATATCAATATTTGGAAAATTTGTATAACTCAGAAACCAGTAGCAAATATACTGTCATAGATATATTCATGAAAACAATTGTGCATTCAAAGTATTAAATAGACTAATGGATGTAATCAAGTAAAAATATTATTATGGTTTCTGATTATACATTGCATCTATTAAGTACTACCCCTTGCTACGTTTTATAAAGCATTAAAACAGAATGTCCACAATTATTTGAAAGGCTATTACCCCTTCTTAAATATCTATCTGTGTGAGGCTGGATTTTGTTTGTTCTTCAACCAAAATGATATACCAGAATAGACTGGATAGAGAAGTAGATGTGAGAAGATCTTTTAGCTCACACATCAGGCTGATATCTGAGGACTGGTTTGAAATCAGCCCAGGCAGGAAAGTCATTGAGATTCTTATCTCCAATTAACCACCAAAAAAACTGGAAGTAAAGGTGTGACTCAATTAGTAGAGTGCTGGCGTTGAGCAAAAGAGCTATGGGACAACACTCAGGCCCTGAGTTCAAACCCCAGCATTGGTGCACATATACACAGAAATGTGAATGAGGCTGTATTCTTCTATTTTTTTTGAAAATAGAATGTAAAATGTAATTTAAGAAATATCATTTGTGTTTCCATGTAACGGGTCTAACATATTTTTTTCAAATGAGTAAGTACACACCAAATATTTGAGAGCTCTTGTTCTCAAATACTATTTTTCTGCATACCAGCTAACCCAATAAGATTGAGTCATGCATATTCAAGATTACTTGAATTACATAAGCTTTCCTATTTACATCTATCAATTCTCATTCTGGCCAATCCCATAACTCTGAATTTACCTATGCCAGCCATTCCCTTGCTTCCTTCCCATTAAGAGAATGGAGCTAGTTTCTGCCTTCTTTGAATGGCCTAAGCTTTTAGAGAAGGACTGGCCTCTCTCTTCAGCCTCAAGGAATTTCACTCCCTTTGCCAGATCAATGGTTTAACATGACTATGTTACAGATACTTTTAACTGCTTTTGCTAAAACAACAACAAAAAGCACTGACACCTTACTTGGGCCCATAAGTTAACTAAAAGCAGGATAAAAATCTGATACCTTTGCCCCCATTTTGCATCTGTCTCTTTTGCTCCTACTCTCTCTTCTCGTCAGTCACTTTGGATACCAGGAATGTTAGAGTGGATTGACAACATCTTACAGCAAGAGACTAAAACTAATCCCATGAAACAGCACACCTGGCAGAATGAGCCATCTCCCAAATAAAGACAATTACCTGTATTGGTGAGGCTGGATTCTGGTCCCTGGTGTAAGAGTACTCATTTTTTTGAGGTTCAGATATCTCTTTTCCCATTTGCAGGATTAACTATCTCATGAGGACCATTTTACTCCTCTCAGGGAGGAGTTCTGGTTCTCCAAGGGAATCAGATTTATGATCAACCAGAAGCTTTACTTCTTCCAGGAGTACTTAATTAAGCATGCTGTTTTCCCCTTGCTACAATTTTTTTCTCTATTTAAATCTAACCCTCACATCAGTACCTGAAAATGGGGTGAACTGCTTTATGCTTTGCTTCTTAAATATGACTAATGTGCTAATAGATCTCCTTTCTCCTATTTTCACCACTACTCAACTCTTTAATTGATGTCCTGGGGAGAGGGGCCAGACCTGACAAGAGAAGACTCCTGGAGTTGGGCACCTGGGCTGGGACTTTGGTTATAGTTAGGAGACTCACTTAATCAATAAACTATGAAAAGTCTATTGAGGAGACTGGGAAGAGTTTTTATTAAACTCTATCTATCTATCTATCTATCTATCTATCTATCTATCTATCTATCTATCTATCTATCTCTTCCTATCATCTATATTATCTATCTATCATCTATGGGCTCTCGGGATTGATCCCACATCCTTAAGCATGTTAATCACACTATCTCTATTGCCCCTAGCCTTGTTGGTCTTAAACTTGGATATTGTGGTGGTCACCCAGGCTTGGACCCACTGCAGCTCCCTGGGGCACAGAAGAGAAGTTGCTTAGTGGACTAGCCAGTGTGTGATAGATGACAGGTCATAAAGGGAAAGTTGGCCTTTGGTGACATTGGCCCTGCCATTGCCCACCACTGGATTTCTTATTAGGCAGCAGACACGTTTCTTGGGTCTTACATTATTTTAATGATCATGATCATTCACCTTTACTATTGGCCGATGATATCCATTATCATAGCCCCTCATGATAGATGGGTTCAAGACAATCTTTAGTGAGATAGTGGATGAGTTACAAAATCTCTCTGGGCCTTCCTCATTTGTGAAAGGCAAATGGAAAGAGGGTCTTCCCTCTTTGCCTTCCTCTGTGCCTCCTTCCCCCTCCTTCTCTCTTCATCCTTCCCTCCTCTCGTCCTTTCCTTTCTTGGTTGTTGCTTTTTGTGAAGCTCAGAGGAAGAGCACATTCTTAGCATGCAAGGGGCCCTGGGTTCTGTCATCAGTAAAAATTAAAGCACAATTACCAATGTTGGCTCTTAGGTTGGATCATAGTTTGTATTTTAAAAACATGGTAATTTCATGTGGTTCAATTTAACACCCTTGGAAGATGAACTTCAGAGCTGGGAAACAAGATCAGCTGAGGTACCAACTCTGTGTAGCCTTTGGCGACACAAATATGGGCAAAATGCCAAAGAGTTGACCTGGATGGAGACAGATACTCAGAGAGCAGGAGTGGCAAAGCAAAATAGGCAAATAAGATTATGTATATATAGCATTCAAACACTGGGAAATGCAGCCCAAATGTTTAATAAAAATTATGATTGCTGAGCACCCCTCTGCAATCCTAGCTACTCATGAGACTGAGTTCTGGTTCTGAGGGCTGCAGTTTGAAGTTAGCCCGGACAGGAAAGTTCCCGAGATTCTTATCTCCAATGAAACACCAAAAAGCTGGAAAATGGAGCTGTGGCTCAAGTGGTAGAATGCTAGCTTTTAATAAAAAACTCGAGAGCACCAGGATGCTGAGTTCAATTTGAGGAATGGTATGGGCGCGTTGTGTGTGTGCACACATGCGTGTGTGCACACACAGGCTTATTATTATTGCCATCTGAGCAGTCTCTAGTGACTCACCTATGAAAAATATACATTTCAATTTTTATATGGATGACATTTCATATTTTCCCTTGTAGAAACTAAAATGTAAAGGAATTAATTGGCAGCAGTTATATGTGGTGTGTTTTACTCAAATTAGGATTTGAGCTGAACCACCCGACTGCAATGAAGTATGTTCCTTAAGTTTTTGAGAGTTTGATAACTTAGGTGGGTTTTTTCCCCATGAAATTGGTTTACATTTAAATTAGAAGGTTAAGTTTGCCAGAAGAAGTGTGGGTCCCTGACACCCCCACCCCAAACCTAGAAATTTTCCAAACCTATGTATGAACCACTCACCACCAGGCTGGAGGTTTCTGTCACCCTGGGTCCCATCTCATCAGAGAGGAGCTACACATGGCAACCTGGTAAGACAAGCCCAGGAATTGTGTAAGTGACCTTACATCACTTTTCAGCATTTCCTCTTAGGACAAGAACAAAGCAAGTTCCAGAACAGTGCCTCTCCCACTCCAGACAGGACCTGTCACACACTGGCAGACCTACAGGTGTTTGGAGGGTTAATTAGGCCTTTGAGTGTGGGCCAGTATGGAAGAAATGTGAACATCTGAGAGGTCAGATCTCTGTTTGAAAGGTCACTTTCTGTTTGTAATCCTCACCCGTGCCCTGGCACTCTGATGTGGTCTATTCATGGCCATGGAAACCTTTCCTGCTGTGTCCTGGCAGAGCGCTGACACTGAACTACCCTTGTCCCCGGGATCGTGCCAGCTCAGGAGCTCCCTGGTGGTCCCAGTCCCAGCCTGTCTCCCTTTTATTTCTCAAGTGATCTACCCCTCCACAATTGCTGGAGAAATAATTATGCAAAGTTAAATGAGAATTGGTCATGAGGTCTGTAGAGTCCCAGAGCCTTGACTCAACTGCTTTCAGAGCTAGCACCTGAGCCCCAGGTCAGGCAACTCTCCTCCCCAGAGCACTCTGGGCTGGGGGCTGGGAAGGGACTGGTCAGCTCCATGGTTAGAGATGTGGGGTGGCCCTCCTGTGTCTCTACATGTTTTCTCCCAAGCTCATACTGATTACATCTGGGGAGGAGAGGATTGAGGACCAGGGAAAGAAAAAAAAATGGTTTCAACTCTATATAACGAAAAGATTGCTATAGTACTTTTAAATTTTATTTTACATTGTCTTATTGATTAATTAGTTAATTTTTGTCCCAGTACTAGGGCCTGAGTGTTGTCTGTTAGATTTTTTCGCTCAAGGCTGGTACTCTACTACTTGAGCCACAGCTCTACTTCTGAGTTTTTTGTTTGTTTTGATAATTAATTGGAGATAAGAGTCTCATGGACTTTCCTACCAGGGCTGGCTTTGAACTGTGACCCTCAGATCTTAACTTCCCGAGTAGCTAGGATTATAGGCATAAGCCACTAGTACCCAACTTTTATTTTTTAATTAAAAAATACATATAGCCTATGCTGACTTTGAACTCAAAATCTTCCTGCTTCAGCCTTCCAGGTACTGAGATTACATTTGTGCACCACCATGCAAGGCTTTTATGACAAAAAACTAACATGATATTTGGGGAAATTTTTTAATTACTCTGTGTCTTTCTCAGTCTTTAAATTTGATACTGTATTTCAAATATTAACAAGAATAAAATCAGTAGCCATAGCTTTTGCTAGTTTTTATCCAGAAAGTAGCTGAAAGTTCCTATGTTAAAGGATTAGTCGCCAGCATGATACCATTGGGAGGTGATGGGAACTTTGAGAGGTGAGGCCTAATGGATAGTCTTATGCCATTAGGAAATATCCTTTAGGGGAAAATAGGACCTCTCCACTTCCTCTCTTTGTTGTATGAGGTGAGCAGCTTTCTTCCACCACATCTCCCATGATGCTCAGTATTGCATAGGTCAAAAAGCACAGGAGCCATGTGACCAAGTACCAAAACTTCTGTTCTGTGAGCGAATACAAATCTTTTCTCTTTATAAGTGGATTGCTCATTTTTGCTTATTTTTATTACAGCAATGGAGAAGTGAGTGACACAGTTAATTTCCCCTTTGTGTAATGTTTTTTACCTGTTTTCACTTTCACTGAAGTATAATTGGCAAAGAAAACTGTTTTCAGTGTGCTATGTGATGATCTGATACACATGTACATTGTAAACTAACTGTAATCAAGTTGATTAGTGCATTTATCACCTTACAGTCAGCTTTAGTTATTTACTGGTAAAAAAGGACAGAAGATTTTTTTAAACCTTTTCTGTACTTATCACATTATTACTATTATTATTATTATTATTATTATTATTTTTGCCGGTCCTGGGGCTTGGACTCAGGGCCTGAGCACTGTCCCTGGCTTCTTTTTGCTCAAGGCTAGCACTCTACCACTTGAGCCACAGCACCACTTCTGGCCATTTTCTATATATATGGTGCTGAGGAATCAAACCCAGGGATTCACGTATGTGAGGTAAGCTCTCTTGCCACTAGGCCATATTCCCAGCCCACATTAATTTTTTTTTTTTTTTTTTTTTTTTTTTTTTTTGGCCAGTCCTGGGCCTTGGACTCAGGGCCTGAGCACTGTCCCTGGCTTCTTCCCGCTCAAGGCTAGCACTCTGCCACTTGAGCCACAGCGCCGCTTCTGGCCGTTTTCTGCATATGTGGTGCTGGGGAATCGAACCTAGGGCCTCGTGTATCCGAGGCAGGCACTCTTGCCACTAGGCTATATCCCCAGCCCCCACATTAATTTTTTAATGAGCATAATTTTCTGGCTGAGAAAATGTCTTTTTAATGAACATATTAAGTGATTGTTTATACAAAGTGCTGTAAGATAGATACTAAGCAGACAGCTGATTGGACATAGCCCTATGCTTTATAGAAGATAACTCTAGGGCTAAGAAACAGCAGGCATATGCCATGGCCTGGATAGTCAACCATGGAGCTTGTCCTTTTCCTCAGCAAAGCCAACTTAGCAATTCAAGAATAATGGTGAAGACAAAGGACTGTGATAGAAAACAGCCAGTCTAGAGAACACAGTATGGTGAGGAGAACAATGGGTGATATACACTCTGGATACATCAGTGGGAAACAGACCTAAAAATATTTGGACTTACACTAACATAGCTATATGAATCAATGCCTTAAAATAAGTCTCCTGATTGACACATCCTGTTGGCTCTGCTTCTGTGAAGAACCCTGGTTAATAGGCCTACACACAACACTCCCCCTAGTATACACTAAAGAAAGGAAGAAGGCAGGGGAGTGGGACAGGAAGTGGTCCATGGCCCTCAATCAGGCCATGAAAACAAATGAAAATAAATGGATTTTAGTTACTCCTACAGTTTGAATAAAATGGCCCCCACAGACCTATATGCCTTTAGGCTTGGTCACCAGCCTGAAGACTGTTGGAAGGTGGTGAAACCTTCGGGATGTGGGGTCTAGAGGGAGGAAAGTGGACTCTGGTTCTCTGCTTTCTATCTTTGCTCCCTGGTAACTACAGGGTGACCAGACTCCTCCACCTGGCACTCCTATCATGATGTCCTGTGCTGCTACAAGCTCAAAGCCACAGGATCAAGTGACCATGGATGGAAACCTTGGAAGCCATGAGCCAAAATAAAGCTTTCCTCTTCTTAGGGCTTGAACTCAAAGCTTCATACTCTTACTTGGCTTATTCATTTAAGGCTAGAACTCTACCACTTGAGCCACACTCTACTTCCAGCTTTTTGGGTAATTAATTAGAATAAGGGTCTCACATCCTTGTCTGCCAAGGTTGGCTTTAAATCTTGATCTTTACATCTCAGCCTTCTGAGTAGCTAGGATCACAGGCATAGGGTACAAATGCCCAGCTACCGTTTTGTTTTTGTATGTGTATGTCATAGTAACAGAAAGCTGAGTGCCATAGTTGCTAAAGATAAATAATTCTTCAAATTAATACAGATCAGTGGATTTTCCCAAGCAAAAATTACATAGAATCCCAATATACTAAAATAGAATAAAAAGATGCACTCATGTCAACTTGAAGAATATTTCCCAAACTCCAGTGTTACTTTTTATTGTTCACAAACTAGATGAGTGGAGTGCCCTCAATGATATCTTGCCCAGTGACACTTCATTATGATGATGAAGTCAGTGCCAACATTATCATAAATGTAGATTCCTTATGCTCATATCTCTTAAACAGCTATAAAGTAAATGTACAAATTCAACAAAAATATTAGTGCAAAACCAATAAACTTTGATTTAATAACATTAATTTGCCAGATGATATTGTTTCTCTCAAACTAAACTGCCACTAGTAGCATGAATATAATAAGGACTTCTTGTGGAAGAGTTCTTGGGTATCTGCCATGCCTTTACTAGAAAAATATTCCCTCTACCTTCTCTGTTAAAATGCTGTACAGATTTTATTTATGAGAGTACCATGACATCACTTAATTTGAATACTTTGAGACCTCTTGGGAACTTAGAATTCCATATGAATACTGTTGTAGTTTTTGAAGCACTAGGCTGCTGAGCAACAGTGGTTCCCACAGTTGTAAATCTCAGTTGTGAATCAAGTCATGAGAAAACAGAGAAACCACATTTTGACAAATTGAACTGGAAGTTTTTATTAGAAAGCTGGTGTCTGCAAGTGGACTTTGCCACAAAGATCTGAAGCCCCTCTGATATATCTAACACTGTTAGAAAACTAAGAGAACAGAAAAGACAATACTAAAAAACCAGATCAACTCCAAAAGGAACTGAAGTGGGACACCATGGTGACCAGAGGAGAGCCAGGAGACTTGACACAGGAGACACATGGCGTGGCATAATGGTGTCTGAGCTAGTCTGGCATTAAACAGGGTCAGATCAGGAGGCAGGGTCACAGGGAGCTTTGAGTTCCTGACCCAAGATTGGCAGGTCCAGCAATCTATTGTCCAAGTCCCTACCCTTGCCTCTAGGAATTCAGTCATGCATATCACCTGGGAGGTGGGATTTCATCTTCCTCCACCATGAAGACAAGACGGCATCAGTTAAACCCAATTCCCTATCCAACATGTGGCCAAGAGGGTGCCAGTTAAACTCAGCATCTCCACTTCATCACCTGTAATCCTAGCTACTCAGGAGGCTGAGATCTGAGGATTACAGTTGGAAACCAGCCCAGGCAGGAAAGTCTATAAGATTTTTTTAATCTCCAAATAACTAACAAAGGGGCTGGGAATATGGCCTAGTGGCAAGAGCGCTTGCCTCCTACACATGAAGCTCTAGGTTCCATTACCCAGCACCACATATATGGAAAACGGCCAGAAGGGGCGCTGTGGCTCAGGTGCCAGAGTGCTAGCCTTGAGCGGGAAAAAGCCAGGGACAGTGCTCAGGCCCTGAGTCCAAGGCCCAGGACTGGCAAAAACAAACAAACAAACAAACAAAACACAAATAACTAACAAAAGCCAGGAAGTGGAGTTATGGCTTAAGAAGTAGAGCACCAGGCATGAGAGAAAAAGCCATGTGAGCATACAAGGCCTTGAAGTCAGTTCCTAGTATTGGCACAAACAAACAAAGCAGTATTGCCTGATGTTGAAGGGGACAGACATTGCCGCTATGGTGGTGGGGTGCCGCCCTTGGCTATAAGGCAGACAGTGGAATGATTCAGATAAAAGCTTACTTGGGTTTTCAGCAACATGGAAACACAATAGAAGAGGAAAGGCAAATGTGGTTGACTACTAGCTGTTGGTAATTAGTGTTCTTAAGTGAAGGATGTGTGATGTTCTTATTCTTTCAACTATTTTGTTAAGCCTGAATTTATAGATCATAGATGATCTATAGCTTCCAAGAATATGTCTATACCTCCTAGTATGAGAAATATTAATTTACTTCAACCCTTTGCTGTTTTGTTTTGTTTCTTTTTTGGTGTACTAGGGTTTGAACTCAGGTATTTGTTAGAGTTGTACTCTGCCATGTGAGCCATGACTTTCTGCTGGTTATTTTGGAGATGGAGTTTTCTGCTTGGGCTTCTCTTACACAGTGATCTTCCAGGTCTCAGCCTCCTGAGCAACTAGGATTACCAATGTGAGATGCCAGAACATGACTAATCCTTTGTTTTATGCAAGGGAAAAGCGAGGCCCAGAGAACAGAAATAAGATATTATAGTGCAATTAAAGAGAAATCAAGGTTAGTTCTTCTGTCTTGGTCCATACTTCTATGAACTGTGAAGTTTGAAGCTCAAGAATGTCTTACAGGGTTATAGTCCAAGAAATTGAGAGAACTTCCCAGTGCTCCTTTGAGAAGATAGCAGTCTGCATACCCCAAACACACACAGTCATAACAAAGTGCATCATCCAGCATGGATGGAGAAGGTAAAGACTCACATTAAAAAGCATTGTTTTTTGGTTGGTCATGGGGCTTGAAAAAGAAGAATTTCTTTTGTAACACAGAACAAACAAAACAAAAAGCAAAATAAAAACCCAAACCTCTGTCTATGAGTCATACTGCAGTCAGAAGTACCTGATGTCACGTAAGTGGTGTAGCCCCCTGCAGGCCTTAACCATCTGAGGCACTTTCTAGGTTCTAGGTCACCTCCAACCCAGCACTTCAATTTCTCATTAGTAAAATGGAGATCATATAAAGCCTAAAGAACAAAAATTACCACACACAAAAATACATTGGAAAACAAATATGAAATAAAATGCAAAACATTGTAGAAAATGCTCATTATTGAACTGTTGTTTTCTCTGAGTGACAAGACTGTCTCTAGGGTTAAATAACTCAATGACTAAGAGATGTGACTACTGGCAAAGGGACTGATGGAATGTCTAACGTGTTGAAACCATTTATGAAGGCTTTGAGTGAATGCTATTGTCTGTATGCTACAGAGTGGGTCAAGTTCATGGGAAAAGTTAAGTCATGTTTTAACGTGGAACACAGACCCTGTAGGTATTCATCAGAGAAAATTATATGCAGAGGACTGTTCAAAGAAAAGCATATTCCCCCACTGCAAATATACAGAACTGCAAACATATGGCAATGTGAACTATCTTCTGGTTTTCAATAAACAGTCAACATGTTTTGAAAGCTATAATCTAGTTCTTAAAGGTCTACACTTAGGGTTAAGTTGTGGATGAACCCATGTAACCACAAATCTTGAAAGTTGTGCAATATTTTCCACAAATATTAGGTTCACAGTTAGTTTAAAAGACCCTGAATCCTGGGCTAGGGTGTCAGCTAGCCTTCTGGTGCCTTTGGGAGAGCCTGATGGTGGGAAATAAAAATCTGAAAACTGTCTTGGCAATTGAAAGAGTGAAGTTTCTAATCATCCTAGCAATTCCCCTTATTATTCATATTCCATTCCCCTTTGGGGTACGTGGGAAAGTAGCATGGCTTGTCCAGAGAGGGCTAGATGTTCTGAAATGGAATCTTACCTGGTGGAATGGCTGCCTGGAATAGGAAGGGGTCTCTAACAAGGACAGCCTTCACCTCTATTAGAAGCTGCTGTCTCCAGTGGGTTTGGTCCTCTATACTCATTCCTCATACCCACACTTTCCCTTGGTAATGTCACCCAGTTTTAGGAGCGTCACCCAGTTTTAGGAGCATCACCCTGTTCTCAATGCACATTTGCCAACCTGTATCACCAGCCACACTCTGGGTATATGCATAAATAGTGGGTAATTCAACATTAAACCCTTTGGTAACCTCAAGCTCATCATGTCCTTTGCAGATATGAATAGCTCTGTTGCTCCACACTTGTTCTTTCTTTGTTTTCTGCCTCATTCAAAGGTAATGCCAGATACCTGTGAGGCATTGCCTTTTCCTAACATGCTCATGAGTATGGATTGACTTTACCCTTACTCCACTCATTCCATGGTTGTTTCATGAACTCCTCCCTACTCTTATACTGTCCTATATTGGCTTTTCTTCCCTGAGCTTGTTCTCCTCAGCTCTGTCCTTCAGTGTTTCCTCATGGCCCATAGCAATAAGTTCACATCTTACGGAATAACAGTAATTCTACCTTTTATGTCAACTTTTACCTTCCACCATCAATAAGTTGGGGGTGTACAACTGTTGCACTGTTTCCAGCACATGCTAGTGTTCATACTTTTCCAGATCATGGAAATGCCCCCTCCAGCCTCACTTCCCTACATAAAACAATTGTGAATCTCAGCCTCTCAGTTTTAGTTTAGGCCATCACTCTCCGTGCAAGTAGCCCGTGCCTCCCTTATTGGGTGAGATGTGGATTGTGTACAACTTTAGCCTCTTCACGTCATGTTTGTCCTTGCTTTATAAACTTTATCAGGTCTCTTGGTACCCCAGCCCAGGATTCTCTACTTACACACCCATTTGTGAATAGAGACTACGTGTGTTCTGTAAAAGACCTCCAAAAATGCTGACAGAATGATTAAATGACCTAAGTTTACTGTTTTAGTCCTAAAGCAACTATTTCTAAAACAAATATCCACAATATAATAGAACTACCCACCCACCCCACAACGGGCCTGTGGCCCCCTCCCTGGAAAGAAGGTATTCTACATGTGCATGGTAAACATACCCAGGAGGGCTGCACGCCTGGTGCTATAGACCAAAAATCTGAGTATCAGGTCATGAAAAGATTATACTCACGAAATATAGTTGTGATTTTAGTTTACTATTCCTGTGAGTTCCCGTTGGGGCCTTAGTCTCCTAAGGAGACCCTTGAATTAAAGACATTTGAGGTTCCCTTTAGACTTCAAGAAATATCATTGGCTGAAGTAAACAGCTTTGCTCAGGGGTTAGAAACAATGAAAGCTGAAGGGGGACAGACATATCTGCTGTTGGTATTCTAGTGTGACACCTTAGCAGGCACTGTCATATTTCTGAAAACAGCGGGAAGACGTTTCTCAACGTTCGAGACATTGACATTTGCTGAGACCAGGAGATATGAGGAGGGAGCAGTACCAACATGTGGAGAGTTGAGGCCAAGGATGCAGCTAAAAATACAAGGCAATACTACAACAAAGAATTATCTGGTTCAAAATTCAGCAGTAGAGAAGCACTGCTTAGAGCTGTAGCCCTCCATCTGTGACTCCTAATTTACTGCTAGGCTCAGGCCATAGTCATTCCATTTGACAGAAAAAAATGGGCAACAGAGTTATCTAAGTCTTCTGCAGACACTAGAGAAGGTCATGGCCACTGGATCACCAAAGAACATTAACTCAACAGTTCCAAATGCACACAGCTTAGGGGGAGCATCCTGTCAGAGACACTTTCCCCTTGAGTGTTCCTCAGGATATTGAGAATCCCGCTTTAACTCCCTTCTTTTCTTTCATAGAGTTTCTCTTGCAAAGCCTGTGCTTAGTTATATGGCTGGGTGAGATCTACTGAAAGTTCCTGGCCCATCGCCTGAGTTGCAAACCCTTCTAGGAGCTTCTGTGGCTCCTCAGTGTCTAACATACTACTGAGCCTGTGGCAGAAAAATTCATTAAAAACTTGTCTTATGGATTTTACCTTGTGTAGAAATAATTAGCTAATTACAGCAGACTAACTCTTGTTAATAAGGTGACTGACATTTATTCTGAATGATTTCTTGTCTCTGCAAGTTCCCTTCTCCTTGAACTCCTACATATTTTAGTAACTGATAATTGGAGTTTCAGACTGGATTGGAGATAACATTGCCTGAAGGGGAGATGTTATAGGCCACTGAAAGTTGACAACCTCCTTTCCTTTAATCCTGGCCTGGATGACAAATTGACATAGGGACTCTTTCCTATACTCCTTCCACATACTCATGTAAGTGGCTGATTCCTGGCTCTTTTTGTGCCCTGCTATAGTTTGGATCTTAAATGTTCATTGAAGGCCATGAGTTATAGGGATGACACCATTATGAGGTAGTAGGAACTTTGAGGTGGAACCTAGCCTGTGAGTCATTTGGAATGTGCCCTCAAGGGAGACTATAGAACCCTCATTCCCCCCTACCCCCCTGCTTCCCAGCATGAGAGAGTGGTTTTGCTGTACCATGTGTTTCCACTGTGATGTGCTGCCTCATCACAGGCCCAACAGCAATAGGGCCAATGGGTCATGGACTCTAACCACATTTTCTTCCATAAGTTAATTATCTCTGGTACCTGTTACAGTGATAGAAAGCAGGCCAAAACCTATCCCTTCGGCACTTCTACTTGAAATAGAAGTCATATGTGCCAGTGGCCTTGGGTAAGTTCAGGAGTCCTGCTTTGCCTCCAACCCTCAGGCCCACTTTCACATGGTGACAAAACAGCTGCTGGGGAAAGCACTTCAGTATTGCCCACTCCTGAGTCTCTCCTTCCTCTTCTTTCTAAGCTGGCAATCAAGTCATTACTAATGTCTTCTGTTTGCTTAGGCTAAGCCTTGGTACTTTAGCAACTGAATTTCTAAGTAAAACATATAGTTTGTGATGACACTGGAAGCATGTGAGCTGTGGCATCAGAAGGATATAAGAAATTTTCAAAATCATTTCTATCTTCCAAGACTATGAACATAGAATGTTAAATGCCTTCAAAACAAAACAAAAACTGATTAGAGCTCTAGGCCTAAATAAATGGAGATATGAAAATCAAATGGTTCTTTGCTTTGAATGCAGGGCTTAGTTAGCTCAGTTTCCTGAACTTTTTTGCTCAAGACAAGTGCTCTATCATTTGAGCCACATCTTCACTTCCAACTTTTTGGAGGTAAGAATTTCCATGGACTTTCTTGCCCAGACTGGTGTTGAACCTCACATCTCAGCGATTTATAGGCATGAACAATCGGTACTTGGATGATTATTTTCTAGCATTGGTTATGTTAGGTAGTCACTGTTGGGTTCTGGCTCATTCAAACATAATTGAAGAGGTAGCAATATCAGATCCTTGTCTTCAAATCTTCACTAAATCACTCACTAATTAAGACACTTACAATGCAAGTCTGTGTGTGTGTGTGTGTGCGTGCGTGCGCATGCACATTATTGGCCGTATCTTTGCTAGACAAATGCTCTACCACTTGAGTCATGCCCCCCAGTCACATTTTCTTTAGTTATTTTTCAGATTGGGTCTCTTGCCCTTTTTGCCCAGGCCAACCTTGGACCATAATCCTCCTATCTATCTCTTCCATGTAGGTTGGATTACAAGTGTGAGCCACCCTGGGTGTGAGCAGCCAGTACTGTTGGAACAAGTTCTCAAGTAAAACTCAAGAGACTTAGAACCTGACCCGTTTTAGCATTGCCCCTGATAGTTTCCCTATTCTAAAATAAGGATGACTGATTACTAGAAGTGGGATATATGATAGTGTTCTTCAACTAAAAAGACTTCTAAGTGCATCTGGCTCATTTCATCTTGTCAGCAGAGCTCTCACCTTAATGGGCTGTCATTATTTTCACAAGAATGACTAGAGCAAAGTGCCAAGACAGACTAAGGAGGAGGGGGAGGGCTGAGTGTGTCTGCAGGCCCTTCCTTACTGCTTGCCTGATAGCTTTCTATCCATAGGCTTCCATGTCCACTCATTCCCACTCCCTCCAGGAGCCCTCTGGAGAGTTGGACACTTAGCACTATGCAGCTGATGACTATTAGCAGCCAGTGACCTCTGTTCTCATGGTGGCAGAGCCAGGAGGAGTAGCAAGACCCATCCTGACTCCCACCAGCCACAGCTGTACCTTCCCGGTTAGCTGTTGCTTCCGTTCCTTGGCAGGCAGCCTGGTTGGCTCACACCATCAGGCTCTTCCTAAGGCCGTCTTTTTCCCAGCCCCAGTCTCTCCCACGGCATGGTCCGCCAACCTGGCTGGGATCCTGCATTGTGCTGAGGAGCAAGGAACTGAGTATTGGTGGGAAATATTATGCAATTCCTAGGGATTATGGTAATGTGTATCCACCCTCAATTTAATCATAAGTATAGACAGTTGAACACTAGATTATAGGCATCAGAAGTTGTTGACTGTTTACTAAAAACCAAGAGGACAGTACAATGTTATCCAACAGTACATATTCATTAAGGGAGAAAAAGGAAGTGCTTTTAAATGTCCCCACTGAATATAATTTACTCTAATGAATACTCACAGAGAATGTGTTTCATGTCAAGAGCAAGTTAGTTTTCCCTCTGGCCCTTTCCCATGAACTTGTCACCAGGACCTAACTGCTTAATCTCAACACCCTAAAATTGCAGAAAAATCCTATGCTAAATTATAATGCAGGAATAAAATTCTCTCTTGCCATGCTCCTTGCCTTATTCTTTCAGCTCTACGCCTACCTACCTTTGGTTCTGTACCCTCTGTATCTTTAGTTAAGTCTTTCCTGGGGCCCGCACATGGAATATCCTTGCATAGTCATGGTGAGCTCCTCTCACCTCCTTAACAACGTTCTTCCATAGTCCTCCGGAGAATTCATTCCATTTCTACATTATAGAAAATCTAGAAAAAAAATAACAGCAGGGAACTCAGATATGTTTGCTCAATGCAAATATGGAGGATTAGCATCAGATTTCATTTTTCAGCCTCTGATATACATTGTGAATAAAAATCCCCTCCTTTCAAATGGGAATTCTCTGTGTCCTCAATGATTACTATTCTTTTTTGCCAGTCCTGGGGCTTGAACTCAGGGCCTGAGCACTGTACCTGGCTTCTTTTTGCTCAAGGTTAGTATTCTGCCAACTTGAGCCACAGCGCCACTTCTGGCCTTTTCTATATATGTGGTGCTGAGGAATCGAACCTAGGGCTTCATATATATGAGGCAAGCACTCTTTTTTTTTTTTTTTTCAAATTCTTGTTATCAAACTTATGTACAGAGAGGTTACAGTTTCATACGTTAGGCATTGGATACATTTCTTGTAGTTTGTTACCTTGTCCCTCATACCCCTTCCTTTCTCCCCCTTTCCCTTTCCTCCCATGAGGTGTTCAGTTCACTTACACCAAACAGTTTTACAAGTATTGCTTTTGTAGTTGTTTGTCTTTTTTTACCCTGTGACTCTCAATTTTGATATTCCCTTTCAATTTCCTAGTTCTAATACCAGTATACACGGTTTCCAATATACTCAGATAAGATTACAGAGATAGTGTAAGTGCAACCACAGGAAGGTGATACAAGAACGTCATCAATAATAGAAGCTACAGATACACATGAGACATTGAAAATAGTTACAACTGTGATATAACAATCGTTTCCATAACATGGAGTTCATTTCACTTAGCATCATCTTATGTGTTCATAAGGGTATAGCTATTGGGCTCTTGTGATCCTCTGCTATGACTTGAGGCAAGCACTCTTGCCACTAGGCCATGTTCCCAGCCTGATGGTTACTATTCTGAAAGAGCATAGAACTGCTACTTTCAGCAACAGAAATCAATATTCTGGATGTTTAACTGAATTAAGGTGTAACATGAAGTGCAGATGCTGGAGAACCTTATCTGATTATACACGTGGTGGTCCCTGCTCTATGAAAGACCGGTTCCTTCTATGACACATGCTCTGTATTCTCTCTTGCTCTCTTGAAACCTTCCTCTAGTAGCACCTGACCCCTTAGTACTGGGTGCTGTCACTTCACTTTTTTTGCTCAAGGCTGGCACCTAATTGGAGACAACAGCTTCACGGACTTTCCTGCCTGGGCTGGCTTCAAAGAGAGATTCTCAGATCTCAGCTTCCTGAGGAGCTAGGATTACAGGTGTGAGCCACTGGCACCTGGCAGCTCCTACTTTCTATTTCTCAATTTCTCTCTCTGATGATCATACATAAAAACAACATCTGGGATCTTGAATGGTGAAATAATAGAAAAGAGCAAAGCTTTCCCTTATCTTTCTCTCTCCCTCTAGCTATTGTCCAATATTTCTTCTTGTGTCTTCATCTCAGATCCTCCTCTCCCATCTGCATCTTAGCTTATCAATTGGACAGTGGAAAATGCTGCTTCTCACCAAGTAGCCTTGAGCAAAGCAGGGGATTCTATCATTTGGACAAAGTGGAGAACACTTGCTGGGGGCTAGTGAGCACGAGCCACATTATTTACACTATCAGACATTAGAATGCTTTGACTTTGAATTAGGGTAAACGTGCATATAGACAGATACAGATCTATCTATCTATCATCTATCTAATTTTTGTCTTATACCATCTTATTTTGTTCTTGTTTTCAAGTGATAAGGTTAGCATTTTTTTCATAATTGAAAAACAACCTCTTCCCCATTATTGCTAAGGAGAAAAATCTGTGGATTGCCTAATTTTATTTCTTCAGAGATAAACTATCTTTTCTCATTGACTGTTTAAAGATCTTCATTTTGGTGATCTAATTTTACAGTGATGTGACTTAGGGGTGCATTTCTGGTTATTTAGTTTGAGATTTCAATGTCTAAATCTGAAGATTTTAATCTTTTATCAACTCTGGAAAGTTCCTCAAATTTAATATTTAATACTTTTTTCTTATGGAGTCTAATTCCTTATGCTTTGTACCTTTTAATTTTATTCTATATTGTGTCATTTCTTTCTCTTCCATATTTTTTATTTCTTTCCTTTTTAATCACCCCAAGAGGAATTTATTACTTACAAATTCAAAACACATCTAGGCTTGATACTTACCATAGATATAATTTGTGTACTATTTTTTAACACTGTGTTGCTGTAGGACTAGAAAGCAGAAAAGAGGGGCTGGGAATATGGCCTAGTGGTAAAGTGCTCATCTCATATACATGAAGCCCTGGGTTCGATTCCACAGCACCACATATATAGAAAAAGCTGGAAGTGGCACTGTGGCTCAAGTGGTAGAATGCTAGCCCTGAGCAAAAAGAAGCCAAGGACAGTGCTCAGGCCCTGAGTCTACACCCCAGGACTGGCAGCAACAACAACCACCACCACCACCACCACCAAAAAGCAGAAAGGAATGTGATAATAATAAAGTTTGGCTTTGTAAAAACAAAACTTAGAAGTAGATAACATAATTTAGACAGAGAACAAGAGACAGTTCAATTCACTTCCCTATAGAAGCATTTTTTAATGAAAATTACTGACAGTCTGATGTACATGCATAAACAACACATACCTAAACTCCATAGATCTTCAGAGGTAAAATGTGGATTCATGTCAGTATGTATGTTACATAAGCATATCTGTTTTCAAAGCATCACATTTTTGTCTATCAAAATAGTAACCAAGCATTATGCAGGATTCTCTTGCTTATGGGGCAAAATACATTGTAGGTAATTCTTCCTGAAGCATTCTCTTCATCACAGTAGTTCTCAAACTTTAGTGGGTATCAAGTCTACCCAAATGCTTGTTCAAACACAGAGACTTGGTGCTGTTCCATCCTTTCTGGTTCAGGGGTCTGGGCTGGGGCTTGTCTGTCCATTATCCCAAAAGTTCTGAGGTGCCCCCATCATCATTGCTGGCTAGTGATAGTGGGGGATGTCTTGCATGTACACTATAGTCAAACTCATAGTTACATTTATTTAAATAGGAGTTAAATTGCCCCAAATGCTGATTTTTCATATTACAAAGCTTAAGTATTTCAAATGAAAACTTCACAGTTGGACACTAAATACACTTGGTTCCTTTGACAATATTAACAAGTATTTTTTTAAAGAACATATCCTCTACAGGTCAGGTAGTATGGGAAACACTTGCAACAGTGCAGAAGTACAAGTTTCAAAAACAAATGCATTCAGATAAACAGTAATTTTTCAAAACCCGTGGGAGAGTGCCATAAAATCCACTGAATGACGATCCAAAATTGCACTGTCGGCCACATACACAACTAGATACACGGTCCCTCGCATACGATGGTGGGCAGTGCGTGTTTTTTCCATTTAAATACATGTTTAGTTCTAGATGGTCATGTGTAATGCCCTCCACATCTCCCTCCTGAGGAAGGCTGTTTGCTGGTAGCCTGTTTTTCTCTTCATTGTTGTGGTCCAGGGCTCCGTGGTTTCGCATCACCAGACTGTGTGCATCCGAATCTGATTAGGTGAGCCTTCTGAATTGCGCACCAATACCCCTGATTCCTGAGGACTTTCGTTCTGATGTGCAGGTGCACTAGCTAAACAACCTACTGTTGCACATATTCCTCTAATTTTTACAAGACGATGTCTGTTCCCATGTGCTGTGTGTCCAGTGCGCAGCCGGCACCCTTCAGGGGACGTGGCCAGTCCCACGGTCTCCGCCACACCGCAGGCCGCAGAGCCCCAGCGTGGCCATAGCTCCAGGACCACTTGCCTTCTGCCAATCCTAGGTTGCAGTGACAAGCTGTTTTTCCATTTCTTTGTCTCTGGCTCAGTTCTGGGTAAGATCTTCGGGTGTTTACCTGTTCACAATTTTTTTCATCTTTTTATTTTCAACAAAATAAAATTTTGTAAAATCGATTATAAAATTTACAATTTTTTCTTTTTCTTTTACTCATTTAATTGAAGATATTTCAACATTAAGTAGTTGTACATACCAAGTTTCAAGTATTTATCTGTTGAATATTTTTTATTATTTTTAAGTAGTGGTACAAAGGAGTTGCTATTCAACAAAGCAGTTTATGAATACAATTTGTCTTGATCAATGTCACTCCTTTTGTCATTCTCACCCTTTGCTCCTAAACCAACCCTTCCATCACTTTTCTGTAGGATATATTTTATGTTTGTTACTGCATTCTCCCTACTCCTCATTATTCGTCTATCCCCCTGCCCTTAACCTTGCCCTACCCCTCATAAATACCCATTTCCTGATGTTTACTTTTTTGAACTGCCTTTCTAAGGAATTACACTGTTTAATTCTCCTCTAAATCTACCATATTTCAACTAATACATTTATGTACATTTGCTTTTAGTTGTTGATTTATTAATAAGGTAAATCTCATGGATGATTTTGTGCAGGTAGAGGGGACAGATCCTTTCCTGTCTAAGCAGACAATTGTGTGACTGGCTTCCAGAAACTCCCTTCCTGAATAGCTTTTCTGAAAGAACTTGGAAGACTGAGCCTTCAGTATTCACTTTGCTGCTGTAGGCAGGCACTGGGTAGAACCTGTATTGGTCAGAGAGAAGTTCAGGGTGGAGTGGCCATTCTTTTTGTCCCACTTAGCACAGGATGTAATGTTCCTTTTATCCCACATGGCATATAGTGCTACTCCATATTCTAGCTCCAAAAGGAGACAGATCAGGCTGAACATTCCTAGAGATGGAAACTGAATTTTCCTAAAAATGATTGTCTGTTCCAAGTCCTTTAGATTTATCCAATCTACCTCAACTCATTAGGTTTTCATTTGTATTACTACTTTATTTATAGAAGAACTACATTTTTTCTTTGTCTATTTGGTATTTTTGGTAGTATCTTATTATTTGCATACATTTTCAATTCCTTCTTTTATTTCTTTAAATGCTGTTATTGGGCTCATTTTATCTTCTCTAGGAGATAATCCTCATTCATCTCTGATGTTCATAGGGGATCCAGCTCTGCTATGCTGTTGACTTGCTCTCAGGATTTGCTTCTTCATGGGTTTTGTAATTGGAAGTGTTAGCTAATGTCCTACTTACTGGGTTTTATTTGTGGAACATTGTGAAGCTTTGAATGTGTAGACCTCCAGAAAGAGCACTTTAAGTTCTCATCTCTGAGGTCCACATGATTTAACTTCAACCTCTAAATCATGTGAAGAAAGGTCTCTGTCACATTTTCCTGGCGTTTTTCCATTTGTATCTATAGCCAAGGCCAATGTAGGTGTTTCTTTGTGATAGCTTTGTAGAGTATTTCTGGTTTACCTTTACAAGATCTTGTTTCTAACTTTCAAATTGTAGGGACTCAGAGCCTGTCTCCTTAGTCTCATGAGATCATGATCCAGTGCTCTTGGATGCAAATTGTAAGTTTACCTGGGGCTGAGCTGAGGCAGCCAGACTTGTTTATTGCTATGATTTCCTGTTCTCTTTATTTTTGACTCCTGAGAATTTCCCTGAGTTCTTGAAAGGGCAATCACATTTTTTTTTTTCCCAGTCGTGGGTCCTGAACTCAGGGCCAGAACACTGTTCCTGACCTCTTTTGCTCAAGGCAAGCACGCTAGCATTTGAGCCACAGCATCACTTCTGTTTTTTTTTTTTTTTTTTCTGTTCTTGTGGTGCTGAGGAATTGAACCTAGGGCTTCATGCATGCTAGGCAAGCACTCTACTGCTAAGCCATCCCCACCCCCCAACAAAAGCTTTTAAGATGTTGTATTCACTTGTTTTACTTAGCATTGTTTTAGTGGGATATCTTTTCCACTATAGTTTGAGTGTGTCCTTTGAAGCCATCTTAACTGTGTTGAAAGGTGGGATTTTGAATGGTGTTCAGGCCACAGGGCATTGTTCTTCTGAAAGGACTAATGCTACTCTCTTCAAAGGGCTACTAAAGATATTATAGGAGGAGATTCCCTCCCTCTGTCTCATACAAGCTCACTTGTGCTTGTCATGTTATGATACACAAGATGCTCTCACTAGATATTTATGCCATGGTCTTTGACTACCAAGCCTCTAGAACCAGGAATCAAATTGTCTCCTGTTTATTAATTATCCACCTACTACATTTTGTATTAAAAACAGACTAGGACAACTATTTTAGTAGATGTCATTTCTTTCCATATTCAAAGTTTCTTAACATTTGGCGGGGGAGAATCTTATGCAAAAAGGATGGGGGATAAATATTGAAAAGGTAAAAGAGGCACTGCTTATAAACTGGCATGTTGAATTGAAACTGCTTTGTGCAACTACTTAAATATAATTTTAAAAATTAAAAAATAAACATTACCATAACTAGAGAAAAAGAAAAAAATCTTGGAAGTCAGCATACCTGGGACTATGTCTTGAATTAGGACATAAACCCATATATAATGACAAGAGATACCTGCATTAGATTGTACTCTATTTAGACAACTTTATGTTACATAATTTCATTCAATACATAATTTTATGTATAAATATATCTCCTTGTCTCCCTAGTATAAATTCCATCCCAGCATTGATGTAATAATATGAGCCAAATGTAAGCTTAGAATAGGTAGAAGGAGGAAATTATATTGTTAATTAAGAGAATGTTGTGTTGGAGGCTCAGAAATACCAAATATATCAAATGTCACTATTAGGTATAAAATGAGCATCTGGATACACAACAGGCCAGACTTAGCCAAATTTAATTGTGTCCTAGAGGATTTATTTGCATGAAATCATAAGCATATGATTACCTCATGACAACAAGGACCTTGTGGTTCCCTAGGCAGAAATAGCCACCACGGTGAGCACACATTTTAACTCCTCTAAATCACATTCCGTTATGTAGTTAGTTCTCAAAACCTGGCCCATTGACCTTGCAAAGCAGAAGTTGCTTCAAGAGTAGGAACTAGAACTGAGATAATGGCCAACAAGGCTATACCTATCACTGGGACCAGGTATGCATGCATACCTTTCACCTTCTGTCCCCAATTATCCCTCTTTTAAACCTAAAGCTCCTTTCTATACCCAGATGGTCAAAAAGAAACTTAAGTGCTATAGTCTCACGGCATGGTCATCATATATCTCTTTTTTCTGCCCTTCTACCATCTCCATATTTGGCATATAGTAGGAAGTGGCTGGACCCAATATATCAACTTAGGAATTTGGGCCTGCGGTCTAAAACTCCAGTTTCAGCATTGGTGAGCTGTCCCAGGAAGTTGCACCTTTTGGGTGTTAGCTGCTCTCAGTTAGTCCACCCTGGATGGGGAGGAAAGATGGAATGGTTTCATGTAGCTGCTGGAATTACTTTGTTTCAAGAACTTTTTTTTATCTTTCCACTTGGGCCAACACTGGCTGCTTTTTACCAACATCTGGTGAGGCAGAAAAATAAACATCTGTGTTGGCCGGTAAAGATCTTCTCCCAATCTGTGGGCTTTCTGTTTATCTTGCGAGCTATATCTAAAATATATGCATAACTAAAAAAATTACCTTCATCCAAAACAAAACCACAAAGAACCAATAGCCCCCTCATCAAATGTGCTAGGGACTTAAAAAGAGACTTCTCTGATGAGGAAATGAGAATGGCCAAGAGACATATGAAAAAGTGCTCTACATCACTGGCCATAAAAGAAATGCAAATCAAAACAACATTGAGATTCCATCTCACCCCAATAAGAATGTCATATATCAAGAAAACTAACAATAACAACTGTTGGAGAGGGGATGTGGCCAAAAGGGAACCCTACTTCCATTGTTGTTCCATTGTTGGTGGGAATGTAAACTGGTTCAGCCACTCTGGAAAGCAGTATGGAGATTCCTCAGAAGGCTAAACATAGAACTCCCCTATGACCCAGCAGCCCCACTTTTGGGTATCTATCCAAAAGACCACAAACATAATCACACTAAAGCCACCAGCACAACAATGTTCATCGCAGCACAATTTGTCATAGCAAGAATCTGGAACCAACCCAGATGCCCCTCAGTACATGAGTGGATCAGGAAAATGTGGTACATATACACAATGGAATTTTATGCCTCTATCAGAAAGAATGACATTGCCTCATTTGTAAGGAAATGGAAGGACTTGGAAAAAGTTATACTAAGTGAAGTGAGCCAGACCCAAAGAAACATGGACTCTAAGGTCTCCCTTATAGGGAATAATTAGCACAGGTTTAGGCAAGTCACAGCAGAGGATCACAGGAGCCCAATAGCTATACCCTTATGATCACATAAGATGATGCTAAGTGAAATGAACTCCATGTTATGGAAACGATTGTTATATCACAGTTGTAACTACTTTCAACGTGCCATATGTAGCTGTAGCCTCTATTATTGATGATACTCCTGTATCACCTTCCTGTGGTTGTACCTACACTATCTCTGTATCTTATCTGAGTATATTGGAAACCGGGTATACTGGTATTAGAACCAGGAAATTGGAAGAGAATACCAAAATCGAGAGACACAGGGTAAAAAAAGACAAACAACTACAAAAGCAATACTTACAAACTGGTGAAAATGAACTGAACAACTGAACAACTCATGGGGGGCGGGAAGGGAAAGGGAGAGGGGGGAGGGGGGAATGAGGGACGAGGTAAGAAACAGTACAAAAAATGTATCCAATGCCTAATGTATGAAACTGTAACCTCTCTGTAATTCAGTTTGATAATAAAAATATATTAAAAAATAAACATCTGGATTCTAGAGGCTCTGAAGTCTCACTATAGTATATTATTATTAATTGCTGCAATTAATTGCTTATTAATTGAAACTTCTCTCCCTCTTCCCTGTTGTCTGGAGGCTCTTTTGAGCCATTTGGGGTTTGTCTGAAATAATTTTGGCTTTTGTTGTTTGTCTGTTAGGCAAGCTTTGGATTCTTTGTGATTTGGAGGAGCCCCAAAGTCCCCTTTGGGCTCAGTTGAATTATTTAAGATTTTTTCAGCTGTATGACAGGGAAACTTTGGTTCCTTATTTGGAGGATTTTCTGAGCCTTAGGGTTCATTTGAAAATGGGGTTGGCATCAGGAAGAGGCTGAGTTGTATTGGGGCTCTCTGTCATGATTTGCTTAAAAATGAAAAGCACTAAGTCTATGTGTCCCCTACAGAGAAATTTAGCTGACTAGTCCACTAAAAACTCAAGAGGTGAGAAGAAGAAGGAAGAGAAGAAAGACAAAAAGATAATTTGTTCAAGATTGTGCCTTGAACTAATGTAATTGCTTTTGCGTGTCATTTTGTAAATGTCTATCAGTGTGTGTTTGTAATGAGTGGCTTGATGGAGGCTTGAACAATCTGATGTCTATTTCAACAATCCTATTGGAGGCTGATCAAAAACTTTCCTAAAATTGACTCTTGCTCTGGCCACCAAAATAATATTCATAACATGAAACTGAGATCAGAAGGATTGTGGTTCCAGCCCAGCCCCCGCCCCCCACCCCCCAAAAAAGTTCATGACACTGCATCTCAGTGGAGGAAGTAGCAGGGTATGGTGGCATATGCTTGTCATCCCAGCGATGATGAGAAACCTAAAAGAGGCAGATCACACCCAGGCATGTGCCAGAAAGAGTGGTACTGTCTCAGAAATAACCAGTAAGGGTGAGCAAATGCAGTCACTATATTCAATGTACATTTTGTAAAAATTGAACTATGTAACGACGGTAGGGATAAGAGGGAAGAAACTGGGGGAGAATGATGAAAAGGGTGACATTGATCAAGGTGCATTATAGTCATAAACTGACATGGAATTGTAACCTCTTTGTACAACTACTAATATCTATACGGTTTTGACATTTATTATCTTACTAGCCAATCTTACTAGTCAATTTTACTCCAAAGGAAAAAACTAAACTAATATATACTTTGTGACTTCTGTATAGTTGTGATGTTAATTGTTCTTTACTCCTTTGTATTTTAAATATATTTTATGTTAGCTAAAAGCCCTTTAGAATTCAAAGCTTAGAAAAATACTTTACTAAGCTTGCATCTTCTGAATTAAAATAGAAAGTGTCCATGTGAACATAATGGCAACAAGAAGCTCTTAAGAGTATTGATGAAATGCTGTAATCATAATCACTATTCTAATTTGCTATATGTAATAGAAATAACTGAATGGCTCGAGCAATTGTTAGTGTTTTCAAATTTTTAACCATGGCTATTCTAAGTTTTTGCTTGTTTGTTTTACTATCCACAATCTATGTCTATCTCTGGAGCATTCATGATCAAAGCCATGAAAACAACTCTAGCAATCACTTATTTGGCTCCATGAATTAGCTTTAAAAAAATTGCCTTTGTGGATTTTGTTGTATATTTTCCTCATAAGACTTTGTAACTCTTCTCTGTTGACATTATGTATCTTTTTTGGACATTTGCTAGGACATCATCTATAGGACAGACAAAATTGGATTTAAGAATGGGTACCTGGTAAGCCCAGCCTAAGAACCATTCCTTCTAAAATTCTTACTTAAATTTGTCCAAAATGATGTTAGTTGGCTCTGACACCCACCTGACCTGTAACTTTTCCTCCAATAAGGGATCAGATCAGACCATTATGGAAAAGCTTATCCTAGCAATGACCAGAGAGCTGAAATTTTCAAATAAAGTGGTTTAGAGAGGGAAATTTGTCAGAATCCAAGCAGAGTCACTTTTAATAACTCTCCCAAAAGAATCCTAGTGTTTTAAGGAAGAAGTTCTTAGCCATGCATGGCGTTCCAACATTAAATCCCTCCCAGGCAAACTTGTATTTCTGGACAGAGCCTTCTCTTTAAATAGAGACAAAAATTATTTCTACTGGCTCCAAGTATATCTTTTGAGTAGTTCATGCTCATTAAATTATTTAAAAAGGAGAATCCCATATACCATTTATTTAATTTAATATCTCTAGGCCTTTACTCCATCTTGTACTCTTTACTTCATTCTTCTTTCTGTTGTACTGTTGAGTAATAGTTTCTAGTTTTAGGATTAAATAAGAGATTCCTAGATTTTGGTCTAAGCCATTCAATTGGAGTCACCTGAGAATCTAGGAAGCACAGGACTGATTGATAACATCTTTTTGACTAGGGACCAGAAGAACAGCAGCGCCTCATAGGACAGCTTTGTTGGCAAATGAGATGATTACCTGTAATGATGAAGCTGCTGCTGGAGCAGGAATAATCATCTTATGGGGACCAGATTGCTTCCCTCAAGAGACAAGAGTAGTAACAACGCTTCCTCCTAGAATCTTGGTGAACCAGAACCAAGATAATGACCAACCAGGCTACACCTCTTACTGGGACTATTTATGCATAACCTTTGCCCCATTCCCCCAATTATTCCTCTATTCAAACCTAAAGTTCATGTATGTACCTCAAAGATGGCTAAAGGTAAACTGAGATATCATCCTTCCATGGTGTGCTATGTCATATGTTCTCCTGTCTCTGCCCTTCTCCATTATCAGTTTCTTTATTGGGGCACAGGGGGAAAAAGGGCAGACATGACTTTTGGAATCTCCTAAATTTGGGTCTGGGATCAAAAACTCCAGCTTAATAGATAGCAGTGGGATCTTTAGAACAGGTCTGGATTATCTGATGAAAAAGTTCTTGTTTTTTTTTTTGTTTTGGTTGGCAAAGTTTATGTGTTTGGATATGGTAGTTGGGCCTTCCAGGAACACTTTCAGTGCTCATGGTTCATTGGATCTGTCCTTTCATTTCTAAGTGCTTCAGAGTGTGTATGTGTGTACACATGAGTGTGCATGTGTGTGTATGTGTAATGTTTCACACATTTTTCTCTATCAGCATTGTCAATAGCTTAGATTAAATGAGAGCTAGGCTTGGATGTCACATATTTTGGGTTAAATCCTAGTTCTTTTTTTTTTTTTTTTTTTTTTTTTGCCAGTCCTGGAGTTTGAACTCAGGGCCTGAACACTGTCCCTGGCTTCTTTTTGTCCAAGGCTAGCACGCTGCCATTTGAGCCACAGTGCCACTTGTGGCCTTTTCTATATATGTGGTGCTGAGGAATCGAACCCAGGGCTTCATGTATACGAGGCAAGCACTCTTGCCACTAGGCCATATTCCCAGATTCCTAGTTCTGATACTAACCACTTACATGGACTTAGAAAATTACCTCACCTTTTTGAACTTAGCTCCTTCAAAGAAAACAAGGATAATAATAACGAAGACTTCTCATGAGGGACATATAAGACAAGGTAAAGCAGTCAGCACATTTTTGGGCATATACTAAATACTCAAGAAGTGTGAACTCTAGTTATGATGGGTGGAAAAAGTGAGCAAGAGAAAATGCTCCCGAGGCTCTGGTTTCGTTTGACCTATCCTGTTTTGTTTTGTTCTTCCTTTCTGCTAATTAATTCTTCACCCAAAGTATAGGGCATGAAATTATCCTGACTCTTGCTTATTTCCTGGTTCTGCCATTTCCTAGTTAAGTGACCTGACAAAAAATACATTGCTTAGAATGGGTCACAGAACAACACATCTCTTGTCTTGTCACACAGAGGCTTGTATTTCACTCAGGCAAGATTGGCTGTGGGGCTCAGGAAGCTGTTTTTCTCACAGTTGCTCAGCCATAATAGCGGTGTACTTTATGTAACCCCCAGCATGAGTGGGTGACAACTGCCCAGCAGAGGAAGAGCCAAGGGATGGGACAGAAATGTAGAAAGTGGTATAAATGGTGAGCATTCATTTTTCTGCCACAGAAAATCTCTGTAGTTCATGGATATAGTCCCTCCGAGAGCTGTTGTGAGGAATAAGTGTACACATGGAGCATTAATAGCACATCAACTAGCATTCTGGCAGAAAATAGATGGTACATGGACAAGAATTTATTGCTCCTAGGAAGAAAGAATAACTGGAACCAGGTACCTGGATGGGGTAGAGTTAAGTGAACCACTAAAGGACTAAAGGACTTTTCTATGTCAGATTTCTTTTTGAGGTCAGACTTCTGGGCACAGAACAGGGCAGATATGGGTGGGTGGTGAAATGAACAGCATGGTATAAAACATAGTAAGTATCACCATTCAGTTTGATTCACAGAGTGTTGGACATATATCCTGCTCTGGATTCCTTCTCTGATCTTTTTTTCCCTCTTCACTGAAACAACTAAGAGTAATAAGACTAATAACTAATAAGGAAGGACAGCAGATCCCAGGTTTAAGCACAAATTCAGATGATCATGTATTGGTGACAATGGTACAGTTACCACATACATATATATACCTGTGTCACCTGAACCTTCTTGGTATAGATAGAGCTATTTTTTTTATTTCTCTGAGTCCTTTAAACCCAAGGAGGAAGATTGAGGAATACTTAGGAAGTTCTAGAATTCAATCCTCACAGCTGAGGTCCTCAACACCACCTCTTAAATGGATTCCCTGGTGCATGCCAAGGCCAATTTACTAGTGTTATGCCTATTTAAAAAAAATCAGCATTCCCTTTATTCACAGAGAAAGAAGTGCAAACTCCTCAGCCTGATATCCAAAGTTATTGTTCCTTTTTCACTTCCACCCAAGGTCCTAAATATTCCCAGTCTTCTCCATTTTCTTCCTTTGAATCTTGACTCATACCCATGCTCACATGAAGTCCTACCTTTCCTGTAGGGCTTGAATCAAATTCCCTCTCTCAATCATCCCAGGAGGAAAAAAACAATCCTTTTTCATCTTCCATGTTCTTCTGTAACAATTGTCTGCTCCATGCTTTTCACTTATGTATGTGTTTGTCTTTTTCACTCAGCTATAAGCCGATCGCCAAATTGTCTTCATTCATCGTCCTTTAAGGCTGCTCAGCATAGTGTGTGAACAGTGAGTGAATTCGTCTTGAATCTTTTCCTTGTGTGTGTGTGTGTTTGTGTGTGTGTGTGTGTGTGTGTGTGTGTGTGTGTGTGTGTGTGTGTGTGTGTGTGTTTTGTGCTGGGTCCTCAGGGCCTAGGCCATGACCCTGAGCTTTTGGCTCTAGGCTAGAGTTCTATTACCTAAGCTACAGCTCTACTTTCTCAGTTTTTTTTTTTTTTGGCCAGTCCTGGGCCTTGAACTCAGGGCCTGAGCACTGTCCCTGGCTTCTTTTTGCTCAAGGTTAGCCACTTTTTGCTCAAGGCTCTGCCACTTGAGCCACAGCGCCACTTCTGGCCGTTTTCTGTATATGTGGTGCTGGGGAATCGAACCCAGGGCCTCATGTATACAAGGCAAGCACTCTTGCCACTAGGCCATATCCCCAGCCCCCTTTCTCAGTTTTTGGTAGCTAATTGGAGCCAAGAGTCTCACAACTTTCTTGGCTGGGCTGGGTTTGAACCATAATTCTCAGATCTCAGTTTCTTGAGTAGCTAATATTACAGGTGTGAGCCACCGGCACCTGTCCCTAGCTTTTTCAAAAGTAACTCCCTTGAGAATTGTGAAAAAAGTCTTCCTTGTCTAGTCTCTGGTTTAGATAAATACCTTAAGAAGAGATCTGTCAATAGAGGGATCTGGAACCATAGAAGTCCTAAGAGTCCTAAACTGGTTGATGAGGCAGGCCAGTCTTCTTTCTTCCCTCAGATGATTCATTAGGAGAATATGAAGGGAGCTCTGTGGCTATAATTTGCAATTAGAGGTCATGGTTCTGGGGCTTGTGGACTTTGTCTTTTGTTTTGCACAGCAAAGGCAAGAAAGTCTGGTATTTGCTGTGGCTTTGTAACCTCCCATGTCAAATCAGTGTGGGGATGTAGAAACTGAGATTTCCCTAAGGTGCCTGCCAAGAAGGCCTCCCAGAAACTGCACACAGAACTCCAGCCAGAGAGCACGGATGGGCTTCCCATTCCTTGCCCCCCCTCCTGCAGCCTTGCTGAAATGCCTTTCTTTTAATACAGAATTCCTAAGGATGCTTTGCTCTGCTCCAACCAAGTGTGGAAAAGGTAGGCAGCTGCATTCACCAGCGATGGTCTTCAAAGCTTCCGCCCCCGCTGCTCTGCTCTCTTCCCTCTGGGGAGGTGTTGGGCATTTTCTGCTCTCATGACCTGCCCCCTGCTGCTGCGCAGAACCTTAGGAGACAGCTTCTCCCTGCCCCTCTCTGAGCAACAGTGTAAAAATAATATCCTATGTTTGTGTAGCATGTTCTAGCAAGACTTTCAAAGTCCTTTGCAAACATCAGCTCATCCTCAAGGCACCTCTCCCTTTTCTCACCGTGTCCTGGCAAGGAACTGTTTGGAAAGAATACTGTTTGGCAGAATGGGGGGAATTGTATTTGCAAGATAAAATAGGAAGAAAAAATGAAAAAGGATAAAAAGCTGAAGTTCCTGCTTTCAGAATAAAGTTCACTTCAGGATTGTCCCTTCTTTTCAATTCTGTGCCCCTGGCTGTTTTGCTTTCTTGGTGACATTTCAATGTTACACACTTGTTTTATAATGCTGTCTGGTGAAGGCAAGCTCACTGTGTTTTGCTAGCCTGATGATATCATTGAAAACATGACTGGATTTTGTGTAAAACAGATTGCATGAGCTCTTGTGATTCTGACTCAGCTGGAGGAAGTAGGCAAGCACTTGATACTACGTAACTCCTTGAGCTGCCAAATAAACTCCCCATTTTGTGGATGGAAATAAGTCTGAGAGAGAAGCCAGATCCCCAAGTCCACAACTTTAGGTTTGTTGGAGTTGATGGGTCATCTTAAGTCTAGACTTGAAGACCACAAAGGTTCTCATTGGGCCCTTTACCTCAAATGCTTGTTTCTGAGCCCAGGAACACTTAAATGGATGACTCCAGCTTGTAGCTGTTTTGTTTTCTACTTTGGCCTTGCCACTTTCAGTCTCTAGTGGAATAGATCTAGTAACTAAGTTCCTAGCCATATTGATGAAATAGTGTCTCTTCCCTCAGCCTTACCTCCAAACGCCAATCTATTCTGTTCAGTGAGGCCAGATAAAAATTAATTTTATGATTTTACCTGAAATTTACTAATGGATACAGAGTCAGAAGAGTAAAACCTTATCAAACTTTTGTCATTGAATGCTCTCCTTTGCCCCCTGTCCTTCTAGCTCGCTTCTTCTCCCAAGACATAAGGACTTCTCTTTGTGTCTCAGGAGAGACTCATGGATGGGCAGCAAATGAAAACTGTAACCATAATGGATTGTTTATTCAACTGTCATGAAAGGCTATAGCTCATAAAATATGTGTTGAACTTGGAACAATATCAGAGATTTAAAAAAAAATATGAAGGCTAAGCTTAATACTTAAATGGTGTCCTTCCTACATTTAATAAAAATAAAGAAACTCACCAGCCTTTAGCACTCCATAAGAAAATTTGATCTGCCCAAACTTAATTCGTATTATATACACCCTAGGTGTTATGTATAGCCTTCATTTTTTAACTGGGCTTTTTCGAAGCACTTGAAGATGCTCTAAGCCTCCGTCTCTGTGCATAGGATTCACATGCACAATGTTCTTACCCATTTCCGCTGAGCAAATCTTTCCTCAAAGCCTTTTGCAAATGCCATTTGTGAAGCTTCCCTCATGCCTATTCTATATCTGTTGCTCAAATTCCACAAAGACCTGATGGAACTCATCTTGGGACACCCTGATGACAAAATTCTTTTGGTTTCACCAAATGCAACCTACATTGTGCATTTCTGAAAAGAAGTGTGTGCCTCTTCTATTATTTTTCCATAGTACATGTGTGGGACTTCTCATAACAGATGCTAAATAAATGTTGATTGAGTACATGGATTTACATTACTAAATGCTCAAGAAAATTAGTTGAAACATGATTGCCAATGATCCCCAATTCCACTTCTCCAGCAGTGACTTCTTTTTCTGAACTTCAGATTTGTAGGATGTTAGATGCTTCAAGAATATCATCCTGGGGGTATGAGGGACAAGGTAACAAACAGTACAAGAAATGTATCCAATGCCTAACGTGTGAAACTGTAACCTCTCTGTACATCAGTTTTATAATAAAAACTTAAAAAAAAAAAGAATATCATCCTACCTTTCTCTTTTGCCTCATGAACTCTCCCAGCTTTACCTTTATGAGAATTCATTCACAGAGGCTTAGTGAGAGCAGAGACTTGATCAGGTAGCCAAGTTCCCAGAGCCTCACATCCACAGATTAATCAGTATCACAAAATTACAGGATATGAGAGGTGAAACAAACAAGGTCCAACCCCTCATTTTGGATGAAGAAACCAAGCTCCCAAAGGGATTTGCAAGGAATGAGAGGTGGAGCCATCCTAAGGCTTCAGCCCTCCCCCACTTGGCTGAGGCACTCCTGTCCTTAGCCATTGGCCTGACCTTTCTGTGCTCTTCTGTTTTTCCAGATGGTTGTTTTCCAAGTTACTGCCTGCTGCTATGTCTCTCTTTCCTGGGACTCCCGCAGTGATATTTGACAGAACAGGTCGTCAGAACCTACAATTCAGATCTTATGCAGGCTGCTGTCCTTTCCAGGTAAGTCTGATGTAAATTAGATAGCATTAACACCACCTCCATGTCTCATGAGCCTGCTTCTCTAGAAACTTCTACTGGTTAGCTGGTAAGAACTTTTCATTACTAAAACTTCCATTTTAAGTTTTTTCTATCTTATCTGATATCCCCTATGAAGCTAAATAGAACTTCAATATTTTGAAGCTTTAAACAGTTTATCAATTCAAGAAATTAACAATACTAAATATTCATACAGCATGGCAAGACGTACTTGAGCTAAATCATTTGAGCTCACAGACAGCCCTCAGTGTCTGAATGTAAATTACTTATGTACCTACACGGTCTAAGAGCTCATCCTGTCAGCTCTTTCCTTCACTGGTCAGGGAGATCGGAGAGATCCATCATTCCTTATTCCTTAAGCACTTGGGACATGCTTTACATGGAGATCTCACTGAACTTAGTCCTATCATAACCCTGTGTGGCAGTATTCTCATTTAAGGAAAAGAATTAACACACTTATTTATTCAGGCATACATTTGGAAGTAGAGCCAGGCCTCCCTGGAACCCAGCTTCCTCTACCTCCAAAGATTAAGCCTTTTCTATTTTACCAGTTCCTTCCTTCCTTCCTTCCTTCCTTCCTTCCTTCCTTCCTTCCTTCCTTCCTTCCTTCCTTCCTCCTTCCTTCCTTCCTTCCCTTCTTTCCTCCCTCCCTCCCTTCCCCTTTTATTTTTCCCCTACAGACTTTTTCATAAGCCTCTGCTTCCTTGCTCAGACCTCATAAAAACCCAACTCCTGTCCCACCTCTTTGCACAGTCTCCAAGTCTACGGAAGGCTGTGCCCCTCACTGCTATATCTCAATAAATAGTCCTCACCTGTGGAAGAATTATCTATAACCACCAAAAAAAAAAATGGAAGTGGAGCTGTGACTCAAGTGGTAGAGCACTAACCTTGACCAAAAAGGCTCAGGGACAGTGTCCAGGCCCTGAGTTCAAACCACAGGAGCAGCACAGGAACAAAAGACTCCAAATCCTAATTTGAGGTTCTTTTTTCTGCTGTGGATTCATCAAGGAAGAGCATCAGAGTGTAGAATGGCAGGCTATGCCAGCCTTTCTTGCCTCTGCTAACTCCTCTCCCACCCCTGCCATGGTTGAGGAACCATTTTTTTTTTTTTACCTGAAACAACTTACAAAACTTAAGTGTATAAAATGCATGAGAAGATCTATTCTATTTTATTCATAATAGATGAGACCTAGACACACCTCAAATGCTCACCATCAAGTGAATAAATAAAACTCTGAAAATGAGTACATTTTATTGTCTATAAATTATACCTCAACAACACTGTATTCGCTATATTGTTTTTTATTTTTCAAAGCAGAACTATTTTAACTGAGGAAGGGAAGTCTCAAACTACCTTGACCCTGGCAGTGACCCAACCTTCCAAGGAACCATGGGAAAGCCCAAGGGACATTCACATCTTCAGAATGTTTTCTTACATCAAGCTGCCTCTTACTGCCATTAGTATTTCTCACATCTTCATGAGACCCATTCATTTCAGAGAAAACTGCTTTGGCCTTCTTCCTGAGAGATTCAGACTTCCAACAAATAATTTTTGCCAAGAGGATTATGTAGTTTTATTCCTTGTACCATACAGAAAGAAAGTGATTCAAAGTTAGGCTCTGATCAGTGACATAGGAGTGTATGTATGTGTGTGTGTGTGTATGCATGTATGTGTCTGTGCATCCACACACATGCGTGTGGTATAAATTTTTTCACAACATTTAGATTCAGGAAACATTTATTTTTTCCAAAACTAAATAGCATCCAGGCAACATGTGGGAGTCCTACGGTATTCATCAGTCCAGAAGATTTGCACCAGTGCCTTGTTCCTTCAGGGTAGCTAGTCATGTGACATGCCCAATACCCATGTTTTTGTGTGGTTCATTTTGAAGTCTGCAGCTCCACTCCCAGGCTGGGGTCAGGGGGCTGTGCATCAAGGCCCCATGCAGACTTACCTCATGTGGCTTGAATTCACAGCTCACATTTTAAGGCAACCTTGCAATCAGATCTCTGTAGAGTACTGAGTGGTGGAAATCTTCTTTGTTCTCATAACTCACTGTTGTTCCCTTGGCCCACTGACCACCCTCACCCACAGACCCCTCCTAACTCTCAGGAAAACTTCACCCCTGATCGTCTCTGAACGAGTACAACCCTCAAAGTCAGAAAGGAAACTCCTGCCTTAAAATCCCAAACAGAAGGCTGGGAATATGGCTTAGTAGTAAAGTGCTCACCTCGTATACATGAAGCCCTGGGTTCGATTCCTCAGCACCACATATATAGAAAAAAACAGAAGTGGGGGAGGGGGGAATGAGGGACAAGGTAACAAACAGTACAAGAAATGTAGCCAATGCCTAACATATGAAACTGTAACCTCTCTGTATATCAGTTTGATAATAAAAAGTAAAAAAGAAAATGGAAAGAAAAAAACAGAAGTGGCGCTGTGACTCAAGTGGCAGCGTGCTAGCCTTGGGCAAAAAGAAGCCAGGGACAGTGCTCAGGCCCTGAGTTCAAGCCGTGGGACTGGCAAAAAACAACAAAACAAAACCTCAAACAGGACAAGACAAATTCTGAAGAAGATCTCACCCTTGAATGTATAAAAACCTGAAACTCCCCACATCCCCACTCTTTCCTCTGACCCTGCTTGGTGTTACATGGAGTCCCTCTGCAGTCATGGTTAAAGCCTGCTCTGGTCTGTGGAGGTCTCTGCCTTCCTCTTCTCCTTCTACTCACTTGATCTTTCCCTAAGATTGGGTGTAGCCCCTTGCTTTGGAGGCTAAGAAATCTTTGTTTCCCACTTTCTAAGAAATGATCATTCCCCACATCCACATTCTCCCTATCCAGAATGCTCTTCCCTGCTCTGACCCTGGGAGCCTTCTCTAGGGAAGTCTACCTTAACCCTGTCAATGGGCCTAGAGCACAGGGGCTGGCAATGGCAGGGGTGGGAGAGGAGTTAGCAGAGGCAAGAAAGGCTGGCATAGCCTGCCATTCTACACTCTGATGCTCTTCCTTGATGAATCCACAGCAGAAAAAAGAACCTCAAATTAGGAGTTGGAGTCTTTTGTTTCTGTGCTGCTCCTGTGGTTTGAACTCAGGGCCTGGACACTGTTCCTGAGCCTTTTTGGTCAAGGTTAGTGCTTTACCACTTGAGTCACAGCTCCACTTCCATTTTTTTTGGTGGTTAATTATAGATAATTCTTCCACAGGTGAGGACTATTTATTGAGATATAGCAGTGAGGGGCACAGCCTTCCGTAGGCTTGGAGACTGTGCAAAGAGGTGGGACGGAATTGGGTTTTTATGAGGTCTGAGCAAGGAGGCAGAGGCTTATGAAAAAGTCTAGGGAGGTGGGGGCCTTTTCCACAATGCAATGTTTACAGCCAGGCTTAGGTAGATTGCCCTGTCTTCATCAGGCAGTCTGTGCATACCTTGGGTGGCTTGCCTGACTGCTGTATGCATCTGGAAAAACAAGGTGGGGGTTCAATCCTTCACACTGACTTTCTTGCCCTGGCTGCCTTCAAATCATGATCCTCAGATTTCAGCCTCCTGAGTAGCTAAGATTACAGGTGTGAGCCACTGGCACCAGACAAGAATTGGATTCTTAATCACTCATTTAACCAATTGAGCTGTGGCTCAAGTGGTAGAGTGCTAGCCTTGAGCAAAAGAGCTCAGGGACAGCGCTCAGGCCAAACAGCAAAATGCCAACATTGGGACAAGCCATCCCAGCCATGAGCACCTAGACCCCTTGGGACAAAGCTATTCCTGGCAATGAGGGATCATGGAGAGGAGTAAGAAGGGATAGTGCAATATCCTAAATGGAGTCATTTTGTGCCTACACTTTCAAAGCTAATCAGAGCTGTAAGATCAAAAGAAGATAGTTAATGAGTATGCTTATTTAATGTTCATACCTCTCTTCTAACTGGACAGGAACTTAAAGTGAGTCTTAGACTTAGGACAGCCTTGGCTGCTAGTAAGCATACTCTGTAATCCAGATATCTATACCAAGGCCTCCTGCCAGGCTCTTAACCACTCCAATCCAGCCCCAGCTTCTGACTACCTATTCCTAACTAGTCAGGCCCTTACCCTCTCCAGTCCAGCCCCAGCTTCTGACTGCCTATTCCTAACTGGTCAGGCCCTTAGACTCTCCAATCCAGCCAGTAGTGACGTTTTCCACCAACTCCAGAACTGCCTGGAATGCAGGTGATAGGAAATAGCCAAGTAATCCAATTTGTAATTTTCTACCTGAACCCTTCCTTCTGCTGTTGTATGTGCTCTAATATTTTTTTCTTATTGTTCAGTCCCTGACTTATAAGATTTCTTTCAGATTTTATCCAAAGACACATATGTGCTCACCACCAAGGAGCAATCACTCCTGCCTTCTCCCATACCAGACAACAACTCCACTTTCTACCCCTAATACCAATGCCCTTTGCAAGCAGGAAGTAGCCAAAGAGAATAAGCAACCCTTTGTAACTATCAAATAGCTGGAATGTTAGATCTGCCTGGGAAAAATGGCCCCTTCCTCATTGTTCTTCCTGGGTGCACACATGGCCCCTTCCCTAGGAGCCCCCACCTAGCATCCATAACCCAGATAATTGGTACACCCAGGGGCAGTTACTTCCCTTTCTCTGAGGTCATATCCCGGACTGCCCTGGTCATGTCTCCCAGAGTCTGAGGTCACATCCACATCTGCTGTGGCCATATCTCCTCTTTGCCCTCTCTGTACATTAACCCCAATCCTGCCATGTATTGACCCCTTCCCTGCATACCATCTACCACATGCGGGCTGGCAGTTTGGATAATAAACTCTTTTCTGACAGAACCCTGTGGTAGTTCCTACAATAACTTCTCCAGAACTGCTCCCAGGACAAAGACTGAGCTAAGGGTCAATTAGGCCATACCTATGACTTGGATCTGTTTTACCTGTGTATACCTGTATACCCTACCCCCAATTCTCCTTATTTAACCTGAAGCCAATATCTGTAACTCAGAAGACTGCTGAAGATGTCCTGAAGTGCTTTCTTCCCATGGTTATCACTTCATAAATCTCCTTTCTCTGCTCTTTACCATGTCTCTTAATTTGGCATATGGGGATGAGTGTCTGGACTGAAGAATCTTGGATTTGGGGCCTGGAGTCTAACTTGGTTTCAGACTTACAAATAAATTTGTTGTAATTGTTTTTCCTCTGACATTAAAAAACCCATTTCATATAGTAAGTTACAAGCACACATAAAAGTTTTATTATAATCATGTCAGATAGAAGTGGTCCAATAGCCAAGATTCACATTTGGAAGTGTTATATTATTGTATTTGAAAATGTTAGGATAGTTAGTATTAAACTAGATGGTTTAGTTAAAGGTTGGAATATTTTGTTAAAAGTACCTAGAGACATGTAGCCAGTCATGGTAGTACATGTCTGCAATCCTAACATTTGAGAAGCTGAGTCAGGAGGACTGAGAATTTAAGGCCACCTTGGATGACATAATGAGACTGTATCTCAGAAAACAAAACATAAAGTACTAGACATGTTACTGACCATAAGAGGTTAGTTGCTTTCTTGAGACACATGTTCTTTTTCATAATGAGAAAAATTGCTTAAGCATTTTATCAATATTGAATATTCCTACAAGTAGATATGGATTATATAACTTCTGTCTCAGATCAGTTGGGAAAACCTTTACATCTGTAAGGTTCAGGGGAGAGAGAAAAATGATACACAAACTAAAATTCTTGCAAATCAAACCATGAATACTTAGAATGATGTTCCCTGAAAAGTATTTTTAATTCATTATTTTAAAATTTATTCATTATTTTAATTCATTATAATTAATTAATTAAATTAAATTAAATAATTGAATTGTTTTAATTCATTCTGTTTTAATTCATTATTTTTTTAGATACCAGCCCAAAGTCTAGGAGTCTCATGTTAGGTTTGGACACTGTCTTGCCCAATTTGCAAAATAAAGAGACATGTTGAAGGACAGGAAAAGGAGATTTATTACATGGCAGCCATGGAAGACACATTTAAGTACATCTTTAGCCATCTGCAGGGTATAGACACTGACCTCAAGCTAAGTAGGAAGAATTGGGGTGAGGAAGGTAATAAAAAAGGTACACATAGTTAAAAGTGTCAAGCCATAGGTGTGGCCTGGTTGGTCATTAGCTCAGTCTTTGTGTTGGGAAAATTTTGGAGAAATTTCTATCACTTTACTCCTAGAACTAAACAGAGCATATTGCTTGGTACATGATCTAGTGAGTTATTGTCTACTTTCCTTAAGATAGTAAGATGGAATTATTTGAGGGGATGTTTACCTTCCATCACTGGATACTAACCAGTGAATCCTGTCTTCCTGGAGCCCAAGGTGATTGTAAAGTGGTCACAACAAAGACTATCTTGTATTAAAGGGCACAGATGCAAATTATGGGGGAGGGAAGCTGAATGTCCAGCATTTTGTTCATTTATTGGCCCAGCAAAGAACCTTTAAACTTGCCTCTATCAAAGAAATATTCTTTTTCTGAAGGAAGAGTAAACACCCTAGAAGAACGACCTAGAGAACTAGAAACAGAGACTGCCTGATCAAATTAGATGAAATTACACTGGCTCATTAGAATTAGGAAGAATTCTAACTGATATGTCATCAGGACACTAACTGACCATTGATAAGAGAATGTCTGGGGTAAAGAAAGTGTAAGTATCCTATTTGTTTTAAGGTCTAGATTGGTAGTTCTCAACTTCCCCATGCACTAGAATCACCTGGAACACTTTGACAAGACATACCAAAAGCTCACCTCCAAAGGTTGCTCCTCCATTAAATCCAAGGGCAGCCTAAAAAAGGGCATTTCTGGGGAGTCCCAAGTGACTGGAATCTAGAAAATCTGAATACTGAAAGCCTTGCTTTAGGTTGCACTTTGGAATCACCTGGGCACATTAAAACTACAGATCCTAAAGCTGAACTACAACTTAAAACAGAATGTGATGGGGTGATGATGCTTCATGTCTGTAGCTCATGCCTGCAATTCTAGCTACTCAGGAACCTGAGATCTGAGGATTGAAATTTGGGCTAACAAAACTGATTTACAATTATCAAGTTCAAAGCTGGAAGTGGAAGTGTGGCTCAAGTGTAAGAATGATAGCTTTGAGCAGAAAAAGGTAAGCAAGGTTGCAAGGGTCTGAGTTCAAACCCCAGTGTCAGCACAAAATAAAATAAAATAGAATGTGGCAGTTTGTTCACACCTTGAGCTATCTTTGCTCAAATTGAACTGAACAATCATGAACCAACAGGAAAACAAAATCTCAAAAGTTTATGGCTATGTTGCTCATGCTTGAACCTTTTACATACCCCGGTTAGAATTGCCATCATCAAGAGTACAAACAACACAAGATGCTGGTGTTGATTTGGGGGAAAGGGACCCTACTACACAGCTGTTGAGAATGTAAAGTTGTGCAACCAGTGAAAGCCGTTTGGAGATTTCTTAGAAAACTAAACATGGAACTACCCTATGACCTAGCGATTCCATGCTTAGACATCTATCTGGAAGATTACAAGTCAATATACAGTAAAATCATTTGTACAGTTATGTTCATTGTGGCAAAGGATGTAAACAATCCAGATGCTCTGAATGGATGAATAGATAAAAAAGAATGTAATGGATGTATACATAATGGAATTTTACTCACCCATTAGGAAATGCCAATTCCTTCCACTAGACACTGTGATGGCAGATGAAGCATTGCCCATGCAATGATATATTTATATTCATATTTAATATTTAGTATCACCATGGGAGTTGAAGAATGAGTTTAATCAATAGACATGATTCAACTAGAGGACTGTCTCTGCCTTTTGCTTTGAAGAGGTCAGAGAGTATGTGATTGCTTGGGGTGGTTCAGTTACCAATCAAAAGGTACATTCCAAGGGACAGTTAAGAAGACATCAGTAAGGTAAGTACACACAGGCACTTAGCCTGTCTTTTGAGAGGATTACTGCAGAAAGTCTGACATTTGTAAACCCATGTTTTTATTCAGAGACAAGGGGAGCGATCACACAGCCAGCAGTTTTCCTCTGGCTTCAGGCATCTCCGTTCATATTGCCTACTCACACTTCCTGCATCCAGTGATAGTTCCCACAGGACTCAGGGTTCACACAGGAGAAATGATATTACATTCATGTTGCCTACTCACACTTCCTGCATCCAGTGATAGTTCCCACAGGACTCAGGGTTCACACAGGAGAAATGATATTACATTCATATTGCCTACTCACACTTCCTGCATCCAGTGATAGTTCCCACAGGACTCAGGGTTCACACAGGAGAAATGATATTACATCATTTGCAAAGAAATGGATGGACTTGGAAAAATTATGTTAACTGAATTAAGTCAGGTCCAGAAAGACAATTGATACATGTTTTTTCTTATGTGGATGTTAGTTCTAATTTATAAATAACTAAATATATGTAAATACAGTACAGGATCATATGCATATATACACAAATGTATTAATAAAGAATGGTATATACTGAGGAATTCCAATGGTGTAACTCCTTTGAGCAACTAACTTACCGACTAACAAAATGAATGCCCAGGAGCTGATACATGAGATGAATTGGGAGATAAGATTAAGGGGAGGAAGTTTGACAAATGAAGAGAGGAAGGGTAGGAGAATGCAGGCATAATATTGAAATGGAAATCGCGGGGATGGGTAGGATTGGAAGAGATGGAGGAGAATGATGAAAGGGGTGATATCATTCAAGACGCCTTGTACTTGTAAACTGACATGTTGAGTTGTGATTCTTTTGCACAACCACTTACAACTACAATACAATTATATTTAAAGAAATAATAAAAATAATGTTGAATCCTAAATAAAATAGCCTGGGGATCAAATTAAGTAATTTATAAAAATAATATCTTTTCAAAAATAAATTTTAATATAATTAAAGATTTACAGGTTTCAGGAATGATACATCCACTTGTGACAGCTTATGTCACTGCAATATAACACCAAAATTAGGAAATTAGTGTTGGAACAACACTGTTATCTACACTATAGTGATTTTATTTGTTTGTTTATTATCTTTAAGTAGTTGTACAAAGAGGTTTCCATTCATCAGTTTATAAGTACAATGTAGATGCCCATTAAAAAAAAACTTGTATTTGTGAACATGTGTGTGTGTGGAACTAAGAACAACATATAAAAATTATATTTTAATGCAATAATTTTAAGTATTAAAACTAATAAAAAAGAGAATTGAAATGTCAAAGTTTTAAATAAAAACAGGGTCAGTAAAAGCTCTATGCTTGTTAACCACCCTGAAGAAAATGAAAATATCAAGAATATTTTATTCCTTGTGGATTTTTTAGTTAACTTGGATTACATTATGGAGTCCTTTACCTTGCCAACTGAATTTTGGAATCCTTTTAGATTCTGTGTCCCATACACGTACTCCACCAGGCCCTGCAGCCAGGACACCATGAATTAGGACTCAGAAAGTGTCTCCCTGGTGCTCTTTCCTCTGCCATCTGTTCTTTCTTTTTAGGTCAGGCAGGTGTGACTGAGCCGCAGTTACATGCTGCAGGACACAAGGCTCCTTTCTTGAGGCCAGATGGATCACAGCAGTTAGTGGCTCATCTCCTCTCTCTGGCCCTCTGGCCTTCTCTGGAGCACAGCTTTATTTTGTTTTGTTTTGTTTTTTGCCAGTCCTGGGGCTTGAACTCAGGGCCTGAGCACTGTCCCTGGCTTCCTTTTGCTCAAGGCTAGCACTCTACCACTTGAGCCACAGCACCACTTCGGGCTGTTTTCTATATAAGTGGTGCTGAGGAACTGAACCCAGGGCTTCACGTATACGAAGCAAGCACTCTTGCCACTAGGCCACATTCCCAGCCCCGAGGCGAGCACTTTTACCACTGGGCCATATTCCCAGCCCCTGGAGCACAGCTTTGTATCAAGCTGATCAGCCACAGTGTACACCACCCCATCCCTGTGCCAATAAATCCAAGAGACCACAATTTACCTTTCTTTGCCATTCCTGAAGACAGTTTTAGGCTACAATTTTGTTGAGTTTTCATGATTTGTTAGGATCACCATTAACAAAGTCCTCCAGACTGAAATTCACTCTCTGGTGCAAGTCCTAGATCAAGGTGCTCTCAGGGTTAGTTTCTTTTGCTGTTGTTTGCCTTTGGTTTTGCATGTGATACCTTCCCACAGTTGTCCCTCTGTAACCTATTTCGTTTTCATCAGGATTCTCTAAATACGGTCATGTTCTAAGGTACTGGGGATCAATTTTTCAACATAGGAATTTGAGGGTACACAATTCAGACCATAAGGTGACTTAACTTTTTTTTTTTTGCACAGTAGCTCACTATGGAAAGTAAAACCAAGGCAACAGAAGACAAAGTCACCAGGAATCAGGGAAGTGGACTTCTGGACTTCATTTCTTATTCTTGTTAGAGAGTTCTAATGCTGGAGGATTACCACAGTACCTATTTGCAACCTAGCTGTCTGCCATGTTTCTCTCCTCCTTTCACCTGCTATGTGCTTAACATAGGAAAGCCACCAGTCAGTCCCCAATACTTTGCTTTTGGAGCTACTGATGGCCTCTTTCTTTGGAGTAACAATGTCAAAAGGTTGTGTGTGCCTTGAGGCCATGAGAGCTACCTCCTCCTGCACATAGAAGAAGCACACTAGTAGACAGAGAGAAGGAAGCCCACACATAGGGGGTAGAGCAAGCCTGGATCCAGTCAGGTCTGCTGTGACCTACTCTGCCTTTCACCTCACATGTGCTAACACTCCTGCTTTTGCTTATGTTAGTTAAAGCTATGTTTCTGTCCAAAACAGCATATAATGTGACCCATGGGATTATCTTAGCTGTATAGAGCCCCCTACCTATGAACAAATGGTATTCTTCTATCTATGTTGAAACCCTGAGGAATTTATTTGTTTTTAGTGCATTTCTATCAATTGCTTGGGATTTGATCATGCTTTTCTGCTCTTGAGATAAACTGCTTATAAAAGGAAATTAAAGATAGGTACAATGGCTCATGCCTATAATTCCAGCTGTGTGGGAGACTGCAGATATTTCTGTCTAAGACTGGCCCAATTCAAAAACATAAGGTTCTACATGCAAAATAACTAAAGCAAATATGTCTGGGGATGTGCTCAATGGTAGAGCACCTGCCTAGTAAGTATGGTGCTATAAATTCAAAGCTCCATACCAAAAAAAGGTATAAATAAGTAAAGTAACAGTGTAATATAATTTTGAGATAAAAATATTTTTAGACATAGTAACTTGAGACCAAGTAACGGTAGCACGGTTAGGTGAGAAGGTATTGGCACTGTGAGGTCAGTGTTCAAAGATGAGTGGCGCACTGCAACTCCATGCATGGCCACAGTCCCTGCAGGGGTCCTCTGGGAAGACCCTATTTGTATCAAGTGTTATTAATACAATGGATGTCAAGAGAGGACTTCGTTTCCAAGATCAAAGTTGTTCACAAGTGTATAAGCCAACATGCATTTTTAAATGATAGATTTATTTTTGTGAAGATCATACAAGCAGTTGTTAGATTTTGGGGGTGAATTATAATCCCATAGAAGAGGAAGAAAGTATTCGTGAGGGAGAACAGCCTTTCTCAAGACTTTTGCCTTACACAGAAAGGCTGATGACAATAGACTTTACATTTATTTGAATTAAAGTTACATAGAGTTGAATGGATTAAATTGTTACCTTTCCATGCATGCTAACATTGTATTCCAATCAATCTTATCCTTCTATCACTTTCCCCATCCCTCCCCACTGTTGCACTTTTCACTGAAATGTTAGTACAACATCTATCTGATACCAAAGTAAGCATGCAGAATGGGTGAAGAAAATGTTGAAATAATTTCCACCATTTTTATACTCTCAAAAGGAGAATACAAAGAGGGGTCAGAGAGGGGAGAAGTGGAGATATGGGGTGGGTAGTGGGTGGCTTCTCTATTCTTTGCTGCAGAACTGTTCTAGGCCTACTTAGCTCTGGATAGGTTCTTGGCATTGGGGATGTTAACTCAGAATACTGATATGTCCTGAGTCAGTTGGATAGAAGTATCTTCTCTTGGAGCTTGACGGAGCAAGTACTTGACCCTTCCTGGAGCTCTAGTAGGGATTGGGCAGAAGGGAGAACTCCCACATGATGTAAACTGGTTTATCCAAGAGTCCAGGGAGATAGAGCTGGAGATGAATACAGATTCCAAAGATTGGGGAAGAGGCACAAGCAACCTTTGGGGGAAAGGCCTCTCCTTGGTCAGGGTGATTGGAATCTCTGATGATATAAGTGGTCCTCACTATCTACGAGGCTCAGAGCGCACAGAGATCCCAAGTGAGGATAGCTCTATGCATGCTCCTCTTCTCCATTTACCTTCTTTACCTTCATGATAACTGAAACACAAGAGTGAGCATAGAGGAAGTGAGCTAGGCCACACACTTCCCTAAAAGCAGGGGAACTGGAGGGAATCTTAACTTTGAGTGCTGACTGAAACATTGTCAGTAGTATAGGCTGAAAGAACTTAGAATGACCAGATCTGTCTCATATAAGGTCAGCAAAGAAGTTAGGGTTCTGCCCAATTTTCCATTTCAGGGCAACATGTTAGCTTTTTGTCACTATGAAAAAATATGTGAAATAAACAACTTGAAAGGCGAAAGGTTAGCTAGGTACATAATGCCTGTAATCCTAGTTACTAAAGAGGCTGAAATCTGAGGATCATAGTTCGAAGCCAGCCTACGCAGGAAAGTCTGTGAGACTCTTATCTCCAGTTAACCACTAGAAAACTGGAAGTGGAGTTTGTGGCTCAAAGCGATAGAGGACTAGCCATGAGCACAAAAGCTCAGAGACAGTGCCCAGACCCTGAGTTTAAATCCTACGACTTACCAAAAATGGGGGAATGGTTGATATTTGCACATAATTTTAGGGGATACATCCTATGATCACCTAGTCCTGCTGTTTTGAATCTGTGATGGCATTATCCATCATGGTGAGGATGCATGGTAGAGAAGACTGCTTACCTCATGGCATCCAGGAAGCAGAGAGAGGAAGACACACACACACACACACACACACACACACACACACACACAGAGAGAGAGAGAGAGAGAGAGAGAGAGAGAGAGAGAGAGAGAGAGAGAGAGAGAGAGAGAGAGAGAGAGAGAGACCAGGGTCCCAGTATCCAAGTATGCCCTACCACCTAAAGTTTCCAGCACCTCTCAATAACACCATGGGTTCAGGGTCAAGCCTTCAGGAACACTTGAAATCCAAACTACAGCAGACAGAGAGGCTTACCTTCTGTGAATACATTTTTTTAAAGGACACCATTGAGCAGGAGATAAAGTGGGAGAAAACGAGGGAGGGAGTAACACTGTTCAAAAAGAAATGTACTCATTACTTGACTTACATAGCTAACCCCTCTGTACATCATCTTTACAATAAAATTTAAATTTTAAAAAATAAATAATTATCTACAATCTACAAAGAATAGAAAAATTAATGGGACAGCTTGTGGGTATCCAGAATAAGACTCACAGGCCATTCTTACCAACAGACTCACCCTGTGTATTAGTTTCCTGTGGCTGCTATAACATACTACCCATTTTTAGGGGGCTTCAAACAAGAGAAACTTATTATCTCAGTTTTAGAAGCCACAAGTTCAATTTCAAGGTGTCAGGAGGGTCCCAATCCTTCTGCAGGACCTAGGAAAGCATCTCCCTGGCCCCTTCCAGCATCTGGTGGTTTCCAGTGTTCCTGGCCGTAGCCACATTGCACCCAGTGCTGATGCTTGAACTCAGGATCTTGCTCTATCCCTTGCCTCTTCTATGCAAGGCTGGCATTCTACCACTTGAGCCACAGCTCCACTTCTGGCTTTTTGCTGGTTAATTGGAGATAAGAGTCTCATAGACTTTCCTACCAAGGCTGGTTTTGAAATGTAGATCCTCAGATTTTGGATTCCTGGATAGCTAGGATTATAGGCATGAGCCACTGGCACCTGGTTCCAATTATCTTTCTTGATCTAAACTCCAAGTGTCATTCTGGATTTCTATAGTAGATGATCTTTTGCTAAACCTCCAGTAGTACATTCCAAGAACAGGTGTTCTCGGGAGTTTCTGACTTGGGAACAGCTTCTTCTTCTTCTTCTTCTTCTTCTTCTTCTTCTTCTTCTTCTTCTTCTTCTTCCTCCTCCTCCTCCTCCTCCTCCTCCTCCTCCTCCTCCTCCTCCTCCTCCTCCTCCTCCTCTTCCTCTTCCTTCTTCTCCTTCTCCTTTTCTCTTCCTCCTCCGCCTCCCGTCCCCCTCTTCCTCCCCCTCCTCCCCTCCCCTTCCTTCTCCCCCTTCTCCCACTCCTTCTCCTCCCCCTCCTCCTTCTCCTCTCCTTCTCCTCCTCATCACCATCATCATTATTATTTTGGTAGCAGAGATTGAACTCAGAGCTCTGAGCCTGTTAGGAAAGTGCTCGAACCATGCGACTAGCTCTTTGTTTATATTTTTGTTTTTGAGATGGACTCTCATTTTGTCTGGAACTCTGCATCCTCCTTTCTCTGCCTCCCCCAAGTGGCTGAGATTACATGCATGTGCACTGTAACTGGCTACCCCTTTGGTTTTCTATTCCCTTGACAACATTAATAAGATCTTTATGAATACAAACGGACCACATTGATCTTATTTCCCACTGCGTACCCTCACACTTAGCAGAGTGCGTCCTCATGCTTGTTGGCTACCATGAGTTACAAGATGACTAGAGTGGTTTCAAGTGTTACAACCTTACCCTGCATCCCAAAGTGGAAACAGCAAGGAAGAAAGAACAAGAAACAGGGAGATTTTCTTTACAGCAAGGAGGAAGTCATCTTCACAGAAATTCCCTACAGTCTCATGGGCAGGGACTGAGACATGACTACTTGTCTTTACTTTTTGCTTACCTCCTAACGATGTGCATTTCCCTGAATTCCCTGGGCCAATTTGGAAGGTCTTCTGTATGAGTACTACCATTATAGCATTCAATACATTACATATTTTCTTAGTTCTGGTTCTAGAGCTTGTACAAAGGGCCTGGGTGCTGCCCTTGAACGTTTTCACTTGAAGCTAGTGTTCTACTACTGAGCCACAACACCACTTTTGACTTTTGGGTGGTTAATTGGAGATATGAGTCTCACAGATTTCCCTGCCTCGACTGGCTTTGAACTCTTGATTTCAGCCCTCAGCCCTCTTGAGTAGCTAGGATTGAAGGTCTGAGCCATCAGCACCTAGCTTGTGTTTCACATTTTTAACTGCCTCTTTTCCTTAATAATGCCTTCCTCAAAAATCTTTCCATCTTGTGATACTTGGGTTCTGTTCTCTTACAAAGATCATATATGGTATTGAATGTGTGACTAGGAAGGAAAGGAGGGAATGAGAGAGGGAGGGAGAAGAGGAGGGAAGAAAGGAAGGAAAAAAGGGAGGAAGGAAGGAAACAAGGAGGGAGGGAAGGAGGGAGGCAGGAAGGAAAGAAGAAAGGAGAGAGGGAGGGAGGGAAGGAAGGAGGGAGGGAAGGAGGAAGAGAGGGAGGGAAGGAGGGAGGGAGGAAGGAAAGAAGGAAAGAAGGAAGGAGAGAGGGAGGGAGGGAAGGAGAGAAGGAGGGAGGAAGGAATCAAGGAAGGAAAGAATGAAGGAGAGAGGGAGGGAGGGAAGGAGGGAAGGAGGGAGGGAGGGAGGGAGGAAGGAAGGAAGGAAGGAAGAAAGGAAGGAAGGAAGGAAGGAAGGAAGGAAGGAAGGAAGGAAGGAAGGAAGGAAGGAAGGAAAATGAGTTCTATGCCAGGTCCTTGTGTCTTTTTCCTTTTCTTTTTTGCTTCAGCTTCAGCCTTCAGAATTGAGTAACTCAAATTCTACACATGTAAAATGATACATCATCTTCCATCAAAAAAAAATCTTCTGAAATGGAAATACTAGTTTAGGAAATATGGAAGGTGCTTTCCTGTAGCTATCCAGAGTATTTGATTGCAGGCCATTCTTTTGCCTCTAGAAGGCTGGACTGCTAGAGAGGAATGCAGAGGAGGGAGGTCATATGCAGCTTTTGCTATCCAGAGTAGGATTTCAATTGTCATGGTTTATTATGGAAAATTCCAAACATATACAAAAATAGAAAGGCATAATGGCTCCCTGTATTCATCATCCAACTTCTAGTCATCCATCCACAAGGAATTTGTTTTTATCTGTATCTCATCTGCTACCATCCTAAAAATACTCATTGAGTAGTTACTGTGGGTTGAACTTGGTCTGAGTGTGTTCCCCAAACATTCATTGCTGGAAGCTTGGTCCCAAGATGGTGTTTGTGAAGTCATGAAACCTTCAGAGGTCAGGCCCAGTAGAAGGTGGCTAAGTCAAGGGGGCACTGTCCTTAATAATGGACTGGGGTAGGTCTCTGGCACTGGATGAGTTCCTACACAAATAGGTGGCTGTGAGGCTTCTGGCACATTCTACCTCTACTGCACATGATCCTGCCGCTGTGATGCCATCTACTATGAGGCCCTCACCAGAGCCAAGGAGATGCTGGCACCATGAACCAGAACTTCTCCACAATTATAAGCCAAACAATTTCTTTTCTTTATCAAGAAAAAGTCTTTTGTTATATTAACACAAAACAGATGAATTAACTATATAGCCACTGTTCAAATTTTCTGGATTGCCTTATATTGTATTATAGGTCCAATTAACAGCCATATATTGCACTTAGTTGATGTATTTCAGATTTTTAAAAATCAATTAGTTCCCTCTCATCACTTTTTTTCCTCTTGTAATTTATTTGGAGAAGAAGCCTGTAGGTTCCCACAGTCTACATTTGCTGTTTTTATCCTTCAAGGGTGAGTTAAGATGTTACTCTGTCCACTGTGCTTTTTGTAAGTTAGTTAAATCTAGGGTTTGCTCAGATTCAGGTGGAGATTTCTGTCAAAGATACACATAATGTCTAGGTGTGTCTCTTTTGGTGATGTTAGCAGCTCTTGGTAATCATTGCTTAAGTCATGCATTGCAAAATGATTACATCCTATCATTCCTTCTTTATTCATTAGCTACACTTTTTTTTTTTTTCAAAGAAGCTTCTTGTCAGCAACCATTTGGGTCTTGGTGAGACAAAGTCTGCCTGAGAAAGCTAGATAAACAAATTCTCCCACGGGTTCTTTAATAGGAAACAGTATTTAAATGCTCTGTCTTAGTGAATGGACATTGTTTTCATTTATCTTTGCCAGTCTTACATCTTACCATGAAGCTTTGCCAATCCTATTATTGTTCCTTTGTCTAATAAAGGTCTTGGATCACAATAATTCCACTACAATTACTAGTTTGCTTCATCTTCTAGCCGATATGTAGCTTATCAACATTACTGTCAATAATATTATTACTGAAAACAGTTTTTTTTATTTTCTTTGTTGTATGTATGTGTAATTTTGGCTGTTGTTTCATTTGTTTGTTTTTGGCTTTAGTCTTTTATGCTCTCCCTAAGGAATACAGTTAAATTATCATGAGTTAAAGTCCCTGGAAATATCAGCTTTGTGAGTGATGCCATTAACTCTATTCACAGGTTCATTTGTTTCATTACTTGCCATTTTTAGGGATTGATTTTTTCCCTTTTCTTTCCCATCTTCCTCCTCTCCTTCTTTTTGTGCCCATCCTGGAGCCCAAACTCAACTCTTTGTACTCTTGCCTTCTGGCTTTTTTGCTGGTTAATTGGACATAAAAGTCTCAAGGACTTTTCTTCCCAGGCTGGCTTTGAACTGTGATTCTCAGACCTCAGCCTCCTGAGTAGTTAAGATTACAGATATGAATCACCAGCACTTGGCTTGACTTTTCCTTCTTAAGTTTAATTTTTCTTTATAGTTATACAAACTATTTACTTGGTTTCAAGAATAAAATCTACCAGACAAGGCATAGTCAGAAAAATCTAGTTTCCATATTTCTTAAATACTATTCTCTTTTTCTCCCCGTGAATAACAGTGTTTTTCCTCTTTATGTTAATCATCTCATTTTGAAAAACATGAGATTAGCTGGATGCTGGTGACTCATGTTTGTAATCCTTGCTTCTCAAGAGACTGAGATCTGAGGATTACAGTTAGAATCAAATCCAAGCAGGAAAGACCATGAGTCTCTTATCTCTATTTGACCACTAAAAAGCTGGAAGTGGAGCTCTGACTCAAGTGGTAGAGTCCTAGCTTTGAGCACAAAAGCTCAGGGACAGCACCCAGGCCCTAAGTCCAAGACCAGAACTAAAAAGATGAGATTAGATGTTTTATAAAATATACATGTGGGTGTATATAAATATGTGTACGTTCATATTCCTCCCTATTACCATAAAATCACATGAATTTATTACATAAATGACGTTGTATGCTATAACATATGTGTGTGTGCTGTATATGTTTTCCACTTATCAGTATAACCTAGAAATAACTATACAATAGTGATATATGGAAGTATTTTTTGCAGATGAATACCTCATCATTTGTGAAGTTATTTACCCGATCTTTATAGTTGACAGTTGAACATTTGTCAATTTCTTGTCAAATAATGTGTGAAAATAGCTCTGTCTGAATATTTTTTCATATTTTTGCTTATGGTATTTTTTTCCATGAAAAGCTTTTTTTAAAATGAAGCAAACATTATCAATTATTTTCCCCCACTGCTTTTGGGTTTTCAGTGTTAAGTGTTTTCTCTGTGTACATTTGACAAAGAGTTTCACCCATCTATCTTTGGAATAAACACCCTAGAGAAGGAAAGTCAGCTCCATTTATAAATGTATATGTACTGTGCCAAATTCCCCAGGAGTTATTCTCTTTTTCATTCCCACTAGAACTATTTAAGAATTTCAATTCCTTAGGGGTAGGGGTCGGTTGGGGAGGGGGGAAAGTGGGAGAAAAATGAAGGAGGAGGTAACAAGTCTGACAAGAAATGTACTCACTGCCTTATATATGTAACTGTAATCCCTCTGTACATCACCTTGACAATAAAATTAAATTTAAAAAATTCAATTCCCCATCTGTTCAACAAAATCTGTTGTCAAAGATCTTGACTGTTTCTAATCTTCCAGGTTAGAAGTAGTCATTCACACTTTCCTTCTTACAGGTGAGGTGAACAATCATTCATTTCAGGTAAGGTTAAGGGCCATTCCGATTTCACTTTCTGTGGATTCTCTGTATGACTTTCTAGTCCAAGTTTCTGTGAGCTTTTCTTTATTCCCTTTTCTCCTTTAATTAAGATGTTTATAAAGTAAGGATAATTTTTTATAAATTGTCTCTAGTTTATTATACTTCATTTATGGTATTTTTGCCATGCAAAGCTTTCTTTTTTAAAGATAAAATAAAATTACTAATTTTTTCTTCCATTGCTGCCGGATTTTTTAAACTTATAAAAGTTTTCACTGTGTACAGATTGCAAATAAATTCACCCATTTTTTCTAGTAGTTGTCTGCTTAATATTTCACATTAAAGTCCATTTTGGAATGTGGGAATGAATCTGATTTTATCTATTACAATCTGTCTGTTAGGTACCCTAAAACCACTTATTACACTTATTACAGGCTCACACCTGTAATCCTAGCTTTTGGGGAAAAAGAGACTGGGAGGATTAAGCTTTAAGGCTAGCCTAGAAAAAAGTTAGTGAGACTCAGTCTCAACACATGATCTGAGAATGATGAGCTATGCCTGTGAACTCAGCTACAGGGAGGGCATAGGTAGGAGGATTACTGTGTCTGAGGCTGGCCTGAGAAGAACTGTAGCTCCTATCTGAACAATAACTAAAGCAAAAACAAGAACGGATAAGGAGTAGCTCAAATGGTAGAGTACCTTTATAGCAAATATGACACTTTGAATTCAAACTCTAGTCATGAAAGAAAAAAAGTCATTTCTCCAATGACCTGGGATGTTTCCTTTTTTACTCCAAGTCCCCCCTATCTCAATGCCTAGCAGAGAACGACCAAGATGGTGGGGCTGGCCATGAATGGACAGGTGAAGACTAGGCATTTTTGTCAAGAGGTAAAGTTGTTGGAACAGCTTGAGATGCCAATCTTTGGCAAGCCTAAAGCTCAAACATAACTTTGCTGTAAGCCACAAAATGATATCTCACTTGAAAATTCAGTTGGCTATGGAAAAACAGACTATATTTTCTTTCCACATCAGCATATGAGTGTGGGTAAATTTGTGACATATCTTCTCTTTTTGATTCTCATGACAGCTCAATCCTCCTGACATCCAGGTAAGTTTCATATTACCTTTTTACACCCTCGCCTTCAGGCTCCTCAAGCAATTCCCAAAGTCCATGTTTTCCAAGATAAGAGATCAGTACTGCCTCAAGCTTCTAAACATTTGGTTCCAATTAATTTCAACCAATTAATTTTTTTTAAAAATTTTATTGTCAAGGTGATGTACAGAGGGATTACAGTTACATAATGAGGTAGTAAGTACATTTCTTGTCATATTTGTTACACCCTCCCTCATTTTTCTTTCCCTTCCCTAGCTCAGATAAACGTATATACAATATCCAGCATACCAAAATCATATACAGTGACCACAAGAGGTACACCATAGGAAATTCACCTAGTACACTAAACATAATGACAACAAAATAAAATCCTCCTGTTTCCATCTCTTTCAACCAATTAATTCTTTATTAAAATATTTTTATTTTTAATTTTTTTCTTATTTATTGTCAAAGTGATGTACAGAGAGGTTCCAGTTTCATACGTTAGGCATTGGATACATTTCTTGTACTGTTTGTTACCTCCTCCCTCATTCCCCCCTCCCCCCTCCCCCTTCTCCTCTCCCCCCATGAGTTGTTCAGTTGGTTTACACCAAACAGTTTTGCAAGTATTGCTTTTTGTAGTCGTTTGTCTTTTTATCCTGTGTCTGTCGATTTTGTCAACCAATTAATTCTAAGGACAAAAATCACAAACTCCGGGGCTGGGAATATGGCCTAGTGGCAAGAGTGCTTGCCTCATATATATGAAGCCCTGGGTTCAATTCCCTAGCACCACATATATAGAAAACGGCCAGAAGTGGCGCTGTGGCTCAAGTGGCAGAGTGCTAGCCTTGAGCAAAAAGAAGCCAGGGACAGTGCTCGGGCCCTGAGTCCAAGGCTCAGGACTGGCAAAAAAAAAAAAAAAAAAAAAAAGTCACAAACTCCTAACACCATCTGTTCACTGGGGAGCATACATGCTCATGATACTCCAGTACAGAACCTTAACAACCAATATACTTTATCCATTTTCTATGGGTACAGGGGTACAGATGGGCCTCTCTTTAGTAAATATGTGTGCAGGCCTGTGTGCATATTCATAGGTAAGACTACCAATCCATGTCTCGGAACAAGCCTTTTGAATCTAAGAATGCTACTACCTTCTTCTAGGTAAGTAGCAAAAGTAATAAGTACAGGTTTCCACCAAAAGATGTACATAAGAATGTTTCTAGAAGCTCTATTCATTGTTAACTGGACATCACAAAGAACCCTGATGTCTCTTAGCAAAAGACTAGGTAAACAAACTGGAAGGTAGTCCTTCAAGGGAACGCTACACAACAATAAAAAGAATGAACCACCCTCAAAGCACCAGTGTGGACAACTTACAGACCTGAGGATGGTCAAAAGGAGAAGAGCCAAAAAAGAGTTTAGAGGACAGCTTCATTTTACTTTATTTTATTTGCCAGTCCTGGCTTGAACCCAGGGCCTGAGCACTGTCCTTGGCTTCCTTTTGCTCAAGGCTAGCACTCTACCACTTGAGCCACAGCGCCACTTCTGGCCTTTTCTGTTTATGTGGTGCTGAGGAATCGAACACAGGCTTTATGGATGCCAGGCAATCACTCCACCGCTAAGCCACATTCCCAGCCCCAACAGCTTCATTTTTATAAAATTCAAGACAGATAAAAGCAAACTATGGGGCTGGGAATGTGGCAAGTGCTCAGTACTCCTGATTAGGACAAGCCTTCTCATATCCTCCCCTTTCAAATCTCTTGTTATGTCTTTGGTGAAATGTAATTATATCTAAATGGTTATTTTCTCAGGGCTCTTGGTGAAGTACACCCTGTTCTCATGATTGGTATCTTATGATGAAATTTAGAGGCGGCTTACATTCTTGCATTTTCTTTTTGTGGGAACTGGCAATATCAACAAATCAAGCCACGTTAGTATAAAATACACAGAATATATGGCTATTGGGATTTCTTACTAAAATCTTAATGTAAACTGTTACGTGTCTCAGTTTAAGAAGTGTGAATTTCTCTTCTAGTACCAGCTACACCAACATTAAGTCAAGGGCAAAGGCCCTTTGGCCCAGCTAAAGGGTTGGGCTAACTGGCCTTTTCCAATTGATGGAGGCTCATCATAGGACTATGAGGAGCTGCTTACTCCAAGGTTACTCCTGCTGAAAGCAGCAGGAGTAACCTGTTAGCATAGGAGTGGTCTTGGAAACGACCCGTATCCCTGGCAAAATACCCCTGATTGTTCACGAGACATGAGCTGAGGAAGATTGAATTCTTACAGATAATCCCTACACCATCAAGAATATCCTTCCTAATTTACCTTTCCCTATCCATAACCATCCAGACAACTAAACTCTTACTGTATATTGAGTTAGAACCAGTTTGTTCTCAACTTCAGCACTATTGTTATGGGGGTTGTGCCATGCTCTGTAGGATGTTTAATAACAGCCTTGACCTCTCTCATGGATGACAATAGCACCCTTCTCCCTGCTGTGACAACCAAAATGTCTCCAGACATTGCCAAATGATTCCCAGTTAAGAAGTACTGAGTTAGACAAATGAAATGCTAAGGCTAGCACTCAAAATCTAGGAAGCTCCCACATATTCTGATCCACATGCTTTCTATCTTTCCTGCTGATGAGCACTGGGGAGAGGCAGTAAACATTAAAGATAGTCATTTGAGAGAGCAAAGATAGGGGCCATTATATGAAGAGAAGGAAGTACAGTGCAAATGGTACAACAATATTTTTGTGTCATTCGGTCTCAAAGCAGACCCCCAGAGCATTTGTGTATGATTGTTACCAAAAAGCAGAGTGTGTTTAGCAAAACTCTGCACTAAATCTAATCGCTCTAGCATCTCTTTTAGTCACCACTCTTCTGAGGAAATAAGGAAACCTGAGAGATCATTGGCTTTTCAGTTCTTGGGTTCTAAAAACTAGCTAGTGTTTGTACAATGCCTGAGTTAGCAAATGGCCAGAGTGGGTGCTGCAGGAGCAGCAAGCAGCGAGGTGAATGCAGGCTGAAGCTAGGTCCATCAGAGCCCCTACCCTCAAACACAAGGACAAGACTGCTTCTAGACATTATTTTTATTGGAAGAGAAAAATCGCCTTTCCTCTCTAGAAGAAGTCCACTTGTGAAGTTGGAGTATTGGGCACCATAGTGTCTATCATGTGACAAAAGCAATCTGTAGCAAGAGAAGTAATATCTGCAGAGAGGAGACACTGGTAATTTGGAGTGTCTAATTCTGCCCCCCACCCAGAATGTCCAGGTTCCCAGCCCTCCAGAGTCTGGATATTTAGGTATTTATTTGACTCCACAACCTCCCACATGTTCTTTATTTTTTTTAAGTTTTTATTATCAAACTGATGTACAGAGAGGTTACAGTTTCATACATTAGGCATTGGATACATTTCTTGTACTGTTTGTTACCTTGTCCCTCATTCCCCCTCCCCCCAACATGTTCTTTAATAAATGCCCCTTCCAACTTCTTATTCTAGACAAGTGTAGGTTGGAGTTTTGCTCACAGTAACTAGGAAAAGGCTGGCAATGATAGATTGTAAAACTTCTCAAGGCCAAACATCAATGTTACCATTATTTGTGTATCCTTTATTTTGTATCTCAGATAACCTAACTGTGTTGGAAGAGAGACCTACTAATTCTTAATACTGAAGTCTGAAGTGCAGCAGTTCTTAAACAACAGTCAGAAATTTTTAAACAGGCCAGAATTCACTGTGTGGCCATTCCAAAAGCTGATGCCTTCCTCTTGCCTGTAGAGTTTGTGCTGACATGGACAGATGACATGTTGAGGGATGAGCTATCTGATGTCTATCACCTACATGTCTCCATGGTGGTATCTTTCCACTGTGGTATCTTTCCTCACTTTCTGAGGCTGTTCAGCCCCAAGGATGATCTCTGAAGAAAGGGAAGGGCTAGTCTATCATGACTATGGTCTGAGTGTCTGGAGTAACTTGCTCAGCCTATAGTAGATGGATAGTGGTACCTTTAAAACATCTATCTTAGTGTTTAAGAATCAATAAATGTTCTGGAGTTTTAGTAGATATCTTATGGAAAGTGAGAATGCATTGTATTGTATATTCCTAAAATTCCAAGCATTGATCACTCATAGGGCCCAAACTTGTGGGGTGCATGAGGGGAAGAGAGTGAAGTCTCTGTGGTCTGACTTCCTCATCTGTTGAGGGCCTACTGATACAGCTCCCCTAGGCCTGACCACTGGCTTTCTAGTTTGATCTTTTCCTCCAGTCATTTAAGGACAAAAAGCTAGATTTTCCTAATTTTATTTATTTATTTACTTGTTTGTTTGTTTGTTTTGCTGGTCCTGGGGCTTGAACTCAGGGCCTGAGCACTATCCCTGGCTTCTTTTTGCTCACGGCTGGCACTCTGCCACTTGAGCCACAGCGCCACTTCTGGCCATTTTCTATGTATGTGGTGCTGGGGAATCAAACCCAGGGCTTCATGTATAGGAGACAAGCATACTTGCCACTAGGCCATATCCCCAGCCCCAGATCTCTTCTTAAGTCCATTTATCTCAGGTATTTGCTACAGCAATGGAAAGCTGACTAACACAAGGGAGAAGGAGAAGCTTAGTGGTTTCACAGGAACAACCATAATTGTTTTCCTGGTGTTTATAACTTTTCTTCTTCTTTAATATTGCAAACCAGAAGTCATTCTACTGTCTGTGCCTCTGAATTCCCCTTCCACCCACTTATCTGCAGGGCACACTACATCTCTTCCATTTGTTCTCTAGTGATAGAGTCCAGCACCCCAAATAAAAGTTTTCTGTTGTCAATACACCTGCAATACCTTGGCAATTACCTGTTTTCCCCAAGAAGCAAAATGATGTGTTTAACTGGGACTGTTTTTTAACAGCTTCATGCTGAATCTCAACCAGCTGTTTTAGCACAGTTTTTAAAAAAAGGTTCTTAAAACCTCAAGGGACAGGTTTCAGATTTTAGAAACCTAAACCTCAAGGGACAGCTTTCTTTTCTTGGAGTCCAGCCTCATTGTGTCAGACCTCCATAACCCACCCGGGGATGCAACAGTGACATGGGAGCCACATGCATGTGCAGATCATTGATCCAGCTCCAATCTTCCTGAATTGGAAACTCTGAGTCTGGGATTTAAGACTTTAGTAAGTGGTTGTTGTTTGAATAATGGATCCTGTCCTTCTGCCCCAAAGGTCTGGGTGTTAATGGATCATTCTCATAGGTGATGCTCCTTGGAGATGGTGAAAATTGTAAGATGTGGGACCTCATGGGGGTTCTTAGGTCACTGGTGGGTGTACGCCTTCTGTATAGAGCCCAAATCCTTGCTTTTGTTCTCCCCCAACTCCCTCCCTTTCCCCTTCCCTTTCTCCCTCCCTCCTCCTTGGCTGGTGCATGCTTGGTTTTTGCTCTATCACGAGCTTCCATTTTTGATGTGCTGCTTTACCACAGGCACAAAGCTATGGGGCCATCAGGTCATGGGCTAAGCCTCCAAACTGTGATCATGATGGACATCTCCTCCTAGTAAGGTGTGGTAGAACACACCTCTCTCATACTTGTAATTATATGCAGGAAGAATATTTTATGTTTGAGGCCAGCCTATACTACAAACAAGACTCTGCTTAAAAAGGTACCACTACCACCACCACCAATAACAAGAAAATACAACCTTTTTCTCCATATAAGGTGATTATCTCAGGCATGATATTATTCAGAAAGCTAAGGCATAGGCCCACTAGGTAATTCTGATGTTTCTCAAGTCTGGAGAAAATATTACAACAGGAAAATAGAGATGGGACAGTTACCAGGGGTATGTTTTGAGATTCAGAATATGTGTTGAAGACAGATAATACATGATGCAATAGTGGGTTGGTTGTGGGGCAGACAAGAAGAGAAATAGATTGAGAGAGGTTGAATAGATACTTTTTGAATGAATGAGTGAATGCATTTTAAAGGTATTCTTCCTTTAAAAAAATTTCACTCTTGAGTCAGAGGAAACGCCTAATTTCTCAGGGCAGAACATGAAATGGGCCGCGCTGGTGGTATGTAAGCTGGGGAAACCCAGGACAAGGTAGGTATTACTCAGCTATGCCAGTGCATGGCAGATGATGGTAGAGTCACAGGGATGGCAAATCATAAACACACACCCCAGAGGGTTTGGAGCACACCTCTTCCTTCTTGTGCTAATGTCAGCAGGAAGTGGTGTGATATGTGGCCAGGGCTCAGGAGTTTTCTGTGACAGTGGAGTTTCTGTTTCAAAACTGTCCTGGGAAAACCAGGATAGTTGATATCCCTGCCATAGCAAAGATGAATTCTCGAGACTAAAGAGCACCCTGGTCTGTGCTTCACCTCTAGTTGCAGATTAAATTTCCTCAGGAGTTTTTATCTTTCCAGTTTGATACTCTAGCAACTCAATGAACACAGCAGTGCATGAGCCAGACATTGATATTTTTTGAGGTAGTCCCAAGGGATTGTATGTGAGTGTGTGTGTGTGCGCGCATGCACACACACATGTACATGTATGCTGCTACTGGGGCTTGAATTCAAGGTTTCATACTCTCGTACTTGGCTTTTTCCCTCAGGGCTGGTACTGTACTACTTGAGCCACACCTCCACTCCCCCTAAGGGATTCTGATGAGCAGCTGGCATTGAGGAATCTGACTTAAGAAAAATTCTTTTCTTTGAGCATGTGATTACCAAAGGGTTCGAAAGTTGGACTTTCTGATCCTTTAAAAAAATTTATTATCTCTAAGTAGTTGTACAAAGGAATTTCAATTCAGCATGTCAATTTATGTGTACAGGGCATCTTGATTGATATGTCACCCCTTCCAGCATTCTCCCCACCCATCCCATCCCACCCATCCATCAAGTAACCTGGCTCCATTTCTACTTTTGTGCATTGCATACTCCTGAGTGCATTCATCCACCCTTCCTCTCTCCATTCATCTTCCCTTCTTCCCTCTGAACTCATATCTTTTTGGCAAAACATATTTTAGCTTCCCGGCATTCATTTTATTAAGCTGTAACTTAGTTGTTGGAATGAGTTACAGTACTGGGATCTTCCCCTGTACCTACCATATTAGGTTTCTGATTCTAGGGCTAGTGATATTTCCTTGCAACACAATCCTTTCACACATAATAATTACCAAGTCATCACCTGTCCACCACACTCCTGCCCAGTTCTATTAATCAGGTGACTGGCCCTCAATGAGACCTTTGGGCTCCTGGATGTATGTACCCGCTGTTGAAATCCAGGGCATATTTTCTTGAGCCCAACTCTCTTCCCTGCTGCAAGCTCCATGTTCCCCTCATCCCTCAGCTGGTCTTACATGCAGCAACTATTACTTACATTTGCTCTTTTACTCCTAGTTTCATCTTTGACTCTAGCACCTTCTCACTTCTGATCTGGTCGTTGAGCTGTTTAGACACTTGGGAGGGCTACCTGAGCCAGAAGCTCATCTCAGCAGCAGTCTATCTGGCCAGCATGAAGGATTCAGGAAATCTTCTTTCATCACTTGGATGATGAAGCCAGGCCTGGCAAAGATGACTAGCAGTTTCTGGACAATGATTTGGCTAAGAAAATGTACTGAGGAAGGACAGTGGTAATGATGACAGTAGTAAAGGAAGCTTGGGTGAGAAAGTGAAGCCCTGGAAAAGACATGGGGTGTGTGTGTGTGTGTGTGTGTGTGTGTGTGTGTGTGTGTGTGTGTGTGTGTGTGTGTGTAGGTAGAGAATGAAAAGAGAGCCAGTCATGGTTGTGCATTGACCAACTTGGCCTAAAGAGTAAGATTCTGTCTCAAAACACCAAATTAGTGAAGAAAGAAGAAGAAGGAAAGGCGGAGAAGGAGGAGGAGGAGAAGAGGAGGAGGAGAAGAGGAGGAGGAGAAGAGGAGGAGGAGGAGGAGGAGGAGGAGGAGGAGGAGGAGGAGGAGGAGGAGGAGGAGGAGGAGGAGGAGGAAGAGGAGGGCAGAGGGCACTTCTAACAGGGTAACTTCCCAACACAATAGACATATTTCCAGTGGCACTGGCTTCAGGGACACAGACTCATTGCAGCCCTTTCCTTTACAGCTATTTGGTCTACAGTCATCAACTGCTTGCTCCTGGCCCTTGTAGCAGTTTATCTTGGAAAGGTTGTTTAGTGGTCTGTAACCTTGGCTTCTCTTCAGAACCATGTGGCCCCATTCCAGACACAATGAATTAAAATTCCTTTGGGGAGAATCCAGGAATCTGGTTTTCAAGAGCTCCTCAGTGATGGAACGTCATAAGGAGGTCTGGAAGACATTGCCTTCCCACAGTACCAGGTTTGGCCCTGGCTAGGGGCTCCGCTTCGGAGCTCACTGGTTCCTGCAGGGCTGGGCACCCGCAGCTCCTCTCAGTCACCTAGGCTGCAGGTTTACTGCTTTGGAGTGGAGAGCTGTTAGGCCTGTGAGACTGACACCCTCTGCTCTGCTTTGGACTTACATAGTCTATATTTTTAAAAGTTAATATTAAAGAACAAATGATATCTAGCATTTGTAATATTTAAAAGTTCAAGGGGCATCAGTGGTTTATGCCACCAGAAGTTGAGATCTGAGGATTGAAGTTTGAAACCAGACCAGGCAGGAAAAACTGTGAGACTCTTCTCTTCAATTAACCACCAGAACACCAGAAGTGGGGCTGTGACTTAAGTGGTAGAGCACCAGCATTCAGCAAAAAAGCTAAAGAACAGCACCTAGAGCCTGAGTTCAAACTACAATATGGTACAAAGAAAAGAAAAAAAATGGAAAGAAATGGAAAGTCTTGGAAAAAATCATATTAAGCATAGGAGGCCAGGCCCAAAGAAACATAGGCTCATGGTTTTCCCTCATTTTTAATAACTAGGATATGTCTAAGACAGTCCTAGCAGAGGATCACACTACATATGGCCTTATAAAATGATGCTAATCAAAATAAACTCCAAGATATAGAAACAAGTGTGTGTGTGTGAGAGAGTACTGTTCCCAGTTGTTCCTTTTTCTTTCATTTTTTCCTATGATTTATCCCTTGTTGTTCCTGTTTTTTTTTTTTTTTTTAATTTTCGTGCCCTTAGTCTTGTATATGTTTATCTGATTTGGAGAAAGGAAAGGGAAGCATAGAAACCAATGCAACAGAGATACAAGACACTATGTTGGAAATGAACTTTACAACTTAGGGGGTAGGGAAGATGGGAGGGAAAGCAGGAGAAAACAAGGGAAGGGGTAACACTGGTCAAAAGAAATGTACTAATTTCCTTACTTATATAACTGCAACCCCTCTGACATCACCCTTACAATAATTTTTTTTTAAAGCACAAGTGAAGCTGTGTAATCTATTATCCACCAGGTGGCGCCCAAGTCCAACACATCATCACCTTTGTTTCCTCTTGTTCCTATGTCCAAGTCTGCTAATGTTGAACCTGGGGAAACTGTAAAGCATTGGGAAAAGGTTTGGGCTATCATCTCTCTCTGTCTCTCTGTCTGTGTCTGTGTCTGTGCCTCTGTCTCTGTGTCTGTCTGTCTGTCTGTCTCTCTCTTGCTCTCTCTCTCTTCTTTCCAAAATGAAATTTTTGAGATCAAGGCACAAGGGATTGTTTTGGCTGGCAGTGGAGAGTTCAAATTCAGACACCATAAACTTGCAGACCTTCTGACTTCTGAATGCTGACAGCAATCATTAGTGCTTTCCACAGGCACAGTTCTCAGCAGCAAGAAGGGGCAGTGAGTATTTGAACTTCTAGTATTGTTAGCCAGCTACAGCCAGTCTGGCATAATAATGGCTGAGATATGAAACACAAGGGAGGTCCAATGAGAGGGGAAGATGCAAACTTTCAAGTACCTGAGGAATGGCAGACCAAGATCATAAAGCTTCCATGGTAGGTATGTATTCACTTGTGTTTTTCAATCAGTTGATACACTCTTATTAATATGATCACAAGAAATTCTTTTGGGGGGTCAGGGAACAATACTCATACTTGCTACACAGGCACCCTATCACCGAGCCACACCTCCAGCCCTTTGTAGAACTGGTTATTTTTAGACGAGGTTTCACTTCTTTCCAGGGGCAATGAAGTCTGTCTGTTTTAAGTTTTCCATCATAGCTGGGATGATAAGCCAGTACCACCATGTGCAGCTTCTCTTTGTTGAGATGGATTTTCTCAGACTGTCCTGTCTTGGCTCACCTCAAATCATTGTTCCGCCTGACCTCAGCTTCACAAGTAGCTAGGAATACAGGTATGAGAAACGAGCACCTCTCTGGTGATGGGAAAGTCTTAAGGGTTGTGGTACTATATTGGAGTCCTATGATTAGAATGTTTTTTAAAAAAAAATTTTATTGTCAAACTGATGCACAGAGAGGTTACAGTTTCATACGTTAGGCTTTGGATACATTTCTTGTACTGTTTGTTACCTCCTCCCTCATTCCCCCCTCCCCCCTCCCCCTTTCCCTTCCTCCCTATGAGTTATTCAGTTGATTTACACCAAACAGTTTTGCAAGTATTGATTTTGTAGTTGTTTGCCTTTTTACCCTATTTCTTTCGATTTTGGTATTCCCTTTCAGTTTCCTAGTTCTAATACCAGTATATACAGTTTCCAATGTACTCAGATAAGATACAGAGATACTCCAGGCACAACCACAGGAAGGGGATAAAAGAAGATCATCAATAATAGAAGCTATGATTTCACATTGCATGTTGAAAGTAATTACAACAGTGATATAACAGTTGTTTCCATAACATGGAGTTCATTTCACTTAGCATCATCTTATGTGTTCATAAGGGTATAGCTATTGGGCTCTTGTGGTCCTCTGCTGTGACTAGCCTAAACCTGTGCTAATTATTCCCTGTGAGGGAGACCATAGAGTCCATGTTTCTTTGGGTCTGGCTCACTTCACTTAGTATAATTTTTTCCAAGTCCTTCCATTTCCTTACAGATGGGGAAATGACATTCTTTCTGATAGAGGCATAAAATTCCATTGTGTATAGGTACCACATTTTCCTGATCCATTCGTCTACTGAGGGGCATCTGGGTTGGTTCCATATTTTAGCTATAAGAAATTGTGCTGCAATGAACATTGTTGTGCTGGTGGCTTTAGTGTGTTCTTGTTTGTGGTCTTTTGGGTAGATACCCAAAAGTGGGGCTGCTGGGTCATAGAGTAGCTCTATGTTTAGCCTTCTGAGAAATCTCCATACCACTTTCCAGAGTGGCTGAACCAGCTTACCCCACTAACAGTGAAGTAGGGTTCCCTTTGGGCCACATCCTCTCCAACATTTGTTATTGTTAATTTTCTTGATATTAGACAGGGACTATTTTGCAAACCTTTATGTCAAGAAATTCGAGAACCTGGAAGAAATGGATGATTTCCTAGAAAAAATTGATATCCCCTAACTCAACCATGAAGATTTAAACCTTCTAAACAGACCCATATCCAGCATTGAAGTAGAAACGGCAATAAGTGATCTTCCATCCAAGAAAAGCCCAGGTCCAGACAGATTCACAGCAGAATTCTACAAGGCCTTCAAAATAGAATCTGTTTTTAATTAAGAAAAAAAAGCTCCAGCCCTTGAAGCAAATACCATGCTAGGAGTGAAAATGGCCCATCTCTGAGAACCCCAAAGTCCCTGGCCTCTGTCCCCACGCCTTAAGATGGGACTCCATGGAGGCCTTCTTCCTCACTGGTGTTCATTTGTCAAGTTCAAGCTTACACTGGTTTGTGGTTGTTGCTCCTGAGTCTGAGTCCACTTGCTATAATATGGAACATCCATTCTTTTTGTTCTGGAAGCCCTGGGATAATTTCTCACAAGTTTCTTTCTTCAACATTGATATCAAGATGGATGGCTGCCTTTTCTTTTCTTCTTTTATTTGGGGGAGGGGCTTGAGCTCAGATCTTCACATTCTTCCTTGGCTTTTTCACTCAAGGCCAAAACTCTACAACCTGAGCCACATGTCTATTTCTGGTTTTTCATTAGTCAATTGGAAATAAATATCTCATAAACTTGTCTGCTGAGACCGGCTTGAGCCACAATCATCTGATCTCATCCTCTGGAGTAGCTAGGATTACGGATACAGCCATCCACACCCAGACAGTCTTTTAGTGATATCAGTAGTATTTTAGTGACATCAAGTTTCATATTACAAATAGTACCACTTCAGTTGAAGCTCTCATATTTTCTAGATAATGGTTTGATTGTGTGTGCACAAGTATAGGTATACATCTCCCATGTGATCTAGAAGATCTAAAAGAAAGCAAACCAAAATCTTTATGGTTGTTGGATTAGAAAAAGGGATTATAATATTCCTAGAGCATTGGGATTGTACTTCTTGCAGCTTGTAGAATACCATGACAAACCTAAACAACTGTAGTAATATGCATATGCACAGAAAAATTTAAAAGCACCTATGAAATAGTATAAATAGAGTTCAGAACAGAAGATACTTCAGATTAGGGTGGGCACATTGTAGAAGTTCAAATTGGGTAGGAATTTATACTATCATTTTAAATGCTTTGTAACTCAATTTATGCTACAGACATACTTTTGCACAAAAATTAAAATGTTTTACAGAAAAAAACTTATTTATAATGCAAAACTCAAAATTATAAAGTTATTCTTTCTCTATGCATAATGAAAAACTTCTGGTTATTTCTGTGTTGATAGACACATTTACCACATCCCAGGCCACTGCTTGCTGATGCAGTTGCTGGTTTCTAGAACAAAGAGGAAAGAGCACACCCTGGGGTCAAGACAGGATATGGTTTTGAGAGATGCATTTGTGAATTAAACACTGGTTCATCAGGGCAGGTTTTGAGAGATAAACTGGTAAATTAAACATGGTTGTTTTCCCTCCCCTAAATTCTTTACAAAAGGAGATTGTGCTGCAGAGACACCAAAGCAAAAGCTATTTCAAGACAACTCTCTTCCTGTGTTGGGTGTCTCTTCTTCAAAAGTTTTAATTCACTGAAGAAAGTGCTTGAAGTTCTATAACAGATAGAGAAGAGGTAACAGCACACCCCTTTGGCACAGCCTGGGGAGCTGTAGGTCTTGGAAGGCTCAGAGAGGCAGGGTCCTATCACTCAGCCTTCTGGTTGTGGCAGAGTCTAGCAAGCAAAGGGCATATTGTTGTTCACTCCAAGAGACCATGTCTGCCCACCACTGACCCATCTGCTGTGATCAAAGCAGACTGGATGCTACAGTATCTGCTGAAGCAGCCTAGATTTTTCTGACACTAGAGAGAAGGCTGGGCTCTTTGGAGTTTCCTGCCCCTCAGTGGAATGCAGATGGGTCTTTATTTCGTTTGTTGGAAAGAAAAGGGGCTACTTCGGCATACATGCCAGCAGATGGACAGCACCTTGATTTCTGGTTCTCTCCTTCTTCTCTGTGTTTGCATTTTACTTACTCTCAGGTATTTGCATTTGGCAAGCTCTGGAGCCTTCAGGAGGCAAGAGCCCAAGCTTTACTCAGGAGCTCATGGTGGAGTAGGAGGCAGCCAGGGATGGATGGGATAGAAGAGACCATGTGGGACAGAAGCATGGGGTGGGGGCTGAGGAAAGATGGGAGCCCCTGGAGCTCAGGTGTGACCCTTCCATGGCAACCACATGGTTGAGATGGTTGCATTGCCTGCTCCACCCTCCTGTTGTTGCCTTGAGCAATGGGACCAAGAGTTCAGACACTGGAAACTCCAAAGCTCTGAACCAAAATTTACCTTTCCTCAGATATTGGTTATGGTAATTGAAAGCTGTCACACCCATTGGAGGCTTAATGTGACATCACTGAGGAATTTGAAATCAGTTCCCCTTGCATTCAATTCGTGGACACCATTGCCTTGCAGTTTGTCCCCATTCAGGTAATTTAACTCCTATTCTGAGTAGCTTCAACTTCACACCTCCCCACTTGTACCTCCAAGGACCTTCTGGGTTTGAACAGTAGGGACCAGAGTGCTCTGATGGAAGGTGGATTACAGGAAGGTGCAGTTGGCTCATGAATGAAAATGAAGACATCCTGTAGCCAGAGCCAGGAGGACTTGGTGGGTGAATGCTCTGACATTAGAAGAACATTAGACAGAGGAGGTGGCTGGCCATATTCACACCTGGCAAGTCTCAAGTCCAAAATGGATGCTCAGTAGGGAAAGCTTTTTACTAACTCCCATGATGGGATTATAGCATGCAGACATCTTGCCACCCTAAGGAAAACACTGCAGCACATTCCAGAACTGCCTAGCTTTGTCCTTTCTCAGTGATCTGAAACTGTCTGTGACAGAGTACATTAATAAGTCAGGAGTTAGGACCCAGGGATAGGTTTTAGGCTGACCGGACCTGACAGCTCACAGAGATCGATGAAGTGCACTTTTAGAAGCATTACACAAAAGGAGATGGCTGGACACGTTTAATCTCACAGCAGGTAGTTACTGTTCCTTTGGATTCCCCTGGTTTTGAACCTCTGTGTTTTCTCTCCAAAACTCCCTTTCTTACTACGAGGCTGTGTGATCTTTCTCAAACAAGCATCGAGATGCTGCCAAGTTTTGTCCTGATACCTTTTGTTCTTGTCATCATTCCCTCAGGTAAGCTCAAATTCACTTTAATTATAATTGCAGCTGTAGAATTATTTAAATTGTATCTGTAAATTGCATGGGTTTATATTTTAGTCATCTTACTCCTTCTGAATCACTGTGAACTTGGTGGAGAGAAAGGAAGGCAGAGAAACTGTTACTGAGGGCACTGAATGTTGTTCAGAAGGCTTGAAAAATACCCATCAAAGAATTTACTAGATCAACATTTTTATATCATATCTACTGGTAACTATTGTGTCTATCTATAAATATTTCATTTGGATCAATATAGTCTGTAGATCTGTACAAATATTTTGATAAATTTATATATATATAAGAATTTTTAGATATTTAGATATCTCAACTAAATAAAAATATCTATAGAATATCTACAAATAGGGGTGTGTGTTGGATAATTGTTAGCCAACTGGGAATAGAGAAGTTATTGATATGCAAAGAGGACAATTAAGTGGTGAGAGAGAAAGGGAGAGAGAGGGAAAGAGAGAGAGAAAGGCAAGAAGGAAAGAGGAAGAAAACTCTGAATACTTAGGAGACTGGTCACATCTACCTGCCAGACTTATGGGATTTGGAATTGTTTCACTTTTTGTGTTACTTAATATCAGAAAACTCTTCTCATGGGACCAAATCCATCTGTAGGCAAGTGCTCCATGGTGAAAAGAGTGGTGTTCCACTTGAGATTTGTATCCATTGCTCAGTAGACTTTTGCCAATTGTCAGCTGGATAGATAGCTGGAGCTACATTTGTCCAAGCCCAGGAATAAACCCTAGATTTAAAGTTATAGGGCTGTGAGACAGATGTGGGTATTGTTATACCTCCAAAAAAGCCTTTCATCATTCCCAGGACTCAAAGAAAACAGTAACTTCTGAGAGCATAAGACATCAAGCTCATTTCCAACTATCCCTAAAGTTGTTTTCTGCAAAGTTTTAAATGCAGTTTGCTAATCAATATAATAATAGTCATCATGTCTACTTTAGCATGCAATTAATGCACATGTGTGTGACATAATGTACATGTTTTTCTGCCTTGATTTACTGTTGTGTTCTTTTACTATGAAAGGTTTGGTTTTTAGCATGATTTCCCCAGGGGTATCATGTCACTGTTTAGCAAGTGCAATTAGCATAAATTCTCATGGTTCAGCTGTGCAGTATCCTCTAATGCATAATAAATATCCTATGAGAAAACTAGAATTGGAGGAGCACCATTGTTTAGGCTTCAGAGCTTGAGCATCAAGGAGTCTGTGATCTGTATTTGTGAATAATTGCTTCCAAGGCATGTCAGGATTAGCTTGCATCTTATTTTGAATAGACCAAGAAAGTCACTTTTGAACCACCATCAGTGTGTAGACTCTGTAAATATTGCTTAAATGAAGAATGCATGGTATAATCCTTGTGAAGGGATGTTAATTAATCTTATTCTGGTCCCTGGTTCCTTTTGCAATTTTGCTTTGTATTTCTCCCCTTCTACTCAGCTCTGACAACACTGAATGTCTTCTAGCCTGTGTTTCTCTTTCCTCATCTTGAGACGTGAATCTTTCTTTTTAAGGCCACATCCTTATTCTTCCAGCCTCCCCTTCTAACTCCTGACTAGCAAGTACTCATGTTCTATTCTTATGCTTAAAGAAAAAAACTTAGCTAATTTAGGCCTCTCCTCTTCTCTATCTCAGACTCATGTGCTTTCCTCATATTAATTTTTGGATTAAAAAATAAACTTACTATATGACCTGAGGGTAGGGGTAGGAGGGAGAAAATGGGGGAGAATGAAGGAAATGGTGACATTGATCAAGAAACATTGTGCTCATAACCTGGCTTATGGAGCTGTACTCCTTTTATATAACTACTTAATAATGAAAATAAATAAATAAACTTATTTGCATGGAAAAAGAGCTTGAGCATGTAATCTAAGAGGCATGTGTTTCTCAACAACCCATGACAGGAAGCATGGTAACATATACTAAGTGAATTTGTGTAGATCCACTGCATTCTGTTTGTACTTGCAATGTGTGTCACCATTTCTTAAGTTCTTGAACCTTACAACTCATCATAAAGATCTTTTAATTACACAGAGTTACTTTTATAACAAGGGAAAATCTTACTTTTTTGGTTCTGGTTTAAAAATGAATAACTGTGGTATGATCATGTGATGTCTCTTATAATGCTAATTTACATTTTGAGTGTTTATATCGGTTTCCAGAAAGCAAGAATAATACCTTATCCTTGCCATCAACACTCTGCACCAACACATCATTCAGGAAGTACTTACTGAGCACCTGCAGAACCAGTGGAATAGTTCTGGGGTGGCAGAATGCAAGAACATTCTATTAAGTTCTCGGGCTAGCAAGAAATGTTCAATGTGCCTGTGCTATTTCACTTTGCTAACTAGACCTGAAAGTTGGCTAAAAAGCTTGTGATGTGAATTTTGGGCAAGATGCTAAAAATGGAAGGCATGACTAAAACATACCAAGTGGTTACAAAATAAAATGTGTGTATTGCTCAGTCATTCTTACTAAGGCTTAAAATTATTTCTGTTGTATTCTGACAAAATATAAGCAATGACATTATCTTCAATAAAATTATAAATTATTACGGGAAGATTCATGCACTGTCTTATCAGTTATTTATACCTTAATGTAAGTGAGTTTGTCAAAATTTTGCTGAAAGTGGATATTAAATAGGAGCAAAAAGAGGCAGGAACCTAAGAGCCTGAAAAAAGGGAAAGTGGATCAAGAATAAAGACAGGCAAACATCAATGACTCACACCTATAATCCTAGCTACTCAGGAGGCTGAGATCTGAGGATCATGGTTCAAAGCCAGCCTAGGGAAGAAAGTCTTCAAGACTCCTACCACCAATTAACCAGCGCAAAGTTGGAAATGGAGCTATGGTTCAAGTAGTAGTGCACCAACCTTGAGTAAAAAAGCTAAGGGACAGCACCCAGGCCCCAAATTCAAGCCCAGTACCTATCCTCCCAAAGAACCAGAGGTCAGGTCTTGGGTACCAAAGGGAAATTTCTTTAACTCACACCTCTCCCGATTCCACTGGCTGGATTTAAGAGACCATTCATGTCCTCACAGGTTGGAGTCCTGGCTAAATGGCTCAAGCACCTCCTCCTGGATGCACTCTTTTGTGATAGAGGGCAGACTCAAGTGAAGGACTGTTCCCCATAAATGACACGTCTTAAACTTTGCCCTTTTGTATATTTCCAGGTACATATCTTTTTATTTGTTTATGTTATGCCAGTACTGGGGCTTGAACTCAGTCTTAGGTGAGCTGGTGAACTGCTGAGTCTTAGGTGAGCTGCTCAGTGGTGATACTCTACTACTTGAGCCATACATTTCAACTTCTGGCTTTTGGTAATTAATTGGAGATAAGAGTCCTATAAACTTTCCTGCCAGGCTGACTTTGAACCTTAATCAGCTTTCTGGGTATCCAAGATTACAGGCATGAGCCATTGATGCCTGGCTTTGGTATATTTCTTTAAGTCCAGCACTTGGGAGGCTGAAGCAGGAGTTTTGAGAGTTTGAGAGCAGCTACATAGTTAGACCTTGTCTCAATAAAATAAGAGAGAGAGAGAGCATCTGAGAGAAAGAGAGAGAGAGAGAGTACAAATGAGAAAGAACAAAAAACAAGACTCAGCACTTCCCAGGCATCAGTGGGCCGCACTTGACCCTGGGGGCTCATTTGGAGAGGTCAAGTCTTAATTACGATCATGCAACTTCAACTCTGAACTAGTATGTGTGCCTCTAATTCTAGGTCCAGGGCCTCTCAATGTTAAGCAAATATTTGTTGGATTCTTGTCCTGACAACTATAGAGTTAACAAGGAACTTATCATTCTGGGTCACGGGAAGTGTGTTCTCATGGAGTATTTTCTCATTTTAGATGTCATTTCAGGAAATAAGTAGCTCTGGTTAGGCACACCCCTCTTGCCTTCCAATCATTAATACTCTCTAGCCCTCTCTGCTCCTTTCTGTTTTTGTCTTCTGCCTATGGAATTATCTGTCTGTCCCTGCTCCCTGGCCAAAAAAAAAAAAAAAAGGCCATCAAAAATGAGATAGAGAATAAACAGGAAGAAGAGGAAGAGGAAGTGTAAACAATGAACAAACATTAGAGCAGCAACAAAATTCTGGTTTTACCAAAAGCCATGGATGAAAAAAATCTCTGTTCAGCAGAAAATGCTGAAGATACTGCACTAGTCTTAAGTTCAGGCTTTAATGGGATGGGCTCAAAGAAAATGTGCAGTGGCCCTAGCTTAACTCAATGCAGGAACATTCTCTTCCTGTAAGGCCTTGTAAGGGAAGTCGATGGAGCTCTGCCCCTTAAGAGGCCTCCAGGCAGAACACAGGACACCAAATGTCAGCCACAGAGAAGGAGGACTTTAATGGGATTCCAAAACAGTGGTAAGTGTCCTTCTAAGAGCTAACGGATGGTATTTGTGACTTGATTTTAGAATATTTTTCTTCCAGGTAGTATACTATGTCAAGCAACACTGAAAGTTAACTTTCCATAACTATAACAAAATACTCGAAGTCTTGGAGTTTCCAGTCCATAACTGACTTGCCCTGTTGCTTTGGGTTTAGATCTGTGTCAAAAGAGCACATTCCTGGTCACAGCACACAGTAGAATTAAAGTTCTTACATCCTGAGCCAGGCAGCAAAAAGGGAGGGGAAGGGGCCAGGATACCACGATCCCTTTTTAAGTCCACACTGCTAATGGTCTTTCACAAGGCTCCACATCGTTTGTGTGCATGTAGGGGGTTTACTGGGGCTTGAGCTCAGGGCTTCATGCTCTTGTTTAACCTTTTGCTTAAGGCTGGCCTTGTACCACTTGAGCTACACCTGCACTTTCTGGGTTAGTTGGAGATAAGAGGCTCTCAGATTTGTCTGGCTGGGGTGGCTCAGAGGCAGATCCTCAGACCTCAGTCTCCTGAGTAGCTAGGATTACAGGCATGAGAAAGAAGTCCCTTAAAGCTTCTGCCATGTCCTAATAGCACTAACCTGGGGACCAAACCTTTGACACATGGGCTTTTAGGGGACACTCATGATCCAAACTATAACAGACTGTAAAGCACTTTTTGGAAATAAATACCAACAACAAAACAAATGGTAATGAATGAATTAAGTGAATTAATCCAATGAATTAGAATTATGTTGGAATAAGCTTTATGCAGTAATGAGATCAAGCTGAAAAGGATGTTCATTTGCTTCCATAAATCATTAAAGGATTATGGGCCGCAGGGAGATCTAACCTAGCAGTCAGAAGATTTTACCTGCTACTCATTAGCTAAGTGATTTCTCACAGGTAAGTCATTTCCCCTCCCAATACCATGTTATCTTTACCTTAAAATGAGGTGTGATGTCCTCTCTAGCTGGCTTTGGCTTTTGTATCAGTTCCCTTTATTTTTCACTGATGCTGAACTTGGGATCTAAGCTTTCCCAGCCAGACTCACTCATCATCCAATGGCAGCTTCCTAACTTGTTAATGGGTCACAGGCATATATCCTACAACTTCAGCCTTGTTGAAATAATTTAAACCATAAGTAAATTTGCAAAAAAAAAACAACCACACACACCAAAAACAACCTTTGACTTTCCTCATAACGTTCTCTTTCTGTCTTTTCAAAGAAGAACAGACTATTAACATGTGTAAGTCTGTTCTAGCTTCTATACTGGAGAGGTTCAGAAAATTTAAAACCTTTAGATTTTTGTTTTCTTTTCTTTGTTATTTTAGTCCTGGTTTTGTCTGTGCAGATTTCTCTTAGCTCAATCTGCTACAGCAGAATAACAGACTGAGTGGTTTAAAAAGTAGACATTCATTTTTTAAGTTATTAGCATAGAGAACAGTGGGTTTCATCGAAATATTTATTGTGTTCACATAATGTACTTTGATCAAATTCACTTATCTGTGTCACTCTCTCTTAATGTCTCTTCCTCCTTTCTGCTCCTTTAAAGCATTTTGGGTAGGTTTCTTTATGCTATTTTTATCTATGTGCATAATGTACATCTATAATCAAATCTCACACCCTCTGCTCTCTTTTTCTCTCTGTACCATACCCAATAGTCCCATTTTACAATTATGTTGTATGTTACTTTACTTAGGTTTAAGTTCCACACATGAGTGAAAATAAGCAGCATTTGTCTTTCTGAAATTGGTCTTATCTGGCTTAACACGATAATTTTCAGCTCTATCCATTTTTCTGAAAATGATAAAAATTCATTCCTATTTATAATTGAATACTACTCCATTGTATACATTTACCACATTTTCCTTATGTACTAATCAGTTGTTGGGAACCTAAGTTATTTCTATATTTTGGCTATTTTAAATAATGTTGGGTAAACCATGAGTGTACAAGTATTTCTTCCATATGTTGATTTACATGCCTTTGGATACATGCATAATCATGATATAGCTGGATCATATGACAGTTCTATTTTTAGTTTCTTGAGAAATCTCCATACTGATTTCCATAGTGGCTGGACTAATTGACATTCCCACCAATGGTGTACTAGTGTTTCTTCTTTTCCTGTATTCTTGCCACCATTTGTTGTTTGTTTTCTTTTTGCCAGTCCTAGGCTTGGACTCAGGGCCTGAGCACTGTCCCTGGCTTCTTTTTTCTCAAGGCTAGCACTCTGACACTTGAACCACAACGCCACTTCTGGCCATTTTCTATATATGTGGTGCTGGGGAATCAAACCCAGGGCTTCATGTATACAAGGCAAGCACTCTTGCCACTAGGCCATATTCCCAGCCCCTAAATGTAAGCCAAATTCCATGGATTCTGGTTTTGTTGGGTTTTTTGTTTGCTTGTTTGTTTGTTTTTTGCCAGTCCTGGGGACTGGACTTGGCCTGAGTACTATCCCTGGCTTCGTTTTTGCTCAAGGCTAGCACTCTACCACTTGAGCAACAGTGCCACTTCTGGCCATTTTCTACATATGTGGTGCTGAGGAATCGAACCCAGGGCTTCATGTATACAAGGCAGGCACTCTTGCCGCTAGACCATTTTCCCAGCCCAGTTGTTTGTTTTCTTGATGGCTGTTGTTCTGACTGTGAGATGGAATCTCAGTGTCATGGCAAAGAATTATGAATATTTATGTATTAATTAGTCATATATAATTATTCTTTTGAGGACCACCTGCTCAAGTTGATTACCCACTTATTAATTATATTATTCTTATGGTTTTTCTTTTAAGCTCTTTAAGTGTTCTGACTAGTAATCCTTGTTTGATGAATTGTTTGCAAAGATTTTCTCCCATTCTGTGGGAGAAATTGTTTCTTTTATTGTACAGAAACCTGTTGATTTGGTACAATATGGTTTGTCAATTCTTACTCTTATTTGACCAACTCTTGGACTCCTAGTCAGGAAGTCATGGTCTGTGCCTGTTATCTTTCAGTGCTTTCCCAGTGCTTCATGTAAACGTTTCACTGATACAGATCTTGCATTAAGGTTTCTGATCCACTTGGAATTAATTATAGTACCAAATGAGAAGTAGGGGTTTAGTTTCAATCTTCTACATGTGATAGCTTAGTTTTTCCAGCACCATTCACTGGAGACTATCTTTCCTCTAGTGTATGTTTTTGGCTCCCTTGTAAAAAAAAAAATCAGATGGCTATAGCTACACAGATTTATTCTGAATATATCTATCCTATTTCATTGATCTACTTGTCTGGTTTTGTGTCTGTGTCATTAAAAAACCATTTATTTTGCCAGTTATAGCTTCTGGTAAGGCTTTTCCTGGCTGGTAATGGCTTCCTTCCTGCTGGGTCTTCACGAGGTCTTTCCTCTGTATAGGTCCAGTCTCCAAGCAAAGTCGGGGGGTCAGGGATTTGATATATGATTTGGGGAATACAAACATTCAGTCTCTACATGCTTCTGACATGAGTTACATGGAAGTTATGCCCTCAAGTCTCATTGACCAGAACAGACACAGGTTCCTGGTGAACATAGCCACTTATTTCCCTTGGATCATGGGAAAGAGCAGAACCCAGACATCCTTACTAAGGAGAAGAGGTGTGTGGTGGCAAATGTTGGGGATGTTAAAGTTATCATTTCACATCTTCTTCCCCAAATGTGACTCTACCTCCCTTTAAGATGAGTTTACAATTTTTCTTCCAGGAAAGGAGGTTTAAAGGCAGGGTTTATGTTTATTGTCAGTAATCTGCTTGTGTATCCAAAATTCTCATGCTGAGGTTGTCTGAACTAAAAAAACCTGAGAGGAAGAGGTGGGAAGAGAAAGAGAGAGAAAGACAGAGACAGAGACTGAGACAGACAGAAACAGATAGAGACAGAGGAAGAGGAGAGGAGAGGAGAGGAGAGGAGAGGAGAGGAGAGGAGAGGAGAGGAGAGGAGAGGTGAGGAGAGGAGAGGAGAGGAGAGCACGCATGCACACAGGTTGTGGCATTATCCAAGTTTCTTGTAGTTTTTGGTATTTCTGAAGTGTCTCTGTTCATTGTGAGAAGGTATCTGGAATAACTTGTGGTAATTGGGATAAACTGGGATACAAGAACTTTCCAGGAAGGCCCAGTAGCTACTAGAGTGGTGCAACACCAATGAGGACAGCATTCAAATGCATGTAACAGTGGTTTAATGGCCTACCAAATAGGGGACGTTTTCTCATACACAGAAGTTTGGGGCAGACTATGAAGGGCTATCAGCACCCAAAGCTCCAGCATCTTTGTATTATGCCATCCTATGAGTGTAGCTGTAACCAAGCTTTGAAGATGCCTGGGTGACCACATCTATACATGGCACCTCAATTCCAAGCAGGATAGAAGAGGAAGAGGGGCACATCAGATTGAATACATCCTCTAATACTCTTTCCTGTATAAACCCTACCCAGTGGCTTCCATTTAATTAATTAGTTAATTAATTAACTCTAGGGCTTAGGCTCAGGGCCTGGGTGCTGTCCCTTAGCTGTTTTGCTCAAGGTTAGTGCTCCGTCACCTGAGCCACACCTCTGCTTCCAGTTTTGTTTTGTGTTTTTTTTTCTGGTTAATTAGCGATAAGAGAGAGGCTCACAAAATTTTCTGCCTGGGCTGAATTTGAACCATGATCCCCTGACCTCAGCCTCTTCAGTAACTAGGATTGCAGGCATGAGCCACCAATGCCTTGTTTCCAATTGTGTTTCAATTGGTTACATGAGGGTCATAAGTTGTCCCTATCTATTAGGACACTAGAAAGTGAACATTTTAAGCAGGTACTATGCAATCCTGTATAAAATTAGCACCTGATACCAAGGAAAGGGGGAGAGTGACAGGGACAGGAATTAGCAACGCCTGCCTCTGTGCTATTAGTTTGAATGTCTTCTCCGAAAGACCTCCTGTTGGGAAACAAATACCAATTGTGACAGTGTTGAGGGTGCTTGTGCTCATGGAAAGTAAGTTAGGGCCATTACTGAGGGCACAGGCTTCTCATGAAATGGCATATTTGTACCCCGTCTCTCTTCCTCTCTTCCAATCTTTCTCCCTCTCTCTGACTCCCTTTCCTGCTCTCCTTTCTTTTTTTTTTTTTTTTTTTTTTTTGGCCAGTCCTGGGCCTTGGACTCAGGGCCTGAGCACTGTCCCTGGCTTCTTCCCGCTCAAGGCTAGCACTCTGCCACTTGAGCCACAGCGCCGCTTCTGGCCGTTTTCTGTATATGTGGTGCTGGGGAATCGAACCTAGGGCCTCGTGTATCCGAGGCAGGCACTCTTGCCCACTAGGCTATATCCCCAGCCCTCTGCTCTCCTTTCTATCATGAGATGAAGAAACCAAACTGCCTCATCACATGGTAGCCCTTTAATCTTTGACTTTTTAGCCCCTATAGCCACAGGCCAATAAACTTCTCTCCATTATGAATGATCTAGTCTGTGGTAGTCTCTCAAAGCAGCATAAAACAGATGAATACGTATCTTTCAAATATATTCCTTACCTTTGTGGAGCGCTGCTGCCTGCTATAGGAAAAGGCCGAGAAGGTGACAGCTGTGCCCCCACCCCCTTTTCTCTCATCTCCTGAGCAATTCAGCTGCGACCAACTCCTCGACTACCAACCAGCAAAACAGAGGCCACAGGGCTAATTGCATTGTAGATCCAGGACTTGCTCACCCACCCACTTGCTTGGCAGCTCTATGTCCTGCCCCTGTTCTGGGGATCTGGGGACATAGTATGTAAAAGATAGCACCTCTGGGTGCTGAATCTGGCATAGAGTGCTCTGGTAGAACTCAAAGTATGATAAAGAGCAGGAAGGGTTCTCAGATGTGTGGCTGGGGATGACCTCTTTAAGGAGATAACATTTGAGCAAAGAACAAAGTGAAGGCAGGACCACGTGGCTGTCTCAGGTAACCTGGCAGGTTCCAGAAAGAACTTGAGGACATAGGGCAGGGGTGGGGGGTGTACAGACAGAGTAGGAAAGGGTAGGAGCATTTATTCAGGATCATAGATGACCTGGGGCGCATAATGAGTACTTAATAGAAACCAGTGATGCTCTGGGGATGAGGTCTCCAAAAGGCGAGAGGCCTTCTCTTGGCCCTTGGGTACCAAGTTTATGTTTTTGCAGGAAGAATTTTAGAACACATCAAGGAAGAGATTAAGAAAGTTTACTAGGGGCTGGGAATATGGCCTAGTGGCAAGAGTGCTTGCCTCGAGAAGCCCAGGGTTCAATTCCGCAGCATCACATATATAGAAAACGGCCAGAAGTGGCGCTGTGGCTCAAGTGGCAGAGTGCTAGCCTTGAGCAAAAAGAAGCCAGGGACAGTGCTCAGGCCCTGAGTCCAAGGCCCAGGACTGGCAAAAAATAAAAGAAAGTTTACTAGTAAAGCAAATCAAACGAAACATGAAAGATAACACACAACCCAGGCATGGGAGTGGGCACCATTAATTACAGCTGCAGTGCTCCAACATCAGAGTGTTTAAGTAGACTGGGAAAAGTAGGTTGGAGTTTGGGTTAAATTCACCTTAGGACAGGTGGTCTCACACCAGTTATATTTAATCATTCTTACAGTCACACTGTTTTATCAATTGGGCCTAGAAATTCAAGGTGTAGGATAAATGAGGCAAGTGCTCTCTTTAAGACAAGAGTCCATCTTTGAGACAAATACTTTCCTTTGTAAACACTTTGTGTGCACTAAGGATTCATTTGCTCAAATGTTTTCCTTGGGATAAGTGACTTTAAGATATCCTTGCTTGGTTCCCAGCATACAGTAATTGTTTAGGCAAGTAGCCAAGGTCAAAGGGACAGAGCTGCTATTTTTCAGTTTTCTCCCTTTCTACTAAATGTTGCCATTTATTGAGGGAGTGAAGGCTTAAAGCAAAGAAAACAGTGATTATGTGCTTTTAGTCAAGCTACTTATTAATGCAATGTTTGTCTCCAAGTTCCTGGGAGACACACAGGATGGTTGATGATGAATGTGCAAGACATTCCCCACCCAAAGTTTACCAGAGTAAATTCCAAAGATGGTCAGTTGGATGAAAAGCAAAGGAGTACACATCCTCCTGCAAGGTGTACCTGAAGCTTCCAGGAGTGATTGGAGGTGCACAGAGCTCCTCATAGGCTAGACAAAAAATGGCTGCAAATGGGGCTGTGCCCCACCCACTTTCTCTTACATTCAAGAAAACATAGTAAAGTGCAAGCAAATGATGGGGAGAGGCATGGCCTTGTACTTGTGTCTGTCAAACCTCAGTGCATCAAGTGGTATTAGTAACTAGAGCTGCCTCAAAGGAACAGGTCAGTTGGGAGGCTTCCAGAACCATTAATTGGCAAGAAGTCCTATAATCTTCCTGGGAATGGGAGAGCAGGATAGAAATTCTCTGAGGCCTCTGAGGGAAGAAGTATTTACTCACACAGCAGAAATTTTAGACATTTCGTTTATTCTTTATTGCATTCATCCAGATTTCTGAATTTCCATGTCCACTCCTTTCTTTTACTGCCCCCGCCCTCCCATTAGATCTTAATGTCCTTCAAAGCAAATTTCATCTTTCCACTGGCACGGTCCTAACCACACACTCCGGTGAGGCATCCTATTTATTTCTGCTCTCTTTTTCTCACAGCAGTCGGAGTGAGCTTTTAAGAACAGAAAAGGGGGGCTGGGAATATGGCTCAGTGGCAAGAGTGCTCGTCTCACATACATGAAGCTCTGGGTTCGATTCCCCAGCACCACATATATAAAAAATGGCCAGAAGTGGTGCTGTGGCTCAAGTGGCAGAGTGCTAGCCTTGAGCAAAAAGAAGCCAGGGACAGTGCTCAGGCCCTGAGTCCAAGGCCCAGGACTGGCAAAAAACAAACAAACAAACAAAAAAAAACAAGAACAGAAAAGGTAGTAAGTACGTATATTTCTTGTTGAACATCATTACACCTTCTTTTTTTTCTTCCATTTTCCCTGTACTCTTACCTTACTTATGTAACTGTAACCATTCTGACACCACCCTTATAACAAAATAAAGTAAAATAAAAAATTTAAAAAGAACAGATGGCTTCCCATCAAACCTAGGAAAACACTTCCCAATAATGTAGAAGAGGTCAGGGAAATGAGGCTTGGGAAACAGGAGCTGGGGACAAAAGTACCCACCTCAACAAAGAAAACGGCATGGGAAAGCAGAGCCAGGAGAAGCATGGAGGGTGGGTTAGCTGGTTTGTTTTCAGAGAGAAGGGCTCAACCTAGAGAGTAGGTTTAGAGAACTCAGAGCTGCCTCTGTTGAATCACCTTGAGAAATGCATGAAGGCTCCGAATTAGGAATGCCAGGAACCAACTAATTGCTGCTTCTTTTAATTCTGTTACCCTGATAACTCTTACAGCTGCTGCAGAATTCAGTTCCATAGCCAAAACTGAAGATGCTCTCCTCAGACACTTGTTCCAAGGTTATCAGAAATGGGTTCGCCCTGTGTTAAATTCTAATGACACCATAAAAGTACATTTTGGATTGAAAATATCTCAGCTTGTGGATGTGGTAAGTAACCCTTGGCATAAGCTAAACACAATACATGTTTGTGGCTCTCAGGTTTATCTTTTTTTCCCCTATGTCTGACTTTCAATGTTAAAAATAAGTTACAGTAGGAGAAAAATCTACTCCAAAAAGCCAGTGAAATGGCCTGAGGAAAGAGGGAAAGGTTGTCATAGTAAACTTTTGTTGTGACATCATTACTAGGAGACTTTTGCATGGAGGGTGGATATGGTCATGAGGATGGGCCTTATCCCTGGTGGGTGGGCAACAGGGAAGAAGGGAGGACTTGGGCAGGGCTAACTGGTGTAATCTTGGCTCCTCCCCTACAGGACAGCAATGACAGTGCCCAGCCCCAAAGGCAAACACTGTTGTTGTCCTTCTGAACTAGTCCATCCCAAACATTCTGTGTTAATTTTATCCTGAGCTCATGCTTATGCCATACCTTCATTCTTGGGAGAAATTAAGTCCCCAGATACAGTGCATCTGTGGTCCCCAGAGCACAATAATAACCCTTCCATGTGGCCCAAGTCCCCTACCCCACAGCACACTGCCCAACTTGCTTCTCAATACCCCAGGATTCCTTCTAGAAAATCATGCAAAGCTTGTCTTCAATCCAGATAATATTTTCTTCTGCTTTGTGCCATCAAAGAGACTTTTGGTATATACAGTTTTATATAAATATTGCCATAGTGAACCATTACTTGCTTTAATAATTTTCATTTAAAGTAAAATACGCAATTACTTAGTACCAATTGCCATTTAATTATTCTTAAGTTTAGGACCTTTTGCACTTCTGAACACCATCGAGATAACCAGAGGAAATAGCCAACAAATAAGGCAAAACAACAACATACCAGTAATTGCCTCCAATTTTAACTTACAGTATTATTTTTCTTGTAATTTTCATAGGATGAAAAGAATCAGTTGATGACAACAAATGTGTGGCTCAAACAGGTAAGTGTCAGCCAGGGACTCGATCTGCCAATCCACTCACCAGAACTATTTCATTGTTATACATCTTCCATCGAAAAAGTATTTATTCTAGAAAGCACATTGGCTCTTGGGCAGGGGTGGTGGTGGTGGTGGTGTTAGGAACAGATTGTAGAGGCCTTTAAAAAAAATTTTTTTTATTGTCAAAGTGTGGTACTGAGGGGTTACAGATTCTTTTGAAAGGCAGTGAGTACATTTCTTGTTCTATTTGTTACCTCCTCCCTCATTTCCCCCCTCCCCCTCTCCCTTCCCTTCTTCCCCCAAGAGTTGTTCAGTTGGTTTACACCAAATGGTTTTGTAAATGTTGCTTTTTTTAATGGTTTATTTTATTATTATTATTATTACTTTGGCCAGTCCTGGGGCTTGGACTCAGGGCCTGAGCACGGTCCCTGGCTTCTTTTAGCTCAAGGCTAGCATTCTGCCACTTGAGCCACAGTGCCACTTCTGGCCATTTTCTGTATATGTGGTGCTGGGGAATTGAACCCAGGGTCTCATGTAAATGAGGCAAGCATTCTTGCCACTAGGCCATATCCCCAGCCCCAGTGTTGCTTTTTTAATCTTTTGTATTTTTGTTCTTTGTCTCTTGATTTTGGTATTCCCTCTCCCTTCCCCAGTTCTAATACCCATATAAACAGTATCCAGGGTACTCAGATGTGATACCATGGTAGCGGGGGTACAGCCACTAGAATTTTTCAATGAAATAGAGGAAGCAATTCAGAAATTCATATGGAACAATAAAAAACCCAGAATAGCAAAAACAGTCCTAAGTAGAAAGAACAGAGCAGGAGGAATATCAATGCCAAACTTTAAGTTGTACTACAAAGTTATAGTAATAAAAACAGCTTGGTACTGGCACAAGAACAGACCCAAGGACCAATGGAACAGAGCTGAAGACCCAGAAATGAACCCGCAGACCTACAGCTACCTAATCTTTGACAAAGAAGCTAAAAATATAGGTTGGAACAAAGACATCCTCTCCAACAAATGGTGCTGGAAAAACTGGGTCAACACCTGTAACAAACTAAAACTAGACCTCTATTTATCACCCTGTACCAAAATCAATTCCAAATGGATCAAAGACTTGGAAAAAAAATCAGACACCCTGAAAACACTACAAGAAGGAATAGGAGAAACTCTAGGACTCCTTAGTACTGGAAGAAGCTTCCTCAACAAAGGCCTTGAAATGTAACAAATCAAAGAAAGGCTGGACAAGTGGGACTGTATCAAACTGCAGAGCTTCTGCAGGGCAAAAGGGCCTTTTCTTAGGATAGCAAATTCTCAAGCATTTATTTTGTAAATACGTAAACAATTCTTCACTGGGCACTGGTGGATGACACCTGTAATCCTAACTACTCAAAAGGCTGAGGTCTGAGGATCACAGTTCGAAGCCAGCCCAGGAAAGAAAGTCCGTGAGATATTTATCTCCATTTAACTACCAAAAAAGAAAACATCAGGAGTGGTGCTGTGGCTCAGGTGGCTGAGCACTAGACTTGAGAGAAAAAAAAAAAACTCAGGAACTCAGTGCCCAGGCCCTGAGTTCAAGCCCTAGAACAGGAAAAAAAAAAAAACACAAAAAAACTTATGCATTCTTTTTTTAATTTATTTTTTTCTGAAATTCAAAATGTTATACAAGGGGGCTACAACTTAATGTGTCCAGAATTCCCTATTCAGGGAAGTTCATCTTTATTTTAGATTAAGAGTGTTACAGAGGGCTGGGAATATGGCCTAGTGGCAAGAGTGCTTGGCTCCTACACATGAAGCTCTCGGTTTGATTCCCCAGCACCACATATATGGAAAATGGTCAGAAGGGGCGCTGTGGCTCAGGTGGCAGAGTGCTAGCCTTGAGCCGGAAGAAGCCAGGGACAGTGCTCAGGCCCTGAGTCCAAAAAAAAAAAAAAAAAAAAGAATGTTAGAGAGCAGGCTGCAGGTGCCCAGGCCTTCTGCATAGTTGCTCCTGGGCAGGGCCCATTTGGCAGGTGGGAAGGTCTGTTTCTACAAGCAAGGCCTGGAGCTCAGCCCCTGAGTTACTTGGAAAAAATGCAAAATATAACTTTTCTCCAATGAGAGTAGGGCAAACAGATAAGGAAATCAGTGATATTAGTTTCCCTCCATCTTCCTTTCCTCCCCCAAGCTGTTCCCTGCAGAGTCAGCCCCAAATAAGAGAATGACAAGAGCTTGCCCACACTTCAGAACTAAGAGAAGTCCCTAACAAAATAAAACTAAAACTACACCTTAGACAACTGGCTATGTAGGGCTGGGAATTTGGCCTAGTGGTAAAGTGTTCACCTCATATACATGAAACCCTGGGTTTGATTCCTCAGCACTACTAGATAAACAGAAAAGGCCAGGAGTGGTGCTGTGGCTCAACTGGCAGAGTACTAGCCTTGAGCAAAAAGAAGCCAGGGACAGTGCTTAGGTCCTGAGTTCAAGCCCCAGGACTGGCAAAAAACAAAACAACTGGCTATCTACTGGTTCCTAAATCAGCTCTTGTTAGACGACATTGTTCTGATGCTGCCAGAAAATGATCACCTTTCAAGTCCCAATCTCATATACATTATCTGGAAAGAGAAAATATGGAAAGAGAAAATGGTGGCTATCAAACTTGATTCAATTGATTATTTTCTGTTTTTATTTTATTTACAATTATGAATGTACAGCTATTGCCTCATTTATTCATAGATTTCAAATACTCCTGGTATCTTAATATCTTGTGTTGTAATATATATATATGTAACAATTCCAGCTTACTTACACTGAAATAAGCCATCTATTCAAGGTTTTAGACATTTTCTTGATATTTAGACATTTTATCTTCTAATGATTTATAAGGAACAATGAATGGATCAAAGAAACTGAGAATATTCTCTAGGCCTCATTCAACCCAAGAACTTTAATTGTAATTAGAGAATTATTGTACTTTTTACCCCTTTCTCATCCTCTGATTCTTCAATGGTAGGTATGTTTGCAAGTTGTGAAACTGGTCTGTATGTTATTTTACTTGCAAATAAAAATAACCAGGAGAAAATACTAGAGAAAGCCACAGCCCTGCCTTCAATGAGAGGAAATATATATTATGCTTATGAAATATAATCATGCCTATAAAGTTAACAAAAACAAAATCCTTTCTTCCTCCCACAGACCTCCTTTCCCAACTGCTTGCTGAGACTAAGCTTTTACCAAATCCTCACATGAGATGGTGGTTTCAAAACCCTAGGCCTTTGGATTGAGAAAGCGGATGCTTTCCACTCATCTTGTGATTCTGAAAAACAAGAATCATTTTAGCCAAAGGGTTAGACACAGGGGTAGAAGCCACAGATCTCTAGGACTTAGCTATAGCTTTGGAAATGACTCTTAGAGGTTATGCCATCAGGATAATTGCAGCCTGCCAAATGCTATAAGGTCAAGACTGAAATAAATTCTAAACTCTCTAGAACCTGCAACAGAGCAAGTTAAGTCTGTAGGGGCAGAACAAGTTGACACTTGGAAAACCCAGCCATCTAACTGATGGTTTCATTTAGTAGGAATGATGAGAATAATAGATTTTAATTGCATTTAATTTGCAAAGGGATGTCATGTCTCTTCTTTCATTTAAACCTCTTAACCACTGAATTATCAAAGGAGCTATAATGACTGCTGTGTTACAGACAGAAGAGACAGGAGACCCTCAGGCTGGTGTCTGGGTTTCCTCATTCCCAGTGAGAGCCGTTCAACCATGTGTAGTCTCCTCACTAACAAAAACCTGCTTTTAAATCCTAAGAGGAGTTGCAGTTGTAGAAACAAAGCTGCATATTCTGCTGAACCACTGGAAATATGGAAATATATACACAGAGATTTAGTTTGGGTAGTAGGGAGTGTCACAAGGGATATTTGCCAGAAAGTGCTATGTTGTGGCTCAGATGGTACAGGCCCAAAGCAGAAAATGAATTCTGTGTTGTGAGGCAAGCAGGAGGAAGCACAGGGGGGGACACATTTGGGCTTGTGTGTGTGTGTGTGTGTGTGTGTGTGTACTTTTTAAAGCTTTAAGTAAAAAAGAAGCAGGAGGATTAAATGAAGGGCTAGGGTGCACCCGTGGTAGAGTGCTTAAGTTTTAATCTTCAGCTTTGAAAAAGAAAAACAAATTTATAAAAGCAAAGAGAATAGTTTTTTAAAGGTAAATTTGATGCTTAAGCAAAACTATCATTGGTGTTTTAAATGGATCTTGATTCCAGAGGAAGATTTACTTGCTAAGTTCCCCTGGCATTCTGTTGGGTGGGCCATAATCTCATTTAATTCTTACAACTGATGTGTAAAGTAGGTTCTGATATTATTCTTGGTTTCTATTGTTTTCCTCTTGAGGACTGGAGACTTGAAGCAACTTGTCTCAAATTATGCCTTGTTGAGGAAATCTGGCTCACACGATTATTACCCTGGCTTTGACTAGAGGGTGATGACAGGGGTGTTAAGGAAATCTGGGTCACACAGGCATCACCCTCACCTTGACTAGAGGGTGGTCACAGGGGTGTTGGGCTCTGGTTACTGTTCTTCAAGGCCTTGGCTCCTCTACCTCTGGGACCTCTTATGGAACAAGGGTGGAATTATTCTTCAGATTGAATAAAGTTAGAATTCCCTTCTGTTCCATTTATTCCATTTTCTTCCATCATGCCCTATTTACTATGAGATGACTAAGGGACAGCACTTGCTAGATCCTACACTAAAATAGAGAAAGCCTTAATGAATGCATTAGTCATGTAAAATAATTACTGTAATATGACAAACACCATAAAGAAAATATTGACAAGGTCCTCTTGTGATACAAAATGGTAGTAAGAATGGGGAAACCAAGGAAAATTTCTAAGAGGAAGAAATATTAAACTTGAGTGTCATGATCAAACAGAAGTTCTACCAATCAAAATTGGCAGCAAAGTTGTGAACCTAACACTCTCTCACCTAAGAAAACCTATTAGAAACTATTTCCATTCATCCCAGAGTGCTTCAATCAAAACGATCACAATAAAGTGTTCATTTCCTCTTGCTTCCTCTTTTCCTTCCCACATGGACCAATGTTAATTTTTATGCACACCAAGAACAAAAGTACACACTTGGAACCAAAGCATGTTCTGTGCTAGCATGCACAGATGACATACTTGGGATTTTGTTTGCTTTTTGCATCTAGTTGTCCTACCTGATCATCTGTTTCTAGAATTCTCTTCGGGTATATTTAGACCTTCATTTTCTAGCCTCTCAACTGAAGACCTTCATAAAACAAATCTAGTGACATCCAGAGATACCCTTAGACATAGAGCTATTTTTGTTTTATTGATTTTGTTTTGCAAACTCATTTTTCTTCCCCAGAGAGTAATCAAAACCCTATAAGTAATAAATATATTATTAACATTGACTCACTGAAGCTACATGAGAAAAGACTCAATGCCCTGGTGCCCTCTTTTTTACATCATTATGTTCAAGGTTAGGGAACCCAGATCATCAGCACCTTGAGGGAAGTAGAAAATGAAACCAGCCTTTTTCTCCTAATGCCTCAATGTCACGTGAATACTCACCATGATGGTGGATGCCATATTTATTCAATAACTACTCTGTGCATCAGTTAAGTGCTGTGCATTGGGTGAGGCAGGGCTGAGTGTGAACTCCAATAAGATAGAAAGAATTCCCAGAGACCCCGGTGACATGGTAGCCTGAAACAGTTCACCCTGCAGAAACCAAGGCTGTCAAATGTCTGCCAAAGCCAGCATCTTAAGCTAGAGGCATTTCTCCAACAGATGGTTTCTACTGCAGATCAACACAACGTTCAGCAAACATAATGAAGACCTGATAGGATAAATCCCTAGAGCTGGTCTTTGAGGACAGAAAGAAATAGACTAGCATAGAGTAGACTTAAAGTTTGGAATGATTTTCCCAAAGGTCTATCATGCTTATCCTGGGATGGTATTGACAGGCCCACCTTAGATAGCCATCAGAATTTCCTACCTTCTTTAAAGCCTCACTCTGGCCTTAACAGAGTCGATCTGTTTGGACTTCTCACTTAAGTGGATAAGAATTTCCCCAAAAGGTCAGCTATGTCAATGTGGAAAGTATAAGGTTTGACAAAAGGAGACTGACACATGGTTCCGACAGAAAAAAGTTTATTGGGGGGAGATCCAACTGCAGACTCATATGACATGGAGGCATGAGGAGAGGAAAGAAAAGAGAAAAAGAGGGTGGGGACTGTGGGTGAGTGGGATTATACAGGACAAGGAGGGAGGTGAGACCACAGTGGATTTGGAAGTGATCTCAGAGCCTGGGGAGCCTCTCACTGTCTGAAGGAGGTGTGACCGGGACTCACAGTCAGGTGATTGACAGTCTAGTGATTACTTGTTTCAGGCAGGTGAAGAGGAAGCTGGGAGGAAGCTGTTCTCCCAGGCAGACCTAACAGAAAGGTCCCTTTCACCTCTCTGATATTCAGTCTTACATATAAAACAGAGTCCAGTCCAAGCTCACAACAGTGTTAGGAGGTTAAATGTGATGATGTGTGAATGTGACTCGTTCAACAAATGTCATTTCCTGTTGTCACCTATAGACTTGTTTCACCCTTAATAACAACACTTATTGGCTTTAGTGACGCATAGATTTGATAGAACTATGAAACATAATATGGAACATTGCTGTCTTTAAAATTAAAATAAATAAGCATGAATACAGCTTTAAGTTCATATATGAGGGTAGTTCATGGTGGTCTACACCTGTCATACCAGCTGTGCCAGAGGCATTGATAAGAGGATTGTAGTCTAGTTTGGCTCCAAGAAAAAGAGTGTGAGACTATACCTGAAAAATAAGCAAAGCCAAAAAGAGGATGGAGCTGTGACTCAAGTGGTAGAGTCCCTTAGCAAGAGTAGCTTAGCAAGAGTAAAGTTCTGAAATACTAATCCTGGATCTATCTGGCACCACTTGGCATCTTGGTGGATGATAGAGACTTTCCAAAAACTCTTAGAGGTGAAATACCACCCTAACCCCAGGTGATAGGCTTGCCTGAATTCCTAGAAGCAGGGGTGGAGACTTGGACCTGCCAGACTTGTACCACTAACTCTAAGACTCTCTGAGCTCTGGAGCTCCCTGTGACCTTGTCCCCTGACCATGACTCTACGTAGGTGCCAGCATTTCAGCCACCACTGCACCATGCCTCCTGTCTCCTGAATTTCCTCAGGTCATCTGATTTTTTGAGATTGTTTTTCTGCTCTTTCTTTACTCCCCTCATGGCTCAATTTCCTAACAGTGTTAAGTATATTAATGGCTGCAAGGTCTTTGGGAACATGTGTCCACTTGCGGTCACTGGCTTTCTAATAAAGACTCCCAATTCAGCCTCTCAAAATGTAGCATCTTAAGTGCTGCTGTGGCTCAAGTGATAGAGCACTAGCCTTGAGCTGAAGAACTTAGGGACAGTGCCCACACCCAGAATTCAGGCCCCATGATTTACAAAAAAATAAGTGGCATCTTTGTATCTCATGATTCAATTCCTGTATAACAGTTCTAAGTTCCAAACCTAGTATTGGCAGAAGAAAATAAAAGAAAGAAGGGGAATATGGCCTAGTGGAAGAGTGCTTGCCTCTCATACATGAAGCCCTGGGTTTGATTCCTCAGCACCACATATATAGAAAAAGCCAGAAGTGGCACTGTGGCTCAAGAGTTAGAGTTCTAGGCTCGATCAAAGAGAAGCCAGGGACAGTGCTCAGGCCCTGAGTTCAACTCCAGGACTGGCAAAAAATAAAAAGGAAGGAAGGGAGAGAGGGAAGGAGGAAAGGAGGGAAGGAGGGTAGAAAAGAAGGAAGGAAGGAAGGAAGGAAGGAAGGAAGGAAGAAAGGAAGGAAGGAAGGAAGAAAGGAAGGAAGGAAGAAAAAAGAAAGAAAGAAAGAAAAAAGTGAGGAAGGGAAGGAGAGAAAGAGAGAAAAATTCACATCTGACATAATAATTTAACTTACCATCTCAGGGAATCTCAGAGGCCTCAAATCAAGGCAACAGACAAGGACACAATCACATGATGTATGATGACAGGGCTGTGTTTTAAGAAATGCTGTATAGCCTGTCACTCCTTGATTACAAACCTGTATAGTATGCTATGGTACTGAGCTATACGCAGTTGTAAACCAATGCTATTAGCATCTCTAAGCACAAAGAAGGTCCAGTAAAAAGAAGGCAGAAGAATTCAAAGTAGCTCCTGTCCCAGGTACTTCCCAGGACTGGAGCTCACTGAAAAGCAAGTGTTCTGGGACACCATCATAGTGATGGGTAAGGTGAGGCCAAGGACAGAGGAAAGGACTGTGCACTGTTGGAGGCTTTATAAATATTGTACATAGCATTTGTAAAAAATTCTTTATGTAATAAATTAATTTTAGCTTACTTTAACATTTTTATTTTATAAACTTTAATTTTTAACTTTTTTTTTTTTTTTTTGCCAGTCCTGGGCCTTGGACTCAGGGCCTGAGCACTGTCCCTGGCTTCTTTTTGCTCAAGGCTAGCACTCTGCCACTTGAGCCACAGCGCCACTTCTGGCCATTTTCTGTATATGTGGTGCTGGTGAATCGAACCTAGGGCTTCATGTATGGGAGGCAAGCTCTCTTGCCACTAGGCCATATCCCCAGCCCCTAATTTTTAACTTTTGACTCTTCTGGAGCTTGAACACAGAGCCTCTCTTGGCTTTTGGGCTCACAGCTTGTGCTCTATTACTTGGGCCCTTCCTTTACTTACAGCTTTTTGCTGATTATTTGGAGATAGGAGTGTCTCTGTCTGCCTAGCCTGGATTTGAATTGCAGCTCTCAGATCTCAGCCTCCTAATAGCTCAAGCAGTAGAGCACTAGCCTTGAGCACAAAAGCTCAAGGACAGCATGTAAGCACTGAGTCCATGTCCCAGGATTAGCACGTGTGCACACACACACATACATACACATACACACACACGATAAGCTGAGTAACAGAGTCATTCGTTATCATCAAGTAATGCACAGTGTACATATTATACATGCAATGCTTTCATAGACTAGCAGCCTCACCAGAGCCATGCGAATGATACACTGGGCTGATGTTAACATGGCTTTGATATCAAAGGGCACAGGAACTTTCTAGCTACACTATAATCCTGGGACCACTGGATTTATACATGTGGTTGGCCACTGACAAAATGTCAGTAAGTATATGATTTATATTACCTTTTGTTATTAATATAAGAGGAAGAAGAATTAGAAATATTTATGGTTAAAAATAGTCTCATGACTGCAGTTTAAGTAAAAATTTGTACATATTCATGAATGATAGTTCATGGACTAAGCGTTAAAAAGACAATTTTCAGGGAATGGTATATGTATATGTATGTGTGTAGAGATACAAGTATTTTTATACAGATTTGACCAAATTAAAAAACCTAGACTTTGGGCATTTTACCATTTTCTTTTAGTCATAGATTATCTTTGACATTTGGCTCTAATATATCCTGGCTTTCCTGTTTCCTGAAAAAACACAGCACTCAAACAAGGACTAACTTGTGATGGGGAGCTATTGTTTATAAAGGGCTTTGCCAGTATTGCCTGGGACATGCTTTACAAACAAGGGATATTAATTCAAATCCTTCACTAGGAAGGAAAAGACACAAGGTTAATCTTCAGATTTGTTTAAAAGTTAAAGAGAACAGGGAAGTTTCCAGACAATCCCATAGTTCTTTAGAGCATGAGATGGCGGAGCTGGGTTCTTCCCTCCCCTGAACACTGCAGGGAAGCCACCCACCTTAGACCCTGTGTATGTAATTCCTCACCAGGGCCCCATCCAGCATTTGGCAAAGGTTCATTTGTCCAGGAGAAACTGGCTTGCTCCTCAGCTTGGGCATGTAAGGAAGATAAACTGAATCTGTAAGCTGATTATGGAAGGACACCAAGGTTGTAAGAAATGTCTCTCTTAACAACAGAAATTGAGGGTAAAAGCTGAACCTCAGTGATTTTCTTAAGTTGTACAATTAGCAAGTTATAATACAGCTGTGAAACTCGAGATTTTTTTTTACTCTGATTCAGTGTGTTTTCTCTTTTCGGACCACAAAAATGAGCAGCATTAACCAAAAGTCCCACCTTGCTAGGATTATAGGCTTGAGACACCAGTGCTCCAATTAACAATCAAAAAGCCAGAAGTGGAGGTATAGCTCAAGAGGTATGAGTTCAGGAGTGCAGCCTTATTCTACTGTATATCTCTTTGCTTCATCTTCAAGAATCAAATGCATTTCCCATTCAGTCATTCATTCACCTTTTATTTCTGCCCCAGGGCTCCACTGGCCCCCACTCTGACTTCTCATCCTTTATGTTTCAGCTTACATGGTATTCCCTCAGAATTTCCTTCCCCCACCTATTGTGCTATTCTGTATCATCTCCTCAAGGCAGTCATTGCCAGGTGCTGGTATCATTTGTTAGTCTACTTGTTTTTCTGAGTTGCAGGCTAGGAGTATAGAGCACCAAGTGCTAACTGAGCTTGGTATATTTGGTGAATCACCTGTGTAATTTCACGGAGTGCAATGTTAATTATGTTGCAGTAGGTCAGGTAAGAAAGATAAATCTTTCTGACTTAGACATTGTCCCAGTTTCCTAAATTTCTATTTTTGCTGTGATCTACAACAAAGCAGAAACTTGGAAACTTCATAGTCACCTTCTTCTCAGGGTTACTGAGCCTAAAGTTTTGTTTCCAGCAATCTTTATGCCCCAAGTAGAGGACTGTAGGTTGGGATCTCTGTTCAGTAATGCCACTTTTTTTTTTTTTTTTTTTTTTTTTTTTTTGGCCAGTCCTGGCGCTTGGACTCAGGGCCTGAGCACTGTCCCTGGCTTCTTTTTTGCTCAAGGCTAGCACTCTGCCACTTGAGCCACAGCGCCGCTTCTGGCCGTTTTCTGTATATGTGGTGCTGGGGAATCGAACCTAGGGCCTCCTGTATCCGAGGCAGGCACTCTTGCCACTAGGCTATATCCCCAGCCCAGTAATGCCACTTTTTAAAAGATGGTCTAGAGTGTAAGATCACAGCAAAGTTGTTGGAAACAAATTGCCTGTTTCTTGGATCCAGTTAAGCACGTTCTCTACCATTGAACTGTACCCCTAGACTAAGAATGTTTCTGCCAGAGCTAGTGACTCACATCTATAATCCTAGATACTCAGGAGGTTGAGATATGAGAATCATGGTTCAAAGACAGCCCAGACAAGAAAGTTCATGTGATAGTTATCTCCAATTAACAACCAAAAAGCCAGAAATGGCACTGTGGCTCAAGTGGTAGAGTGCTAGCCTTGAGCTAAAAACCTAAGGGACAAAACTCATACCCTGACTTGAAACTTTAATTCTGGCACACAAAAACTGTTGTCCCCAAAGTTAGAGTTTTTACTTTACTCTGAGATGGGATCTTTTCCTCTTTGTAATTAGTGTGAACTTATATTGGATATTTGGAAAAATATTTTTTATTCTTACAAAAGACTTTAAAAAAAAACACCTTTTTAGCAGTAGTAAAGCACATGGATTCATGTTCTCTGTTTCATGCTTTCATCTTTTCCTCCAAGAAGCCAAAACTGTTTTTGAAATTTAATTCAAATCAGATCATAGAAACCCTAGAATACCCACATGCCTGGGCACCCTCGCTCTTCACGAGTAAGAGTCTACATTTGTATTTTGCCCTAAGAAGAAAATTAATCTAACAACAGTACATAATACCCTGTTGGACTGATCCTAGGAATAAAAGGCTGGATCAACATTTGAAAAATCAATTGATGTGATCCATCATATCAACAAACTAAAGAGACAATCTGTATTGAAAAACTGGAGAAGGGGGATCGGAGGAAGATGGTACAGTGCACTATGCTGGGTGCTGAGCTCTCTCCAAGAACCCAGTTTTAGTGTTCCAGCAAAAAGTCTGCAGCTAGAGAGTCACACCAAGTGAGCCAAAACAGTACAGACATTTGGGGCAGAGAGAAATATTTAGGCAGCCTGCTTAAGGAGACAGATTTGGCGCATACCAGCGGCAGCAGTGGTGGCTGCAGTGTCTGCTTCCACAGCAGCAGACAAAACCAGGATGAGGGTGGCGGCAGAGACAGAGCGCTTGTGGCTTTCCACTCACCTCCAGTTCACATCAGATGGCTAGGAGTGGAACAGCCTGCTGGCCACAGACAGACTCAGATGGCAGATGGGCCAAAAAGCCAAGGGAAAGCCCCCTGGTGTCACTGTATTTGATTTTGGTACCCTTGGTATTGTATATACATTTATCTGAATTAGGAAAGGGAAGGGGAACATCAAAATGGTGAAAACAAGGACAAGGCATGAACCAATGCAACAGCAATACTTACAAGACAGTGTATTGTAAACTAACTGTATAACTTGAGGGGAGAAACTGGGGATGAGGGAAAGGGGGTGAAATGAGGAAGGAGGTAACAAGTTTAACAAGAATTGTACTTTACTTATGTAACTGTAACCCTTCTTGCATCACCTTGACAATAATTAAATTTTTTTAAAAAGACTGAAAAAGTAAATACTTTTGAAAAACTAAGTATCTACTTATAATTTTAAAAATAAGAATCCCAGAAAACTAGGAATGGAAAGAATATTTCTTAATCTAATAAGAAGACATTTGCAGGGCTGGGAATGTGGCTTAATGGTAGAGCATGCACGAAGCCCTGGGTTTGATTCCTCAGCACCACATAATCAGAAAAAGCCAGAAGTGGTGCTGTGGCTCAAGAGGTAGAGTGCTGGCCTTGAGCAAAAAGAAGCCAGGGACAGTGCTCAGGCCCTGAGTCCAAGCCCCAGGACTGGCAAGATTAAAATCTTGATGCACCAACACTAGCTTGCATCTTGCATTGCTTTCTTCCTCCTCTTCCCCCTTCTCTTCCTCCTTCTCTTCCTCTCCCCTTCTTCTTCTTCTTCTTCTTCTTCTTCTTCTTCTTCTTCTTCTTCTTCTTCTTCTTCTTCTTCTTCTTCTTCTTCTTCTTCTTCCTTCTTCTTCCTCTTCTTCTTCTTCTTCTTCTTCTTCTTCTTCTTCTTCTTCTTCTTCTTCTTCTTCTTCTTCTTCTTCTTCTTCTTCTCTCTCCTCCTCCTCCTCCTTCTTCTTCTCCTCCTCCTCCTTCTCCTCCTCCTTCTCCTCCTCCTCCTCCTCCTCCTCCTCCTCCTCCTCCTCCTCCTCCTCCTCCTCCTCCTCCTCCTCCTCCTCTTCCTCCTCCTCCTTTTTCTTCTTCTTTGACAGGGTCTTACTAAGTATCTCAGGGTAGCTTTGAACTCATGAAGTACTGAATTAAAGGTGTGTGTCACAATTCTTGGTTATTGCCTTTCATTTTTTTGCTTCTTAAAAGAAAGTAAGGGGCTGGGAGTATGGCCTAGTGACAAGAGTGCGTGCCCCGTATGCATGAAGCCCTGGGTTCAATTCCCCAGTACCACATATATAGAAAATGGCCAGAAGTGGTGCTGTGGCTCAAGTGGCAGAGTGCTAGCCTTGAGCAAAAAGAAGCCAGGGACAGTGCTCAGGCCCTGAGTCCAAGCTCCAGGCCTGGCAAAAAAAAAAAAAGAAAGAAAGTAGGCCGAAAAGATAAATTGTTTTTTTTTTTTCTTTCATCCTCTGAATCTCTTCATTGAGTTCTTGATATGGAAACTTCAAGTCCCCCTATTTGGGAGACACTGAATAGGTCAGACATTGGACCTGGGTAAAATCAGAGACCAGATTGGCTCAACTTTTATCCTGATAACTGCACTGAATTCTAGGTATGGTTACAAGGCCTAACATTGGCTGATTTCCCTTTGTAAATAAAACTATGAATTACCAAGTTAACAGACAAGTGAAGATCCCAAAGTGTAATGCATTAAATTTTAAGAATAAAATTACAATCTACTTATTTCATGCAGGAGTGGACAGACCACAAATTACGCTGGAATCCTGATGAGTATGGTGGCATTCATTCAATTAAAGTTCCCTCAGAATCTCTCTGGCTTCCTGACATAGTTCTCTTTGAAAAGTAAGTATCACAGAAAAAGATTATGTTAGTCAGATTAAGAGTGATCATAATAAAGTCTGATATTAGTTAAATAATTAGGGCAATATACACCTGTAAATCGTTTTAAAATATATAGCATTTGACATTGTGGTCGGAAAGTAATACAACACAAGTAGAACAGACATGGGGGGAAATCCCAAGCAAATAAATGTTCAACTAATCACTAAAGTAAAACTCCTTTTATGGCAGTGCTGATGGACGATTCGAGGGTTCCCTCATGACCAAGGTCATTGTGAAATCCAATGGAAGTGTCACTTGGACTCCTCCTGCTAGCTACAAAAGTTCATGCACCATGGATGTTACATTTTTCCCCTTTGACCAACAGAACTGCTCTATGAAGTTTGGATCCTGGACTTACGATGGTACCATGGTTGACCTCATTTTGATAAATGAAAATGTTGACAGGAAAGACTTCTTTGACAATGGAGAATGGGAAATCCTAAATGCAAAAGGAATGAGGGGAAACAGAAGAGAAGGTTTATATTCTTATCCATTTATTACCTATTCTTTTGTCCTGAGACGCCTGCCTTTATTTTATACACTTTTTCTGATAATCCCCTGCCTGGGGCTATCTTTTCTCACAGTTCTCGTGTTCTATTTACCTTCTGATGAAGGAGAAAAACTTTCCTTGTCAACGTCTGTGTTGGTATCTCTGACAGTTTTTCTTTTAGTAATTGAAGAAATAATCCCATCTTCTTCAAAAGTCATCCCTCTCATTGGAGAGTACCTACTGTTTATCATGATTTTCGTCACCCTGTCAATCATTGTTACTGTTTTTGTAATTAATGTTCACCATAGATCATCTTCCACCTACCATCCAATGGCCCCCTGGGTGAAGAAGCTGTTTCTACAAAAATTTCCCAAATTGCTTTGCATGAAGGACCATGTGGATCGCTACTCTTTCCCAGATAAACAGGAGAGTCAATCAGTAGTGAAAGATAAAGTCCTGGACAAAAAGAAACAGAAACAGATTAGTGATAGAGAGAGGGTTCTGGTCACTTTCCTGGAAAAAGCTGCAGAGTCCATCAGATATATTTCAAGGCACGTGAGGAAGGAACATTTCATCAGCCAGGTCAGTGAACTGGTATTCGTGATCACCTTGCTATTGAGTTATGTGAAGTCTACTCTTTTGGTATCTATTTTACAACAAAACGTGGCCATTGGTTAAGCTGTGATGTTAGTGCCCCTCATCTTTTTTTTTTTTTTTGGAAGGGGGTGCTGCTAGAATTTGAACTCATAGTCATGTATTTGCTAAGTAGGTGCTCTGCCACTTGAGCCATGACTTCAGCCTTTATTTGTTTTTACAGATAGAATCTTGCTTTTATCAAGATCTGGCCAATCACCACACTCCTATCTCCACCTTTCAAATAGCTGGAGTTATAGGCATGAGCCATCTCACCTAGTACCTGCTATCAATATTACACATAAAACAATTAAAACAAGCAAGGATATACAACATGGATTTTAGTATAAATTTTTAGGAAGAACTTCCTCAAAATATAATGAGCAAAAGTGAAGCAACTTTAATATAGTACTATAACAATTCATCAATTCTGTTGTAAATAATTCAATTAAACTTCTAAATTGGTCTCTGGTAATTTCCCTTTCCGTTTCATGAGATGTTTTCATATTACACTACTTAGAAATAAAGCACCAGAATCACATTTTGAAAACAATGTGGATATTTTGTTGAGAGAAGAAGATTTGGCAAATTAGCTTACAGATTAAGGGGGAAAACCACATTAAGACTGGCACAGTGGTACACCCTGCTGTTTGAGAAGCTGAGGTAGAATGTTCACTGAAATCCAGCAGTTTGAGAACAGTATGAGTAAGGACTACATTTTAAAATGTGGCCATGCTAAAACTGTTCCTGGGCTCTGAGTCACACCTAAGCTGTAACTCAGATCAAGTTACTTAAACTTTCTTTTCCTGAAGTCTATATAGATGAATACATGGCCTAAAATATGTCCAACTCCAGGAGCTGGTAGTTCATACCTGTAACACTAGCTTCTCAGGAGGCTGAGATCTGAGGATTGTGACTTAAATCCAGCCCAGACAAGAAAGTCCATGAGATTCTTGTCTCCAATAACCACCAAAAACCAGAAGTGAAGCTGTGGCTCAAGGGGTAGTGTGCTAGACTTGAGCAAAAAGAGCTCAAGGATCTAGCCCCTGAGTTCAAGCCTGAGGACTGACAATAATAAATAATACATACATACATACATACATACATACATACATACATACATGTCCTGTGTGTGTGTTTAAAATAAGTCACATAAAAAGCTTGGAACTTGTGTGCTCACGCCTGTAATCCTAGTTATTCAGGAGGCTGAGCTCTGAGGATCACAGTTCAAAGTCAGCCTGGGAAGGAAAGTCTGTGAGACTCTTATCTCCAATTAACCAACAAAAAGCCAGAAGTGGAGCTGTGAGTTAAGTAGTAGAGCATGAATGTTGGGTGAAAATTCTGAGGAACAGGGCAAGCCCCAGTAACAGCACAAGAAGAAAACAAACCAAACAACACCCAACTCACATTATTGTAGCAGTTAAAGGTGTCAATTATTTTATTCTAAAATTAGTAAAAATTAGCATCAAGAACTCGATCCCATGGATAAGCATACAAAAGAAAATTTTGGGGATTTCTTTCTACATTTGTGAGTGTGTGTGTGTGTGTGTGTGTGTGTGTCCTTATTTGGATTTAAATTCAGGGTCTCACACTCTTGTTTGGCTTTTTCTACTTGAGCCTGGCACTCTGACACTTGAACCACATCTCTGCTAATTGGTTTTGCTAGTTAATTAATTAGAAATCAAAGTTTTTCAGATGTCTTCATGATTTGGCTTCAAACCTCTTCTATCTTTAGATCTCAGCCTCTTGTGTAGCTTGAGATTACAAGCAGGAGTCACCAGGGCCCAATTTCCTTCCCTAATCTACCCTCCTCTTAACTATGTGTCAAGCTTTCCACACACTTAAAGGGTTTTTGCATCGTGTGAAAAATGAGTACTGTTATAGAAGGAACATGTCAGCTATAAAGCAGGGGTTTCTTTCTTTCTTTACAACTTTTAAAAATACTACCACAAGATTGAAGTAATCTTTTTAATTGTAAAAAGAACAGATGACTGGTATAGGAAACTTCAGAAAAATGTAGACAAGAGGATTAAAAATAGTCAATAATCCCACTTCTTAAGATTGAGTTTAAAGTGACTTAAAATACTTAGCATGTTTTTCTCTCTACTTTCTGAAAGTTCTCTCTAAACTCAGAACACATCCCATCCACCCTCCCCTTTCGGGAGCAGGCCCCTATTCTAATGCACTTTTACAAAATCCCCATTTACTAATGCTCCTCCACAAATGATGAAGTTACATCTCCATAAGCCAATTGTACATATAAAATATCATAAATCAAAAACATGTTGAGTACACACAGCTGAACACCAGAGTCAAGCTCCACGGCAGACTAGTGCTCTTTGTGGTGCCTGATGACCTTCTTGAGGCTAATGGAGATCTTTGGCTCCGAAATAGATCCAGCCCTCAAATGTGAAGGATAGTTTCTACTGAACAGATTTCATTTGCATATCATTGTAAGTAGAAAAAAACATTTGGAACCATTGAAAGTTGAAGGCCATCTGTAGTAGAAATGGGACATTAATCTTCCCTTTAAAAGACAAGAACACTGTAACCCTAGCTACTTAGGAGGCTGAGATCTGAAGATTGTGGTTCAAAGCCAGTCCTAGCAGGAAAGTCTATGAGACATTTATATCCAATTACCCATCAAAAATGGAAAGTTAGTGAAAAAAGCTAAAGGAAAATGCCTAGGCTCTGAGTATAAGCTCCAGTGCTGTTCAAAAAAAAAAAAAAAAACACCTGGGGGGGGAGGGAAAGGGGGGGAGGGAGGGGGGCATGAGGGACAAGGCAACAAACAGTACAAGAAATGTATCCAATGCCCAACGTATGATACTGTAACCTCTCTGTACGTCAGTTTGATAATAAAAATTTGAGAAAAATAATAATAATAAAAAAAGAAACACATTTTATACAGAAAAAAAACAGTGCTTGAATAAAAATTCACCCAGTTGCTAGAGAGCGTACAATTTCCCAAAAATGTCCTGTACTCAAATAAATGGTAAAATGCAAAAAACAAACAAACAAAAAAAAACAACACAAAAAACAAAAAACAAAAAAAACGACAAGACTCCATTCTTCCCTTTAGCCTGCTCTCATCCAGCGGCTTGCTTCCACTCTGACCTCATTCAGACAGGCCTGGAGCCCACTCTCCTTGACTACCAGCCTCACTAAAGTCTCTTCGAGCCTCTCTCTCTTGGAATGCCTGTCTCCCCTTGGTCATTTTTGCACCTGAACCTTCAACAGCCATACTATATGTGAAGTGAGAGGAAATCTATGTGACACCGTAAAAATTGTCAAGTTCATTATTTGTGATTAATTTCATATGCAAATAAGAGAGCATTACAGCAAGCTTTATTTTCTTTTAATTTGTTTATAAATCAGGCTTCTGTTTTTCTGAGTAATATTTTCAAATAATTCTACCATTTCTATTTTCTTCTTCAGTACACTCAACTTGCAAGCTATTTTCTTGGGGTACAATGAGCAATGAGTTGTGAGTGATGGGTTAGATACATTTGAAAAGTTAAAAGTGTTATAAATCTGAATGTTTGTCTTTAAAATCCCTTAATGAGTTTAAAATGGTCATATAGCATCTTAAATGAAAGACATACTTTTTTCTTTTTTGTAGGTTGTGCAAGACTGGAAATTTGTGGCTCAAGTTCTTGACCGAATCTTCCTGTGGCTCTTTCTGATAGTGTCAGTTACAGGTTCAGTGCTGATTTTCACCCCTGCTTTGAAGATGTGGTTAAATAGTTACCATTAGGAACACATCTCCAGGGCCACTTAAAAGACATGCCATTAGGACAAAAATCCCAGGGTAGAACTGACACCTTCCAGCATGTACCCAGAGTCCAAATGCATGTGCTTATTTCTCAGAACCATGCCGATGTGGTTTTTAAGGTAACTGAACTGAATCTCTCTCTCTCTGTCTCTGTCTCTCTCTCTGTCTCTGTTTCTCTCTCTCTGTCTCTCTCTGTCTCTGTCTCTCCTCTCTCTCTCTCTCTCTCTCTCTCTCTCTCTCTCTCTCTCTCTCTCTCTCTCTCTCTCTCTTTCTTTGGGGCTTGAACTCTGGGCCTGGAAGCTAACTCAGAGCTCTTTTGCTCAAGGTTAGCACTCTACCAATTTGAGCCACAGTGCCACTTCTGTTTTGTTTTGTTTTTTTCTTTTTTTGAGTAGTTAATTGGAGATAAGAGTCTTTTCTGTCCTGGCTGGCTTGGAACAGCTGTCCTCAGCTCTCACCCTTCTGAGTAGCTAGGATTACAGGTGTGAGCGACTGGTGCCCGGCTGAATATCTCTTCAGTAGGAGAAACCGGGGCAAAATAACTGGTGTCTGTTGCTAGAGCTGAGTTTCAGGATGTCAAGAAGCCCTTCATGTCACACTCCCTGTGTGGGAGGTCCTGAAGCTCCTGCAGCTACTCGACTCAGCTCCCTGATGGTTTGAATTGCAATCGGGGGCCGTGTGAACCCTCTGAAGCAATGTGGACGAACAAACTTTAATTTCAGTTTGGAGAACTACACAAGCACAGCTATTCTTGGTTCAGCACACTTGTTATTACAAAGACTCCAAGATGCCACGGATTAGCCAATGTTCCAATATAGTGTTCATTGAAAATAACATCACTTAAGTATAGTAGACACCTGAGGCAGGTGGAATTCATAGTTTATTCATAGCATTACAAAGCCTTTCAGTCCAGTAAAACCCATTGTGAACTGTGACTTTCTCTAAGGTTATCAAATAAACTATCACAGAATAAAGTCATCTGCTACCAAAAGTGTGTTTATTAATGTTCACTTAGCTTCTAGAAAATTCAATTACTGAATTTCCCTCTCATCTAATGGAATCCATTCTTGCGGAGTTCTCTGGGCTTCCCATTTGTTCTCATCTGTCTCCTTTTCTGTCGGGAGTGCTCCTTCCCCACTTTCCTGCTCCTCATCCCCATACTGGTGATGGATTTGACCGTAATCAAATTGACTTTGCTGCTGTCCCCACCAAATCCTTCCATGATTTTTAGCTTAAAACAATTTTCCCTTTGCCCAGTGATAAAGCCAAATCCTTTTCTCAAGTATTTTGTTTTGGACATGGCTCTTGTAAAAAATTTTATATCCTGAATTTTTAAAACCTAATCAAGCCTGTAATGCTTACTACTTTAGAGGCTGAGATCTATGGATTGTGGTTTAAAGCCAGCCCAGGTGGTAGAGTCTGGGAGACTCTTAGCTCCAATCAATCACAAAAGATGGAAGAAGAGCTTCACTCAAGTGATAGAGAGCCAGGCTTGAGTAAAAAAGCCAAGGGACAGGTCCCAGATCCTGAGTTCAAGCCCCAGTACCAATGCAAAATCAACTAATCAATCAATCAATCCAAGGGTTGAATTCATCCAAACATATCATAAGTTAACATATCATAAGTCAACATATCATAAGTTAAAGTTAAACACTTTAAGTGTTTAACTTCATTCATGTGGTTTCATTTCATGTTTTCTATGTATTATTTTCTTGTTCTTCTTCCTTTTCAGAATTGATTGAGTTTGTTTCCTTGAAGTTTACACATGTGCTTCTAGTACTTCATTAGTAAGCACACCACACTTTTTGTTAGGAACACTAAGAATCAGTGGTAATCACCACTGTGCTAGAAGATACTTCCCTCTCTCATTCAACACTCTTTTTATTTAGTAGCGCTTGGGATTAAACTCAGAGCCTCACGCTTGGTAGACAGTTACTCAAGCCCTTGAACCAAGCTCCTAGCCCTTGCTTCCCCTTTATCATCTTCCATGTTTTGTCAAAACCATCCAGAATCTGAGCTGTAGGTTATTAGTTTTTATAGTTTGTCACTTATCTTCAAGAATCACTTATTGACATACATTTTCCACTGCTCACTGAAAATCATTTCACTTTTTTGTTTACCATTGATTGTGTGTGTGTGTGCACGTGTGTGAATGCACACGCCCATTCACACACACACGTAAGCACATCAGTCCTAGGGTTTAAACTCAGGGCCTGTCCCTTAGCTTTTCTACTCAAGGCTAGCACTCTACCACTTGAATCACAGTCCCACTTCCAGCTTTTTGGTAGTTAATTGGAGACGAGAGACTCATAGACTTTCCTTCCAAGGCTGGGTTTGAACCACAGTCCTCAGACCTTAGCTTCCTGAATAGCTAGATTTACAGGTGTGAGCTACCAGCACCCACTTTACCACTAGTTTTTATCCTAAGTTTTCTTCCTTCTCTGAATTTTTTTCTCATTAGTTAGAAGAACTGTTTTTGAGTCAAAGTTGTACTACTTTGTCCAATGTGGTCTCAAACCCCTGGCTGAAGTGATATTCTGTCCCAGTCTCCCAAGTGTCTCAGAAAACAGATACTTATCACCTTTTCCAGATCCTAGTAACTCTTTTGAAAGTTTTGGAGTGTGTTAAACTTTCTGTATTCTTTCATTTTGGAAATCACAATTTCTCTTGCCCTTACACTTGAATAATAGGTTGGCTGAGCATGGGATTATGGCTCAAAATCATTTTCCCTCAGAACTTTGAAAGAATTTGAGAAATATAGTGAATGAAGGTTATTATTTTCAATTCCTATATATTCCTGTTTGTTCCTAACGTGCTTATACTTTCCTCTTTATCATGGACTTTTTATATTGGACTTTAGAAATGTCCCCTATATATGTCAAGCCCAGGGTTTCTGCTCCTCTCCTTCCCCCGCCCTCCCCCGCCCCCGCCCCGCTCTCCTTCCCTCCCTCTGGCTTAGCACTAGACTAATGAAATTTCTACTATAGAGATCTGGGAAATGATGACTCTTTCCTCCATTCTTACTAAGCTATAGACATTTTTTCTCATACTTTTAAATTCTTTAACTATTTACATGATCTGGTAACAAATGTGACTCATTACCCCATTTGCTGAGGTAAGGCATTGTGGTGTCTGTGAATCATTCATGTGTTTGATTTCTGAGAACTCTGATTCTCCTTCACAGGTGTCCAACTCTCTGGAATATTTGGGGAGAAATAATAATCACAGCTACTTTACAGTCTCCTTAAAATTTATTTAATGTGATGTACAGAGGGCTTACAGTTTCATACATAAGGCAGTGAGTACATTTCTTATTAAACTTGTTACCTCCTCCCTCATTTTTCTCCCACCTTCTGGCCTCCCCAATCCTCCGCCCCCCAGGTTGTACAGTTCATTTCCAACATACTGTGTTGTAAGTATTGCTGTTACATTGGTTTGCCTTTTACCCTTTGTCTCTCTATTTTGACGCTTCCTTTGCAGTCTCTTACTATCCTATATAACAGTTTTTCTCTCAGCTTTTTGTGAATTTTTTACTTAAATAATTGGCGGTTTTTCTTATTGCTTTGTTGACCCAATGTTTGTAAACATTGTTTCTAATTACAGGAACGCTGACCTCAGCCATCATATTAGGTCATCTTTTCTTCCCTGCTCAAGTGTAACCAGGCTTTTCGTCTTCTGTTCCTAGAATTACCCTTTCCTTGGCAGTAGCCGCTGTTATCTTGGACACTGCCCTGATTCTTTGAACCCAGATCCCACTCTGCATTACCAAGGCAGGAGAACCACATTAGTAGGACAAACAAAGCCACAATAAAGACATAGCAGGGCTGCAGCTGTCTCTCATTGTCCCTAATCTTGTACATTAATTCTACTTCCTCTTCAAAAATACTTCCTGCCTATAATCTTAGGATTATTAGTGGGGTTTGCTAGAAAACATTATTTCTTTGTCATCCCCCGCTTTCCTTTATGGGAACACAAATTCTAGGTTTTAACGTAAATCTAATCTCATCTGCCCCACATTCTGAAACACTCCCATCAATCTGGTGTATGTAGTCACCTCAGACAAGTTGTCATTGCTATTTTGCACTTATAGCAGCTTTCATTTTTATTTTACATTTCTTCTGAAATAGGGTTATTTTTGTCAAATTTCCTGCAACTTTAATATGAAAAAGTTCAAACATTCAGTATTAAGTATAAAATTATTACAACCATTGGGTGTACCTTCAACTCCTTTTTGTGGTACTTGCTTTGAGTTATCTTTGTATGCTAGTCTTTCTGAACTAGTGGAAATCTACAAATACCATGAGACTAACATACATCTTTCAAAATATATATTTCAAAAGAACATTTTCCCATATAGTCACAATTTCATTATTATACTTTGAGTTTGAAATCATTCTTTAAAACTATTTTCTTATCCATATTAAAATTTCTCCAATAATTTCAACTTTTCAAAACTATGATCAAATTATGATTCATGCTTTGTTTGGTTGCTGTTTCTATATTCTTTTAATCTAGAATAGTTTTGTATCTATTTCTGTGGTGGTGGTGGTGGTAGTGGATTGTGTGTATATGTGTATACGCTCATGCTGGCACCAGGGCTTGAACTCGGGTCTCATTTAGTTTTTGTGAAAGGCTAATACTCTACCATTTGAGCCACACCTCCACTTTTCGCTTTTTGCTGGTTAATTGGAAATAAGAATCTCATGGACTTTTCTGCCTCAGCTGGCTTCAAATCTCAATCCTCAAATTTAACCTCCTGAGTAACTAGACATGAGCCACCAATGCCCAGATTCTTTCTGTTTCCTTAATATTGCCTTTGTGAAGAGACCAGGTCAGTAGGTGCATCCTGCCTTTTTTAATTTACTGAATTATTTCTTATGTTTTTACAATTTGTTCCTCAGTCTCTGCATTTCCCAGAAACAGAAAATTGAATTCAAAGGCTGAATGATATTCAGATTTTGGCAGTTTTATCTTCTGTATACTGTGTAGATCACATTGCACGCTGTCAGGAGACACATATGTGGGTCCCTTTACCCTGCTCTGTGTCTGATATCTGATCATCTCTCTAGATTTAGGTCTTCTTCATTCCTTCCCTTGGCTTCCATTAGTAAGATATGAAAGACAACAGTAAGAAAGAAAATAAAGAAAGAGAGAGGGGAAGAAAGAAAGGAAAGAAGGAGAAAGAAAGGGAGAGAAAGAAAGAAAGGAAGGAGGAAGAAAGTAAACAAAACAAGGGAAGGAAGGATAAAGAAAAGGACAAAGTTGGGGAAGGAAGAACAATATATCTTACTAGCTAGCCATCTTGTAATACAAATCATGCCTAAGTCACAATTCCTACATGTTTGTTCAATTATATATGTTGACTATAACATTATAACACTGAAGAATTAGAAAAAACACACCAGTGTTGCACCAGACCATGAAAAAAGCATGGAGTTACCTGCCTTAAGGACTCAACAATATTGTCTTTGCATGTGGATACTAGGGTTAGAAAGACAATTGTACTGGGACTGAAATTACTAATTTATTGGCCCCAAAGTGAGAGATGGATTGAAGTTCATGATCCACATGCTGTTTACAGTTCTGGATATCTGCAATAAATATTTCCATCCTGGTCACGCTCACCCACTTCTTTTTATACCAAACATCTCCTCTCTCCCCTTGTGCCCTTGGCTCCTCCTCCTAGAAATGGTTCCTTTAATTGCTCTCCCTTTGGGTGTAGGCCTTTCCTATGCACTCTCCATGCATTCCTTCCTAAAATGTCCTGATTCATCCCATTCTTAGAACAAACAGAACTGTAGAAAACAGAAATAACAGATTTCCCCCCAAATAGCTTATGCTGCTTTTTAGAGAGATTTGTGCCATATGAGTCATGTTTAAAAGCATTATTTTTTTTTCTCTTTTGCCAGTACCAAGGTTTAATTCAAGGCCTCCTGTTTTATTGGCTTTCTTGATCAACTGGCTTTCTACCACTTAAATCATGGCTCCAGACCATGTTTTTTATGGGTTATTTTGGAGATGAAGTCCAGCACTTTTCTTTCCAAGCAGTCATTGAACCAGTATCCTCCAAATCTCAACCTCCTGAGCAGCTAAAATTTCAGGTGTGAACCACAGGTTCCAGACTCAGAAGCAATTCTATGTTCCAAGAGAAGAAATCACAGTCATGAGCTTTTGGATGTCATATTTGAAATACAATGTTTGGCATCATCAGTTTATTTTCAATTCGTGTCAGATTTTGAACCATAGACCTGTATTTCTGAGTTCGATAAAAACATATATTATGAAACAGTGGGGTCTCCTTGTATGATCCTCTATATCCATTACTGTTCACCACATTTTATTGAAAAATTTGGAGGAGGAAATGATGAAATAAAACCCAGGGCATGAGGACTCTTGGGTTTCCTCACTAGCCATTGACTATCTGTGTAGCAGTAGCACTTTAAACTAGATATGTGCCCAAGATGGATTTTAGCTTCCTGGTCAGTCATAAGACGTTGAAGCTATTCTTTGTTCTCTAAAGTCCTCACTTTGTTGATTTATCCTGAGCTTTCCTTATTTTAAGCCACACAGCTTGTAACTCTCTTTGTCCCTTTGAGAGATATAATCTGCTTTATCCATACTTCTGGACACAATTTGTAGAATCACATGTGATAAAAATCAAGGATTTCTTCCTTGTGACTTTGGTGAGATTTTAGATCCAAAGTGGAAATAATTATTCTCCTTCTTAATGAAAACTTTGTTGATTTTAACTCACTATTAGCTCTGATCATTAGTAGACTAAGTAAAATATGAGATTAATAGTAGAAAAATGTATTTAGGTATGTGTTCCTATTTTGAATTCTGAAAAATATCAGCATGAAACACTACCCAGCAAGACTCTATCTGATAAGATATAGATACAGGAAAGATAAACATTCAAACTCAATGTCTCATTGCTGCAAAGGTGAGAGATGAGAATAATTTCAAATATGAGAAAAATTATATATTATAATGAGCTTCAGAAGCAAAAATAAAAGATACTGTTGAAGCAAGGCTGAGATATGAGGATCATAGTTCAAAGCCAGCCAGAGCAAGAAAGTCCAGGACACTCTAATTTCTAAATACTGTAATTACATGCACACAAAACACTCTAAGTAGAGTAATGGCTCAAGTGGTACAGCACTATCCTTGAGCAAAATAGCTGAGGGACAGTGCTCAGGCCCTGAGTTTGGAACCAGGACTGGCACACAGAAAGAAAGAAAAGAAAGAAAAGAAAATGTCTAATAAGCCATGTAGGAATAGTGTAATTTACACAGTAATATTTTAATGTTATATTAGAATGGACATTTTCATTGTGTTAAAATTCTTCCTCTAAAGCATTACCTATTATGAAAGGAATTCATTTAACAATCAGATATTCCTTCTCTTTATTATGATTTTCTGTTCAGTATGTCAATAAAATAATAGTGAAAAGAGACTGAGATCTGAGGATCATAGTTCAAAGCCCAGAAATGAATCCACAGACCTATGGCCACCTAATATTTAATGAGGGAGCTAAAAACACAGGATGGGAGAAAGACAGTCTCTTCAACAAATGGTGCTAGCAGAATTGGTTTATCCATGTGAAAAAAAGTGAAGCTTGATCTTATATATAACCCTGTACCAAAATCAGTTCCAAATGGAACAAAGATCTCAATGTAAGGCCAGAAACCATAAAAATATTACATGAAGGGATAGAAGAAACACTAGAATTTATTGGTACAGGTTGAAACTTTCTTAGTAAAGACCCAGAAACACAACAAATCAAAGAAAGGTTGGAAAAATGGGATTACATCTACTGCAGAGCTTCTGAATAGCAAAGGATATAGCTACAAGATACATAGGAAGCCCAAGATTGGAGCTCTTCATTAGTCATACCACAGACAGGTGTCTCATATCTAAAATATACTCAGAACTTAAAAAAATAGATCCTCCCAAACAAATCCTCAAAGAAAGAGCCACTCCATTAATAACTGGGCTAAAGATTTAAAGAAAGACCTCTCTGAAGAGGAAATAAGAATGGCCAATAGACACATGAAGAAATGCTCAAAACTTTTGGCATTAACAGAAATGCAAATCCAAACAACATTGAGGTTCCACCTCACCCCAGTTATAATGGCCATTATGAAGAAACTAATAACAACAGATGCTAGCAGGGATGTGGCCAAAAGGAAACACTACTACACATTTGGTGGGAGTGTAAATTTGTTCAATCACTCTGGAAAGCAGTGTGGAGGTTCCTCAAAAAACTAAACATAGAGCTCCTCTATGACCCAGCAACCCCACTTCTGGGCATTTACTCAAAGGATCACAAATCCATACTAAAGCTACCAGCACAACCATGTCCATTGCAGCATTATTACCATAGCTAAAATATAGAACAAACCCAAATACCCCTCAGTAGTTGAGTGAATCAATAGAATTCTACGCTTCTATCAGAAAGAATGGCATTTCTCTATTAATAAGGAAATGGAAAGGCTTGGAAAAAAACATATTAAGTGAAGTGAGCCAGACCAAAAGAAACATTGATTCCATGGTCTCCCTCATTGGTAATAATTAGTACATGTCTAGGATAGTCTTAGCAGAGGATCACAGTAGCTCAATAGCTGTGTACATAAGATCATAGACAATGATGATTTTTTTCTTTCCTGTGGTTTAGCCCCTGTTGTCACTGTATTTGATTTTGGTACCATGAGTATTGTATATACATTTATCTGAATTAGGGAAGGAAAGGGTTATATCAAAATGGTGAAATGAAGGACAAAGGGGAAACCAATCAAAACAGCAATGCTTATAAGACAATATGTTGGAAACAACCTGAGGTAGGCGGAGGATTGGCAGGGGGAGCTGGAAAGTGGGAGACAATTGAGGGAGGGTGTAATAAGTTTGACAAGGAATGTTCTCACTACCTTCTGTATATAACTGTAACCCCTCTGTACATCACCTTGACAATAAAATTAAATTTAAAAAGAAAGAAAAAAAAAGAAGACGAACCAACATTGAGATCCCACCTCATCCTAGTTAAAATGGCCATTATGAAGAAAACCAACAATAACAGATGCTGGAGGGGATGTGGCCAAAAGGGAACACTACTATACTGTTGGTGGGAATGTAAACTTGCTCAACCACTGTCGAAAGCAGAATGGAGGTTCCTCAAAAGACTAAACATAGAGCTTCCCTATGACCCAACAATCTCACTCCAGTGTATTTGTCCAATTGACCTCAAACCAGTCCACATTAAAGCACAACCATGTTCACTGAAGCATTGTTTACCATACCCACAATATGCAATCAATCCAGATGCCCCTCAGTGGATGAATGGGTCAACAAAATGAGGAATATACACACAATGGAATTCTATGGTTCCATCAGAAAGAATGACATTACCCCATTTGTAAGGAAATGAAAAGACTGGGAAAACTTGTATTAAGTGAAGCAAGCCAAACCCAAAGAAACATAGGGTGCATGTTTTCCTTCATTTGTAATAATTAGAATGCTCCTATAAATCTACAGATAAACACAATGGATAGTAAAAGACAAAAAATTATACTTGAACATGATAAATTAAACAAGACCCTAAACATTCACACAATGAGTCCAAAGGAGGATATTCTTAGGAGAGGATCACAAGGGCTCAAAAGCTATGTGCATATAATCATATAAAATGATGCTTATCAAAATGAGCTCGGAGAAATGGAAACATGAGTCTTTTTCTTTTTTTGTGTGTTTTCTTTTCTTTTTTTTTCTGTTTTCCCCCTTCAGTCATTGTTTTTTATTTTTGTACTTTTTTGCCATGTATGTAAATTGATCTGATTTGGGGGGGATAAGGAGAGGCACAGAGATGGTGGGACAAAGGGTAAAGTAATGCAGCAGTGGTGCTCGCTAGAAAATGTGCTATACAACTTGGGGGGTGGGGAATTGGAAAGGGAAAAACCTGGGAGAAATTGAGGGAGGTCACGACACTGTTCAAGAAGAAATGTACTCATTACCTGACTTAAGTAACTGCAACTCCTCTGCACATCACTTCTACAATAACAATAATATGCAAAAAAAGAGAGCTCACAATTCCAACTTTACATGTTCTAATAACAATTGCACCTAAAGAGGTGCATTTGAAACCACACACAATAATGTCTGATTATTAACCTCTTTTTCTTTCACTTTGAAAACGTGAAGGTTAAAAGATAGAACTGTACGCAAAACAAAAAAAATGCTCTGAGTATAACAAATTATGTCAACATGTAGTTGTATTCAGTGGCTTCCCAGAGCAGAACCTGTGACTACTGTGAATTAAAATTTCAGGTTTACTGAACTCTGGGCTTGCTTCAAGGGGAAAGAACATTTTTTTTAAATCCTCAAATCACACAGTTTTGTTATTATACCCAAAGTTCAGTGTTCATCTAGCTAAAAACTAGATGTATAAAGATGACTAAGGATTTTACAGAGTGCCATTTATGTGCATATGATTTTGATCACCAATATGGCTGAAGTGAAGACATAATTGTTAGGCAAATATTTAAAAATGTATGTTAAATGATATTTTTTAAAAGTTGTAACTAGCTGAGATCTGAGGATGATGATTCAGCCTAGACAGTAAAGTCCATGAGGCTTTTATCTTTAATTAACCACCAAAAAGTTGGAAGTAGAGCTGCGGCTCAAGTGGTAAAGTACCAGCCTTGAACAAAAAGGCTAAGGAACCCAGGCATCAAGTTCAAGTCCCAGTATCAACTCCTTCTTCCACATACTCTCCCCACATAAATTATAAATAGAATAACCATATCATATAGAGAAAAGCCATCCTTTGGTTCCACTTTTGGTAATGTACCCAAAAGCAGGGCCTTGAAGACCCTGATGTTTGTAGTACTCAAAGCAGTATTATTCACAGTAGCCAAAAGACAGTAGCAACTCAAGGATATGCTGACAGATGAGAGTAGACATGTAAGTATAGTTTACAAATATAGTAGAATAGTACTCACCTTTAAAGAGAGAAGGGAATGCTGACCCATGCTACCAGTGTGGATGGAGGCATATGTTTAGTGAATTAAGACAGTCACAAAAAGACAAATGATATATGATTTACTTATATGAGGTGCCTAGAGTAGTGAAATTCACACACACACACACACACACACACACACACACACACACACACACACACAGATGGTAAAACTGTGGTTGCCAGTAACAGGGGGTAAGAGCTGTGAGGAATCTGATACAATTTGTTTTATAAGACAAAAGGGGTTCTGAAGCTGGGTGCCAGTGGCTCATGTCTGTAATCCTAGCTACTTAGGAGGCTGAGATCTGAAGGTCCCGGGTCAAAGCAAGCCTGGGCAGAAGAGTATGTGAGACTTTTATCTCCAATGAGCTACTTTGAAGAAGCTTGAAGTGGCTCTGTGGCTCAAGTGCTAGAGTGCTAGCCTTGAATACAGAGAGGCTAAGGGGCAGCCCAGTCACTGAGTTCAAGCCCCAGGACAGGAAAAAAAAAAGTGTTCTGGAAATGGATGGTGCTGTCAGCTGTACATATGGAAATGTATTGCCTAACACTCCCCCATGTACCAAAAATGGTTAAGCTGGTAAGTGTTATATGCATTTTATCACAATGAAACATTTCTAGTGAAGGTAATGACAAAATGATTTGTAGCAGTGAAGTTTTAGCTGGTGTGATAAGGAATTCTTCTCTGCTATAACCTTGGCCTTTTGGTCTGTGTTTCTGCTCTCCTCAAACCTTTTCCATCTATAAAACAAAACTACTCTGCTCAGCTTATCAAGACACTCATTATGCAAAGTGCTGCCTGATGGAAAAATTATAAGTAAAGACAAATTCATATATATATATTAATTGAGTTTGTTGTCATTCTGTCTTTTGCCATCAAAAGATACAATATAGGTCCTATAATCACAACTATAGACATTCAATATACTTCAGAAACAGAGTTATTCATGTTTACATGTGATGGCATGGAAATATTGATGATGTTATTTTAAGGAGACAGCATTGGACTAGGTGCAGTGGCTTATGTCTGTAATTCTAGCTACTTAAGAGACAGACCTGAGGGTCATGGTTCAAAGTGAGCCAGGGCAGAAAAGTCACGAGACTCTTGTCTCCAAAGCTTAATGTAGAGTTGGGGCTCACTCAAGTGGTAGACTTCCAACCTTGAACAAATGAAGCTAAGGGAGAGCAACCTGGCTCAGAGTTCAAACCCCAATACTGACACAAAAGAAATTATTATAATAATATTTATAAAACAAGATCATCAGAATGGAGAACAACAGAATTCCCAAGGTTCTTCTACTTCCACTCAGAAAATAAACTGTCCTTTTAGAAATAACTTTCCTTTTAGACTCAGTACAATGAACAAATGGAAGATATTCATGAGAAAGACTCTTTGCTGGCTCTGCTTCTCTGTGGCTGTGACTCTCACCAGATGAATTGGCATTCTCACCAATGCTTCAGCTGATGTCCTGCCTTTCTACAGCCCAGAACTCTAGAATCATGAGCAATGTAAACCTTTCTGTCTTATAAGTCAATTATCTTAGGCATTTTGTCACAGTAATAGAAAACTAACACAAATATTAAAGATAGTCTATAAGTAAGATTCTATAAAGACACTTGCACATCCATGTCCATTACTGCACTACTTATGATAGCCAAGTTATAGAAATATCCCAGGTGCCCTAAAATAGATGAGTAGATCTGAAAAAAACATGGTACCTATACATAGTGGAACTTTATACAGCCATTAGAATGAATAAAATTATGTCATTTTCAGAGGAATGATGGACCTAGAAAAAATCATGTAGAGTGAGGTAAGCCAATCCTAGAGAGACAAATGGCACATTTTTTCTCTCACAGACACTAGATCTAAAATACAACAGGACACGATAAATTATTCAGGACTTTTGGCATTTTATACACAGTGAAACCAGAGGTGGAGGAAAACAAAGGTGCAATGTCTTTCAGCATCTCATCATATAAAGTAATATGTGTTTAAATAAACTCCAGGAAATGAAAACAAATGATGTTTTATTTTTCATTGTCTGTTTTTTTGTTTTGTTTGCTCATTTATCTGTTTTGGGGAGGGTAAGGGGTACACAGAAATGGAGGGACAAAGGGTGAACAAATGCCGAGGTGGTATTCAATAAGCACTATGTTGAAAATGAATTATACAACTTGTGGGTGGGGATAGAAGGGAGAAAGTGAGGGAAGGGGTGACATTGTCCATAAACAAATGTACTTATTACCTGACTTATGTAACTGTAACCCGTCTGTATATCACCTTTATAACAGCAATAAAAGGAAAAATAAAAAAGACTGGCTATCCAGTAAGCTTTAACCAATTAATGTGTCAAATAATGTTGAAGGGCATGAGTACCTCAGAGACATGCATGAGAAAATAAGACTGCAGTATTTAACAAGTGCTGACATGGTCCTCATTCTAGACTTTCACATTTCATATGCTGTAACAATCACTATGAGGAGCTGGAGATAAGACAGAATCTCTTCTCAGGATGGGTTGATGTTAATTACAAGGTTTGGCTCCATGATGGGGCATTCATCATACAGGTCCCTGGAAGCCAAACATATACATACTGCAGAAGCTGACTTAACATGCTTTGGTTGTAGATGCTTTCTCTAGGCTCCAGTGTTAGTCCCTTGTGAAGAAAGATATTTGGACTCCTGTATTTGTGACACAGTCTTCTTTTCCAATTTTGACTTCAGTTTCAGTAGATGAGGCTGTTCTTATGATAAGGAATATAAAATAAATAGAGTGTGCATTTCTAAAGATAATGGAGAAATACCTGTTAAGCTTTTGCTGCATTCTCAAGCAGCGGCTGTAGAAACAGGCCTGCAGTTCCAAATACACAGACAGTTACAAACACCCAGAGAAATATTCTGTCTACCACCATGGCCACATATTTCCAGTCATCTTCAACCTGAAACACAAACAAAAAGTCAAAGCTGTTGGTAAAAATCAAAGCCATAAGAACTATGCTGTTTACAAATACACAATTTTTTCAGAGTTCCCTGTGCTTTTAAAAATGAACACTGGCATTTTTACTGACTTCTCTGTGGTACCCATGAGAAAACTGTCTAGGAAGATGCATCCCTAGGCTACAAGGGACATATCCTGGCTTCAAGGGGACCTTCTAAGAGCTCAACTTGTCATTTGCACATAGGAAGAGCCTGGCCCCTTGGCAAATTGGGAATAGGTTTGAGGCAGAGTCAAAGATGGAAGCCAGGGTACAATTGAGGTCCCTCTTCATAGGAAGAGGCAGCCCTCCAGGTCTCAAATTTTGTCAGTGTGAGGAGCTTATTGCACTTCTGGTTTCTTTCTAGTTTCTGACCATCAGCCTGGACCACAGCCTATAATAAATCAACAATTAGTCTAATCTCTTTCCTAATGGTAAAAAAAAAAAAGCCACCATAAAGGTGACTTTTTCTGAGCTTTCTCATCCTGGGATTCGCCCTTTGTGACAAATATTCCAAATCTACCTCTGAGCCAACAGGGAAGGTATCATAAGAACCTTCCATTAGGAGGTGATTACTAGCAGCTTCAGTATGAACTCAAACTCAGACACTTTAGTCTCTAGTCAGTTCCCTAATGGTTTTCTCAAGCTCTGTCTTTGGAGGATGGGGAAGACTAAGAGCACCAGGAGCAGAATGTATGGACAACAAATACATCTCCAAGGCCCATTCAATCAGCACCTACATGCACCTAGAGTACAGGAAGTGGGCTTGGACCTACAAACACTAGAAACTGGAGTGGTGCCTCCAGGACTCTATTTGGAAGATTCAGAAAGCTAAAGGCACCACTGACAGAACGTGTGGATGTCTAACACATCTCCAAGACACATTCGGTGAGCTCCTAAATTCCTTTAAAGTAGCAACTTGGACCGAGCCAAACACTGGAGCTTATACCTTCTTCCCAAACCACTCCACAGTCAGTTCTACAGCCATTTCTCTTTTCTCCTATTTGTCACTGTGTCCTGGGCCCTGTAGGGTAGAATGGGGGAGTGTAGGTCTTGATTTCATATACCAATGTTTACTTGAATATGTAATTTTAGCCAGATTTCACTTGAGTAAACCCAGGCTGGTGAAGATTGCTCTGGGCTTCCTCTGCTTCCCATTTCCCCTGATTTTTTTTTTTTTGTCTACCCGTAACAGATAAGAGTGTAGCTGGTCTTAGAGTAAGTCTGTCTGCCTTTCAACAACAATTTACCCTAGATTCTAAGTATCCTAAAGGGCATCTTGGAATATGGAGGTAGGATCTGGCTGGCTGGGAGATGACATGCCTTACCTCTTTTCTCTCATTGTGGTTCTTCATGTTGTCTGCTATAAATTGAATGCTATTAATGACATCTTCAAAGTCAGGTGAGTACTCCAAATTTTCCATCATCCATTGTAGAGGCTGTTGACTTAATCTTCTCTTGTTGGTGGTAAGCTCACTTGACTTATGACAATGGCAGCATTCCTTAAGAAATTTGGACTCTTTGTGATTAGCAAGCTTGACCTTGACAGGCCTACTACCAGAAAGGTGTTTGGAGTCTTTATCAGAACCTGCCCCTTTTGTCTTGTCCAGGGGTTGCTTCATCAACAGGATTTGGGGAAATAGCTGGAGAAAAATCACCTTTACCCACTTGGGCAGGATATGTGTTGTGGGGGTGCGATAGTGTATGTTCAGCACAAACACAGTCACCACAATGGACAATGTGACAAAGATCATGGTGAATAGTAGATACTCACCCACTAGTGGGATCACCAGAGATGTAGATGGGATGGTCTCTGTAATTACTAGCAAGAATACAGTCAAAGAAAGCAGGACTGAGATGCAAAGTGTCACCTTTTCACCACAGTCGGAAGGAAGGTAGAAAACCAACACAGTTAGAAAGGAAATGAAGAGACAAGGGATGATCAGATTAACAGTGTAAAACATCGGCAACCTCCTAATATAAAAAGAATAGGTTATATCTGTGTATATCTCTTCACAACAGTTGTATTTGATGTCATGCTTGTATCCAGATGCATCGACAATTTCCCACTCACTGTTTTCCCAAAAGTCATTCATATCTACTTTAGATCCGATGATCAGAAGATCAATCTCAGCTTTGTCATATGTCCAGGAACCAAATTTCAGGGAACAATTTTGATGATCAAAAGGGAAAAAGGTGATGTCCATAGGACAGGAACTCTTAAAAACAGCTGGTGGGGTCCAGGTTATCATGCCATTGTATTTAAGAAGGGCCTTTGTCCTGCCTTCTACTTGGAAGTCACCAACAGCACTGCAAGAGAATCAGACAGTATTAGTCATTTCTCCTTGGCTGAAGGTCAGTGTTGGCAAACATGACTTTGGAAAGAAACAGTGGCTTCAAGACTTCCATACTTATTATAGAGAACAATGTCTGGCTTCCAAATCTTGTCTGCTGGAACACGAAGTGTCTCAATGTCATCATACTCCATTGGGTCCCAGCGCAATCTATAATCATTCCATATCTAAAAGAATTAAACATTGATTTTTAAAATGTCTTAACTTTCCCCTGTTAACTTTATGTTGACTCAACTGTATTCTTTTTTCAAAAAGTCAATTTTTTAATGTCTGTGATCATTTATTTATCTTTAAGTAGTTGAGCAAAGGAATTTCAATTCAACATGTTTATGAGTACAACACATCTTGAATAATGTTAACCCCCCCTTTCATCATGCTCCCCCATATTTCCCCATTCTTATTTGAACAATACTTAGGATTCTATCAAAATCTGGGTAATTATACCTATGGGAAACAGGAAGCTAAATAGCTGACCTGATTTTGCAAACAGATAATTAGATATTTATCTCTTGATTGGTGGTTAGCTAAGCAAGATGAAGACTTCACTGCCATGTGTAACAGGCCATCATCAAACTGGAGTAGGAACCCATTTCTAATAATATAGTAAACTAAAAATATACTTTATGGGTGTGGTGATGAGTTTATTATACAATCTGTTAAAATATTTGTACTTTCTAAAGGGAAAAGATGATACAACTGAGAACAACCTGAACTGAATTTAACACACATGATCTTGAGCTCAGTTATTTATATCTCTGGTTCTGGAATAGCAGGGCTCATATGAAACATGAGTATCCAGGTAGGGAGTTCTAGTTACAGACAAAAATCGGGTGAATATATGTGTGTGTGAATTAAAAACACACAAAGTTATATGTGTGTACATACATAATACATGCCATGGACTGTTACAGAGCCACAAAAATGAATTTATGTCATTTGTGAGAAAATATGGAGCAAGATAAGCCAACCCCAAAAGTCAAATGTCTCATGTTTTCACTCATTTCTGAAAGCTAGAATAAGAGTGATGGGTAAATTAATAAGTGGCCTAAAAACTTAGAGACTTCTCTGAAGAAGAAATAAGAATGGCCAGTAAACACATGAAGAGATGTTCAATATCTCTGGCCATAAAAGAAATGAAAATCAAAACAAAATTGAGATTCCACCTCACCCCAGTTAGAATGACCATTATCAAGAAAGCTAACAGTGGGCTGGGGATATGGCCTAGTGGCAAGAGTGCTTGCCTCATATACATGAGGCCCTGGGTTCGATTCCCCAGCACCACATATACAGAAAATGGCCAGAAGTGGTGCTGTGGCTCAAGGGGCAGAGTGCTAGCCTTGAGCAAGAAGAAGCCAGGGACAGTGCTCAGGTCCTGAGTTCAAGCCCCAGGACTGGCCAAAAAAAAAAAAAAAAGCTAACAGTAACAAATGTTATGGTGTGGGGGGTGGGATGGGGGGAAATGTGGCCAAAAGGGAATGCTATTACACTGTTGCTGGAAATGTAAATTTGTTCAATCACTCTGGAAAGCAGTGTGGAGATTCCCTATGACCCAGAAATCCCACTCCTGGGCATTTATCCAAAAGATTACAAATTAGATTACAGTAAAGCTACCAACACAACCATGCTCACTGAAATATTGTTTACCATAGCTAAGATACAGAATCAACCCAGATGCCCCTCAGTGGATGAATGGATCAAGGAAATGTGGTATATATACATAATGGAATTCTATGGTTCCCCCACAAAGAATGGCATTGCCCCATTTGTAAGGAGATGGAAAGACTTAAGTGAAGCAAGCCAGACCCAAAGAAACATAGGGTGCATGGCATCTCTCATTTGTAATAATTAGAATGTACCTATAAGTCTACAAGTAAATCCAATGGATAGTAAGGGACAAATAATTACCCGTGGACATGATAAATTAACCAGAACTCTAAACATACACATAGTAAGAGCAAAGGAGGATATTCTTAGGAGAGGATTACAAGAGCTCAAAAATCTATGTGCCGGGCTGGGGATATGGCCTAGTGGCAAGAGTGCTTGCCTCATATACATGAAGCCCTGGGTTCGATTCCCCAGCACCACATATACAGAAAACGGCCAGAAGTGGTGCTGTGGCTCAAGTGGCAGAGTGCTAGCTCTGAGCAAAAAGAAGCCAGGGACACACCGGAACAGGCCTGAAGACCAATGGAACAGAACTGAAGACCCAGAAATGAACCCACAGAACTATGCCTACTTAATCTTTGATAAAGGAGCTAAAACAATAGTATGGAAGAAAGAAAGCCTCTTTAACAAGTGGTGCTGGCAAAACTGGCTCAACACATGCAACAAACTAAAACTAGATCCTTATATATCACCCTGCACCAAAATCAATTCCAAATGGATTAAAGACCTTGAAATCAAAACAGACACCCTGAAAACACTAAAGGAAGGAGTAGGAGAAACACTTGGGCTCCTTGGCACAGGACAGAACTTCCTTAACAAAGACCCAGAAAGGCTACAAATCAAAGAAAGGTTGGACAAATGGGACTGCATCAAACTGCAGAGCTTCTGCACGGCAAAGGACATAGCTCGCAAGATAAACAGAAAGCCCACTGGGAGAAGATCTTTACCGGACATTCAACAGACAAAGGCCTCATCTCTAAAATATATGCAGAACTAAAAAAATTACCTTCTTCCAAAACAAAACCGCAAAGAACCAATAGCCCCCTCAGCAAGTGAGCTAAAGACTTACAAAGAGACTTCTCTGATGAGGAAATGAGAATGGCCAAGAGACATATGAAAAAATGCTCTACATCACTGGCCATAAAAGAAATGCACATCAAAACAACATTGAGATTCCATCTCACCCCAGTAAGAATGTCATATATCAAGAAAACTAACAATAACAATTGTTGGAGGGGATGTGGCCAAAAGGGAACCCTACTTCATTGTTGGTGGGAATGTAAACTGGTTCAGCCACTCTGGCAAGCAGTATGGAGATTCCTCAGAAGGCTCAATATAGAACTCCCCTATGACCCAGCAACCCCACTTTTGGGTATCTATCCAAAAGATCACAAACAAAATCACAGTAATGCCACCAGCACAACAATGTTCATCGCAGTGCAATTTGTCATAGCAAGAATCTGGAACCAACCCAGATGCCCCTCAGTAGACGAATGGATCAGGAAAATGTGGTACATATACACAATGGAATTTTATGCCTCTATCAGAAAGAATGACATTGCCCCATTTGTAAGGAAATGGAAGGACTTGGAAAAAATTATACTAAGTGAAGTGAGCCAGACCCAAAGAAACATGGACTCTATGGTCTCCCTTATTGGGAATAATTAGTACAGGTTTAGGCAAGTCATAGCAGAGCATCACAAGGCCCAATAGCTATACCCTTATGAACACATAAGATGATGCTAAGTGAAATAAACTCCATGTTATGGAAACGCTTGTTATATCACAGTTGTAACTACTTTCCTATGTGTATCTGTAGCTTCTATTATTGATGATGTTCTTGTATCACCTTCCTGTGGTTGTACCTACACTATCTCTGTAATCTTATCTGAGTATATTGGAAACCGTGTATACTGGTATTGGAAGTAGGAAATTGAAAGGGAATACCAAATTTGAGAGTCACAGGGTAAAAAAAGACAAACAACTACAAAAGCAATACTTGCAAAACTGTTTGGTGTAAGTGAACTGAACACCTCCGGCGGGGGGGCGGGAAAGGGGGAGGAGGGAGGGGGGTAGGAGGGACAAGGTAACAAACAGTACAAGAAATGTATCCAATGCCTAAAGTATGAAACTGTAACCTCTCTGTACATCAGTTTGATAATAAAAATTTGAGAAAAAAAATCTATGTGCATATGATCATATAAAATGATGCCTATCAAAATGAACTCCAAGAAATGGAAACAAGATATTTTTAAATGGACTACTTTCAGTTATTATTTTTCCCCTTCAATTTATCCCCTTTTGTCACTGTTTGTTTTTATTTCGGTGCCCTTTGTCATGTATATAAGTTTATCTGCTTTGGGAAGGGGAAAGGGAAGCACAGAAAAGGTGGGACAAAGGGTGAACCAATTCAGCAGTGGTATGTACTAGACACTATGTTTGAAATGAACTGTACAACTTGGGGTAAGGGAGATTGGGAAGGAAATAAAACTGGAAGAAAATGAAGGAAGGGGTAAAAAAATAATAGGTGAGAATGACAACAATTACATTAATAAATAATGGAATACAAAGTAGAAAAGGGGCTGTCAGGGAAAGAGATTCATGGAGGGCTTAAGGGGGAAAGGAAAAAAGGATACTGAGGAGTAAAGATTGCATTACATACATGTGTGTATATGCATACACATATGTATCTATACATACACACACCACTTTTTTGAAAAAGTAAGGAAGGAGTGCATGATAATATGACTACAGTAGAGGGAGTAAACTTTCTCAAAGTATATTATGTGCATCTACGAATGCATAATGAAACTCCTTTTTCCTATTAATGTATGCTAATTAAAAGTAAAATAAAATCAGATATGTGTGAGCAGAGACCAGAAAGAACAGATGTCTCTGTCACTAGGCTTGCCCTTACTCTCTATTCAGCTCTGTAGACTGAGCTGTTACTAGAGCCAAATGAAGCCTTGGTGATAACAATGTGGACATGGTCCTACATCCATCACAAGTTGGAGATGGGAAGAGGTAACACTAAGGTTCTGGTCCAACTGACATTGCTAAGTGGACATTCAAGGGCTACCATTCAAAGAGAAATAACGGAGACACCTACGTGACGCAGCCATAGATTGGTTTCCATAATCTGGTTTACTTCATCCTGGGAAGAAGAAATAATGTTGTCAGTTTTGGATATACTTCCTAATACAGTTGTGTCTTAGAGCAAAAGTAGAGACAAACCTGAATGTAAAAACCCAGAAAATCAAAAGGGCAACCTGTGGGAAATATTTAGTATGCAACCTGCAATACAGTATGCCCACACCTTGTTCCAATGCTGTAGACTTGGAAAGGAAATATGGAGTTTTTATTTACCATTTGGTATTTGTTTGTGTGTTTGTTTTTAAAGCACTGAGGTTTGAACTCAGAGCCCTGTACTTACTAGGCAGGCACTCTTTATATAACCATGTATCTAGTACGTAGTACCGCTCCACCTTAAGCCATGATCCCAGCTCTCATTTTGTCTTTGAGACAGCATCTTACTACATAACCCAGACAGGTCTTGAAATTTCTATTCTAAATTCTCCTGGTTCAGCTGGATTGCAGATGTGTATTACAATGTCTTGTGGGAATGTAGCTTTAAACTCTCTTTCAAAGTTGATTTAAGTCACACCTCCTCGGTGAATCCATGTTACCACCATAGTCTACTTCATAAAGATTTTATCAAGAGAAATGAGAAGAGAAACATTTGGGAATGAAAAAGGGTAAATCCTGCAGATAGTAACAGGTATCCAAACCCTGCTCATCATTTGTGCATATGCCTTAAAATCTCTCTTTTACTGTGCCCCAAGATTCTCTGGACTTTGCTCCCTGAGTATTTTTGCTCCAGGATCTAACCTGAGTTCATCAACCGGGATGTGTTACATACCCACTATGCACCCTCCCCCACTGGAGCAGCACTTCTGTCATACATGACACAAATGTTTACTGAGACCACTCCATAAAAACTGAGGTGACGCTGTATGCCAATGGCTCATACCTGCAGCCCTAGCTACTAAGAAGGCTGAAATCTGAGCATAGCAATTCAGAGCCAGCCCAGTCAGAAAAGGCCATGAGACTCTTAACTCCAATTAACTACCAAAAATAGCAGAAAATAGAGCTGTAGCTCAAGTGATAGAGCACTAGCCTTGAGCAAAAAAAAAATCTCAGGAACAGTGACCAGGCCTTGAATTAGCTGACGAGACATAAATTAATAATATATAAATATGTAAATATAAAATGCAATGTAATGTAAAATAGATAAGTGTTTGAAGAAAAGGAGGGATGGAGTAGTCCATGCTTGTAAATGCCCACATATGTCTATTTTAGACAAGATGTCAAAGGTTTCTCTGAGGAGGTAGTATTTAAATATATTTAAATGTCCCAAAGAAAGTCAGGGCTAGCTGAAAGACAGGCATTCCAGGACAGCCTCCTCTAGAGACTGAATTGCTAAGGAATTGTCAACTCTCAGGTGGTTGCAACCAAAGTCCCATATACAATAGTCTTTAAAACACAATGGCTAGGCAGCTGATGACAGCTCCTCAGTGGCCAGCAATAAATTCCCAAAGCTTGCTTTGCCAGACACCCAAGCCTGCTCCAGAGTGAAGTAGGGCAGCTGTGACTGAGTGCGCTTTGGCAGGGCTCCCACACCTGCCAGCCCTGCTGTGCTGAGAAACAATGTGGCCCTCTACTCCTTCACCTCCTGCTCACTGCTGCCTGGCCTGGATAACTCTGAGGAGAGACCTTGGTAAACTTCCTTCTAATGGCTTGTTTCAACCCATACTGAGCCCTGTAGTTTGCAAAAGGTCAGTAAAAGGAGTTATAATCATAGTTTCTTATTGATCCCAGTAAACAAAGAAATGGACCAAACAGTGGTCAACAAAGCTTTATAGTTACTTGATCCTAAGGTCAAGGATTCATGAGAGTCACTTTGGCTTGTCAGAGCATATCAAGAGCCATATCCACGACCTGTTAGTCAGAGCCATCTCTAAGTCTTGATTCCAAGATCTCAGAGGTAACTGGCAGAAGCCCCAACCAAAGCCTGTTTCCTCTCTGCACTAGATCAGGGATTTGGAATTGGTTAACAATACCATTCTGCACTACCCCTAACTCCCTGCTTCGTTTGCACGGGCTTGGGGAAGGCCCATGTTGTATGGGCCTGGTCCATAGTGGCCATGTGAACCCCCTTAGAGGTAGCAGCCAACCTTCTGGATCAGGATCTGACCTGACTGCGTTCTAGATCTCACACATCAATAGATGAATGCCACACACTCAGACCCATGGGAGGGGACCAGAGACCTGCAGCACTATACTGTATTCTTATGTTCATTGCCGTCACCTCTTTCTTGGGAAAATAAGTTAGTTGACATCCAGATACATTGAAACTTTCTCTTTTTTTTCTTCTTTTTTGCTGCTCTTGGCGCTTGAACTCAAGGCTAGCGTTCTACCACTTGAGTCACAGTGCCACTTCCAGCTTTTTCTTTTTATGTGGTACTGAGGAATCAAACCCAGGGCTTCATGTATGCTAGGCAAACACTCTATCACTAAGCCACATTCCCAGCCCATATTGAAACTTTGAAGACACAATTCAAATGGACTCATTGCCGGGCCAGCAGCAATAGGTTGAAAGACTTGATAAGAAAGGCCAGGTATGTTTTGTTTTTATAAGAGTTAACATTATCATTTTTCCTATGCCTGGCTACCAAAAACACTGGGAAGGGGCTTTATACAGGGCCCCTGTCCAGGGACAATGGGCATGTTCCTACACTTACTGATCATCTATTCCCAAGCCTTTGTGGCTAAGATCACCTTGCATGGCAAGATGTGTTCTCTGAAGCTGTAAAACTAAGCTAAGGGCTCAACAGAAGCAGAAGGGTAAGAGGTCTTCTAGAAGCTACTTAAGGCTTCAACATCTTGTTGAACTGCATCACAGGGCCACTCCCAGAAGTCATCTGAAAACTGCCACAAGACCCAGTATATGTAATACCCCAGTTATTTATTCTAGAGATATAAAGATTATACCTACACAATATAGACAAATATTCATAGAAGCTTTGTCGTAGATCAAAAATTAATTAGCCCAAATGGTTGAAGAAACCATACTATGTGATGCCATGCAGTCATTTAGCTCAGGAAAGAGCATCCCCACCCGACCCCTGGAAAGCCACCAAACACTTGGAGGTATATCTCAAAAAGATGAGTGGGAAGGCCAGTCCCATAAATCTTCATTGTCCATGATCCTTCATAAAGAGCATCCTTGAAATAAGTATGTTAAGAAATGGAAGGAAGCTAGCCTTGAGCGGGAAGAAGCCAGGGACGGTGCTCAGGCCCTGAGTCCAAGGCCCAGGACTGGCCAAAAAAAAAAAAAAAAGAAAAGAAAAGAAATGGAAGGAAGATTAGTGGGGGGGGGGGGGCAACTACATAAAGCATGCAAGGATCTCTATGGTTTATTATAACTCTGAATCTATAATCATTAGCATACATAAAATTTCTCTTTAATAGTCTGGGAATGTGCTTAGTGGTAGAGTGCTTATCTAGCATGTATGAAGCTCTGGGTTTGATTCCTCCATACCACATACACAGAAATGGCTGGAAGTGTCATGTGGCTCAAGTGGTAGAGTGCTAGCCATGAGCAAAAAGAAGCTCTGGGACAGTGCCCAGGCCCTGAGTTCAAGCCCCAGGACTAGCAAAAAAAATTCTCTCTAATAAGCTATATTTCCCAAGTCCTTCTTGCAGCTAGAGAAGCTGAAGAGAACTGAAGTTATCAAGAACTTAAGCAAGTTCCTTGAAGGCGTCTCAGGTTGTCTGATTTGTGCCCCTTTTCTCTTTTCCCCTTCCTCCTGCTTCTTTCAGATAATACAACCGTAGTGAGAGCAAATACAGCAATTTTCTTGGACCATTCAGCAATTCTAAGGGAAAAATCATATACCAAAGAAGGCAAAATAGAAAGGCAGAAGGAGAGTTGGTCACAGCTGCCATGTTGGTTTGTGCTTTTAGCATCATTGTCTGTATGAGTGATATTCTTGGGGTTGTGTAGTGCATAACATAGTGTATAACTTGGATGACTAAACGCATGAAGCTACCTTGTGTTAATCTGTGGACTGTGAAAACTTCAAATTTCTGCTTAAAAAAGAAAGAAAACAATTCCTTCCTTCCTTAGTCTTTGCCTCCCTCATTTTCTTCCTCTCTCCCTCCTCCTCCCTCTGTCTCTCTAGATTTATATATAGGAGAGGGATATCCAATACTAGAAGCCAAATGTAAATGTCACACTCTGCCTTCAACAATCTCTGCCTGTCCTCCCCAAAATGATGTCCTAAAAGGTATATGAAGCAGGGATTTGAAGTAAAGCTATATGGCAAGGTGGTCCTTTCAGACTCAATCTAGAGCAAATGTGCTTCTAGCTCAGTACAAAATCAGTAACAAAAATTGAAATGTGTGTGGCATTTTTTTGTGGGGGAAAGGGTAAGAAGGAATCAGAATAGATACTAAATAAATGACTTTCAATGGAATGAATGTGTCCAGGTAGATGAGAAGAAATAGTAGGCTTGTCTTTTAAAACTCAATTATCTATAGAATTAGCTTATAAATTAAATGTACTAGGTGGTATGCAAGTATATACAAATGTATTGACTGAAATGTAGTAGATTTAATGGAGAACTCAAATAGTGTAAACCCTTAGAAAGGCAAAGGCAGAGTTCAACAAAATGAATACCAGGAAACAATAATTTTAAAGGGGGGGTGGTCATAAGGAAAGAGGCAAACAAATGAAGAGGGGAAGTGGGGAGGGCAGTCAAGAATTCAATGTATATCCTACAAAATAAGAAAAAGGAGGGAAGGTGTGGGGAAGGAAGAATGGTGAGAATGTTGGAATGCATGACATTGATCAATATGCATTGTATCTGGTTTGTTAAACGGCAAAAAAAATGCAGGCAATCAAAATAAATAAATAAAATCAATACCTAGGGGATGGGAATGCAGCTTAGTGGTAGAGTGCTTGCCCAGCATGCATGAAGCCCTAGGTTCGATTCCTCAGAACCACATAAACAGAAAAAGCCATAAGTGACACTGTGGCTCAAGTGGTAGAGTGCTGGCCTTGAGCAAAAGGAAGCCAGGGACAGTGCTCAGGCCCTGAGTTCAAGCCCCAGGACAGGCAAAAAATAATATAAATAAATTAATAAAATAAATAAATATCTAGCAGCATACACTTGTATCCAGACCATGACAGAAGGCAAAGACCTGAGTTTAATCAGCAACCCCCACAGGGAAGCATGGACTGGAGAAGCCTGACAGGGAGCAATACACACCTCCATAAGGCTTTTCCACAGTGTGCTTAGAGAAGTTCTCTCCCCATTTCACCTCTGGGACAATGGCCAGAAGGAGGCCCCTTCCTTATCCACATATGGCATGGTGAACAGCAGCACCTCTTCTTTTTTATACCATCAGCTCAGCAACTCTCTCTAACCTACATCTGATGGTGCTCTTGATTGTCTTTTCTTCCTGAGTCTGCCTCTTCCTGAAACTTGGCCTGAGCCTTGAGCTTCAGACTAGCCCTGTCCCTTCCCATGCCAAGCCCTAGAATTCAGACTCCTGCTCTACTTTAGAAAAGTAGGCTGCTCTATCCCTTCCCCCACCTCCACAACAAAGAACAGTTGTTGTTTTCTAATCTAATCCTTCTTGCCTTTGACATGATTGCAATCAACTTTTTAATTTTTCAAATACCCAGCCACTGTTTTATTTGGTGTTGGGTGAAACCATATATGAAAGAAAGCAAATGTTTTATCTCTTACATAACATGGAATCATTAAAGCAATTCTTTCTCTATCAAGTAGAAAGAGCATAAATTCGTAATCTCAGTACTTGGGTAGCACAGTTCTGGAGGATCATAGTTTTTGGTCAGCCTATACAAAAACTTCATGAGACCCTCCATCTCAACAAACCAGCCTGGCATGGTTGGTGCTCGTCACCTGAGTGACACAGGAAATGTAAATAGGATTGAGCTTCCCAATTTTCAGAAGGAAGATGTTGCAGTACAGAAGAGGTGCACAACATGATTAGCATCTTTTAGACTAGTGACAATGGCTCACACCTGTAAATCCTAGCTATTGAGAAGGCTGAGATCTGAGGATCAAGGTTTGAGGCCATTCTAGGCCAGAAAGTCCATGAAGCTCTTATCTCCAATTAACCACCAAAAAGCCAGAAGCGGACCTGTGGCTCAAGTAGTAGAACACCAGCCTTGAGGAAAAAAGCTAAGGAACAATGCCCAGGCCCTGAGTTCAAGCCAAAGGAGCAACACACACACACACACACACACACACACACACACACACACACACACACACACACACACACAGATTAGTAACTTCCAATTCTCTCTACAACTTCCCTTGGAGTCTTTGTTTCATGAACTGGATCTGAGACACTTCTAGATACTGGCTGTCTACCTTGAGCAAGTACAGCCTTGTTAGGGACCTATCCTCTCCCAAGAGGAGGCTCTGCAGGACCAGCAGGTTTAGACTTGTATTTATTGCTAAGTTTAAAGCTCTTGTATTTACAGCATACAACAGTGTTGGGGCTTGCTGTGCGCTCCTGAAGCGCATCTGGATGGGTGGCACTTACCACGTTGGCCAGCTGTGTGATGGCCACTTCAAAATGCACTGTGACGGGGTCGGAAACGTTTTCCACGGGCCTGATGAACCGGTTATAATGGGCAAACAGCTTGTGGAAGAGCCTCTCCTCTGAGGCACAGCCTGTACAACCTAGGGGCAGGACAGAGGGAAGACAGGGGAGCACAGGATGCAGGAGAGGAGCTTCTGCCTCCGCCCATCCCTCCCACCCTCCCTGGGCTCCATCCTAGGGCCAGAAAGGTCCTGGGTTCTGTCCTAGAACCTATCATGCAGCATCAAAGAAATAATAATAATAATAATAATGAATAATAATAGCAGTCTGGAGCTGATAGCTCACACCTTTGCTCATAACCCTAGCTACTCAGAAAGCTGAGATCTGAGGATAATGGTTCAAAGCCAGCCGGGGCCTGGAAGTCACATGAGACTCTTATCTCCAATTAACCACCAAAAATTCAGAAGTAGAGATGTGGCTCAAGTGGTAGAGCGCCAGCCTTGAGTGAAAAGGGGATGAAAAAAGCTAACAGATAGCACCTAGGCGCTGAGTTCAAGCCCCACAACTGGCACAAGAAAAAGAAATAAGAAAAGAGAAAGGAAGAGGATCAAAGAAAAAAAATGTATCAAAGAAAAAGCCGAGAAAAGTAGTTGTGATCTTTAAAGTCTAACACGCTGCACCTGCCCAGGCATAGACACAAAACTTGGAATTTTCTCTTTGTCACCAAACATAACTTTGCAATATTGCCAGTGGAATTAGAAGCTTTTCAGTTCTGTCCTTTCTTATGTAAAATACTACACATTGATATCTCTGCCTCCTACCAGCAAGATTCTGCTGTGGGAAATTCGACAGACAGCTAGTGGTTATAGTATGCTTCACAATCCATACTCCTTTTGAAAACAAAACATTAAAATTAATTTTAGAGATTTATGTGATGCAAGGTTTTAAAAGCAAAATCCACCTCAAATAACATTATCTTAGATAACAGCATTTTCACTCTACCTTCTGGACAGTACTGCCCTACATCTGTTTTTGCTCTCTTCTAAGAATGCACTAACAGTAAGCTTTTTGCCATCCCTTGACAGAATGAATTCTATTACTACCCCCATTGAAACACATTTCCTGCATGTTCCTTCATAGAACTGAAATTGGACTCCTGATTTCTAATTCCATGAAGTTCCCAAAGAGATTGGTACCTTGAAAGAAAAATAAATATGAGAGTTTGAAGAGCCCATCAATGCAAGAATGAAAAGGATAACTAGCATTACTAAAAGAAAGAGAGTTGTTTGTCAAGTGCATTCTTGCTATTGTAATTAATAATGATAAAAATATTTCTCAGAAAACAATGAAAAAATCCTCTACTTTATCCACTTTCGCTCCTCTGCAACATTTTTTGTTAAATCCTCCAGTAGTCTTGAAAAGCTCTTGCCAGCCTCATAACTCATGTAAATTTTGTCTGGCACAACAAATCTTAACTTAAATAAATGGTCTCACTGTTAGGTTTTATTTCAGTAATGTGCAGCATGTTTCCCAAAACAAAGAAAGTTGCCTATTGAATGGACAGGTACACAGGCTGAAGAACAGTATCAGTTAACAAATAAATCAAAGTTTTGAAAACTATGTTATTTGTAATTGCAAATAAATAATTGGAGTATAACCCCAACAGAGATAAATAAACGTGCAATCTTCTTATTATATTTTAATTGAGAAACCACACTTAATTAGAAAAATAAAGCATAATTTACAGTATGTTCTATTGTATTGCACTTTCCTAATCTCATCTGACATGTTTAAAAATAACTAATAAAAATCAAGCAGTTGTAACAGCTGTGCTTCCTATGAACACACTAGAATTTACCTAGACTCTTTATTTAAATCTGTATTTACCTAGAATCTTTCACATCTGCTAGCTCAACTACATAAAAAATGAGTAAATACACAGAGCTAGGAAGGTTAGGAAATAAGCAAAAGTAACCTACCTTTAAAGGAAGGTGTGGATGTATATAACCAGAGACACAAACCCAAACGAAGCAATCCCCAGCCCTTGCCGGTCAGCATGATTAAAACACTTCAATTCCTTTTTCTAGGCAGAAAACAGAGTTATCAGACAGCTGCACAAATCAGACCTTCAAATTGTCAGAATCCCACAACTACCCACATGTATCTTCTGTAAAAGAAAAATATTCACAGGACGTGCCACATCTGCTCTGAGTGTCAGAGATCCAGGATGACATGAAGGGCACATAAAGCTGACTTGGTGTAAGGTCAGCTGAGCCATCATCGTGCTTCCTGTCATCCTAGATCTCAATTTGCCTCTTTGCTCAAGAAAAGTGGAGAAAGGCAGGCAGGGAATTAGACAGAGGGGATTCGGGGAGGACAGCAATGTCTGTGGCTTTAGAGACCTGCCAACTCACTCATATCCATTTGCTGAGTTCCGGCTCCAGCTAAAAGACATACTAGGGCACTGATAGCATATGCATTGAGTTCTGTGACTAAACAAGGCTTAATCTTGTTAGAAAACATGCCATCATATGTACAGCTTTAAAAAAAAATAGAATTCAAGCTGTGTCCTGGTGACTCACACCTGTGATCATAGCAACTCAGGAGACTGAATTCTGAGAATTATGGTTCAAAGCCAGCCTGGGCAGGAAAGCCCATGAGACTCCTACCTCTAATTAACTGCCAAATTACTGAGTGGTTGAACACAAGCCGTGAGCAATAACAACAGGACAAACGGCCCAGGCCTTGAGGTTCAGTCACCCAAAAGTAAAGGAAAATAAAGCAATTTATTTTTTTTGTCTTAGTTTTGAACTCTGACACTTTAAGTGCTGGTCTTTCTGAGTGCAATAACTCCCATCCAGGACTGAAGATCAGATGTTTGATAATGAGAGGAAAGGCTGCTCTAAGGATATTTTTCATGTTTATTTTACTTTTTAAAATTTTTTTTGCCAGTCCTGGGCCTTGGACTCAGGGCCTGAGCATTGTCCCTGGGCTTCTTTTTGCTCAAGGCTAGCACTCTGCCACTTGAGCCACAGCGCCACTTCTGGCCACTTTCTATATATATGGTGCTGGGGAAATGAACCCAGTGCTTCATGTATATGAGGCAAGCACTCTTGCCACTAGGCCATATTCCCAGCCCTCATGTTTATTTTACAAATTGGGTTTCCTATCATATTCCTTTTTCTATTAAGTATGTTGCCAATAAGGGATCTGATTAATTGGGCCTTTGGATCAGGTTTGGTTAAAGGAGTCGTTTGTGCCATCTCATCTGAACTATCTCCTGCAAATGCACAAGCACTAACAACTTAGCCTCATATCTCATGCGTGAAGAAAAGAGGAAGTAATATTTATCTAGTACAAACTAGACCAGGCCCTGGTTAGATCTTTCAAATATGTCATCTAAAATGTAGTTCAAGTTTTTCCCTTAGCTGAGGGTTTTTTGTTTTGTTTTGTTTTTTTTACTTTGCTAAAGTGTCACCTAAGTTTCCAGATAATTCAAGATGAATAAAATGAAACAGTAAGAATAGAGTAAGTATGTGAAAAATAATCTCATTATGTAGTTTTTCATTTTGATAACTAGCATATGATCAGCGGTACTGAGGCACTGCACCTTTGTTATGTGATGGTTTTAAGAAAAAAAACAAGTATTGAACACAACAGGAACCCAAGTAGTTCTTTTGTTGTTATAGATTCTAAGTGAAAGACACCTGCAACCCCCACCCATCAAAAAAAATGAAAAGTCAGGATGACACTAGATTATGTATAAAATGTCATCACATATCACAGACCAATCTGGCTTTCAAATTTTAATTGGTTTGTTTTCATATTTTTAACCAAACACACACATTTTCATTCTCAAGTAAACAGTCATTTGTGTCTTTTGTTTTGTTGAAGGGAAGACCACGCAGACACAGAGCACAGCCAAAAGAAAGTCTTTATTACCAGCTGGGACTGCACTGGACAGTCAAGGTGTTCAAAACATGCAGCACCCAGTCTGGTCTCATGGCTCCTTTTCAGACAGAAAGCCCATCCCCCTTACTTGCTCAGGGGGAAAGTAACTATTGGTTCTTTGCTACAGATGCTAGCCAAGCACCAAGTTACAGTAACTAAAACAATATTTTAAGCAAGCATGAGTGGCCTAAAACAATGCTGTAAGCAATCATAAGTGGGGCAACTTGACAGTTACCATGGCATTTCTATAACTACTATTATGGTCATTTTTATAAGCCATTGCCATGATCAGTTCCACAACCCATTAATAATGGTTGCTATCTAGAAACAGAAAGGAGCAAAAGCTACATTTGTCTTTAAATGTCCAACTATTAGGAGCTAGTCTCACAGGTGGGTGTGCAGCCCTCTAAAATGGAATCACAAAAACAAAATGGAGGTATAGAAGCTAAGAGTAGACTCTAAGACGGTGAAATTTTACAAGCCCTATTATAGTTTCATCCTATGTCAAACAGACTTTTCATGTAGCTCATCACTAGTCAGTTTCAAGAAATGCTCCAAAGGAGGGCTCCCTCAGAAGCAAGCTAAATCTGTCCCACTGTACCTTGGTGGCAGCTTCTGTTCATTTTTTGCAGTTCTGGAGATTGAACCCAGAGTCTCATACATGTTAAGTAGGGCTGTACTTCTCTAAACTACAACTTATACCAAGGAAATAATTTTTGGGTGGAGGTCACAGAGGAGCCTCAATAGAGAATAATGCAGGAGAAAAAATGGGCTTTGGTTGGAGGTAAGGGGCTCATACTCATAATCCTAACTACTCAGGAGGGATCTAAGCTAGCCTGGGCAGATAAATTCTAAGGACTCTTATATACAATTACCCATTAAAAAGCCAGAAGTGAAGGTGTGGCTCAAGTGGTAGAGTTAGTAGCCTTGAGCAAATTAAGAGCCCTGAGGTCAAGCCTCAGTACTGACAGCAATGAATAAAGAAGGAGGAGGAAAGACAAGAAGGAGGAAGAGAGAGGAGGAGAAGGAGGAAGAAAAGGAGGAAGACAAGGAGTAGAAAGAAGATGAGAAGGAGGAGGTGGAGGGGAGGACGAGGAGGAGGAGGAGGGGGAGGAGGAGAAGAAGGAAGAGGGGGAGGGGGAGGAGAAGGAGGAGAGTAGGATGGAGGGAGGAAGGAGGGGGAAGGAGGAAATAGAATAGACTGTGGAGTCAGACCTCCTTAGATCTAGATTCTGATTCTAATACTCACCTGAGGGCCAATCATGAACGTTACCTACACTACTTCATCCTTATCCTCATGAGGTTGGTGATTAAATTCTCTCCCTACCCAATTTTGCATGTCATGTCCACAAATCAACAACACAGTACAACTTGAACTTGCAAGAGGATCTTATTTTAAATTTTTCACATGCATTGTTGTACAGCCCAGGCTGGCCTATAACTAACTCTCTAGCCTTTGCTGGCACTAAATTTGTGATCCTTCTGCCTCTTGAGTCTCTTGAGTGCCAAAATTTCAGGCCTATGGTGTCATAGACAGTTTGAAGGAGATATCTTAAGGTCTTACAAAGAAAACAATTCTCCATTCAAAAAAAAAATTTCAATTGTGCCCTTATCCTCAGTATATGCTTGAGATTTGTAATTGAAATATATATATATTTATATATATATATTTTTTTGGCCAGTCCTGGGGCTTGGACTCAGGGCCTGAGCACTGTCCCTGGCTTCTTTTTGCTCAAGGCTAGCACTCTGCCACTTGAGCCACAGCGCCACTTCTGGCCATTTTCTGTATATGTGGTGCTGGGGAATCGAACCCAGGGCCTCATGTATACGAGGCAGGCACTGTTGCCACTAGGCCATATCCCCAGCCCTGAACTATATTTTTTGAGAGGTTGAATTGGGAGACTGTATTCCAAAGAACCTGCAACCCTGAATGCAGTTATTATGAAGCTTATAAAGGCAAAACCCACTCGATTAGTGTAAAGAACTAAACCTAACAAAAGCATGTTATACATAAGCCTAGCAAACTATCTAGGGGGAAGAATCAGGGGCAATCAGGGCCAGTTATTTAGGGGGGAACTATCAAGGACAGCCAAGGGCAAGTATTCTCTGGAGCAAGATTTTCCTGGAGCTTAACAAGTCATCACACAACAATTGAACTATATTTTGCTTCAAACTCTTTGAAAATTGCTGAGATGAAAGTTAACAGCAAATACACTGGGGAAATGAGCATGTGTTCAAAGTGATTTTATTTGAGAAACAAAAGCATTATATTTTTCATGATGTTGAATATTTGTTCACATTCATACTTGCTTTCTAGGGATTAGTTCTTGGTCAGTCATATTGAATGAATCAAGTATTTAGAAAATTTTTCACCTCCCTCATTTCTTTTAATAAGTTCTCAAAGGCTAGGAATATTGTCTAGTGGCAAGAGTGCTTGCCTCGTATACATGAAGCCCTAGGTTTGATTCCTCAGCACCACATATATAGAAAAGGCCAGAAGTGGTGCTGTGGGCTCAAGTTGACAGAGTGCTGGCCTTGAGCAAAAAGAAGCCAGGGACAGTGCTCAGGCCCTGAGTTCAAGCCCCAGGACTGGAAAAAAAAGAAGTACTTGAAAATAAATAGTAGGACAGAGCCACCTTTTTCAAATATATATATATATATATATATATATATATATTATATACCTATGATGAATAGTATTTATAATATACATAAAGTATTTTTATATATCTGATGAAAAGTATTCATAAATATATGATAAAAACTGTTATGAACAGAAAACCTAAATAAATCTCCTAACTCTATACTTGGAGTTGATTTCAAAAGTTATTAATTGCAGGGTATAGTGGCTCACACCTGTAATCCTAGCTACATGGGAGGCTGAGATCTGAGTATCACGGTTCAAAGCCTGCCCAGACAGAAAAGTCTCCAATTAACCACCAGAGAACTGGAAGTAACACTGTGGCTCAAGTGGTAGAGTGCTATCCTTGAGCTGAAGAGCTCAAGGACAGCCCCCAGGCCCAGACAGAGTTCAAGCCCCACAACCAGCAGCAGAAGAAGAAAAAAAGTCTTTAATTTGGGCGACCATTTACTCTGCTGTGAATGACATTTCTGACTGAAGCCACTTAACAGGTTAAAGGTATTCTGTGAAAAGTCACATTTCAACATCCTGTCTAGACACAGGTCTTCCAGCAATCTCTCAATGAGAAAAGTTGCTTTTCTTCAGTCCTCTCAATCCTTAGAGGAAAGGTAGCCTTTCACTATCTTTCCCAGTTCTTGGGAGGCAGGAGAGGGAGGGGAGACATGCCTTTTGTATCCCAATAATTAACTTTAGGGCTAACTGTTCCTGGGAAATAGAAATAAGTCATAAGACTTTCTAATCAGTAACTTTTTATCTTATTTCCAGAATCTAGAACATTCCATGACTTACAGATAACAGTAGTCAGTGCAGGACCAAAGCAGGCCACTTGAAATTTGTATCTACTCTGATACCCACCTATTTGATCTATACATCCCACAATTTCTCAAGTAAGCCTATGCTTACTTGATAATATTTATTGATGAACTTTGTTGGCCAAAACCTGTACTCTTTGGTGTACTGGCTCTCAAGATAAATCTTTTCCCTTGACCTTGCAACTTATCCTTGAATCATGGGCCTCTGAATGTGATGAGCAATGAACACAGGTTCATTCTTAGTTCTCTTCCCCATATATATGTACACAGTAACAGAATTCCCATATAGCACTCCAGTATATCCCTGATTACACTACATCCTCTCTTTCAAAATATACATTCTAAACTAGGCACTGTGGCTCATCAGGAGGCTGAGGCTATAGGATCAATTGGGCTACATAGTGAGACTGTTCCAAAAAACAAAGACTGGGAGATGTGGTGAGAGCAGAAAAAGATGCTTCCTAAGCAATCTGGATAAAGGACCCCTCCCATATAGTTTTTGCACCCCTCACCATGACCTTGAGCCGTCATGCATTGGGTACCCTGGGCATCACATCATGGCATATTGCCCTGAGATGATTCAGATATGAACAGACTGGGTTCAAAGTCAGTGACAGTTGCTACCATGAGCATGCAGAGGGGCTCATCATATAGGCTGCTTGGGGCCTTTGATTGGGCATGGAGAGTGATATGGCCCACAGATTTTACAATGCTCTCCAGAGAGTCATGTATCTCTCTCCTAAAGGCACCTTATTCCTTATGAATCCCTGCATAATGCCCTCCATGGTGCATTCCCATCCAGTGGGAGCTGTGCTTATTTTTTTCTTCAACAAATCTGTTCTGTTTCACTTTTTCTTCTGTGACTATGGACTCATTCTTTTTTTTTTTTTTTTTTTTTTTTTTTTTTGCCAGTCCTGGGCCTTGGACTCAGGGCCTGAGCACTGTCCCTGGCTTCTTCCCGCTCAAGGCTAGCACTCTGCCACTTGAGCCACAGCGCCGCTTCTGGCAGTTTTCTGTATATGTGGTGCTGGGGAATCGAACCTAGGGCCTCGTGTATCCGAGGCAGGCACTCTTGCCACTAGGCCATATCCCCAGCCCTATGGACTCATTCTTGGTTATCATAGACAAAAGGACCCATGCCAGGTGTTGCAGTTTTTTGGTATCAGTAATAAAGCATTTGACTAACTATGTACAAAACCTTACATTCAATCCCTAGCAATGCAGCAAAAGGGGAAAAAAAGAAGAAATATAGTAATGTGTTCTGGATGTAGGAGAAGAAGAGCTAATGTGTCAGAAAATTTGATAGGCTTGGAAGAATAATTATTGAATCTTTTTTTCTTTTATACTTTTATGAAAATATGATGATAACTTCAATATGGACATTTTCTGAGATCCAAAAACAGAAACAGAAAACAAGCAACCATTGTTTAACATAAAGCTTTACTATAAAAATTATTTTAAGCTTTTCTTTATCTTGCTTACCAAATTAGATACATTGCTATGTTCTTCCCTAAAAATAAGAGAGGTCACTGGTAAGGTTAAATAAAGTTGGATATGTACTTGCTTAAAGTTTGAGGGATTTTTCTGACACAGAAACTGCATGAATGAACATTCTGCTGACCTTTCTCCAACTGCCAGTTCTCCTTAAACTCAAAATGAGAAAGCTTTTTAGTAGTCCTGTTTGTAAGAATTGTACAGGAAATAGCCCTTTAAACATGGATTATTTATAAATCTAGTGCAGCAAAAACAACATCAATAATTCAATGATTTAAAAATAACTACACTCATTAGCTCTCACATGTTCAATATTTCAGGCAGTAGTAGTTTCCATCTACCACTTTTGACATTTCCACCCCATGCTGGAAGAACAAATCAGCAATGTGCTCAGTATTCAAATTAAGCACTAATTTTGGACTACAAAGAAATTCATTGCTAATCTTGAGAGGCTCAAATTATTTCTATAATGCTCATCTTTTGTCCATCAAAATTTTAAGAATAAAAGGAGAGCATGACAACCTGCAAAAGTCAAGGAAACTCAATAATTGGTTCACTTAATTACTGTTAAGACAAAATATAATGATATTTCTGCCAGGTGAGTACTTCCCATGTTTCAAACACTGCATTAAGTTTTTTTCCCTTCTCCAAATCTTCCCAGGGACCCTAGTAAAGTAACACTTAGCTTGTAGGTTAGGACATCCACACTCCAGGAGTCTAAGTAACATGCTTAAAAGTGGGTGTTAGGATTCCATCCAATCTAGGGCTATCTCAACTGCTTTGAGATCCGTGAATATAAGTTTAATATATTTTAGAGAGTTGTTTTTGCAATGAGTCATAGCTAGGACTATCATAATTTACCTTTTGTTCTCTTGTCTTGTTTGTATAAGCTGAGAAATCCATGGATACAAAAATCAGGGAGTTGAAACATGAACCTAGTACCCAACAGATGCTGATCCCCACAGATGTGGGCCAGTTAGGGTCTGGCTAGATCAAGTTGTGACCAGTTCCGAACCCTGAAAGAACAGATTATTACAGCCCCATCAAGGTCTTTTAGTTTGCTTTTCTTGCAGTACTGGGGCTGGAACTTGGGGCCTACCACATGCTAGACAAACATTCAGAAGCTTTGAGGAATTCTCTAAGTTCTCTTCAACCTTTTCACTTCACTCTATGGGCAGTAATGATTACTAGATCTTTCAAAGTACAATGAAATTTGCTTAAATTAAAAGTCTTCTCTTTAAATTTCTTAGTTATTATAAGGTATTGTGTAGAGGGGCTACAGTTATGTAAGTCAGGTAAAGAGTACATTTCTTTTTGTACAATGTCACCCCTTCCCTCACTTTCTCCCAAAATTATGTCTTCTAGAAAATCAATTCAAAGTTACCATTGTCCTAAAACCCAGCATTCATTGGACAAATCTATTTCATTACTATAAACCTATATGTAGATATAATAATGACTCTCTAAGATTGTGAATGACTATGTAGTACTAATATGTATATCTGTCCTAAATAACCCCTACTGTAATAAATCACCACAAATCTGATAGCTTATTAGGACAAAAAGTTATTTTTCATAGCTCTAAGTCTAGAAGTCCAAAATCCAAGACTTGACAAAGCCACACTCCCTATTGAAGCTCCAGGAAGAATCTATCCCTGCCTCTTCCAACATCTGTAGCTCTAAGAAGTTAGCTCCATGAGTTTCTTGGTCATGGCTTCAGAACTCTGGTCTCTACACTATTAGCTATAGGGCTGGCCCTGTGCCATGCAGCCCTCTCTCCTGTTTTTGTTTTCAAGGAAGCTAGTCATTTGATTTAGAACCTCATCTCAGATGAACTTATTATCTCTGGATTTTAGGAATTCTGCAACATATCTACAGAGTCTCTTTCCAAACAAGATAACATTCACAAGTCCTAAGAATTACAACAGAGACATATCTTGGGAGCCTACCAACCACTATATCATGTCATAGGACTCTACTAAGGATTTGATTACCAATGTATGTAGTAGCAGCAGCTACTAAAATATATAAAAACACTGTACATTAGTTTTTCTTCTTTCAGAAAGCAACATATCCTTCCTTCCTTCCTTCCTCCCTTCTTTCTTTCCTTCCTTCTTTCCTATTTTGTGCTGTTACTAGGGCTTGAACTTAGGGCTTCATGCTCCCACGCCTCTCAAGGCTGGCAATCTACCACTTCTGGAAATCTACTTCTGGACTTTTGCTGGTTAGTTGAAGATAAGAGTCTCCTGTACTTTTCTGCCTGTACTGGCTTCAAACTACATCCTCAGGTCTCAGCCTCCTGGGTAGCTAGTATTACAGGTATGAGCCACCAGCATTCAGCCAGACGAAAGCATTTGAAAGTGTACAAAGGAGATATCAGGAGCCAGAAAATATGAGCAGTTTACATAAAATAATTGATATTTCTTGCTCTTTGGGAAGAAAAGAAATCCCCTTACATGATGATGCCTGACTAGTAGTTCTTAGATTTACTGAGCATCAGCAACAAGGGTGGGCCTGTTTAAAAATATCAGACTCCTTATCCCTACCTTTAGAAATCTTGGTTCTGTAGATGTAGATAGGACTCAGGAAACTGCATTTGTTGGAAGTTACCAAGTCAATCCTGATAGGAATAGCCAGCAGTGCCCATCTGAGGAATACATTCTCTTCCTCTTGTCTGAAGATTTCCATTTGGTTCATTCACACTGTGATTCTGTGATATTATACAATCAGACATTTCTGGGACATACATGTCTATGTTCATCTGCATGTCACAAAATAAAAATGTTAGGTATTTTCTGAAGTTGCTATACAGGCACTGTATTTAATGTGAGAAACCTAAGTAAACATAGATAAATCCTACTAGTTTCTTCACATAGTGATAAGTGCTCAAATATACTTATAAAAATATACATTTTATGCCAGGCACTGGTAGCTCACACCTGTAATCCTAGCTACTCAGGAGGCTGATCTGAGGATGGCAGTTTGAAACCAGCCTGGACAGAAAAAGTCTCTCATCTCCAATTAACCACTCAAAGTCTGGAATAGTGCTGTAGCTCAAAGTGGTAGAGTGTTAGCCTTGAACAAAAGGATCTCAGGGACAGGGCCCAGGCTCAGAGTTAAAGCCCCAGGACTAGCAAAATAAATAAATAAATAAAATTCAATTTCATGACAATTCTAAGTTCCCTTTCTTTCATATGCCAAAATGTTTTGCTTTTTAAGGGAAAGAAGAAGTAAACCTGATAATAGACATAACTTTGGTAGCTCAGGTGTCACTAATCTAGGATTGCAACTCAGATAATGCTAGTCATAGGACACTAATTGCCAGGGTAGGAAGGGTTCTGACTCCTTATGGTCATGCTGAATATAGCCTTCCCAATGACTCCTAACTTTTTTCAGATTAACCTAATTTTTATTTCAAAGTAGTAATACATACACACCGATGTTTTACGTTTTTAGATACAATCATCCTATAAGATTCATAATGAAAAATTGTAATCACCTGCCCCTTTTCAACATTGCAACCCTCATTTCTTTTCTTTGTGTGTGTGTGCCAACACTGAGGCTTGAACACAGGGCATTGAGCTCTTGTTGGCTTTTCTGCAAGACTGGTGCTCTACCACTCAAGCCATACCTATTGCTGGTTGACTGAATGTAAGAGTCTCTATAATTTATCTGCCCAGGCTAGCTTTCAACTTTGATCCTCAGATCTCAGCCTTCTGAGCAGCTAGGATTACAAGCATGAGCCACTGGTGGCCAGCATCTCTATCTTACTTTTTTTGGCCAGTCCTGGGCCTTGGACTTAGGGCCTGAGCACTGTCCCTGGCTTCTTTTTGCTCATGGCTAGCACTCTGCCACTTGAGCCACAGTGCCACTTCTGGCCATTTTCTGTATATGTGGTGCTGGGGAATTGAACCCAGGGCTTCATGTATACAAGGCAAGCACTCTTGCCACTAGGCCATATCCCCAGCCTCTATCTTACTTTTAACAATGGCTAGAACACAAGGAAGAATATGTATACTTGAATACATTACAAAATAAGCAAGATCATGGCAGACTTCTCTATCTTAAAGCACTAAAATACATCTTTTTTCTTAACAGCATGTGAAACATTCTCCAGGTTAGACTATTGGCTAGGCTATTAAAATGTCCAAACATATTATTTAAATATCTCAAAATTATTATTCTCTGATCACAATGGAATTAAATTACAAGTGAATCACAGATACTGGAAAGTTCATTAACATATGGAAATTGAGCAACACATATATCCTCAAATCCTAGATTGTATCTACCTTATCTTTTATAGAAACTGTGGGGAGACCAAGTTTATATTTATATGTTGTTTTATTAATCAGTTCTGTTTGTCTCCATTGTTTCTCTGTGTGCCACTTACCATCTGGTGTAGCCTTACTCCAGCACAGCTTTGTTGTCAGCACCTTTCTGTCATTACTGTCCAGTATGTTACCTGTACATTTATTGTGGGACCAATCATGCAATTACTTTTCAAATCAGTTAGGAGAACTGGATGCCAGTGGCTCACACCTAGCTACTTAGGAAGCTAAGATCTAAGGATCACAGTTCAAAGCTACTTCTACAGACAAATTTGTGAGATTCATATCTTCATTTAGCCAATAAAATAACCAGAAGTGGAGGTGTGGCTCATGTGGTAGAGTGACAATTTTTTTTTTTTTTGCCAGTCCTGGGCCTTGGACTCAGGGCCTGAGCACTGTCCCTGGCTTCTTCCCGCTCAAGGCTAGCACTCTGCCACTTGAGCCACAGCGCCACTTCTGGCCGTTTTCTGTATATGTGGTGCTGGGGAATCGAACCCAGGGCCTCGTGTATCCGAGGCAGGCACTCTTGCCACTAGGCCATATCCCCAGCCCCTAGAGTGATAATTTTGAGAGAAAAAGCTAAGTGAAAGCAAGAAATCCTGAGTTCAAGCCCCAGTACTGGCACCAAAAAAAAAATCCATTAAGAGCAGAAAAAATAAGAAATGACTTTTCTCCATAATCTCACAATGTAGGTCTAGCTGATCTGCTCGCTCAGCCGGAATCATATCCAGCTGTAGCAGCCACTACTTTCTGGCTGATTCCTCTATTTCTCTTGACAACATACTAGGGGAAAAATTGCTCTATGGTATGATTTGAAGCCAGAATACTTCAAGTTTACTTTGACCTGATGAATGGCCTTCTTAGCTGTGTTTTCCTTTTTCTCTTTTTATATATGTCCTGCTTTTACCAATACAATTCCTCTTCTTTACCTTTCATCTCATTTTTCATCTTTTTGGTCAATGATCTTAGGCAAACTCTGCTATAAATAAGGTCAATTCTTTGGGAAAGGCTGCGGAGCTCTTTGTTTTGATAACTTGCCCCAGGAAAATCTGCACCAATGCTCTGCATCCAGAAGCAGAGCATACCCTGTTTCTTCCTACCCTGCTCTGTAGACAGTCATGGTTTGGCATAGAATCCTAGTCATCATGGGCTGTGTCTTCAGGTACTGACTCCACCTGTAACAACCAAGGATGCTGGGGCATAGGTTTCTACTTTCTGGGTTCATCAAATTAGTCACTCTTCCATAGTCTGAAAATTCATCCTTTCCCTCTTCATCTTGTGAACTTACTTTAGGTCTCTCTCTTTTGCATTTTAATGGAGTTTTAGTTGAATGACAAGTATTTTTTCCCACCTGTCACATTTCACTAGAAGTCTGTCATGGCTTCTTTGAGAGGGAGAACTTTTCCAGAGACACTCCTGGCAGACTTACTCCTTCATTTCTACTATTAGAACTAAGCCACAACCCAGCCTTAGAATTACTAAAGCAAGGAGAAAAGCATTATCACACTGAATATAATCATCTAGGGTAGAATAGAAGTTTTAAGTCAATGATGAGTCACTGCTACAACTAGTGCTTCCAGGTTTATATGTTGGAGTCTTAATCCTCCATGAAGTGGTAGTAAGAAGGGGCTGGACCCTTTTAAGAGATGGGGGTCTAGTAGAAGGTCATTGGGTGCATATTGTCAGAAAGGACTGTAGACCTCTAGTTTCTCTGATTCCTATCTGATCTGGTGATGTGATTTCTTCTTCGTACATGCAGTGCTGTAAACATTCATCCTTGATGTCATGCAGATATACAGCCCTTACAAGGGCTGTGCCAATGCCAAACCAAGCTTTGAGCCTACAAAACTATGAACCAAATAGACCTCTTTTCTTTATAAAGTTGGAATGACTCAGACATTTAATTGTAGTTATACATAACTGACTAATTTAGTCACCTTCAAAAACCTTAGTTAGGACTTAAAAATTCAGATTCCAAACCACTACTCAATTGGTTGTGTTAAGTATTGTTTAAATGACATTAGATAACCCCTTAACAGTGGATGTGTGTATTTGGCTGGGGAAATTAGATAAGCACAAAGCGTAAAGATTCTAATTATATGTAAAATAGTAGGATAAAATGATAATGAAATTTGATCAAGTCACACATTGGGGAAAGAAGGCTTTAGAGTCTATATTTATCCTACCAGGCTAATCACTAAGAGCACCACTTTCTTCTTGTGTGGAGAGTTGTTTTAAATGTCAAGGAGCTAAAAGACAGGGTTATGGCATCTCTCAAGCTAAATACTGAATCAAATTACTTCAAGGCCTTTACCCTTAAGGTCATGTTTACTTAGCAATGGCCAAATTGTACTGGACTAACAACTTTGGTCTGTTTTGTTTACTGTATCTACATCTGAGAGAACCATTTAGAAATCCCAATTCCACTTTGAAAGCTAAATAGATCTTTAAATTTTAATCAAATGCTCTTTGGGCATAAAATTAAAATCAGTGATCATTCTAAGTTTGGACTTAATATGATATGTAAAGAAAGCCAATTTATTAAACAGAGTACAAGTTATCATAATGAATACCTAAAAGCAAAATAAACAAAAACACAAGGAAAAGCACATTTTCTCATAATTCTGAATTGGCTGCTGTAAAACCATTGTGGTTAAGAGATTTTATGAAATTAATGAGGACTCATTTTTCATCTGTTTTTAATATTAAGACTAGTGTGTTTCTTTAATTTTTTTTTTTTTTTTTTGCCAGTCCTGGGCCTTGGACTCAGGGCCTGAGCACTGTCCCTGGCTTCTTTTTGCTCAAGGCTAGCACTCTGCCACTTGAGCCACAGCGCCACTTCTGGCCATTTTCTATATATGTGGTGCTGGGGAATCGAACCCAGGGCTTCATGTATATAAGGCAGGTACTCTTGCCACTAGGCCATATTCCCAGCCCCCTCTTTAAATTTTTAAGCTGTATTTTTGAAACTTTTTAAAATGTAAAATCATGTAAATATTTATTGTGTGTGGTGAAATAAATATATCAATGAAGATCTATAATATCCCATGAGTAGCTCAGGGAAATTGGCATACTTAGTACCTCAAACATTTGTCATTTCTTTGTGCTGAAAACATTCATAAAGTGCACCTTTATTTTTTAAATTTAATTTTATTGTCAAGATGATGTGCAGACAGGTTACAGTTACATACATTTAGTAAGTACATTTCTTGTCAAACTTGGTACTTCTTCCTTCATTTTTCTCCCATTTCCCACCTCCTCAGTTCTCCAGCCCCTAGGTTACATGGTTCATTTCCAACATACTGTCTTGTAAGGGGAGCTCTATGTTTAACCTTTTGAGGAACCTCCACACTGCTTTCCAGAGTGGTTGAACAAGTTTACACTCCCACAAATGGTGTAGTAGCATTCCCTTTTGGCCACATTCCACCAGCATCTGTTGTTATTAGTTTCTTGATAATGGCCATTCTAACTGGGGTAAGGAGGAATTTCAGTGTTGTTTTGATTTGCATTTCTTTTTTGGCCAGGGATGTTGAGTATTTCTTCATGTGACTCTTGGCCATTCTCATTTCCTCTTCAGAAAAGTCTCTCTTTAAGTCTTTAGCCCACTTATTAATGGGGCAGTTGTTTGTTTGAAGATTTGTTTTGGGAGAACTTACTTTTTTCAGTTCAAAGTTTATTTTAGATATGAGGCCCTTGTCTGTTTTATGGGTAGTGATGATCTTCTCCCAGTCTGTGGGCTTTCTATTTATCTTGCAAGCTAAGGCCTGTGCCATGCAGAAGCTCTGCAGCTGCATACAATTCCATTTGTTCAACCTTTCTTTGATTTGTTTGGTTTCTAGGTCTTCATTAAGAAAGATTTGACCTGTGTCAAGGAGCCCAAGTGTTTCTCCTATCCCTTGCTGTAATGTTTTCAGGGTATCTACTTTTGCTGCATGGTATTTGACCCATTTGGAATTTATTCTGGTGCAGGATGATCTGTAAGAATCTAGCTCTAGATTTTTACAGGTGTTTAACCAATTTTTCCAGCACTATTTGTTGAAGAGGCTGTCTTTTTCCTATCCTATTTTTTTGGCTCCCTAATCAAGGATTAGGTGGCCAAAGGTCTGTGGGTTCATTTCTGGGTCTGCAGTGGTCCTCAGGCTGGTTCTTGTGACAATACCAAGCTGTTTTTATTACTATAGCTTTTTAATACAGCTTAAAGTTGGGTGTTGATACTCCTCAACCACTGTTCTTCCTGTTAAGGATTATTTTAGCTATCAGGGTCTTTTATTGTTCCATATGAATTTTTTATTGCTTCCTCTATTTAACAAAAGAATGGTGTTGGAATATTGATGGGAATTGCACTGAATCATAGATAGCCTTTGGGAGTTTTGCCATTTTCATGATGTTAATCCTCCCAATCCAGGAACATGGGAAGTTTTCTACTTCCTTAATTCAACTATAATTTCCTTTTTCAAGTTTTAAAATTTTTCATCATTGAAGTCTTTCACTTTTATGGTTAGCTTTATCCCTGGGTATTTTTTTAGGCTATTGCAAAGGGGTTGCTTTCCTGATTTCAGCCTTGCTCTTCTCATTGTTAGCATACAAAAAGCCATTGATGTTTGAAGATTACTTTTATACACTGCTATTTTGCCAATGTTTTAGATCAGCTCAAATAACTTGGGAGTAGAGTCTATGAGGTTCTTTAAAAACAAGATCATGTCATCTTCAAAGAGAGAGAGTTTTACTTCATCTTTTTTATTTGGATCCCTTTTATATTTGCATCTTGCCTTATTGCTCTAGCTAAGAATTCTAAAACTATATTGAAGAGGAGTGGAGAGAGCAGACATCCTTGTCTTGCTTCTAATTTTAAATGAAATGGCTTTAACTTTTTGCCATTAAGTATGCTGCTAGCTGTAAGTTTTTCATACACAGCCTTATTATATTGCGAAATGTTCCATGGATTCCTAGTTTCTCCAGAGCTCTCATCATAAAATGTTGTTGGATCTTGTCAAATGCTTTTTTTGCATCTTGGAAATGGTCATGTGGTTCTTGTCCTTACCCCTATTGATGTGATGAATTACATTAATTGACTTGCGTATATTGAAAAAGCGTTGCATCCCTGGAAGGAATCCTGTTTGATCATTGTGTATAATTTTGTTGATGAGTTGTTAAAGTCGATTGGCCAGAATTTTGTTGAGAAGTTTTGCATCGATGTTCATTAAAGAAATGGGTCTATATTTCTCTTGTTTTGATGAGTCCCAGTCTGGTCTGGGGATGAGGGTTATGCTGGCTTCATAGAATGAGTTTGGTAGTGAACTTTCACTTTCAAAATCATTGAAGAGTTTGAGGCGTATTGGTGTGAGTTTTGCTTTAAAGGCCTGGTAGAATTCAGCTGTGAATCCATCTGCTGGGCTTTTCTTGGATGGGAGGTCTCTTATTGCCTTTTCTATTTTATTACTTGATATGGGTCTACTTGGTTGGTTTAAATCTTCTTGGTTTAGTTTGAGCATATCAGTATTTGCTAGAAATTCTCCCACTTCCTCCAGATTCTCAAATTTGTTAGCATAAAGGTTTGAAAAGTATTTCCTTATAACGTTCTGAATATTGGTTGTTTCCATCATAATGTTTCCACTCTCATCTCTTTAAATGAATTTAGATGAATAAAGAGATCCCTTTATTAGTATGTAGCAGCATTCTTTGTTTCTTCTCACTAATTTTGATTTAAGGGCTTGTCAATTCTTCCTCTAATAACCTGGTTTTTCTATTTAGGGGATGTTTCTCTGCCAGTATCATGCTCTTGTTGCTTTTCAGTGTGTAGAGCATTTTTGATAATTTTCTGTAATGCTGGTTTGGTGGAGATATGTTGTTTCCATTTTTCCTTGCTGTGGAAGGTTTTTATTTGTCCCTTGGCAATGAATGAGAGCTTAGCGATCCACATTATTCTTGGTTGGTAGTTATTTGTCTTTAGGGCATGACATACACCATTCCAGGCTCTACTTGCTTTCATGGTCTCTGCTGAGAAACCTGTAGTTATTCTGATTAGTTTCCCTTTAAATGTGATTGTTCTCTTCTTTTTTTTTCCTCAAATTTTTATTATCAAACTGATGTACAGAGAAGTTACAGTTTCATATGTTGGGCATTGGATACATTTCTTGTACTGTTTGTTACCTTGTCCCTCATGCCCCCCGCCCTCCCCCCCTTTCCCTCCCCCCCCCCAGGTGTTCAGTTCACTTACACCAAACAGTTTTGCAAGTATTGCTTTTGTAGTTGTTTCTCTTTTTTTACCCTGTGTCACTCAAATTTGGTATTCCCTTTGAATTTCCTACTTCCAGTACCAGTAAACACGGTTTCCAATATACTCAGATAAGATTACAGAGATAGTGTAGGTACAACCATAGGAAGGTGATACAAGAACATCATCAATAATAGAAACTAGACATACACATAGGACGTTGAAAGTAGTTACAACTGTGATATATCAATTGTTTCCATAACATGGAGTTCATTTCACTTAGCTTCATCTTATGTGTTCCTAAGGGTATAGCTATTGGGCCTTGTGATGCTCTGCTATGGCTTGCCTAAACCTGTACTAATTATTCCCAATAAGGGAGGCCATAGAGTCCATGTTTCTTTGGGTCTGGCTCACTTCACTTAGTATAACTTTTTCCAAGTCCTTCCATTTCCGTACAAATGGAACAATGTCATTCTTTCTGATAGAGGCATAAAATTCCATTGTGTATATGTACCACATTTTCCTGATCCATTCATCTATGGAGGGGCATCTGGGTTGGTTCCAGATTCTCGCTATGACGAATTGCGCTGCGATGAACATTGTTGTGCTGGTGGCATTACTGTGATTTTGTTTGTGGGCTTTTGGATAGATACCCAACAGTGGGGCTGCTGGGTCATAGGGGAGTTCTATATTGAGCCTTCTGAGGAATCTCCATACTGCTTGCCAGAATGGCTGAACCAGTTTACATTCCCACCAACAATGAAGTAAGGTTCCCTTTTGGCCACATCCCCTCCAACAATTGTTATTATTAGTTTTCTTGATATATGACATTCTTGCTGGGGTGAGATGGAATCTCAATGTTGTTTTGATTTGCATTTCCTTTATGGCCAGTGATGTAGAGCATTTTTTTCATATGTCTATTGGCCATTCTCATTTCCTCATCAGAGAAGTTTCTTTGTAAGTCTTTAGCCCACTTGATGAGGGGGCTATTGGTTCTTTGTACAGCAGTTTGAAGGATTCTTTCCTTGGTCTCTATTGGTCCTGTACAGACTACAATAAGCTGGTGGGATGTCCTGTTCTGGTCTAGTCTGTTTGGGGTTCTAAAACATTCTTTTTACCTGGATGGGCTTATCCTTCTAGATATTTGAGAAGTTCTCTGCCAGGATTCTCTTAAACATATTTCCTATTCCATTAACTTTCTTCTCTAGGCCTTCCTCGATACCAATTTGCCTTTAATTAGGCTTTCTGATTATATCTTGGAACTCCTAAATCAATGTGTCTTGGTTTTTTATTGCTTTTGAATATTTTTTGTTCTTTCTCTATAAATCTAGACTACCTTTAATTCCAGAGATTTGATCTTCTACATCTTCTAACCTGCTACCTAAATTTTCTACTTGTTTAATCTCCCTTCCTTTTATTTTTTTTTAATTTTTAAATTTTTTTTCTTATTTATTGTCAAAGTGATGTACAGAGGGGTTACAGTTTCATATGTTAGACCTTGGGTACATTTCTTGTACTGTTTGTTACCTCCTCCCTCATTTCCCCTTCCTCCTCCCCCTTTCCCTCTCCCCGCATGAGTTGTTCAGTTGGTTTACACCAAATGGTTTTGCCAGTACTGCTTTTGTAGTCGTTTGTCTTTATATCCTTTGTATCCTTTGTATCGTTTATGTCACTTTTGATATTCCCTTTCACTTCCCTAGTTATAATACCAGTATATACAGTTTCCAATGTACTCAGATAAGATACAGTGATAGTGCGGTACAACCACAGAAAGGGGATACAAGCAGATCATCAACAATAGAAGCTAAGGTTTCACATGGCATGTTGAAAGTAATTACAACAGTGATATAACAGTCATTTCCATAACATGGAGTTCATTTCACTTAGCATCATCTTATGTGTTCATAAGGGCATAACTATTGGGCTCTTGTGATCCTCTGCTGTGACTAGCCTAAACCTGTGCTAATTATTCCCTATGAGGGAGACCATAGAGTCCATGTTTTTTGGGTCTGGCTCACTTCACTTAGTATAATTTTTTCCTTCCTTTCAGTTGGTCATTTTTTTATAGCTTCCATCTCTCTACTGAAGCTTTCTTTTAAATCTTGTATGGATTTCTTTACTTCTTGATTGTTTTTCTCTCAAATCCTTTAACTTAGTGGCTATACTTACATTGGACTTCATTTCTTTCTGTTGGAATTCATTCAGCTTTCTGTTTGTGAATTCTATGAATTCCTCTATTAATCTTTGGTTAGCCTGTCATGCTCATGCATAGCCATATGCAGGCTTTCAATCTTTTCATTCATCATGTTTATCACTAGTATTTGTAGGACATTTTAAGGACTATCCTCTAGATTTACTTCTCTGTTGCCTGTTTATTTTGAGTGGGAATTGAGGTTCCTTGACTTGCCATTTTTCTTGTGTTTCTAAGGCTTGATCTGCCCATTTGGGAATGAAAGCAAGTTCAACAGCACCCCAGAACACAATTTTAAGACAGGAACCAAGCCAGCCCAGAGCCCTGTAATTGCAGACTCATAGATAGGTATTTTCACTCTCTCTTTTTTTGTTTATAAAAACAGATCCAATACCATCACAGAACAGTTTTAAGTCAAAAACCAACCCTGATCCCATACTTGAGGTTCAAAATGCTAGGTATTTATTCCCATATCTAGCTCTCCTTTTCTTTTTGGGGGAAAGGGTATTGTGACTCAGGAGTCAGATTACATATACTTGTAACCAGTGAACAAATCTGCCATTTTGTTTAAGTCAATCTGGCCTGAAAGGATTACTCAATAAGCCCCTTTGACACAATCAAAATGAATACAGATACAATAAAAAGCAACAACCAACAGGTAGGGCTCAATGGACTAAGAAGATCCAAGAAGGAATGAAGAACCACAAACTAAGAGTTATAAGGAAAAGCAGGAGGAGAAAGTAAGAGTAGAGGAATGAAGGAGATGAAAGGAACAGAAGGATGATAATAGAGACCTATATTCAGAGAAAAGAAAAAATAAAAAGTACAGAAAAAGAAAGCTTAAAATTATATAAATATAAAGGAATAATACTGAAATTAAAAGTACATAAGTCACACAAAGAAAATCTGTACAAACTCAGAAGTATCAAAACCATTTCCTGCATTCTCTCAGACCACAATGGAATAAAATTAGAGCTCAACTCAAACAGCCACCACAGAAAATCCTACAATTCATGGAGACTAAACAACACACTGCTGAACCATCAGTGGGTCATTGAAGAAATTAAAATGGAAATTCAAATGTTTATGGAATTCAACCAAGATGAGGACACAAAGTACCAGCTCCTTTGGGACACAGCAAAGGGAGTACTCAGAGGAAAATTTATATCTCTGAGTGCATACACCAACAAACTGGAGAAACAGCAACTCAATAATTTAAGGAAGCACCTTAATTTCCTTGAAAGAGAACAACTGGCCAAACCCCAAGTTAATAGACAGAAGCAAATAATTAAAATCAAATCAGACTTAAATCAATTAGAGATGAAAAAAAACATCGAAAGAATCAACAAAACAAAGAGTTGGTTCTTTGAAAAAATCAACAAGATAAACAGACCCCTGGCAAACCTGACCAAAAAACGAAGGCAGCACACTCAAATAAACAAAATAAGAGATGAAACAAGTAACATCACTACAGAAATAACCAAAATACAGAAAATAATAAGGGACTATTTTGCAAACCTTTATGCCAACAAATTCAAGAACTAGGAAGAAATGGATGACTTCCTAGAAAAAATTCATATCCCCAAACTCAACCATGAAGATTTAAATCTTCTAAACAGACCCATATCCAGTATTGAAATAGAAACGGCAATAAATGATCTCCCATCCAAGAAAAGCCCAGGTCCAGACGGATTCACTGCAGAATTCTACAAGGCCTTCAAAACAGAACTCACACCAATATTTCTCAAACTCTTCAATGAAATTGAAAGAGAACGTTCACTACCAGACTCATTCTATGAAGCCAGTATAACCCTCATCCCAAAACCAGGCAGGGACTCATCATGGAAAGAGGACTATAGACCAATTTCCCTGATGAACATAGACGCAAAAATTCTCAACAAAATTCTGGCCAATAGACTTCAACAGGTCATCAAAAAAAATCATACACCACAATCAAACTGGATTCATCCCAGGGATGCAAAGTTGGTTCAATATACGCAAGTCAATTAATGTAATCCACCACATCAACCGCAGCAAGGTAAAGAACCACATGGTTTTATCTCTGGATGCGGAAAAAGCGTTCGATAAAATCCAGCACCCATTTATGCTAAAAGCCCTGGAAAAACTGGGATTCCAGGGAACATTCCTGAATATAATCAAGGCAGTTTATGACAACCCAACAGCAAGCATAACTCTAAATGGTGAAAAACTAAAGTCATTCCCTTTAAAAATCAAGAACAAGGCAGGGATGTCCATTCTTTCCCCCACTCTTCAACATAGTACTAGAATTCCTAGCCAAAGCAATTAAGCAAGAAGAAAATATAAAGGGGATCCAAATAGGAAAAGATGAAGTTAAACTTTCTCTCTTCGCAGATGACATGGTCCTATACCTAAAGAACCCCATAGACTCTACCCCCAAGCTACTAGAGCTGATCCAAAACTTTGGCAAAGTTGCAGGATATAAAATAAACCCTCAAAAATCAACGGCCTTTCTCTATGCTAACAACCCGAAGACCGAGGCTGAAATCAGGAAAGCAACTCCTTTTGCAATAGCCCCCCAAAACATAAAATACCTAGGAATAACCTTAACCAAAGAAGTGAAAGACCTCTTTGATGAGAACTTTAAAAGCTTGAAAAACAAAATTAAGTCAGAACTAAGGAAATGGAAAAACCTCCCATGCTCCTGGATTGGGAGGATTAATATAATCAAAATGGCAATATTGCGAATATTGAATAGCAAATATTGAATTTGCTACAAATTCAATGCAATACCCATTAATATCCCAACACCATTTTTTAATGAAATAGAGGAAGGAAGCAATTCAAAAACTCATATGGAACAATAAAAGACCTAGAATAGCAAAAACAATCCTAAGCAGGAAAAACAGTGCTGGAGGAATTACAATACCCAACTTCAAGCTGTATTATAAAGTTATAGTAATAAAAACAGCTTGGTATTGGCACCGGAACAGGCCTGAAGACCAATGGAACAGTACTGAAGACCCAGAAATGAACCCACAGAACTACGCCTACTTAATCTTTGATAAAGGAGCTAAAACAATAGTTTGGAAGAAGGATAGCCTCTTTAACAAATGGTGCTGGCAAAGCTGGTTCAACACATGCAACGAACTAAAACTAGATCCTTATATATCACCCTGCACCAAAATCAATTCCAAATGGATTAAAGACCTTGAAATCAAAACAGACACCCTGAAAACACTAAAGGAAGGAGTAGGAGAAACACTTGGGCTCCTTGGCACAGGACGGAACTTCCTTAACAAAGACCCAGAAAGGCTACAAATCAAAGAAAGGTTAGACAAGTGGGACTGCATCAAACTGCAGAGCTTCTGCACGGCAAAGGACATAGCTCGCAAGATAAACAGAAAGCCCACAAACTGGGAGAAGATCTTTACCGGCCATTCAATGGACAAGGCCTCATCTCTAAAATATATGCAGAACTAAAAAAATTACCTTCCTCCAAAACAAAACCACAAAGAACCAATAGCCCCCTCATCAAGTGGGCTAAAGACTTACAAAGAGACTTCTCTGATGAGGAAATGAGAATAGCCAAGAGACATATGAAAAAGTGCTCTACGTCACTGGCCTTAAAAGAAATGCAAATCAAACCACTGAGATTCCATCTCACCCCAGTAAGAATGTCTTATATCAAGAAAACTAACAATAACAATTGTTGGAGAGGATGTGGCCAAAAGGGAACCCTACTTCATTGTTGGTGGGAATGTAAACTGGTTCAGCCACTCTGGCAAGTAGTATGGAGATTCCTCAGAAGGCTAAACATAGAGCTCCCCTATGACCCAGCAGCCCCACTTTTGGGTATCTATCCAAAAGACCACAAACAAAATCACAGTAAAGCCACCAGCACAACAATGTTCATCGCAGCACAATTTGTCATAGCTAGAATCTGGAACCAGCCCAGATGCCCCTCAGTAGACGAATGGATCAGGAAAATGTGGTACATATACACAATGGAATTTTATGCCTCTATCAGAAAGAATGACATTGCCCCATTTGTAAGGAAATGGAAGGACTTGGAAAAAATTATACTAAGTGAAGTGAGCCAGACCCAAAGAAACATGGACTCTATGGTCTCCCTTATTGGGAATAATTAGTACAGGTTTAGGCAAGTCACAGCAGAGGATCACAAGAGCCCAATAGCTATATCCTTATGAACACATAAGATAATGCTAAGTGAAATGAACACCATGTTATGGAAACGATTGTTATATCACAGTTGTAACTACTTTCAACATCCCATGTGTATCTGTAGCTTCTATTATTGATGATGTTCTTGTATCACCTTCCTGTGGTTGTACCTACACTATCTCTGTAATCTTATCTGAGTATATTGGAAACTGTGTATACTGGTATTAGAACTAGGAAATTGAAAGGGAATACCAAAATTGAGAGACACAGGGTAAAAAAAAGACAAACAACTACAAAAGCAATACTTGCAAAACTGTTTGGTGTAAATTTATTGAACAACTCATGGGGGGAAAGGGAAAGGGAGGGAGGAGGGGGGAATGAGGGATAAGGTAAGAAACAGTACAAGAAATGTATCCAATGCCTAATGTATGAAACTGTAACCTCTCTGTACATCAGTTTGATAATAAAAATTTGAAAAAAAAAAGAAAAAAAAAGTACATAAGTCAGAGTCAATGAAGTACTGTTGGCTATGTATCTAGGGATGAAGAAGAAAAAAAGAACAGTTGAAAAAAATGGAAAAATGAAAACAATGAAAAAATTAGAAAAAATATAATTAGGAGAAAAGAATTCTTCAATTTATTTGGGTGATCTTGTGTCTCCCCTGTGTCCACTATCCAGTTTCTTTATGGAGCTGCTGTTATCCTTGTGATGGTCAGTTTTTCTATGGCCTAGCTGGTTTCCTAAATCAGATTGATTGAATGGGCAGAAAAAGTTCTGCCTTACAATGTGGTGTCCGTGACCGTGCTCACCCGACTAGTTTATTGGTAGTGCCATCTGCTTTGCATGTCATGCAGGAAGGAGGTGGCTGTTTTCTGTACCTTGGAGTCACTTCCAGGGAGCTTAAGTGGGGTTGTGGCCTTTTTGGAATCAGTGCCTTTTCACAGAGGGGCTAGCTACTGAGACGCACTTTTGGCCCAGCCTGGAGCCATTCTCGGCTTTTGTAGCCTAACCAGTTATTGTTGTTGTTGTTTTTTAAATTGTGGTAGCTGACTATGCTACAGTTCTGCAGAGGAGCAGGGCCACCTCTGGCTGTATTTACTTGAGGCAGATAACGAGGTCCACCGTAGGAGGAGTTTCGCCATGTGGGTGGGGTGACCTTCCCCTGGGGGTAGCTGACTTTCACTGCTCAGATTCCTTTGCCCAGTTGAAAAATGATGTTACCAATACTGATTCAATTTGTCTGCTAGTTGTTCTGGAAAGGTCTGTGTCAGAATCAAAGACGGTATTCTTCTCTGGTGTTGAGGAAAGGGCTACCTTACAAATACTGTTCTGTGAGCAGGAATATCTTTTGTGGGGTACTCATGCTTTCCTTTGGTTTTTTGGACTATCACTGTGATTTGTGTCTCTCTGTGGCTAGCAGTCTGAAAGTTTCCACTCGTCCTGATCTGATTCATGCTGGAGGTGAGTGGAAAGCTGCACCCTCTGTCTCTGCTGCCCTCATACTGGTTTTGTCTGAGGCTGTGGTGACCACTGATGCCAGTGTGCACTCAAATCTGACTCCTTAAACAGGCACCTAAATATTTCATCTTTGTTCAAAATCTCTTTACTGTTGTGGCTCATTTGGTGTGACTCTCTAGCTGTAGACTTTTTGCTGGAATACTAAAACTGGGTTCTTGGAGAAAGCTCAGTTATCGCCCAGCTACACCTCTGCCATCTTCCGCCAATCCCTGTAAAGTATACTTTTAAATACATGCTTTGACATAAATCTGGATATACAACTGAGGAAGAATCTGGATGCCTTATAGCAATGTCTATCTAGAAATTGTTACTTGAACTTTTTGTTCATATGAAGTCCAGAATGTTATGGTATTGTATCAGTTGTAAGGAAATGGAAGAACTTGGAAAAAATTACATTAAGTGAAGTAAGCCAGATGCAGAGAACCATAGGTTACATGGTTTCTCTCACTGTGATAGCTTAGAGTGTGCCTATAAATCTACAAGTAAACACACTGGATGGTAAAAGAAAAACAAATACACTGGGACATGATAAATTATACAGGTCTCTAGGCATTCACACACAGTGACACCAAAGGAAGTTATTTTTAGGAAAGGAACACAAAGGTCCAATACCTATGTGCATCTGATCACATAAAATAATATTTATCAGGGCTGGGAATATGGCCTAATGGCAAGAGTGCTCGCTTCATATACATGAAGCCCTGGGTTCAATTCCTCAGCACCACATATACAGAAAAAGCCAGAAGTGATGCTGTGGTCAAGTGGCAGAGTGTTAGCCTTGGACAAAAAGAATCCAGGGACAGTGCTCAGGCCCTGAGTTCAAGACCTAGGACTGACAAGAAAAAAATGATGTAATAACTTAGTAATCTAATGCCATGACAAAATCAGATAGGAAACCTAACTGTGTACGTAAAAAGCAAGCTGGACATCAAATAAAGCATGCTTGATATGTTTCTTTTTCTGAATAATTATTTATTTATTGTCAAAGTGATATACAGAGGGGTTACAGTTTCATACGTAGGGCAGTGGGTACATTTCTTGTACAATTTGTTAACTCCTCCCTCATTTCTCCCCTCTCCCTTTCCCTCTTCCCCCATGAGTCGTTCAGTTGGTTTACACCAAATGGTTTTGTAAGTATTGCTTTTGGAGTTGTTTGTCTTTTTATCCTTTGTCTCTTGATTTTGATATTCCCTTTCCCTTCCCTAGTTCTAATACCAGTATATGCAGTATCCAGGGTATTCAGGTGAGATACAATGATAGCACGGGGACAACCACAGGAAGGGGATACAATAGGAACAACAATAGAAGCTAAGGTTTCACATGGCATGTTGAAAATAATTATGACAGTGATATAACACTCATTTCCATAACATGGAGTTCATTTCACTTAGTTCATTTACGTGTTCATAAGGGCATAGCTATTGGGCTCTTGTGATCTTCTACTGTGACTAGCCTAAACCTGTTCTAATTATTCCCTATGAGAAAAACCATAGAGTCTATGTTTCTTTGGATCTGGCTCACTTCACTTAGTATAATTTTTTCTAAGTCCTTCCATTTCCTTATGAATGAGGTAATGTCATTCTTTCTGATAGAAGCATAAAATTTCATTGTGTATATGTACCACATTTTCCTGATCCACTCATCTACTGAGGGGCATCTGGATTGGTTCCATATTTTAGCAATGACAAATTGTGCTGCAATGAACATTGTTGTGCCAGTGGCTTTAGTGTATTCTTGCTTGTAATCTTTCCGGTAGATGCCCAAGAGTGGGGCTGCTGGGTCGTAGAGGAGCTCTATGTTTAGCCTTCTGTGGAACCTCCATACTGCTTTCCAGCTCCTCTGAGGCCTTTCTCAGCTAGACCACTAGATGTAGCCTGGGTGAGTTTAACCTGAAAGAGTGCCAAGCACTTTAGATGGCTTCATAGTACCAAGGCCCACATTCCTGCTTTTTATAATTTTTACTCTTCTGGGAAGTGGAGGGAGCTGAGATTAGAGAAGGCAGGTTTCACAGTTAGGATTATCTTATTCAGTCAAGGCTGTCCCTTCAAGGACAACACAAGCTCATCAAACCTGCTGACTCCAGGCATAGCCTTGCTCTAGTCCAGAGCCACATAAAAACTGTGACAATCTAAGAAACTATGTCACAAATGTACTATCTAGGACATTTAAAAATAAAGTAATAAATCCTTTGTACTATTTATTTCTCTGTGTGTGTGTGTGTGTGTGTGTGAGTGTGTGTGTGTGTGTGTGTGTGTGTGTATACCAACCCAATACTGGGACTTGAAGTCAGGACTGGGCACTATCCATTAGCTTTTATGCTCAAGACTGGCACTCTACCACTTGAGCCATAGCTCTACTTGTGCCTTTGCTGTTTAATCAGAGATAAGCTTCACACAGTTTTTGATGGACTGGCTTTGAATCACAACCCTCAGATTTCAAAATAGCTAGGATTATAGGCATTAACCACTTATGCCTGGCCTTCTATGTCACTTTAAAATATACACATTGTTCACTTTTCTTTAAATGTAGTCTATAGTTTCTATACGTCTTTATTTTTTAAAAAATATATGGCAAAGCACCAATGGTTCACATCTGGAATCCTGGATGTTCAGAAGGCTGAGACTTGGAGGATGATGGTTTAAACCCAGTCCAGGCAGAAAACCCCACAAGACTCCATCTTAATTAGCAAAATGTCAGACTGGAGCTGTGGCTCAAGTGATAGAGCTTCTGTATTCAGCCAGCAAGTCATACAATATTGTTGTGTTAGGAAAATGGAGGAGAAGGGAAGGAAACAAGCCTGACTCCATCTCAATAGGCTAGGATTGTTTATTGCCAGTGAGGGACACAGACCTTCCTGTGGGTATGGAGGTTGTGTCAGGGGTGGGGGGGAGTTTGCAGTCAAGGGTTTTATAAGGTCTGGGCAAGGAGACAGGGTGATATGAGTTTAATATGGGAGGGAGGGTGACTGCAGGTGCGGGCAGAGAATAGGGTAAGTACTCCCTTACCCAAGGTCTCGAGTTTTTTAATGTTCAAACAGCTCTGCATCTGTCTTGCTTAGTTTGATCTTCACAGGATACAGTTTTTAGTCTACCAACCTCTTAACCCTTTCCTGTCCTTACAGCTTGGCCTCAGAGCCTTACAGGCTAGACCCACAATGGAATGTTTACAGCCAGGTTTAGGCCAGATAGCCCTACCTGTGTCAACCAGTTTGCGCATACCCTTGGTGGCTTGCTTGGTATCTATATGCACCTGGGAAAACAGGATGAGAGTCAATCCTTCATAGTTCATCTTCGGATATAGAGGAAGAATGGGCCAAGAGAGGAGAGGCAAGTCCTTCATGTAGAATCTTTGGCTGCATAAGAAGAATGGGCTGAGATGGGAGCAGTGTGGAGTTATGAGAACAAGGCAGAGTCCCATCACTGGCAGCCTGCACAAGATGAAGGTTGCAGGGGATGCAAGTGATGCAGGAGAAGGGAAAGGGAAGGCAAGGGGAAGGCTGCAATGGGCCAAGGGCCCCTTTGATGTGATAAAGGCTGATACATAGAGGGGAAAGCTGTAGCAAAGACCTCAGAGCCTGGGGGACCTCCCACTGCCCTCAGATGCCCCTGTTAGCTGGGTGGGCGGTGGGGACTTCCAGGGAAGGGGCCACACTTGCACCCAGGGAGAACAAAGGAAAGGGCCATTTTCACAGGCCAGTGAAACTTGATTAAGCCCAGGGCCTCCCCAGGTGTGGCCTATTATCCTAACTACTCAACCCTGAGATCTGAGGATTATGTTTGAAACCAGCCTTAGCAGAAAAGTTCATAAGACTTTGTATTTGCTTTTGTGTAGCTACTGGGACTTGAACTTAGGGCCGGCCTGGCCACTGTCCCTGAGTTCTTTTGGCTCAAGTGCTTTGCCACTTGATCCACAGCTCCACTTCTGACATTTTTTATTTTGTTCTGTTGTTTTTGGTAGTTTATTGGAAATAGTGTTGTACCATAAATCAGATACAAAGGCAGTCATGAGAAAACAGAGAAGAAAAAACATTTTGAGAGGTCAGATTTGGAGTGTTTATTAAAAAGCCGGCGACTGTCTGGTGGACTCCTGTCTCAAAGACCAACAGCCAGAAAATGCACTTAACACTGTTAGGAAACTGAGCCGTGAGGCCCAGGGAGGAAAGAAAGCACAAAAACAATATCAATGCACCAATTCAGCTCCAATGAAGAGCTGAAGTGGGCTGCTATGGTGACCAGAGAAGAGCCAGGATAGAGGAGGCAGGATAGGTACACAGAGACATATGGCATGGCCTAATGGTGCCTGAGCTGGACTCAGCCTAAATAGTGTGAGGGGCAGGGGCCAGGGCTACAGGAAACTAGAGTCCCAGGCACTGGACTACAGGTTTAGTATCCCGTCATTTAAGTCCCCATGAAAACAAGATGCCAGACCCCACCATCTACCACGTGGCCAAGATAACACCGGCCAGACCTGATCTCCCCACTTCAATAGGAGTCTCATGGACTTTCCTGCCTGGGCTGGCTTCAAACCTTAATCCTCATATCTCAGCCTCCTGAGTAGCTACGGTTACAGGCAGAAGCCACCGGTGCCTTGTGGATGAGGCTCTTCTCTCCAATTAACCAGCAAAAGGCCAGAAGTGAAGTTGTAGCTCATGTTGTAGATCACCAACCTTGAGCAGAGAAGCCCTAAGTTCAATATCCAGCACTGGCCCAAAAATAACAAAAACCCAGGGCCTCCCACATGCTAAGCACATTCTGTACCACCAACCAGATCAGGGCCCCTAAAAGCCTTGTGTCCCAGGGCACTCTAGAATAGAAGCCAGAACTGCTCCACAAAAGTAAGCAGTGAAAATCTATGAGGTTATTAGAAATAGCAGATACTACAGTGCAAACACAAATGGACAAGAAAACAATGGTTTTATCTCTGGCATGTTATCAAGTGATTTGAAAGAAAGCACTGTTTTTATGTGACAGGGAAAAAAAATTCAGATTCTAAATACCAAGCTTCTCCTGCCACCTGCTGGCTACTGGATGTAATTTTGAAACTCTAATGACATGAAATACAAAGACTAATGAACTATACAATTTGTGAGTGGAGACATGAAGGAAAACTAGGAGAGAAAGAAGGAAGGGGTGACATTGTTCAAAAAGAAATGTACTCTTTATCTGACTTATGTAACCTTAATCCTTCTGTGTATCACCTTTATAATAACAGTAAATAAATTGGAGAAAAAAATAACGCGTGCATCGACGTGTACCCATGCACCCAGCTAAAGAAATAAAATGTTTCAGGGCTCAGGAAGCTTATGCTTGTAGCTATTCAAGAAGTTGAGATGTGAGGATTTCAGTTCAAAGTCAGCCCAGACTGACTTTTTTTTTTTTTTTTTTTTTTTTGCCAGTCCTGGTGGGCCTTGGACTCAGGGCCTGAGCACTGTCCCTGGCTTCTTTTTGCTCAAGGCTAGCACTCTGCCATTTGAGCCACAGCGCCACTTCTGGCCATTTTCTATATATGTGGTGCTGGGGAATCGAACCCAGGGCTTCACGTACAGGAGGCAAGCACTCTTGCCACTAGGCCATATTCCCAGCCACCCAGACTGACTTTTATCTCCAATAAAACTACCAAAAAGTAGAGGTATAGTTCAAGTGATAGAGCATTCATTACTTTTGAGCAGAGAAAGCTCAGGGACAATGCCCAAGTCCTGAGTTCAAACTTGGGACAGGAAGAAAGGAAGTGAGGAAAGAAAGCAAGGAAGGAAGGAAGGAAGGAAGGAAGGAAGGAAGGAAGGAAGGAAGGAAGGAAGGAAGGAAGGAAGGAAGGAAGGGAGGGAGGAAGGAAGGAAGGGAGGGAGGGAGGGAGGGAGGGAGGGAGGGAGGGAGGGAGGGAGGGAGGGAGGAAGAGACAGACAGACAGAAAGAAAGAAAGGGGGAGGGAGGGAAGGAAATGTTATCAGGAAAGTTTGACATTGCCAGCATATACCTCTTCGTCTGATTTCCACTTTCAGAAGTATTCATCACCTGGTGCTAGTAGTCTACACCTGTTATCCTAGCTACTCAGGAGGATGAGATCTGAGTACTGAGGCTCAAAGTCAGTAAGAACAGAATAGTCCATGAAACTCTTATTTCCAATTAACCAGCAAAAAGCTAGAAGTAAAGCTATGGCTCAAGTGGTAGAGGGTCAGCCTTAAGCAAAAAAAAAAAAAAAAAAAAAAGCTTAGGGACAGCACCCAGGCAGTTCAAGCCCCAGAACCAACACACACACACACACACACACACACACACACACACACACACGAATGTGAATATTTGATTATCTCAACATATTTACTTAAAAATGTCTTAAATATGTATGTTTGTGTTTTAAAGCTGATGTCATTGTTTCATTCTGTGTAGAATCTTCTTATGAAATTTTCTGTAAGTTACTTTTAAACACAATACTACATCTATGAGATTTATCCAAATTAACCAGCATAGCCATTTTCATTGCTATCTAGAATTTCATTTGAAAAATATACTGTAACTAATGAGTCCATGATCCTTTCCATGGAGATATACTAAATATGTACTGTCACTTTTCTACATTTTACATTAATTGTGTGTATAACTGTTGATTTAAGACCTGCTTATAAATGACTCCTTACTCAGGCCCACAACTTAACTGGAAGCAGGATAAAGGCTAGGCATCCCAGGCTCCTCCACTTCCTGTCTATGTCCTTTGTCCTAAGCCATTCTTTTTTTTTGGCCAGTCCTGGGCCTTGGACTCAGGGCCTGAGCCCTGTCCCTGGCTTCTTCCTGCTCAAGGCTAGCACTCTGCCACTTGAGCCACAGCGCCGCTTCTGGCCGTTTTCTGTATATGTGGTGCTGGGGAATCGAACCTAGGGCCTCGTGTATCCGAGGCAGGCACTCTTGCCACTAGGCTATATCCCCAGCCCCATGTCCTAAGCCATTCTCTTTGCAGTCACTGGGTAGCTATCTTGGAATCCTGCCAGGGCCCAGCCCCTGCCAGGTATCAATGACTCTTATTATTGTACAAAGGCCCCACTTGACAATTTACTGTCCAAGTGGTTGGCCACTTCTGTCCACTTCTGACCACACCTGGAACATGGGACATTTATTTTTAACCTTTAAGTAGTTGTACAAATGTTTCAATTCAATGCATCAATTTGTGAGCACAATGCCTCTTGGGATTGTTTTATCTATGCATATCTTTCCCACCTTCTGCCCTCAATTCTCCATAGTTAGTCAAGACAGCTGAACATGACTAAAGATGCACGAAAGTGCTGTCTTCCCATGGCTGCCATGTAATAAATCCTTCTCTGACCTTCACTATTTCTCCTTCTTTGGCATGCTGGGCTGAGTGGTCAGATCAGACATGTGGAACTCCTGGAGTTTGGGCCTGTATCTAAAACTCAGGTTTCATTGGATTTCTTAGATAGAAACATTATCATTTCTTTATCATAAGATTTACATATCTCTAGTCTTTCACATAATTTCCCAATTATGCTCCAAAGTGGTTATTACTGATTTGTATTCTGACTAGTAATATCTGAAGGTTTCCATTACTCTAAGTACTTGTTATCTCTTGATAATGTCACCTTTCTGAATTTTTGCAGTTTCTTTTTCCTTTTCCTTTATTTTATTTTATTTTTCTTTTATGTGCTCTATTGGGGTTTGAACTCAGAGACTAGTGTTTGGTAGGCAGTAGCTCTACCACTTGAACCACACTCCCATCCCTTTTTATTTTAGTTATTTTTCTTTAAATAGAGCCTCATTCTTTTTGCCCAGGTAAAATCCTGTGTGGCTGGGATTGTAGACAGTACTTGCAGACAGTAAACTATACAGTATTACTTGTTGATACATGGTCTCGCTAACTTTTTGCCTTAGCTGACTTCAAACTTCATTCCTCCTGATCTGTGCCTCCTGAGTCTCTTGGGTTATAGACATGTACCACTATGCCAGCTACTGGGTTTGTAGTAGTGCTGAGAATGTAAAATATGATTGGTTTTTTTTTTTGTCTTTTTGGGACTTGATCTTGCCATGTAGCCCAGGCTGACCTCAGCTTAGCCTCCCAAGTGCTAGAATGGCAGGGGTAAACTACCATGCCTGACTGCAAGGATATCTCTTCATGGCTATATGTCCTTGGTGGACTTTTGCATGGAGTCTATGATGCACTTGAAGAAAGTCTGTGCTACTGAGGCTTTCTATGCATGGGTATGTTTTACTTAGGCCATAATACTTTTCTCTGAAAAAAAACTTGCTTGTCTTTTGTTAGATTCATTCATTAGATATTTCATAGTCTATACTACTCTATATGTGACTATATTACTACAAATAATTATAGGTTACTATATAAACATGTTACTCAACTATTGTAAGATGTTGACTCTTTGAAAAGACAATTTTAAATTATTAAAAATTTGTAAGTAAACTGGGCACCAGTGATTCCCACCCATAATCCTAGCTATTCAGAAGACTGAGCTCTTAGGATCACAATTTGAAGCCAGCCCGGGTAGGAAAGTCCACAAGACTCTTATTTCCAATTAACCAGCAAAAATCTATAAGTAGAGATGTGGCTCAAGTAATAGAGTATCATCCTTGAGTGAAAAAGCTTGAGTGAAAGTGCTGAGGTTCTATGTTCAAGACCCAGTACCAGAACAAAAGAAACAAAAACTCAAAGTTTTGAGTAAATAGCAACTGACATTCTTGAAAGTATCCTCACACTAAGACCTCCTTTGTGTAATGCTTTATATTGCGCATCAATTTTTTAAAAATTCATAGAATTAGGGTCTGGGGATATGGCCTAGAGGCAAGAGTGCCTGCTTCATATACATGAGGCCCTGGGTTTGATTCCCCAGCACCACATATACAGAAAATGGCCAGAAGTGGCGCTGTGGCTCAAGTGGCAGAGTGCTAGCCTTGAGCAAGAAGAAGCCAGGGACAGTGTTCAGGCCCTGAGTCCAAGCCCCAGGACTGGCAAAAAAAAAAAAAAAAATCATAGAATTAGAAACTGATATTTATGAGTTAAAAGAAAAATATTCATGTAGTACAATAATACAATTTTCTGGAGGTACTGAAGTTTGAACTCAGAACTTCACACTTAACTAGGCAGACACTCTACCACTTGAGCTATATCCCTAACCCTTTTGTATCTGTTTTAAGCATTTCATAAAAGTGAAACAAGCAGTTGCCTCCAGCTTTTAGTTATTGCGATTTAATTATGCTGAGAACCTCCATAAACAAATATCTCTTTGAGTTCTATTTTCAATTACTTTGGGTGTAAATCTCAAGGTAAAATGGCTAGGTCATATGGTAATTCTACTTTTAGTCTTTGTACAACTGCTAAATTGTTTTCCATAGCAGCTGTGAGCATTGACAGTGTTTTAGGTAAATTATTGCCAAGGGTTCTGTGTGGAGAATAATTTACAGAACTAATATCTATTTTCATCATAAAAATATGCCACAGACATTGACATTGAAACCATCACTTTGCATACAAGAAATCCATTTGTATCCTAAATCTCAAGTTCACTGAAAGAAAATGTCTTTGTCTCAGGACTAGTGCATGCCTATTTGATTATGTGAAGGCAACTCAGCTGTGAGCCTTTCCAAAGACATTAAAACTAAGTTTAAGTCCCTGCAGCCAGCAGTTCAGTCCTTGGAAAATTTCCCTAAGGCAATAATGCAGAAAACAAAAGTGCAGTTCTCTCCTTTCAGATGAATAATTCATTGGACAGTAGCTTTTAGCTCAAAGAATCTCAACAGAAGCTTTGGTAGAAAATTATGCTAATGGTATTTGGGGATTAGGTTCTTAAATATTGCTCCGGGTTGCTCAATCATTCATAAACTTCCCAAATGGCTTGACATTGTGCAAACTGCTGCTAGTATTTGGATTATTTCCTCAAAAACAGAGAAATGCTGCAGATATCACAATACCTAACTTCAACTTCTACTGCAGAGCCATATTAAGAAAACCAATATGGTATTGGCACCAAATCAGACATGGAGACCAATGGAATAGGTTGGAAGATCCAGTTCACAGGGGCAGGGGAAGGAAGAGAGAGCAAAAGAGAGAGATTCTGTGCAAAGTGTAATGTGAAGATAAAAATTGTGCCTTCCCAGTATGGAGATTCCTTAAAAAAATTAAACAGAACTACTGTATGTTCCAGCTATATCACTCTTGAGCATCTATCCAGAGATTGTAAGTCAGGTTGTGGTAAAGACACATCCATGTTTAAGGCTGCACACTTTAAAATGGCCAAGTTATGAAAACAGCTCAGATACCCCACAACAGATAACTGGATCAAGAAAATATGGTATATAAATAATTTCATAAATAAAGTTAATTGTCTAGGAGAAAAACAAGAAAATATGGTACAGATGCACAATTTTACTCTTCCATTAGAAAGAATAATATTATAATATTTGCAGGGAAAAGGGTGGACCTAGAACAAATTGTGTTACATAAAGTAAGCCAAGCTCAGAGAGACAAATAGTGCATGTTTTCTCTCATATGTGGAAGCTAGATATAAACTACAATAAGGCATGATAATGTACAGAGGACTCAATGCATTTATATACAAACTGAGTAAAGGAGAGTATACTTAGGGGAGGAATCCAAAGACGTAACTCGTCTGATCAACTAAAGGACTGCTTATCAAAACAAATAGCAGGAAATGGAAATATGTTTGTGGAGGCAAAGGGAGGGGCATAGGAATGAGGGAAGAAAGGTGAACAAAGGTACACTATGTTAAAAAATGAACTGTGTAACATGTGAGTAGGGGAGGGAGTAAAAATAAAAGAATAAAAATTTTTTAAAGGGGGCTGGGAATATGGCCTAGTGGCAAGAGTGCTTGCCTCGTATACATAAAGCTCTGGATTCGATTCCTCAGTACCACATATATAGAAAACAGCCAGAAGTGGCACTGTGGTTCAAGTGGCAGAGCCGTGAGCAAAAAGAAGCCAGGAACAGTGCTCAGGCCCTGAGTTCAAGCCCCAGGACTGGAAAAAAAATTAAAAAGGCTACCACCTAGGCATTAAACAGAGTCTATCTTAAATCCTACTAAAATAATTCTTTTTTAAGAAAAGAAACAGGGGCTGGGAATATGACCTAGTGGCAAGAGTCCTTGCCTCATATACTTGAGGCCCTGGGTTCGGTTCCTCAGTACCACATATACAGAAAATGGCCAGAAGTGGTGCTGTGGCTCAAGTGGCAGAGTGCTAGCCTTGAGCAAAAAAGAAGCCAGCCAGGGACAGTGCTCAGGCCCTGAGTTCCCAGCCTAGGACTGGCCAAAAAAAAAAAAGAAAAGAAACAAACCTAGCTAGAAAATGTAATCAAAACAGAATGAGATTGATTGGAACATATAATAAATGTGTGAAAATATAACTATGAAATTGCATCTGTGTAACTAATGTAAGCTAATTTAAAATTTTTAATAATAACATAGGAAGGAAAATAGTGTATAAATAGCTTCTAGATTTCTCTCGATTTCTAGATTTAGAGTATGCCAGTCACTGGGGAAATCAAGAGACAGATCAAGAGATGCGGTTCTGACAACCTGAAACCAGAAGAGTATTTAGAAGATGCAAAAAAAAAAAAATAGTAGGGTTTTTTTCTGCTTCGAATTTTTGCTTTATGTTTGTTTTTATATGTGCATTTAATTATGCTTCTGCCCTTTTTGTAAAGTTTTCCTGTAACTTTTTTGAAAACTCTGGCAGATAATCCAGAAATGATTGCAACTAGGCAAGACCAAGAAAGTAAATCTGAAACAAATGTTGAGTCTATAGATCCACATTGTTATTGTAGGTCAGTCTTGAAGAAAAGAAACAAAGTGCTGGGGAACCCAGACACCTCCAAATTTCTCTAGATGCTCATCTTAATGCTTTTTTATGTGATATAAATTTCTTTGTTTCTCCTGGCATGTTGGTGATTACTGCTTTCCTACACTCGTGTGCTCTGATTAAAAATAAACTAGACATATGGTAGTAGTAGTAGCAATTGTGTCCTCCTTGACACTTAAAGAGAAGTGTTAGGCAGATACAATCAGAAATTAGAGTAGTTCTTAACAATCTAGATCCTCCTCCTCCAAGTATCACATTGTTCAGTATTATAAAACTACTGGTGAATTTGATCTATTGGAGGACTTAAATGCAAATAGTAGTTTTCCACTTGAGAAAAACATTTTATCTGAATTTCATATTTTGCAGAGGGAGAAGCCTAAAAATCTAGTTGGAATATCAAGTATGTGAAAGGAATGAGAGATTTGACTCCATGCTTGTACTTAGAGCCCTTTGAGTGAGCATCCTGTTTAGCAGCTTTGTGTCATGAGGGACCACCATTCCCCACTGTAATGACTGCTGAAGTTAAAGACAAGCTTAAGACCTTGTTTTTGTTTTGATTTTTTTCTGCCAAAGGTAATATTGATGGGCTTTTATTCTTTCCTTCTTTCTTCCTTTCTTTTTCCCTTTCCTGTTTGGAGATACTTGATAAATTTGAGAAGCACAGGATTAAGATATTCTGTGTGTTTATCAGGGCAGCAGGAACACTGCGATGGCCCAGAAGCTCCTGTACACCTACTGTTCCGTGTGAAGCGTTTGTGAGTGTGGATCCACCTAAGGGTTTATTGTTCTGAACTTCCCAGTGGGAATAAACTAGCACTCTAGCAGCGTATTTCAGCTTTGCCCCCCTCCCCTTGCCCTGAAAGCTGCAGCTTTGGGCTGGGGGTGTGGCTTGGTGACAGAGCACTGGACTATCAAGGGCTGAGATTGCCAGCCTGCAAAAACCATACCAAACACTTTGGCTACATGTGAAACATTATTGTGTGTTTTCTTGTTTTCCTTTACTATTCTCCCCCTAGTGCTGAAATGGGCGGTATTAGTCCTATATGCCAGGTACTTTGATAAGTGCTGGGAGTACGGTCGTAAGGCAGATGTGGTCACATCCTCTTGGCCTGTACCGAGTTGATCACCTACTACTGAGAAGATCTCCACTAAGTCCAAGTTACTAAATGCAAAACAACAGCATATATTCATCTGAGAGGAATGCTTGCTGTCTTCTAGCATGCACCATCATTGTTGACTCTTTTCTTAGAGCCCTGTTACTATTACGTGAGACACTTTTTCTAATATATGGAAAAGGAGATTGCTTATTCAAGGAAAGAGAAATCTGGACTGTGTGATGTTAAGACATTTACATAGATCACTACCTGACAAAAGTATTTAAAATTGTTGCACAGTGGAAAAACAAAGATTGATGTGAACTTTCAGTGTTCACCTGTGTGTGTCTTGTTACCTAGACTTGAGGCTTAGCCCTGGGCTTAATTCAAACCACGCTGCTCCATAGCAGGTAAAAACTGCTTTATATGTACAGCTCCCCAGCTAGAAATAGAAAATACCACATTCAATAACATGTCACATTTTGCATTTCCTATCACTCAGAATGTAGGAAAAAGGTTTGTAAAGTTGGATGTATACATGAAATAATAAAATATCATGGATTTTAAGTTAAAAAATTGAGACCTTTTCTTACCTCAAATAGTGTATGTTTTGGAATCTAAGGTAAAGATACATGCTAGGTGATCTAGCATGGCTGAGGTTTTTTTTTAGGGGAAATGAGCGCCGCCATGTGGAGTCTAGTGGTAAGAAGGAAACCAGCTTGAGACAGAGGATGTGAGAGACACAACTGCTTATGCTCTGCACCTGTCTTCTATGGAGAAGCAGGGCTTGTGTGTAATGAGTATGTTGCGTACTCTACACATGGACATGTAATCTAATAAATTCTATTTTTGTAATGTAGGAAAAAAGACATACTACATTGACCCCCTACTTGTCATTTTTCCTTGTAAATTTTTGGATCTAGTGCATAAGAGCATCTGAAAACAACTGTAGTCCTTCTAAGGTGTACAGCTCTTGTTGTGAAGAAATACCTCAGTGATATCTATTTGAAAGACTGATCTTAGAGCTGGGCCTCAGTGGCTCCTGCAAGCTACTTAAGAAGCTCAGATCTGAGTATCATGGCTCAAAGCCAGCCAGGGCAGGAGAGTCCATGAGACTCTTGCCTCCAATTTACCAGCAAAAAGCTGAAAGTGGAGCTGTGGCTCAAGTTGTAGAGCACAGTCTTGAGCACAGAAACCTTTGTCATTTAAATAATAATAGCTTTAAAAATCTTTGACCACTTTTAATGAGAATTAACTTTTGAGTTCTAGTAGTATTTTTCTTAAGGTACACTGGCAGAACATGGAATGGGTAGAAAAGTATTTACTTTCTTTAAGTAACCAGTCCTGTTTTAATGGTCTGTGTAGTTGTTTTTCTTCAAAGAAAAACTTTTCACATTTGTGGAATTTTTTTTTCTTTTTTGAGGGTTATAAAATAAACTTCTTTTCCCTATTCTCTGATGTAAGTGTAGATAAAGGAGGGTAGATGAGTGGTGTTTATCACGTTAGATGTAGTTGGGTGGAGAGGAGGGTTGTATGTATTTCTAAATGCATTTTTCTTATTACTGCCCATCACCACTCATGTCTGGTCAACAAAAATTGTTTTTTATGAGAGAGGGTTATTCTGAGCAATATATAACATATGAATATCAGAAATTCCAGTGAAACCCTATGCTATAATTAATATAAGAAAAAAGAGAAAGGAGTGAAAGAATAAGGAGAGACAGCAGATGAGAAGATGTGACAAGAAGGAGGAGGAGGAGAGGGGGAGGGGGAGGGGAGGAGGAGGAGAGAAAGAGGAAGAAGAAGAGGAAGAGGAAGAGGAAGGAAAAGGAGAAGGCGAAGAAGAAGGAGAACGAGAAGGAGAAGAAGGAGAAGAAGGAGAAGAAGAAGAAGAAGAAGAAGAAGAAGAAGAAGAAGAAGAAGAAGAAGAAGAAGAAGAAGAAGAAGAAGAAGAAGAAGAAGAAGAAGAAGGAAGAGGACCAATGAAAGGAGGGAGGACGAATAAAGAGGGTGAACTAGGATGAATATGGTCAGTGTCATTTATTTGCATGTCTGAAACAGAACAATGAATACTGTTGAAATTTTTTTGAAGGGATAATTAGGACCAGGAGAATGTTACAGGACAAAGTAGAATACATTATTTATATGCGTAGAGATGTCACAGTGAAAACCTCCTTGCACATCTAATGTCTGCTAATAACATTTTTTAAAGTTTTCATTTGTAAGTATAGACTGAGTTTGTTCTTTTTTTTTAAGAAAAGTGAATGCAGAAGTTGATGAAATCAGAAGTGGCATTTGCCTGATATTAGAATGACTAACTTAAACTTCTAGTTTTTATTATTTCTCTAAGGCAAACAAATAGAATATATGCCACCTCTGGATTGCAGAAACCACACCACAAGCCATCGTGGTGCCTCTGCCTCATGCCCCAATGTGAATGGGCATTGCTGTGGTAGTGTGGACCCATATTTCAGTGGATGTGTGAGAAAGTTATCCAAATCTTCAGGCAAAAATGGATCTTACTATTTCTAACCTTTGCAATTAGCTTTTACTTCTAAATCTTCTATGTCAGCATTATAGGCATCAAGTCAGAAAAGAACCACGGAAAGCATTTGAAGCTCCTTGTTAGTTGACAGGCTAATGTATGGCTGTGGTCCACAGAGTAGCTTGCACGAGATGGCAAAGAGATGCCAGATCAGTTGCTAGAGAAGGGAAAGGGAATGCCAAAATGGAGAGGCAAAGGATAAAATGAAAAACCAATGCAACAGCAATACTTACAAAACTATATGGTGTAAACCAACTGTACAACTCATGGGGTGGAGGGAAATGGAGAGGGAGGAATTGGGGGGGATGAGGGAGGAGGTAACAAGTTGTATAAGAAATGTACTCACTGCCTTACATATGAAACTGCAACCCCTCTGTACATCACTTTAACAATAAAGAAATGAAAAAAAAACAACAACCAAAGTTGGGGGTCTCTGGATGCTAAAACATTCCTATTCTGCTTATTTTGCTTTTGTTCAATGAAATAAATAAAATTAGTTTTTGTTATGGGAAAAGGAAGTTTCTTCCTAACTCATTGAGTTGTCCTTGTTTTTTGTTTCTTTTGTGTAGGTCTTGAACTCAGGGCCTAGGCACTGTCCCTTAGCCTTTTCACTCAAGAGTAATTCTCTATCACTTGAGCCAGTTCTCACTTTTTGGTTGTTGGAAATGTGAGTCTCACAGACGTTTCTGCCTGTGTGGGTTTTGGATCATGATCCTCATACTCAGGCTCCTGAGTAGCTAGGATTACAGATGTGAACCACTAACGCCCCGCTCCTCATTGATGTGAGTAATGAATGAGATATTAAGTGTTACTAAAATGCCTAACAAACATTAACCACTACTAAATTAGGCAAAAAAAATGTTATTTTGTAATTTGTTTTTAGAATAACCAGGGCAAAAAAAATTAGCCACGATGCATGGTCCCTGAACCACTTTTATTCATTGTTTTATTTTTACACTAGCTGTTTTTGTTTGTGCTGGTCCTAGGGATTGGACTCCGGTTCTGAGAGCTGTCCCTGAACTTTTATGCTCATGGCTAGAACTCTACCGCTTGAGCCACAGCTCTATGTCTAGCCTTTTGGTGGTAAACTGGAGATAAAAATCTCACTGACTTTCCTGCCCTAGCTGTATGCAATTTTCAAATGCAATCCTTAAGCCTTAGCCTCTTTAATAGCTAGGATTATGGCTGTGAGCCACCAGCACCCAGATATATTAGCTTATTTTAATAATACATACTAAATACCCATGTGATTGCTCATGTGTGTCCTCATTGGGTCCTGTACCCTGAAGTCTCACCTGTGAGACCTTTTACATGCTTGAGTTTCTCTCTGCCTATGGGCTTCCCCTAGTACTGACATTGGTGACATTTCTTTGATCTCTTGCCTCACCTGAGAGTCATTCTCCCTCTGAGACTTCTATTGACTGTGAGACTCACAATACCTTCATTTAGCATGACATCTTTTTCTTTTCTCTTTCTTTCTTGTGTACCAGTACTGAGGCTTGAACTCAAGACCTAAGCGCTGTCCCCTAGCTTTTTCACTTACGGCTCATACTCTATCACTTAAGCCATAGCTCCACTTCCAGCTTTTTGGTGGTTAGTTGGAGATAAGAGTCTTACAAACTGTCCTTCTCAGGCTGTCTTTGAACCATCTTGAGTCCTGAGTTGCTAGGAATATAGGTATAAGCCACTGACTCCTGGATGATTTTAATTACTATGTTAGAATACAATCTCCTCAAAAGCAGTCACAGATCCCAGTGCCTCACACAGTGCCTGGCTAAAGTAGGTTCTCCATATGGCCATACTGCTTAATGACAGGGTCCCATCCTGAGGAGCATGGCACTGTGTCACTAAGTGATATATAGGACTCTTATTATCTGTGTAGCTCATCATTGACTGAAAATCCACTATGTGGCACATGACTGTATATGAATATATGGGTGCATCAGACCTGGCACCTTCAATGATGGTGGCAGTGTCCATATTTTAGTATATGCTGTCCAAGGAATGAGGGTTGATACTGCTGAGGAATGACTGGTGATCTTTCCCTCTGTGAGCCATCTAAAAGGACCCTTTCCCACACCCTGGGTGGTCAGCAGCTTTGCTGTTTTTCAATGTCTCCATCTTCTTCCACAGTGGTATGTGCCACATGTTTTCTATTAGTTGCTGAGAGCTGGGTGTAAGTCACTCAAAATAGTGGTCTAGGGGTGGCAACTAAACAGGATGACTAACAACCTCCATTGTTGGAGTGGAGGAGGCAACAGCTCTCTCTGCATTGAAAAAATTAAGTCTGCCTTTTTGGGACTGTGGCCATTTCATCAGGATCAGGAGCACCATGGTTTTACTTGGAAAAAGTCCTTGATGGAACAGATGGCCTGGTTGAGACTAGCCCTCCTCTTCCCAAGGAGTGGCCTAGAGTTGGCCATGGCCTCCTGGACTGGATAGGAGTAGCCTCATCCCTTCAACAAGAGTCTCTCATGCCTGTGTCACCCTTCATAGAACTTACTCTGCCTCACCTTGGACCTTACAAGTCCTCTACTTACTGAAGTGCTGCAAATTCCAGGCTCCATTCCAGGCACAGACCTGAAGCTGGCATTCAAGGGAGGGAGCAGAACAAATAAGTAGACAATGCCACTGGGAAGCTTTGGAGCACACCGGGTGCCCAGGATAGTGATATGACATGAGCAATAAGGCGGGCAGGAATCCAAGAAAGTTTCTATGATTGGTTGGTCTTTGGTCAAGATCTGAAGAAGCAGCGAGTGGCAGCCACTGTTCTACTTCATCATCTGTCCAGGGTACAGGAAGTACAAGCTCATGTTCAGGTAGGGTTGGTTGGAAGCTGGGAGACATTTGGGGAGAAACTGGGATATCTGGGGGTAGAAGTGAGAAAAAGAAAGTCCCACTTGGCAACTCCCTGGTCAGCCGAGGGTAGTGGCACATTCACTGAGATAGGAAGAGGCAAGGAAATCAAAAGTTAAGAATCTTGTTTGGGGGAGGGGGTGGAGCTGTAGAGTTAAGGTTAGCTTTAGCCTTTCTCTCAGCTGAGTGCATGTTCCTAGAATGAGAATCCCAGAGAACAAAGAGTGATCTTTGTTCTGTCCTGAACTTGTCTGAAAATTGCCCATTAACATGCCTGCTACTGACACTGTTCTGTGGGAATGCTTCAGTCTGTTTGTGACCCCTAACCCCCAAGATCATATGAAATATCACCAAAGTAGAGGATATGATGAGATAGTGTGACATTTCCATGAAGCCAAGTTAGAAAAAAAGCATACTTCCTTACAAATTTCCTTCCAAAGCACCAAATAATCGGGGGAGTAAATTTGACCTCAGCCCTTGTGTCTGGCAAGAGAAGAATTCAGGCAAGACTCATACATAGATGGTGTGGGAAATTTTACTCGAAAATAAATATGGCAGAGAAAGAGAGCAGGTGACATAGACCTGTCATGGGATGCCTGCGGTTCAGCCCCTCTTCACCTCCTTTCACTATCTTATTAATTGCACAGATTGACCTTAGGTTAAATAGGACAAAGTAGAGTCCTTGAAGACAGCTGATTGGTAGGTATCTTTCTTGAAAAAAGGACCTTTAATTATGTTTACATAAGAAACAAAGAACAAAGTCATCCATGGCCTCAAGAAGTTCGGTTAGATATGAACTTCTAGATCCTGTATATACACACAGCAATCTCTTTCAGGTGACTGAGATCATATGGAATGTGTCATGCTTTTCTAAATGTTATGAATACTTTACCAGTTCAAAATTCCAGAGTATTTTGATAATAAAGAATACACTATACCAACTCAATCTGTTAGGAAAAGAAACTTTAATCCTGTCTTTCTTGGGGACAAAAAATATTACCAACCAAAGACAAAAACAGGCAAAAGTAATGACAGAATTACAATTAAAGTATTGCATTTCCTTTATGCTCAATTTATGTACAAATTATATGTAGGGATTATTTTCTACGTTGGGCATTAGTGCTTATAGCAGTATAGACTAAAATACACATACAGAAAAAAGTCTAGACAACCTGCATCGACAGAACAGGCAGTTTGTTCTCTGCACACTTCTTTCCCAACCCCACCCTTGCTGTCACCAAGTCATCAAGTTAAACAATTAATTCCCCAAATTCAACCATTTTAGCCCTCTACTTTTTTCCAGGTATACACTTTTAAGCATCTAGAAAGACTATAGGCTTCCAGTAATGACTTAGGTTCCCCACCATACATATAAATAGCTAGGAACAACCACAGACTAACAAAGAAGGGAAGAGTCCTAGAATCCTGGCCTAGAATCCTATCTCTATCAACCCAGTGGTCAGGGTTATGCATATGTAATGCTTAAAAGGGAATTTAACCTTTTCATTTCCTAAATATTTAAGTCTTTCCTATAAATTTTAACAAAATGTATTCACTGTGGAAGCTGACTAACACTACCTTTGTTCATGGCAACCTCTTAAACATGTAACAAGACTAGATGTTATAAACTAGGACTCATCAAAATAAAATGCAGTACATAAGGGACAATGTTCCATCTCAATTCACCAAAAACACATTAGTGGAAAGCCTCACCAACTTTCCTCTGCCCTCCCCAAGCAAGATGTGAACTCCTCAGAGAAAATTTCCATTTCTATTCTATTATGAATTTTAACAAAACAATATCTACAAAGTGATTTATTTACTAGCTCTACCTTTAACACTTCCTTCACTTTTAAGCATCTAGAGAGACCAGATGTTTCAAGTAAGTACTTAATTTGTCTACTATTACAGTACACAGTAGTGTTGAATAAACTACACATATGTAATAATGATTCCACTTAAAAGTGTCTTCTAAGTGGGAACATTCTAGCCCAGAAGCTTTTATTTCTCCCAACCCCTTCTCTCCTGTACTGCACGATACAGGTACACAAGTCATTTACATATGTTACAATTTTACTTCTAATGTCCTTTTCAGAAGACAGTCTTTCTGTGAATTTCAATGCGAAGTATACGAAATGTGTTTGTTTACTACATGTACTTTTGTCATACATTGGTAACCACTTTAACAACTAAAACCTAGATATTTAAAATAAGGACTTTATTTGTCCAGTGTATATACAGTATACAGTATATACAGTATAGCAAAGTTAAGTTAAATGAAATATAGATAACATAAAGGGTAACTGGTAAGCTGAAATTTTCTTACAACTCTAACTAAATACCTTTTGCAGCATTTTTCCCAACCTCCCTAAACCTGAAGCAAGTATGGACAGTATACACTGCTCACAATGGTGGCTTAACAACTCCATTTCCAAACAATATTTTTCAAGTTTTTCAAAACTAGTTACAGTGTTGTTCTACTACAAATAGCACTTTCAAGTACACCAAGCATTTCCAAATATCTAGAAGGATTAGATATTTCATATATAAACTTGCCGGGTATGTGCACAGCACTAATAAACCAAATTATATATGCAGCAATGGACATAAGCTAATGTATCTTTTAAATATAACCCTTTTGGCCGTGATCCCTTCCCTCCTCAATTCCTCCATTCTGCCTTCAAACCAGTGGACATGTACAGGCATATGTAATGTTTAGAGATAGTTGAATAGATTCATATCTAAATGCTATTCACAGAGGATAAGCCTCCTATAAATTTCAACACAAAGTACACAAAATGTGCTACTTTTATGAACACTGGCAACCTCTTTAACATCTAGAGACTAGACATTGTAAATTTGGGACTCTATTTTTCCCTTATATACTATGTATACCGTATATAGATATAGATATCAAAACAAAATGCACATTACATGTGCAATGTATGACATCTGAGGATATTCAGGTATGAGCACAGTAGCATATTATCTTTTGGCAATTCTTCCCCTCCTACTTCCTATAAACCACTGAATGAGTACTGGCAGTACCTGCTACACTGCTCTTAAGGTTGTTTCCCCATTCTACTCCTTAAAGACAATGTTTCATATGAATTTTAGCACAAAGATATCTAAAAAGTGGTATTCTACTACTTGGCATTTAACATATACTTGGAAATTCTAAACATTTAGATAGGCTAGATCTTTCAAATAAGGATTTAATTTGTCCACTATATGCACAGAAGTCTTTACTGACGTGTAATAAAAGTATAATTTGCCAAGAACCTTCATAATATGAGCATTCTAGTGTGTGTGTGGGGGGGGGTGGATATGCTGATCCTGGGGCTTGAACTTGGGGCCTGGGTGTTGTCCAGAAGCTAAAGTGGTAGCTTAAGCTACTCCACTTCAGGATTCTTTTGTAGTTAATTGGAGATAAGAGTCTTACAAGGTTTCCTGCCCAGATTTGCTTTGAACTATAATCCTCAGATCTCAGCCTTATGAGTAGCTAGGATTATAGTTATAAGCACCCTCTAACCCAGTGGGCTAGAATGCTCAGATTTTCAGAACTTTCCAGAAATGATAGCACAAAATACGTAAAGTGTATTAGTTTATCAATTATGTTTATTATACACTGGCAACTTCTTTGACATCTAAAAAGACTAGATGTAAGTTAGGACTCCTTTGTCCTTTATACACACTATGTGCACCAGAAAGTAAAACAAAATGGGACAATGTTACTCTTCACTGTGTTTGCATTTCTTTCTGTTGGGAATCGGGGCCCAAGCACCTTGAGATGCCTACATCTCAAGGAGTTAGCCATTCTCCCCCCAAAATATTTTTCATATGGGTATTAACAAAAAGACATTTAAAAATTTGTTATTTTCCTACTACTACTTTAAAAATATACCAGGCATTTCAGAACATCAGAGATACTTAGTATATCTGTACTAAATATCTCTATATGCAGAAAGGAAAACAAGATGCACGCAGATCAGTGATTGTCATTAGACAAATCTTCTCCACATGACCAGTCTGACACTGGACCCCTCTTCTTCCTTCTGTATTCTGTCCAATATTCCCCAACCCACAGAACAAACCAGGATGACTGTCTCCTTTATCCATGCATTAGCAACCTCTTCATATTTGTAATGTTCAATGAACCAAAAGTAGTCTTTTAAAAGGTTGCTGAGGACTGTGGGTGGCTCACTGGTAGAGTATTTGCCTGGCTTCAGCATGAAGCCCTGGGTTTATGCCTACTTCTACAGCCTCTGCATATGCTGACCTGCAATCTCATGAGAGCCTGTGAAGCTGAACTATCCTTATAGAAGGTAGTATCCCCATGGCCAAGCAGGATCCAGAGCTCATCTTCCTGGACAGTGCCACCTGTGAGGTACCTGTTACCTATAAGGAGAATTCCTCCTCCTCTTCCATCAGCCATTCACCAGGAGCCCTGAGAAGACCATAAGGAGACCATATCTGTACTATGGGCCATAGATGAGCTATGGACAGCCAAGAGGAACTGAAAGGGCCCTCAATATGCCCTGGCCTAGCTGGCTGTTCTCTGCAGAACACAGGGACACACAGTGAAGCTGATGCTGTCTGGATAAGTGGAAGGGTCTGATCACCACCCACCTTTCAGTGGCTGGAGAGACCTTGGAGATCATGTCCCGAGTTCCACAGCCACAGGAAGAGTAAGGGCTGGAAAGTGACCTCTAGTGAGACCCAACTCAGCTTCCAACTAGTACAAAACCCAGGGCTGAGTTCACTAACATAGAAGCAAGGGAAGTCCTACATTCTAATTCTTTTTTTCTGGCAGTGTATACAGTTAAATGGCCGCCCCAAGGACAGAAAAGCTGCCTCCTGAGGCACAAGGGTCTGAGTTTTGGCAACTTGAAAAAACTGTCCAAGGGGCTGGGGATATGGCCTAGTGGCAAGAGTGCTTGCCTCATATACATGAGGCCCTGGGTTCAATTCCCCAGCACCACACTATACAGAAAATGGCCAGAAGTGGCGCTGTGGCTCAAGTGGCAGAGTGCTAGCCTTGAGCAAAAAGAAGCTAGGGACAGTGCTCAGGCCCTGAGTCCAAGCCCCAGGACTGGCCAAAAAAAAAAAAAAGAAAAAAGAAAAAACTGTCCAGGATGTCTGGCATCAGTGACTCATACTTGTAATCCTAGCTACTGAGGTCTGAGGATCAGGGTTTGAAGCCAGGCCAAGTATGTAACTAAGAGACTCTCTTGTCTCCAATTGACCAGCAAAAAGCCAGAAGTGGAAGTGTGGCTCAAGTGAAAAAATGCCAATTGTAAGAAAAGCCCTAAATGAAACCATGAGGCCCAAAATGTTCAAGCCCCAGTATTGGTGGCATACATGAACAAGTGCTCTCTCTCTCTCTCTCTCTCTCTCTCATACACACACACACACACACACACACACACACGAAAGAAGGGAAGGTGAAGGAATTAAGTCTTGATGGAGACTGATGGGAACAAGGATGGATGGATGGGTGGATGCATTATGGAGATTGATGGATACATGATACATGATGAATATGTGAATTGATGGATGAATTAACAGGTGGATGGATGGGTGGATAAGGTAGATGGATGGGTGAATAGATAGATGGGTGGATGATGGATGAATAAGTAGATAGATGAATGGATGGATTAGTGGGTAGATGGATATTCATCCACCTATTGGTGGATAAATAAATGGATGTACAGATGGGTAGGAAGATGAAGACCAGAAAAGCTGACTCTTCCCTCCCAGAGCAAATCTATCAGCCCTCACTCTGTGATTGGAGCTACAAGAGCCAAAGCACCTTCATAAAACTGGTCTCAGCTTGGAAAACACCACTAATTTGTAAAAATAATTTTGTTGTCTTTAAGTAGTTGTACAAAGGAGTTTATAAATACAGTGTGTCTTGATCAATGACACTCCTTTTTTATCTTTAAATCATTATTATGAAGGTGATATAAATAGATAATCACTTGACACTATGTTGGAAATGAGTCCTACAACTTTGGGATGAAGGGATTAGGGAGGGGTAAGCAGGAGAAAATGAGGTCTGGAGGTAACAGTGTTTAAAAACACTCATTATCTTATATAACTGTAATCCCTGCTCATCACCTTTTCAATAAAGATTTTTAAAAGGTGATGTACAGAGGAACTACAGTTACATAAGTCAGGTAAAGAGTACATTTCTTTGTGGACAATGTCAAGTGACACCCCTTTCAACATTTTTCCCAACCCTCCCAGCCCACCCCTTCCCTCACCTTTCTTAAGTTTGTAAGATATTGAATTTTTGCCATTTAATAAAGCAGCTAATGTATACAGTGCATCTCGATCAGTATCACTCCACCATTTTCATCCCCCTTCAACCCACACCTTCCCTTATTTTTCTTAATTTTGCGGTATATACAACAAATATTTTTTACTGCATTCTCCCCCTCCATACCTCCTTTCATTGACCTACCTCTCTCTCCTTGGCCTTATATTCCCCTCTTGCAAGTACCTATTTACTGGTACTTATTTTTTTTGAGCTTTGATTTAGTCTTTCTAAAGAAAACCATTTGAGCTCTCCATAAAATCTATTAAAAAGAATGATATTGTAGCATTTGTATGAAAATGAAAAGACTTGGAAAAAATTACATTAAGTGGTATAAGCCAAACCCAGAGAAACAAAGATTGCATGGCTTCCCTCATTGTGGTAGCTAGAAGATGACTATAAATCTGTGTGTACATAAACACACTAGATGTTATACAAGGGGTTGCAAATGAATAGACTGAAGTATAATAGACTCTGTGAAGAGCTAATTTTTTAACAGTAAAAAAAAGTGAGGCAAGAATAGAGAAAGCTACTCTGAGGGGCAGCAAGAAGTCTCTGGGTTCTGTGGACATTGACACCTTCCTACGTACTACAAAGTAGATACGAGACTATGGTTGCTAGCTAGCTCAAGGTCAGCAGGTGCTTATTTCAAGCAGACCTTTATGATAAATGGCATTATTGTAAGAAGCCTGGGAGGAAGAACAAGCAGAGATGTGAAACAGGCATCCCTGGTACTCTGTGCTACTAAGTGGCCCACTGCTTAGGAAGGATTCATCTCCACACTCAAGACATTCCTGTTACCAGAGGAGATAATTTTGAGCAGAAAGACTCTCAGATCACCTGTCCAAGGAAACACACAGCTCTTCCACTCTATCTCTGCCAGTGGTAATGATACAATCATGTCCTGGGATCCCAAGGTCACCATTGTGCTTAGTGTCACCAGCTGTGTAGAGTACAACAACCCAAATGGAACTGCCAGATGAAGAGGAATTGGGAAAATCTAGGTGGTTTCTAATGACTTTTAAGCCAACAAGGAAAACTATGTGTTGTGTGCAGCATGTCATCCTGAAAGATATGTGTGGAATGGGTAAAAGGTGCACATTTACTCGCATAACCCACCAATTTATTTTTTGTGATAATCTCTGAAAAAATCTACTCTCCTGAAAGTTTGGAACACACAGTATTTTTTAATTAACTAAGGTACTTGGAGAAGAGTGTGTGTGTGTGTGTGTGTGTGTGTGTGTGTGTGTGTGTATGTGTGTGTGTGTGTGTGTGTATACAAACCAAAGGAAGAATGCTGTTGCTCATTAAAAAGAGGTTTTCACAGGGTAGGAAGAAGACAGAGGGAACACTAGGTTCATGCACTGACATGGTCTGAATCTTAAAACCCCTAGTATTTGAATATTTGTATTCAAGTGGTAAAACTGCACACACTCACTGAACTTACTGGTGATAAAGACAGGATTCTAGCCATCTCTTTTTTCCCCTCTTCTGTCATTTCAACATCTCTTCTTCCCAACTGTGAACTAATAAAGTGAAAGACAACCAGTAATGACAATAATTTTCTGCAAGCTACTTATGAGATAGAATACCATGGCTCAAGGCCAGCGCAGGTAGTATGACCCCATCTCAATTAACAAAGCTGGGCATGGTGGTATGTGGGGGAATAGGTAAGATGATTACCATCTGAACTGGCAGCAGGGGGGAAAGCACAAAGGACATGACTCAAGTGGTAGATCACTTGTCTAGTGAGTGTAAGGCCCAGAATTGAAAACATGCTATCACAAAAATAGGGAGAGAAGAGGGTAATGGAACACTACACCCTGTGGAGAATGTTCAAGTTGCAATAGAACTATAATAAGTGCTATATACTATAAATTGATTGATTGATTGATTCTGTGTCACCTCTGAGATGTCTGGTACTATACCTTTTCCTCAGAAGAGGAAACAAGCATGTCACCAGCCAAATGGGTGTGCTATTTTGTTCTCCTAGATAAGAATTATGGAACTAGTAGAAGGTGGCTTCTGCCTGTAATCCTAGCTACTCAGGAGACTGAGATTTGATTATCTCAGTTCAAAACCAGTACAGGCAGGAAAGTTCATGAAACTCTTATCTTTAATCGCCAAAAAGCCAGGAGAGAGTTGGGGCTCAAGTGGTCGACCACCAACCTTAAGGGAAACAGCTCAGGGATAGTGCCCTGAGACAGACTGACAGACAGACAGACACAGACACACACACACACACTCGCACGCGCGCGCACACACACACTCACACAAAAGAATTATGAGTAGATGAAGAGAAGCTCTCCCAGTACTGACAATCATAGGCTCTTAAGTGCCCAAGGCCTATGGACTGAACTGGCAGACTGCCTGAGGGGCTGAATTCAATCCTTGTACCAGTTGTACCATGTGAGGACTCACAAGATGCCAATCAGAATGTCAAAGAGAAATTATTCATTACACTAAATCTCCTGGCACCTTGATCTAGACTTGCCAACATCTATAAGTATGAAAAGTCAGATTGTTTTATTCATAAGTTATACAGGCTAAGGTGTTATGTTAAAGCAGCATGAGGGAACTAACTGGGACCCCTGGAAATGCGTCCATTTGTCACTCCTATTGGGAGGATACATTTGTTGTCTATAGGATTCTTGGCTGACACTGTTGTTGTTTATTACAATCTATCAACCTATTACCTTCTGGGACCCTGGGCTCAGTTGAGAATTCTACTGAGGATATTACAGGGCAATAATGGTGATCTATTTCTCATCTTGGCTCCTCATATATTAACATTTCCTACGGTATCTTAGGAAACAGAGCATTTGTTAGACTATTATGGTATCAGTGAAATGTTACCCTCCTTTTTTCTCTCTTCTGATACTAGAGCTTGAACTCAGGGCCTAGGAGTTGTCCATTATCTTTTTTGCTCAAGGCTAGCATTCTAGCTTCACTCCTGACTTTTTAGTAGTTAATTGGAGATAAGAATCTCATGGACTTCTCTACGGAGGCTGGCTTTGAACCACGATTCTCGGGCCTCAGTCTTCTGAAGAGCTAGGATTATAGTGGTGAGGCACCAGCCCCCTGCTAGTTACCTCCTTTGACACCAATGAAATATAGATTCAATAAAAAATAATTCAATATCTCAAGTGTAGATACTACATAGTTTTGTTTGTTTTGTTTTGTTTGTCAGTCCTGGGCCTTGAACTCAGGGCTTGAGCACTGTCCCTGGCTTACTTTTGCTCAAGGCTAGCACTCTGCCACTTGAACCACAGTGCCACTTCTGGCCATTTTCTATATATGTGGTGCTTGGGAATCAAACCCAGGGCTTCATGTGTACAAGGAAAGCACTCTTGCCATTAGGCCATATCCCCAGCCCACTACATAGTTTTTAAAATCCAAACATTATTACATTTTCAGACTCTGAAAAGGCCATTGAAATATCTAACATGTTCTAATTTCTAAAAAAACAAAATATCAATTTCCATAACCCAGTGAAACACAACCATTCTGAAGTTTATTGTTAAGTCTGTTGAGGTGCCAGACTTTGAAGTCAGGCCCCACCACGTGAACCCCATTTTCGAATCGAACCCTGAGCCAATCAGATTTGTACCTGTGTTCTAATCTCGCTTGCACAGCTGATTGTTGTAACCTTGTTCTTTGCCTTTATAAGCCCTGTGTAATCACAGCTCGGGGCTTCCTCCTAACCTCCGCTGTGTCGGTGGGTAGGACGAGGCCCGAGTTGGCAGCTCGTTAACTAAAGCCTTGCCTTGCTTTTGCATTTCGGAGTGTCTGAATCTCGGTGGTCTTCTTGGGGGTGGTCTTGCGACTTGGCACAGATAGCCCCAGAGACCCTGAGATCCCAGACTCCGAAGGTAAGAAAACAGCGCTGTTCATTTGTCTTGTCCTGTAATTTGTCTGTCTGTTTTGCTTTTGCTTATGCTTGTAGGGCGCGAGTCAGTTTGGTTTTTGGCCAGAACTGACCAGGAGGGCCTCCTAAACGAGACTCAACCCGCCCACCTTGTACTTGGGTCTGCTCCTTCTGCTTATCTGGCAGGAGGTTGTGGGCCAACTTGGGTCCACTCCTCCCATACCCTGGCAGGAGGTTGTGGGCCAACTTGGGAGATCTCCAACTCATAACTCGGGTCCACTCCTTCTGCACCCTTGCAGGAGGTTGTGGGCCAACTCGGGTCCACTCCTTCTTACAGGAGGTTGTGGGCCAACTCGGGTCCATTCCTTCTGCACCCTTGTAGGAGGTTGTGGCCCAGCTTGGGAGATCTCCAACTCGTAGCTTTTCTTAGGCCTGTGTGTTTTCCTCCTTTTGTATTAATTGTTTGTTTTTTGTAGCCTTTTGGACTGAACATCTGATCAGAGCTATGGATAACATTCTATCTTGAGGACCTCCATCTAGCCCCCTAGACTTGATCCTAGCTCACTGGAGGGAGGTTAAGGAGATAGCTCATTTTTGTGTGTTTCTTTCTTGCACTGTGCCTGACAAACGGATGATGGGGAACGTTCCTTCCACTCCCCTGGACTTGACTTTAGCTCATTGGAAAGATGTACAGGCGATGGTTCACAATCAGAGTGTGAGTGTCCACAAAAAGAACTCTGGGGGGACCCCCACCCAGCCTTCTTAAGCAGAAAATTGTTTGGTGCGCTAAAATGTTTTACTAAGACTAAAAATGTTTTACTAAAGCTATCAAGCCCTGGAAAATGAGGCTGGAGAATGCTAAAATCATTTGATGGAACATGGGAGGTCTCCAAGCACCCAACTCAGCCGCTTTGCCTTCGCCTCAAGAAAAGAAAGTTAGACTGAGACTAAGGTTATAGGTTCCTGGCTAGGTAAGGTCTACGCCCCTGAGTCAGCCTGAAGAAGTTACAGAAGATGGATGATCTTCACCCATCAGCCCCCCTTTAAAATCAAGGGACCAGAGTTGTTTTGGGGAAGATGAGGCAGGATAACCTAGAGGCATGCAAAACAGAAGTACAGAGACTATTCTTGTAAGAAATGGTGACAGGCCCTTTGGTTACTACATTGGGCCCTACTGGCCCATGCCTTACCTCTATATCATCCCCTAGACATGCAAGCCATTGAAATGGACAGAATGGAGCCATGATTGGCTCCCAAGGTACCAAAAAGAAAAACGGGGAAATGAGGTGCCAGACTTTGAAGTCAGGCCCCACCACGTGAACCCCATTTTCGAATCGAACCCTGAGCCAATCAGATTTGTACCTGTGTTCTAATCTCGCTTGCACAGCTGATTGTTGTAACCTTGTTCTTTGCCTTTATAAGCCCTGTGTAATCACAGCTCGGGGCTTCCTCCTAACCTCCGCTGTGTCGGTGGGTAGGACGAGGCCCGAGTTGGCAGCTCGTTAAATAAAGCCTTGCCTTGCTTTTGCATTTCGGAGTGTCTGAATCTCGGTGGTCTTCTTGGGGGTGGTCTTGCGACTTGGCACAACATGTGAAACCAAACTTATATGATTGGGCCCCTCCTTTCTCTGACCTCACAAGGAGTCATGGTGATAGAATTTCAGTTGCCAAGGAAATACTGCCCTGGCTGACCTGACATTGTTCAGTAATGAACACAAGCCAGGAGCTTCTGCTCTATTCATTTGTGAAATGTTGATGCTGGACAGAGTGAGCTTCATTCTTGGTATTATAGTTTTGATTTTTTGGATCTTGTGACAGTAACAGTGGTTTGATCTAACGGCCTGGGCACTTTTCCTTACCTTTTTGCTTTGCTTTATCAAAGCTTTAGAATTTGAAGCAACTCCGTTGTCAATTCTAGCTCTTATTTCTTGAGGTATTTGAGTTAAGCCTGTACAATATGTTAGTCAACTGTGCCATCAGAGCACAATTGAGAAGCTTTATTCAAAAAGTCATTGCCAAACCTTAGATATTGTGATATTTCCCATTTTCCTTTAACATTCAAGATTACAGGTCTTTGATTGTAATAACTGACCCAGGGCCATGTCACTGACCCAGACTGTAGGAGGGGGTGAGGCATTAAGCTGCGTCAGGATGAGGGAGGGGCAGCCTAGGAAGGTCTGCCCCATGCCAGCATCACAGCCACAGTGGCATTTCTAAGTGGGTCCAGACACTGGAGGGGGGTGGGGTGTCAGAGGCTCTGGGGGTATATATGGGCTGCCTGTTTGGCAGTGAAGGAGAGACACAGAGGGAGAGGAGGGAGGAGAGAAAAAGAAGGGAGGAGAGAAAAAGAAGGGAGGAGGAGGGAGGAAGAGGATAGAGAAGCAGGTGAGAGAAGCAGGTGGTGCCTGCTGGCAGAGCAAAGCAGACAGGACAGAGTGGAGCTGAGTGGAGCCTGAGGCCTGCGGAGGAACCTGGAGCCTAAGGCCTGTGGGGAAGTCCAAGACGAAGCCTGAGGCCTGTGTAGGAGTCTGGAGCCTGAGGCTTGTGGAGAGGTTTGGAGCCTGAGGTCTCAGGACAGGCCTAAGGCCTGCAGAGAAGCCTAAGGCCTGTGGGGAGGCTTGAGGCTTGGGGCTTGAGAGGTATGGCCTGCAGAAAGGAAACTTGCTCCTCTGGAGGTTTGGGGGTTTGGAGGTTGAGGTGGTTAGAGATTAAGGAGCTGAGGTTCAGAGTTCAGGTCAGGTTTCAGGTCTGGGTTCTGGGTAACTAGCCCAGGACAAGGTAGTCGCAGGCTAGTATTTGGAGGTAGAAGGTTGCTCTGGTTCTGGGTTTTAGGTTGTAAATAAAACCCCTTCTGACCTTAAGTTGTGCCTCGATGGATTATTCTCGCTCTAGGAATACAACATCAAGAGCATCCTAGACCTCCAAGCCTCCAAGGTTCTCTCTGCTCTCTGCTGCTTTTCCACCTAGCTCCTCCCAGAAGAGGTAGAATATTTATAGTGTACCCCTCCCCATTCCAATGGCTCCAACTGCTCCTTGATGCCCTGACCCTCCAACCGCCTGCCCATATGGCTGTGATGTCAGCAGGGGTGGGACCTCCTGCCCTGCTGGTTCTCATAGTTTAAGTTCCATGCTATTTTTGTTACTCTGGCTGTGTGTGGCATAGTTTGATTGTGTAGGGGTGGGGGTGAGGGGTGGGTAAGCACTTGGAGCTTGAATTTAGAGCTTGAGTGCTTGCTGTCCTTTAGCTTTTTTGCTCAAAGGTGGTGCTCTGGAGCTCTACTACTTGAGCCATAGTTTCACTTCTGGGTCTTTGTGGTTAACTGGAGATCAGAGTCTATTCTGCCCAGGATGGCATGAACCATAATCCTCAGATATCAGCCTCCTGAGTAGCAAGAATTACAGAAGGGAGACACTGGCTCTGTGTGTGTGCACTCATGTGCATGCGTGTGTGTATTCTAGTGCTTGAACTTAGGCCCTCATGCTTGCAAGACAGGTGATCTATCACTTGAGCCATGTCTCCATTTTTAAATGTCATTTTAGCTATAGGACTACTTTTAACTTTTATTTTGCTGGCATTGTCAGTGCCACTATTGAACAAAGAGATGAGGTGATTATGAGGCAATACACATATCCTCTGATGAGGAAGAGTTCACAGGCTTTTTAATGGGTCCTCTGGACTATAGGAAAATGTGACTTTTCCAGAGTCAAACTGATCTGGCCCAAGTTCACCAAGGTCTTGGTGCTGTAAAAATGGTACCCCACCATCCCCATAAAAAGAGAACTCCATTCTTTCATTGGAAGTTGGCACTAGTAGAGTGTCTATGATTTGGGCCTGCATGCCAGGTTTTGAGTTGGGCAGAAACTCAGCCTTACCTGTAACTGCACCTTTTACTGCCCCAGAAATGTTCCACAATAAAGAGTATTATGGCCTTATCATTGACATGTGGAACCTTCAGCTCCATTCCATTATATGAACTCAGACAGCAGCAGAATTATGCTTTGTACTTCCAAATGACCTTCCTAAGAAAGTGAAAAAAGTCATTGTTCATTATTAATCATTAACTCCACACACATCTGTTGGTATCCATGGCTCATCTAGGAAATGTCCTCCAAGATTAGGAGGATTAACATTGTGGAAAAATGGCAATATTCTCCAAAAGTATTTACAAATTCAATGCAATGTCCATCCAAACCCCAACATTCTTCAAAGATATAGAAGAAGCAATCAAAAACTTTATACGGAATAATAGAAGACCTCGAATATCAAAAACAATCTTTAGAACAGTGCTAGAGGAATATTAACAACAAACTTCAAACTTTATTACAATGGTGTAGTTATAAAAAAAAAAACAGCTTGGAGAACTGGAATGTGGCTTAGTGGTAGAGTGCTTAGCATGCATGAAGCTCTGGGTTCGATTCCTCAGTACCACATAAAAAGAAGCAGCCAGGGGCTGGGGATATGGCCTAGTGGCAAGAGTGCCTGCCTCGGATACACGAGGCCCTAGGTTCGATTCCCCAGCACCACATATACAGAAAACGGCCAGAAGCGGCGCTGTGGCTCAAGTGGCAGAGTGCTAGCCTTGAGCGAGAAGAAGCCAGGGACAGTGCTCAGGCCCTGAGTTCAAGGCCCAGGACTGGAAAAAAAAAAAAAAAAAAAAAAGAAACAGCCAGAAGTGGCACTATGGCTCAAGTGGTAGAGTGCTAGCCTTGAGCAAAAGAAACTGAGGGACAGTGCCCAGGCCCTGGTTAAAAAAAATGAACAGGAGCTGGGGATATGGCCTAGTGGCAAGAGTGCTTGCCTCGTATACATGAGGCCCTGGGTTCGATTCCCCAGCACCACATATACACAAAATGGCCAGAAGGGGCGCTGTGGCTCAAGTGGCAGAGTGCTAACCTTGAGCAAGAAGAAGCCAGGGACAGTGCTCAGGCCCTGAGTCCAAGCCCCAGGACTGGCCAAAAAAAAAAAAATGAACAGCTTGATATTGGTACTTGAAGAGGCCTGGGGAACAATGAATTATAACTGAAGACCCAAAAATGAACCCATAGTTCTATGGCCACCAAATCTTTGATAAGGCAGCCAAAAAACACAGGATGGAGGAAAGCTTCTTCAACAAATAGTGCTGGCAGAATTGGCTATTCACACAAAGAAAACAGAAGTTAGATACTTATATATTACCCTGTGCCAGAATCGACTTCAAATGGATCAATGTAAGACCAGATAACCTGAAAATGTTACAGGAAGGGATACAGGAAACATTAGGGCTCCTTGGCATAGGTCGAAGCTTCCTAAGTAAAGATCCAGAAACACAAGAAATCAAAGAAAGGCTGGATAAATGGGATTGCATTAAACTGCAGTTTCTTCATGGCAAAGAACATAACTAGCTGGATAAGTAGCTCACAGAATGAAAGATCTTTACTAGCTGTGCATCAGACAAGGGCCTCATATCTAAAATATACTCAGAGGTAAAACAAAACAAAACAAAACTTAAATCCTCAAAGAAACAACAACCCCATCAATAAGTGAGACTTCTCTGAAGAAGAAATAAGAATGGCCAATAGACACATGAAGTAATGTTCAACATCCCTGGCCATAGAAGAAATGAAACTCAAAACTACATTAAGATTCCACCTCACCCCAGTTAGAATGGCCATTATTGAAAAAACTAACAGCAACATATACTGGAGGGGATGTGGCTAAAAGGGAATACTACTACACTGTTGGTTGAAATGAAAGCTTGTTCAACCACAGTGGAAAGCAGAATGGGAGTTTCTCAAAAGACTAAACATAGAGCTTCCCTATGAACCAGCAATCCCACTCCTGGGCACTTACCCAGATGACCACAAACCAGGCCACAATAAAGCTACCAGCACAATCATGTTCATTGCAGCATTACTTACCATAGTTAAGATACAGGATCAACCCAGATGCCCCTCAGTAAATGAATGGATCAGGAAAATATGGTATATGCACACAATGGAATTCTATGCTTCCATCAGAGAAAGGCATTGCCCCATTTGTAAGGAAATGGAAAGACGGGAAAAAATTATATTAAGTGAAGCAATCCAGGCCCAAAGAAACATAGGCTCATTTATAGTAGCTAGAATATGTCTAGGATATTCTTAGCAGAGGATCACAATGGCTCAATAGCTATGTGAATATGACTGCATATAATTATGCTTATCGAAATGAATTCCAAGAAATGGAAACAAGAGGGTTTTTTTTTCTTGCACTGTTAGCAGTTGTTTTTTCTTTCTTTTCCTTTTCCTTTAGTTTATTGCCTGTTGTCACTTCTTTATCTTACCCTTTGTCTTGTATGTAAGTTTATCTGATTTGGGGAAGGGAAGGGAAATCACAGAAACATTGGGACAAAGGGTGAACCAATGTAACAATGATACTCACTAGATACTATGTTGGAAATGAACTTTACAACTTGGAGGCAGAAGGAACTGGGGTGAGAGAAAATGAGGAAGGGGTTAACACTGCAAAAAGAAAAATACTCATTACCTTACTTATATAACTGTAATCCCTGTGTATATCACCTTTATAATAAAATTTAAACTTAAAGAAAAAAAGGTATGTTTTCCAAACTTCCCCTAACCCCTAGCAACAAAGTCATGATCAAGATGCATGTCATGGGATATGATGTATATGATATCCAGAAAGCTATGATAATAGAAATGGAATGATGTAGTTACTATGTACCTGATCAAACACAAGAGCAAAGGAGTAAAGTCCAGGCTTCTGGGGGCAGTGCCTTCCCTCCCTCTACTGATTCTTTCACCCTCACTCTACATACAGAATAAAACTGGTGTACCTTCTCTTCACTCCTTTGTCCTCTTGTTCTCAAAATATCAACTGCATGAGGAGTTCAAGGAAGAAGGATATCAGAAGAGCTTCCTTTCAAAGCTGGAAACACCACAGCTGGGCATTGTGCCCAAAGAGAGCTTTTTTTCCCCTTATTCTTCCAGTACTGCCCCTAATTGCCTTCCTCCTCTCTCCCAATTGAACTAAGCCACCAATCTGGGCTTCATATTTCATGGTTAGAACCCACATGTGTAGTATACATGGGTAGTATCTCTCAGTGACAGAGGTCCAGGTGCTGTCACTGCTGTCGTGTTTATGTAATTCATCTTCCCCAGATCTTCTCCTCAGATTACACTGGGCACAGCTATCCTCCATATGGAATGCCTGAAACTCAGCATCCATCAATGCGGAATATAAAACAACATGGAATACGCTAGCTCTTCTCAGCATGGAATACAGCTATCCAACTTATCTCTATATGGAATATGCATAGTGCAGCTCTACTCATCATTGAAGACAGCCAACTCAGCTCTACTCAGCATGGAAAATTAGCAGTGGAACTCTCCTAGCATGGAGTATAACCATTCCAGGTCTTCTCATCATGGAATGTTACTATTACAGGTAACCTCAACAAGAAATACATTGATGCCTGATATTTGCCACATAAAATTTTACGCAACAGATTTTTCATCCGTGTTTACATGGTCTAAGGTCTCCTTGAGTCATCATTCATTTACTAAGCTCTCCTTACAAAGGAATACATTTCTTCCATCTCTTTCCTACATGAGATATACATACTCCCATACTTCCCTAGTTCTATTCAGCCTGGAATACTTCCATTCCACCTCTTCTCAAAATTGAATAAAATTTTTCCTGCACTCTTCCTCATTTGCTACATCTACTCCAGTTTCCCTAAGCAAGGAATACATCCACTAGAGTTACAATCATCATGCACTACATCTACCCCAACCTTCCTTTGCATGTATGCCAGCTCAAATCTTCATGGTATACACCTTACCATCTCTCCTCAGCATGAAAATCAGATCTCTAACCCTTCGCATTATGGAATCTATTCCAGCTCTTATCATGGAATATGCATAGTTCAGCTAATCTCACACACACACACACACACACACACACACACACACACACACACACTGTCTTCAGCATGGAATACATCTACCACTGCATTCATGAGCATGAGCTATACATGCCACAGCTGTTTCCTTCATGGAATTTATCTGCTCTAGCACTTCCCCTCATGGAATGCCTGAACTTCTGCACCCAAGGGCATGGAATATATCACTCTATCTCTTCTTATCATGGAACATATCTATCCAACCCATTTTGACATGGAATACACATAGTTCAGCTCTTCTCCTTCTGGAATACAACTTCCCCAGCTCTACTCATCATGGGAAATTAGAAACAGAGCTCTTTTAGCATGTAATATATCCAATACAAGTCTATGGAATATTTCCAGTTCCAGTTGCCTCAGCAAGAATGGATCTGTGCCACATTTGCCACATAAAAATTTTATTCTCCAGGTTTGTCATCCTGGTGTACATGTGCCCCAGGACTCCTTGGATTGTAGTTCAACTACCAAGCTCTCCAAACAAAACTATGTTTCTACCATCTTTTCTCCATATACATATACATGTATATCTATACTCCTATTTTTCTCAATATTGAGCATTTCTATCCAACCTCTATTAACCCTGGAATAAAATCTTAAAAGTGCTCGTTCTCATTAGACACACCCACTTGTACTTTTCTCAGTGAAGAGCACACCCACTAGAGTTATACTCATCATGGAATATATCTACTCAGCCCTCCTCTATGTGGAACACACTTATGCCAGGTCAGCTCATCATGCTATAGATCATCCCATTTCTCCTCAGCATCAATACCATTCACTTCAGCTTTCCCAGTTATGGAATTAAACTACTCCAGCTCGGTTCATTGTGGACTATATACTTTAGCTGTTCTCATTATGAAATATACCTACCCTGATTATCTTCAGCATGGAATATGCCTACTATAGCAATTCTTTGCATTGAATATGAATGTGATTGCTGTTTTCTTCATGAAAATTCTCTGTCCTAGATCTTCCCCACATAGAGTACATGTGGCACAGCTATTTATTTGCTCTATGGAATACATTCACTTCAGCACCCAATAGCATAGAACACATCCAGTCTTTTACATGAAGTACAGCCCTCTTCATTATGGAGTACAGCTACCCAAGCTCCGTAGAGCATGGAAAATTGGCAGTTCTTTCAGCATAGAATATGTGCAGTACAAGTCCTTAAATAGTAGAATATTTGTAGTCCCAGTCACCTCAGGATGGAATACTTCTTTGCCCACTATTGTCACAGAAAAATTTTAGGCTCTAAGTTTGTAATCCTGGTGTAAATGTACCCCAAGTCTCCTTGTGCTGTAATTCATTTACCAAGCTCACCCCCACAAACTTGCATATTTTATCCATTTCTTCTACACACACACACACACACACACACACACACACACACACACACACACACACACACACACACTCCTGTTCTCATCATGGAATACCTCTAACCCACTCTACTTGGCCTAGAATGCAGCAACTACACCTACTCTCAACATGAAATATAATCTTTCCTATACTTTTTCTTCATTGGATACAACCACTCGAATTATTCTCAGCAGTGGAATACATCCACTAGAACATCACAGAACAAATCTACCCCAGCCTTTCTCTGCAAGGAATAATTTTACACCAGCTCAGCTAATCATTGTATACATATTCCTATCTCTATTCAGCATGGAAATCATCTATCCCAGCACTCCTCATTATGGAATTTATCTATTCCAGCTCTTCTCATCATGGAATGCATTCTCCTGATCTCCTTATGGAATATTTCTATGCCGCAATGTTTGTCTTGTATCTACCAAGCTGTTTTCTTCATGGAATATACCTGCCCTGGCACTGCTCCACATAGAAAACATCTGGCATGGCTATACTCATTATGAAATACCTCCATTTCAGCACTCAACAGCATGGGAAATATCTACCCTGCATCTTCTCTGCATGGGATTTATCTATCCAACTCATCTCTGCATGGGCTACACATAGCTCTCCTCATTATGGAATACATCTATTCCACCTCATCATGAGATGTATACACCTCCAGCTTCTCTCCTTATGAAATATCTTTATACTAGCTGTCTTCAACATGTAATTCACCTGCCATTTTTTTTCATGAGATATATACATGGCACTACTGTTATCTTCGTGGAATTTATCTGACCCAGATCTTCCCCACATGGAATACACATGGCACAGCTATCATTATGGAATACATTCAACAAACAACACCATTATAGAATACCTTCAATTCATCCACCCTGCATCAGCATTAAATATATCTATCCAAATCTGTACATGGAATATACCCTCTAGCTCTCATCATTAGGGAATACAGCTCTGCCCTACTCAGCCAAAAAAAAATAGAAATTGAGCTGCCCCAGCATGGAATATATCCACTCAGTTTCTTTTTAGCATGGACTAATTCTATTTCAGATCGCCTCAGCATATAATACTTCTCTGTCCACAATTAGCCGTATAATTTTTTTACATGTTAAAGATTTTATTTTACCCAGGATAGGAGAGAAAACAGCTCTATGCTTCAGATCAAGGGGAAGCTCTTTATCTTAATGTGACTATTAATCTTAACTGTTAACTTGATCAGATAGACAAACACCCACATAAAATATTTTATGTTTCAGCTTTGTCTTTCTGAGGGTAAACATAACCAAGATCTCTGGATTGTTATTTAATTACAAAGCTCTTCTCTCCAAGGAATATATTTCTTGCATCTCTTCTCCACATGGAATATACATACTCCTGTTTTTCTCACTATGGAATACTTCTACCCCAACTCCAGCCTGGAATACACCTATCCCATCTCTTTTCCATATGAAATACAATCTTTATTTTTCCTCTTTGGATACATCCACTCACGCTTCCTTCCATAAGGAATACATCCATCCCAGCATTCTTCTGAGTGGAATACATTTATACTAGCTCTGCTCATCATGGTATACACCTTCCGATCTCTCAGCATGGAAATCATCCACTCCAGCCCTCCATATTAAGAAATAACTCTACCCCAGCTAATATACCTACACCAGCATACATTTGCTTGGGATATACATGCCACAACTATCTTCTTCATGTAATTCTCCCCAGCTCTACTTAAGGAATACATCAAACACAACTAACCTTAAATTTAAAAAAATACCTAAAGTTCAGTATCCAACAGCATGGAATATAGCAGTGCTAACTTTCTTTTTTTTTTTAAGTTTTATTGTATTTTATTTTATTTATTTATTTATTTTGGCCAGTCCTGGGCCTTGGACTCAAGGCCTGAGCACCATCCCTGGCTTCTTCCCGCTCAAGGCTAGCAGTCTGCCACCTGAGCCACAGCGCCCCTTCTGGCCGTTTTCCATATATGTGGTGCTGGGGAATCCAACTGAGAGCTTCATGTGTAGGAGGCAAGCACTCTTGCCACTAGGCCATATTCCCAGCCCCCAGTGCTAACTTTTCTCTATGTGGAATATATCTATCCACAGCATCTCCTCTTGGGATATATGTAATTGAGCACTCTCTATTATGGAATACAGTTACCCCAGTTATACTCAGCATCGAAAATTAGCAATTGAGCTCCCCTAGCATGTAATTTATTCAGTCCAGGTCTTCTAGGGTTCTAATTTTTTAAATTATCAACAGAGCAGTGATGAATACAGTGCATCTTGATCAGTGTCACCCTTCAGCATTCTCACCCACAACTCCCCTTTCCTTAATTTTGTAAAATATACTTTGATTTCTTAACTGCATTCTTCTCTTTATTTATCCTTTTTCCTTGCCCCCACTCTTGCAAATACCTGTTTCCTGGTGCTTATTTTGTTGGGCTTTAACTTTGCCTAAGGAATTATACTATTTTCGTTCTCCCTAGAATTTACCATATTTCAGATAATACACTTGTTACCACTTGCATAGCACCCAACAAGTTTACTTACTAGTTTATAAGCTAAGCTACCACATATGAGGGAAACCATGCTAGGTTGTCTCCCTAGGCCTGACTTAATGTAATTTTTCCAAGACTTTCCATTTCCCTATAAATGCTACCATATCATGCTTTCTAATGGATGAGTAAAATTCAATTGTGTATGTACATCACATTTTTTGATCCAATAATCCACTGAAGGGCATTTGAGCTAATTTCATATCTTGGCTATGGTGAATAGTGCTGTGATGAACCTGGTTGTACTTGTGGCTTTACTGTAACCTAATTTGTAATCTTTTGGATAAATGCCAAGGACAGGAATTGCTGGGTCATAGGGCAGTTCTACGTTGAGTTTTTTGAGGAACCTCCATGCTACTTTCCATAGTGGTTGAATAAGCTTACATTCTCACCAAAGTGTGTTAGAATTCTCTTTTGGCTGCATTCTAGCCAGCATCTGTTACTGTTTGTTTTCTTGACAGTGGCCATTCTAAGGGGTGAGGTAGAATAACAGTATTGCTTTGATTTACATTTCTGTTGTGGCCAGAGCACTTCTTTATGTATAAGCTACTAATGACTTGTGCCTTCTGAGAAGTAAATGGGTTTTTGGTTCTTTGACAGTTTTAGTTCTATGTGTATTCTAAATTGGATTCTTGTCTGATGTATAGCTGGCAAAAATCTTCTCCCATTCTGCAGGCTTTCTTTTTAGTGGAATGCTTCACTGACTGTTATTTGCCACATAAAATTTCTATGTTCCAGCTCTGTCAACCTGGTGCAAATGCACCTCAGGTCTCCTTGATAGTGGCTCTGGGTGGTCAAGATGGGTGTTATTTATTATTTTAAAATATGGAGCTGTTTTTAGGCCTATCCAAAACAGTAGTTTTAGAATTTCCCTTCCCAAAGAAAGATTCCTGTTCTGCTCTCTCTAGCCACTTACAGAATTGCCAGTATTCTACCATTTCAAAAGAGAGGGAAGATTTAAATAGCTCCTATTAGATCACTTGTAACTTAGCATTTAAGAAAAACTTTAAATGCTTTTTCAGTTGCTTCTTGCCTTCAATTTCTTGGCTGGACCTTTTTATATTTATTAAAACTAATATAAACCAGGCATTGTTGACTTTTACCTGTAATTCTAGCTATTCAGGAGCTGAGATCTAAAGACCAGTGTAGAAGTCAGCCCAAGCAGGAAACTCTTATCTTCAATTAATCACCAAAAAGTCTGAAGTGGAACTGTGGCTTAAGCACTAGAACACTAGCCTTGAGCAAAAAAGCTCAGGGATAGTACCTAGGCCCTCAGTTCAAGCCATACACATACACTCAGATGCTTACCAGTGAGTCGCCTCTTTCTTTGAACCCAAGGTGATTACAAAGGGACTGCAGCAAGGATAGCTCAGACTAAATGGCACAGATAACCAGTTTGGAGATTTTTTAGTTCATAGGGCTTAACAAAAGCATCTTTCAGATTTTCTCTTACATATGCATATATGAAATACCATAGTGGACACCCCTGGTACAATTAATACAGTAAAAGAGGCTTGAATGAAGGTTAGGATACCAGCCAGAGGGGGAAGAGCTAATGAAGAGGGTGAATACAGATGAATATAGTTAATTTGTGTGAATATAGAACAGTGAAATCTGTTGAAATTCATTAAGGTGGATTGAAAGAATTATATCAAGGGAATAAAGTTGATGGCTATATTATGTGTGCAAATATCACAACAAAACCCCCATTGTACAACTAATGTATTATATGTAAATATAAGTACATCCCTTACTCTTGACCTAATGTAGAAAGTATTGGATACCTAAAAGGAGTATCTAGATTTAAAAAATCTGTCACTATCATTTGCTTCCGTCTAAGAGGATCACTAAATTAGAGCAAAAAAAAAAAAATACTTCATGTTTTTGGGTTTCCAAATAGGAAGTTTTCCTTACATGTTCTTGCTGGAATGGAAGGACTACTTTTTGTATATGCAATAGGCATACAATAAGCATTTTCATTATTTTTGTGTGTATGTGCTGGTCTTAGAGCTTGAACTCTGGTCATGGGCACTGTCCCTGAGCTTGGTGCTCTAGCACTTTATCCACTGTTCCACTTCTGGCTTTCTGATGGTTAACTGTACATATGAGTCTCAGACTCTCCTGCCTGGGCTAGCTTCTAACACTGATCCTCAGATCTCCTGAGTACTTAGGATTACAGGTGTGAGTGATTAATGCCTAACAATAAACATTTGCTTTTAAATCTTGAAACCTCAATTTAGAATGCAATAGTCTGACCCAAGAAGGTCAACTAATTTTTTTTTCCCCAGTCCTGGGGCTTGGACTCAGGGCCTGAGCACTGTTCCTGTGTCCCTGGCTGCTTTTTTTGCTCAAGGCTAGCACTCTGCCACTTGAGCCACAGCACCATTTCTGGCTGTTTTCTGTATATGTGGTGCTGGGGAATTGAACCCAGGGCTTTATGTATACAAGGCAAGCACTCTTGCCACTAGGCCATATCCACAGCCCTCAAATAAAATTTATACCAGCATTATAAAACAATCATTAAGAAATGGCAGTTGGGGGGCTGGGGATATGGCCTAATGGCAACAGTGCCTGCCTCGTATACATGAGGCCCTGGGTTCGATTCCCCAGCACCACATATACAGAAAACGGCCAGAAATGGCGCTGTGGCTCAAGTGGCAGAGTGCTAGCCTTGAGCAAAAGGAAGCCAGGGACAGTGCTCAGGCCCTGAGTCCAAGCCCCAGGACTGGCCAAAAAAAAAAAAAAAAAAAAAAAAGAAATGGCAGTTGGAAGGAGACTAAAATAGGTGAATATAATCAAAGTACTTCATACAAATGTGTGAAAACAGAATGCCATTCATATATTATTTAATATTGCTTAAAAGGGAAAATAAGTAATAGACTAGTGTGTATATATATGGAAATATCACAATGAAACTCCTTTGTACCACTGATATAATAAAAATCAAACTACAAAAAGAGCTTGAAGTGGGGCTGTGGCTCAAGTGATAGAGCACTAGCACTGAGCAAAAGAAGCTCAGAAACAACACTCGGCCCCTGAGTTCAAGCCCCAGGACAGGCACACAAGAGAGGGAGGGAGGGCGAGGGAGGGAGAGAGAGAGAGAGAGAGAGAGAGAGAGAGAGAGAGAGAGAGAGAGAGAGAGAGAGGAGGGAGGAGGAGGGGGAGAAGGAAGAGGGAGAGGGAAGAGGAGAGAGAGGAGAGAGGAGGAGAGGAGAGAGAAGGAGAGAGAGGAAGAGGGAGGGGGAGAGAAGGAAAGAGGGAGAGGGGAGAGAGAGGGCTAGAGAGGGAGAGGATGATAGGGAGAGGGAGAGGGAGAGGGGGAGAGAGAGAGAGAAATTTTTAAAAAGAATAGCAATTGAAGCTCATTGTAAAGAACCTAAGCAAGTATTTTCTTCAGCAATCAAATAATCACCATAACAAAATGAAAAATACAAAAGATAAACAGAATAGCCACTTATAAATGATGCTATAGAAGGGAATTCATTTTTTTTTTTTTAGCCTGGTATGGTGGTGCACACGGAAAGTCAAGTCTGAGGCAGACCAAGGGAAAGGGAGAGGCAAGACACTATCTTACAAATAACACACATCCATGCTCATTGCTGCATTATTCACAATAGCAAAGTTACGGAAACAGCCCAGAGGCCCTACAATAGATGAGGGGATCCAAACAATGGAATTTTACCCAGCAATTAGAAAGAATAGTATTATGTTATTTGCAGGGAAATGGATAAACCCAGAACAAATCATATTAGGTGAGGTAAGCCAAGCTCAGAGACACAAACAGCATATTTTCTCTCACATGTAGAAACTAGATCTAAAATACATCAGGACACAATAAATCATATAGAACTCTAGGCATCACAGTGAGCCCAGAGGATATTCTAGGAGATGAACACAAAGGCACAATGCCTATGTGCATCTAATCTTACAAAGTAATATTTATCAAAACAAACTCCAAGAGATGAAAACAAGAGGGTTTTCTTCATTGCTGTTTTGCTTTCTTTTTGTCTTGTTCATTTATATGTCTTTGGGAGGGGTAGGGGGTACAGAAATGGAGAGACAAAGTAAACAAATGCAGCACTAGTACTACACACTGTCAAAAATGAACTATACAACTTGTAAGGAATGGGAGGGGTAAGCTGGGAGAGAATGAGAGAATGCAGTGACATTTTCCTAAAAAAAAAAAGATGTACTCTTTACCTTACTTACATAACTGTAACCCCCATGTATATCACCTTTATAATAACAATAAAAAAACAGAGAGACAAACAGCTCAAGTAGTAGAGTGCTTGACTAGTGTACACAAGCTTTGGGTTCAATCCCCACTACTGCAAAAGGATAAACAAAAAGTAATTCCACAGGGCTCTCAGGTTAATGTTTGAGAATTTCTAAACCCCTTCCAACTCTAAAATTCCATAAACATTAAGAAACATTTATTGTCACCACTACCAGATTGTCATATATTAATAAAAATTTTAGCTTATTGTGTTTAAAATAAATGTCAGCTTTGAGAATATGCTGCAATTCATATCATTCTTATATACTTCAGACTGCAATCTTGTCCCTATTTGTTCCAGAGTAAATTTCAGAGTAAAAAGGACTTATTTTAGCTTAAATATCCTATGTGAGGGGTAATGTTATAAATAATAGATAAAATGAATTCTAAAAATATTTGGCGAGCCGGGCATCAGTGGCTCATGCCTGTAATTTTCATGGCTTGAAGCCATCTGGACAGGAAAGTCCATTTATCTCCAAGAACTACTCAGAAAAAGGTGGAAGTGGCACTGTGGCTCAAGTTGCAGAGCACTGGCCTTGAGCAAAAAGAAGGTCAGGGACAGCACCCAGGCCCAGAATTTAAGCCCTAGGATTGGTTCCCCCCCCAAAAAAAATTAATAAAAATGAGAAATGTTACTTCACATTTCTGAAGTTCCTACACCTCAAATTCCCAATGCTAAATTATTCAAATACAAGCAATTGGTATACAACAAGATGCTTGCTCAGTTCTTTCCAAACGGGAATGTCTGCCATGAAGAGAAAGAATCTTCCAGGTTAAATAATAATACTAAGATGCTAAATAATTATGATTAGCACACTTATAATCTAACTTGGGTTCTATACACATTACACACATTGTGTGTTATGTTAGACAATACAGGTTGACAACACTTGCACAATATTAATCTACATATTTTTGAGGAATTGTAAGAGATGAAACAAAAACAAAGTGAATAATTTAACCAAAAAAAGTTGAGTTACTTGGGGGGGAAAGAAAAGGGGGAGAGGGGAGGTGGGAATGAGGGAGGAGGTAACAAACAGTGAAAGAAATGTATCCAATGCCTAACGTATGAAACTGTAACCTCTCTGTACCTCAGTTTGAAAAAAAAAAAAGTTGAGTTATTTAAGCAACTACTGAGTGTTTTCATTCATTAGTTCTAAATCATATCATCAGAAAATGTAAATAATGTAATTATTATTTTCTATTTTTGAGATGCTGGTTAATACAATATCAATTTCCCCTGAATCAAAAGTGCTACATAGGGGCTGGGGAATGTGGCTTAGTGGTAGAGTGCTTGCCTAGAGTGCTTGCCTAGCCCTAGGTTCAATTCTTCAGCACCACATATTCAGAAAAATCCAGAAATGGCACTATAGCTCAAGTGGTAGAGGGCTAGCCTTGAGCAAAAAGAAGCCAGGACAGTGTTCAAGCCCCAGGACTGGCAAAAAAGAAAAAAAAAGTGCTGCATACTGTCAATTGGATTGCAATGAAATAAAAATGAAGTTTATAAAACATTTTTGAACATTATTGTTTTATATTTAATACTGTCAGAAAAGGTCTTTTAACTCTCTATCTCAGTGTACTTCAAAGTATAAAGTAATTATGATTGGGACAATTATTCTAACTAGTAACTCTTGCAGCAGTATTTGTTTACTTAGAAAATATTTTCATTTCAAATAATACCTAAGATTTCTCACAAGGAAAACAATACAGCGTGAATGGAAAACACTGTGTTTAAATCTCAACATTCATTATAAACATGACATATTAGGTTGCTTTTGAATAGGTCACTTTAAATAAATAACATGTTGAAAGTAAAAAAAAAAATTATGTTAAGTATTGCCCCAAATCAGTCATTTCAATATTCCTGTATTATGATAGAAACTGGGGCTTGGACTCAGGGACTGAGTACTTTCCCTGGCTTCTTTTTGCTCAAGGCTAGCACTCTTGAGCCACAGTGCCACTTCTGGCTTTTTCTATGTGGTGCTTAGGAATCGAACCCAGGGCTTCATGTATATGAGGCAAGCACTCTTGCCACTAGGCCATATTCCCAGCCCAAAACTAAGCTCTACTAACAAAACACATTTGGTAGAGATCTGGATAGACCTAAGTACAGTGGGGAACTAGATGTCCTTTAACCAGGGTTAAGAGAAAAATGAGTATCATGGATTAGGTTTAAATTTTTATTTCACTGACAACAGTGCCATATTTTTTTTTGTTCAAGTATGTTTTTCTATTGAGGATACACTTGTAATTTTATAATACTGGGATAGAAAAGAAGGGTCTACATTTAAAAAATCTGTCCTTTATGAATTTATTTAGAGATGAAATGACTTTTCTGCTAACAGCCAAATACTTTTCAAATACTTGCCAATTTATCCTTGACAAGTGAGTCAGAAAAAATAAACCAACCTTCTGACCACAAATAAGTGAACGCAGTTACATACTTCCGATATTCATGATTTAAAACATAACCAAGTCCTGCCAATAAAGAATACTCATTAAATTCTAAACTTAAATCATCTTTACTGCACTGTTATCATTCTACTCTTTGTACATTATTTCTATAAATACTCAAGAGAAAAATTTCCAATCTTGAAACCACCTTACATTGGCAATGTTTTTAGTATAACTTTTTAAATATTTTGTTAAAATGTAAAAACTCTGAAATTACAACCAAAAACTTTAGTATATATCTAATTTATTTTAAAAAAATAGTATGAATTGTTTTATCCAAGTAATCAACTTGTGTTTTCAGATGAAAATCCTGTTTAGACTAAAGAGGTCTTGCCCCATTAAAGATTAATATACATTCATCCTTTTATGCTGGCACTTCAACAATTTCAAAATAGTCGTGTGGCAGAATCACATAACCTCTTTCTGAAATGTCATCTTTCTCTTTCTTAAAGTGTGCAACTTCCTTTAACTTCTCAAGCTGTCTTTCTTGCCTTCTGCATCGCTGCTGGGCAGTCTTGAGCTTCTTCCTGAGCTTTTCAACCTGTTGCTCTAGCTGAAGAATCCTTTTCCTTTGGTGCATTGTATCTTCCACAGTATAGTTGTGGTCACAGAAAACGGAGAGATTGTCAGGGGTCTGAAGAGGAGGCATTAGTAAGCCCATAGCAGGATCAACTTGCGAAATGGGAGGTGTTAAGGGAGGTGGGGGAAGCTGTTCTTGTGGCTCCAAAAGATCTTCCTTCTGCAACAATAAGAGCATGTGTGTAACTAGAAATAATTGCTTAAACACATCATCTGGGAAATCTTTTAAGTTAGTTTGTTTCTTTCTCTTTTCTTGGGGGGTGGTCAATTTCTTTTTTTTTTTATTTTGCAGTTCTGGAGATGAAACCCAGGGCATCACATGTGCATACAAGTACACTGCCATTGAACTACACACCCAGCCTAACAGATTCAGTAGCTTCTTGGGAATGAGTGAATGGTTTGAGAGTCTCATTATGTGTAACCCGGGTCAGCCTAGAACTCTTGATCTTCCTGCCTCAGCTTCCCAAGTGATGAAGTTCAAAACACAACCATCAGAATGTTTGTCTTGACATTTTTTTATTGAATGGGAACAAGAAGTAAAGTAACTAGTTACATTTAATTAAATACTAAAACAATTTGGAAGAGAAGAAAATAATTTGGAACAAAACTATCACAGAATAAAAAACAAAAAATTTACCAAAATGTATGTAAGGAGTATAGAGTAAGCTAGATTAAGTTTTGTAGTATAAGGATGTATTATTTCCTGCTTTAAAAATATAGAATGCAGCTAGGAGCCAGTGGCTCATACTTATACTCCTAGCTACTCAGGGCACTGAGATCTGAGGATCATGTCCCAAAGCCAGCCAAGGTAGGAAAGTCCATGAGACTCCTATCTCCAATTACCTACCCCCCAAAATTGCTGTGGCTCAAGTTGTAGTGCTAGCCTTGAGCAAAAGAAGCTCAGGGACAGCCTCAGGCCCTGAGTTCAAGCCCTAGAACTGCTACAAAAAGAACACTTTAGGAATTTATGTGTCATCCTTGAGCAGGGGTCATGATAATTTTCTCTGTATCGTCCCAATTTTAGGATATATGCTATAAAAATGAGCACATATAAGAATATTTAATAAAAAGTATTTTGTTTTCAAAAAGTTTATTACTGTTAACACTTGTCAATTGATGACACTTGTTTTGTTTTTGTGCTGGTCCTGGGGCTTGAACTTAGGGCCTAGCTGCTGTTCTTGAGCTTTTTTGCTCAAGGCTCTTGACTACTTGAGCCACAGCTCCTTTTTTGGTATTTGCAGTGGTTAACTGGAGATAAGAGGCTCATGGATTTTCCTGCCCTGGCTGGCTTCCAACTGCGCAATCCTCAGATCTCAGGCTTCTGAGTAGCTAGGATTACAAACATGAGCCATAGGCACCCATTTTACACTTATTTTCTTAACCAATCCCTTGAGTTTTCAAAAATTTCCTAGTAAATGACCAACATTTTATTTTTTTAATTTAATTTTATTGTCAAGGTGATGTACAGAGGGGTTACATCATAAGGTAGTGAGTACATTTCTTGTCCAATGTTGTTACCCCCTCCCTCATGTGTCTCCCACTTTCCCTCTCGACCAACTTTCAAAGTAAGTATTACCTTGTCATGAGGCTCAGTACAAAGAAATATTGTAGGTACAGCGTTGTCTTTCAGTAACTTGTTATTGCATTCCCTCTTAAAGCAGTCTGGAGTAAAATGCTCTGAACAGATACTGCTGTACTTGGTGGGTTTAAAGTTTTTTCTTCTGACAGCTTCCTCCCATTTTTTACAAAGACTGGGTCGAGTAAGAGGAAATCTAAGAAAAAAAATATAATTCAGTTCTCTAACCTTATTTTAAAAATAAAAGCACACAAATTAGTAAGAACTGACTTACATTGGTATTAACATACTGAGTAGTATTTCATTAAAGACTAGCTCTGTGGCCCCTTCGGTAGCTCAGCTGGTAGAACGGAGGACTGCAGAGGCTTGTAAAGACTAGCTCTGGTTATCTACTTAACTCATTGACTGGTATTTAACTTTTTTATACTTAAGACACTTAAAATCCAAGTAGAAGATATACTATATTATAATGAAAGCATATTGATAATTTCACCAGTGACTTTCTGTGTACAACACAGGAAAACAAAAGTGGCATACATGTCCATGTTCTGGAGAAATGAGACTTCTACTTCTCTCAGGATCAGTCTAACTAACATAAATAGGCTAATTTAGACTAAAAATTATAGGTAAATGATAGAGAAATAAAGTAAACTACTTTATCTCTTAATAAAGGAAAGGTAGACCTGGTGGTCAACTGCAAAGACTAGAAAAAGCCAAAGAAACAGCTAGGTAGTGGTAGCTACTGTAATTGGAGCTACTCAGAAGGGTGATATCGGAGGATTATGATGAAAAACCAGCCTAGGCAAAAAAGTCTTAAGACACTTATCTCCAATTAACAACCAAAAGGCCAGAAGTGGAGCTGTGACTTAAGTGATAGTGTGCTAGCCTTGAGTGAAAAAGCTAAGGGACAGCACCCAGGCCCTGAGTTCAAGCCCCAGTACTTGCCTAAAAGGGGGAGAGGGGCTTCAAAGAAGGACATTTCAAATTTATGTTCCAGACTGTCATTGTCATAAAGGTCAAACATTTTAATGACAGTCTTTATTTCTCTGCACAGTTAGCTCTCCCCACTTCTACTATTTAAAGGCTGGGAGAAGTACTGAAAAATTCTGGCTAGAAATGGACTTTTAGAAGCTCAAACTTTGGCAATAGTTGATTGTAAACCTCAGTACCTAGAACTTCATTAACCAAAGACTACCAATTCTCAGTAGAAACCTTCTTTTTGTGTGTATGCCCATTCTGGGGTTCGAACTCAGGTCCTGGGAGCTGTCCCTTAGTTTATTCTGCTGAAGGGTGGCTCTTACCTTTTAAGCCACAGGTCCATTTCTGGCTTTTTGGTGGTCAATTGGAGGCTAGAGTCTCACATATTTTTCCTACCTAGCCTGGCTGCAAACTGTGATCCTCAGACTCAGTCTCCTGAATAGCTAGGATTATAGGCATGAGCCATTGTCATCTGGTTTGTTTAGATCTTTTCACTGGGATCAGGGGCAATTAATTGCTCAAGTGCTTGCCTAGCATGCCTGTGACCCTGGCTTCAATCCCCAGTACTGCAAAAGAATACTGCTGATAAGTGATTTGGGGAAAAAAAAAAGACCTTTCTCATCTATTTGCCCTAAAACATTTTTTTATTCTTTTAGATAAAGGTTTTATGATTCAGGTTAGCCCTTCTTTTTTTTTTTTTTTTGGCCAGTCCTGGCGCTTGGACTCAGGGCCTGAGCACTGTCCCTGGCTTCTTTTTGCTCAAGGCTAGTACTCTGCCACTTGAGCCACAGCGCCACTTCTGGCCATTTTCTGTATATGTGGTGCTGGGGAATCGAACCCAGGGCCTCATGTATATGAGGCAGGCACTCTTGCCACTAGGCCATATCCCCAGCCCTAGCCCTTCTTTTGATTTAATTCTTAAACTTCCAACAGTGTTTCTGATGTGTGTATTTTAAAATTTCCTCTGCCACAACATTAGAAATGTAGGGAGGTAGGGAGCAGAATCCATCCATGTTCCTCTTAACATTTTCTGACCTACTGTTGCATTTTAAGAGCATATGAAATTTCAGAAATTCTAAAAAGGCATGAAGTAGTATTAGGATATCCTGAAGTAAACTCCCCAAGTATTCTATCTTCTTCTCTGGAGAACATGTCAGCAATCTGGGGCCATTTCTATGCACTCTTATTTATGTAGGATTCTTTTCAATTCATATTAATCATAAAAATGCACCCTCATCTCTTGCTCCTTTTTTTTTTTTTTTGCAGTACTGAAGATTGAACTTAGGGACTTCTACTGGTTACCTACCAGCACTTGAGCCATGTGCCTAGTTATCATATATTCTATTGAGCAAAATGATTTCCACCAAAAAGAAAATAAAATTTGCTTTTGTAATTATGTAGCTATAAACAATTTACATAATTTACCATTCAGAAGTAGTAAATTATATAAATCTGAATCTGATGTTTTGTTTGTTTGTTTTTTGCCTTAGGGCTTGAAATCAGGTGTTGGGCACTGTCCCTGAGCTTTTTTGTTCAAGGCTAGCACTCTACCACTTTAAACCACAACTGGAGATAAGAGTCTCGTGGCCTTTTCTGCCCTAACTAGCTTTGAATTGCTATCTTCAGATCTCAGCCTCGAGTAGCTAGGATTATAGGCTCGAATCACCAATGCCCCATTATTTCTTAGTTATGATACACAGATATTCTTCTAAAGAATCTAGCAAGCCCATCTTTAAATCGTGAACTGGCAAAATGAAAATATGGTGTCATATCCTGCAGACTACTTAAGTAATTTCAATTTTATAGTTTTCTTCTCTTATTTTCAAAATAGTATTTTAATTCAGTAACTCTAGTTGAATGAAGTACCTCCAACATAAAATAGCCTTGAAACCTGTGAGGCAGGTTCCTAATTGCTCACGTTGGCCTTTAGTTGACAGCTGATTATGATTATTGCCCGTATTACCATTATTGTGTGTTAAAAGATGATTCCTCTTGGCAGTACCAGGAACTTCCTTTAAGGACTTGGTAACCCTAAGAAGGTGGTTCCCAGAAAAAAAAAATTAATGGCTTCGGCCTAACATTTTTTGTGTGCCAGTCCTGGAGCTTGAACTCTGGGAGATATCCCTGAGTTTTTGTTTTTTTTTCCTCAAGGTTGGCACTCCACTCTACTACTTGTGCCACTGCTCTAGGGCTTTTCTGCTCTGACTGGCTTTTAACCATGATCCTCAGATTTCAGTCTCCGGAGTATTTAGAATTAAAAGCATGAGCCATCGGATTTTTTTGTTGTTGTTAAAGACAAGATGCCCCTCAGTAGACGAGTGGATCAGGAAAATGTGGTACATATACACAATGGAATTTTATGCCTCTATCAGAAAGAATGACATTGCCCTATTCATAAGGAAATTGAAGGACTTGGAAAAAATTATACTAAGTGAAGTGAGCCAGACCCAAAGAAACATGGACTCTATGGTCTCCCTCATAGGGAATAATTAGCACAGGTTTAGGCTAGTCACAGCAGAGTATCACAAGAGCCCAATAGCTATACCCTTATGAACACATAAGATGATGCTAAGTGAAATGAACTCCATGTTATGGAAACGACTGTTATATCATTGTTGTAATTACTTTCAACATGCCATGTGAAACCGTAGCTTCTATTGTTGACGATCCTCTTGTATCCCCTTCCTGTGGTTGTACATGCACTATCACTGTATCTTATCTGAGTACATTGGAAACCGTGTATACTGGTATTATAACTAGGAGACTGAAAGGGAATACCAAAATCGAGAGACACAGGATAAAAAGACAAACGACTATAAAAGCAATACTTGCAAAACTGTTAGGTGTAAACCAACTGAACAACTCAGGGGGGTGAGAGGGAAAGGGGGAGAGGGGAATGAGGGAGGAGGTAACAAACAGTACAAGAAATGTACCCAAAGCCTAATGTATGAAACTGTAACCTCTCTGTACATCAGTTTGACAATAAATTTTTTTTTTTTTAAAGAATAGTTAAAAAAAAAGACAAGACACTCCCTAAATAGCCCAGGCTGGCTTGGAAAAGGAGATCCTCCCAATTGAGAGGAATTAGGAATTGGGAGATCCACTTTCAACACTAGTGCAGGGACTAAAGGTGTGTGCCACCCCTGGCTCGGTGCAGTTCCATGACACTGGGTCCAAAAATCCATACTGCCGGCAAATCAATCCTTAATTGCTATAACATAGACCAGCCATGCCGAGCCAAGGTGACTCCTCTTTCCAAGTCTTTGTCCCTGTTTCAAATTTATCGCTAAGGAATTACTACCACCTGCTCCTCCACGTCACCGTTAGGCTTAACCCACGGCTGGGAACTCGTTAACTCTAGTTCAAGAATGACCTGGCACTCAGAGCCTGATTCGGAGTCGGAGAAACTGCCACCAGGAAGCCCCGGACAGCACCATCACTGTGGCTGCGCGGCAGGAGCCCGGCTGGACACGCCCGCCACCGCGCCCCGGGAAGGGGAGGTCCCGCCCCGCCCCTCTCGTCAGGTCTCGCGCGGACACGAGCTGGTTCCACCCCGCCCAAACGGCCGCGCGCCCCCAGCCGCAGGTGGGACGGACCGTGAGGGGCGCAGGTTACTTACTTATGAAAAGAAACCGGCTTATCCTTATCATATCTGTTCTTGCAGCCGTAGGCAGAACAGGACTGCACCATCCTTCCGATCCTCAGCCACTTCACTTCTGCCTCCTAGAAGGCAGGTGCAGGGGCCTCACTGTCGCTGATCCCGGCCTTCACAAGCTCGCTTCTTCTGAAGCTCTGGCTGACAATTATCAGTGATGATAACCTGACCTGGAGAGTAACTCCTGTGTCCGTCTTTTTTGTTTGCATTCACCGAAGGACCACAGCTAGCACCCATCTCCCATCTCCAAGATGGCGGAGACAGCTTCAATCTCACCTCTCGCGAGTTGTTGTCCCTGGTCTTGATTAGCCCAGAGGTCAGAGGTAACGTTTCTTGAGAAGCAGACCATTGGCTGAAGCACGCGCGGCCGCGAAGGCTTCCGGGGCGGAATTTCCGCTAGTGGCAGTGTTCTGGTGGTTGACAATATCCGGAGTTAAGAGTGGGAAGTAAGTACAGCTTGTTGGGGCTGTGGCCTTAAGGAAATAGATATAATGAAGGCCGTCATTTTATTGCCCTCATTTCTTTTAAAGAACTACTGCAAAGATGCTGTGGGATTTTTAAAGCTGTGGACTACATCTCCAGACTGTTGATCTGTATTTGTTATGTGTGTCTTCAGGCATCTAAAGCCCCCGAGAGCCCACAGATGACAGATACTTTTATTTTTTTAACAGTGAAAGAAGGTACAAAGATAGGCACTGTGTTCCCACCTCTAAGCCTAGTAGATAAGGACAGAGATCTGAATATTGAGGTTCAATACCAGCCCAGGCAAAGATACAGCAAAAAGCAGAACTAGAGAGGCCCTGAATTGAGGTCCAAGCACTGGGCGCGCGCGCACACACACATACGCACACACACAAAGATACTGTGTTTTCTATCAGTTTCATTACGTTTGTGTTCATCTCCCCTACTTGTTCTTGCGCTTGTCCCTTTATGTCTTAGAAGGTAGGCTTAAAGTATGTGTAATTTATATATATTTTATTTATTTATTTATATTTTTTTTGCCGGGCCTGAGGCTGAGAACTCTCTCCCTGGCTTCTCTTTGCTCAAAGTCAGCACTCCACCTCTTGCGCCACATCACTACTTTCAGCTCTTTCTGTTTATGTGGTGCTGAGGAATTGAACCCAGGGCTTCTTGCATGCTAAGCCACATTCCCAGCCCAGTTTGTGTAATTTATAACCCGGCAGTTTAACTTGATCTGAAATTCCCATTCACCTGAAATGACATTCTGAATTGCCTGTCCATCCTTAAGATATAGCCTAAGTGTTGTCTTTGCTAAAAAGCTTTCCTTATCTTCTTTCTCCATTCTCCTCAACTAAGGCACCTCCTGTTCCAGTGAGTTTTTGCCCAATTGTGAGCCATATTGTGCTTTCTGTGTGTCTTAATCAAAATTGAGATGTGGTCCTTAATTCCACAATCAGTCAGTTGAGTCAAAAGACTCAAGAAAACTATCTAAAAGTTTCAAAGCTATACCTCTCAACACAATACCAGAATCGTGGTTTGTTACTAGTATTTTCAGGATTATTAGTACTTGACTTGCATGCATGAAGTCCTAGGTTCAATTTCTCAGCACCACATAAACAGAAAAAACTGGAAGTGGTGCTGTGGCGCAAGTGGTAGAGTTAGTCTTGAGCAAAAACAAGCCAGGGACAGTGTTCAGGCCCTGAGTTCAAGCCCCAGGGCTGGCAAAAAAAAAAAAGACAACTAATAATCTCTCTGTTGTTCACTGTGCAATGTTGTGGAATATGATAACAGATTGATGTAAAAATACTTAGAGATCACTGCCATTTTTTACTCTTCAACAGAGTTAATATTTATTGGACACGTGTTTATGCACAATTCTGGTCACTTGGGATACATTAGTGAACAGGACAATGTTCTGCCTTAAGGGAGTTAAAATTCTAGTGGGGATAAGAATAAACAGACCAAAACAGTGATTACATAATACCTTAATGAGTGAAATGTGTCGCATGGAGGGAGAGGAAGTGGCAGTTTTCAGTAATAATGGACAGGATTACACTAATAGAGGAAGTGACAAGCTAAGATTTGGACTTGGTTAGAGTTAACTCTGAAGGTATCTGGGGGAAGAAACTTAGAATTGGAGGTATGTGGCTAAGGTAGAGCCCCCTGAGTCTCAGTGTTCTTGGTCTGTCTAACAAATGACAGAGCTTAATGTGGCTAGAGTGGACTGAGACAAGCAAACCAAACAGCACTTACTGTCTGTTTTCCTCCTTTCTAGCTTACTCATTTCTTCTTAGCATTTCTTAAGGTTGGAAATATTGTTGGTACTTGTTAAGTGATTATGATTCTCTGGTCAATTAAAAAATAATGGACACCTGGCATGATAAATTATTTAGGACTTTCGGCATTCACACACAGAGAGACTAAAGGAGGATATTCTTAGGGGAGGAACACGAAGGTATAGTGCCCATGTGTCTCTGATCATACAAAATATTTATCAAAATGAAATCCAAGTAATGGAAACAAGATGTTTTGTTTGGTTGGTTTTTTGTCTTGTTTGTTCATTTAACTGTCTTTGGGAGGGTAAGGAGGGGCACAAAAATGGAGGGACAAAAGGTGAACAAATGCAGCACTATACACACCATGGGAACAGGTGGGAAAAACTGGAAGAGAGCCAGGGAAAGGGTAACATTGAAGAAATGCACTTATTACCTGACTTAGGTAATTGTAATCCTTCTGGACATCACCTTTAGGATAACAACTAAAAAATTAAGCAAAAATAAATGGGCAATTGAATTTTTAAAAATGCTGGAGACAAACCAAATGTTTGTTAACAGTGGAATAAACTAGGTAACTTGAGGGGATAGATGAGATTGGGAGAGTTGGGGGAGAATGATGGAAGGGGTGACATTGATCAACATTTACTATACTCAGATAGCAGTAGCTCATTCCTATAATAGTTACTCAGGAGGCTGAGCTTTGTGGATAATGGTTTCAAGCCAGCCAGGGCAGAGAAGTCTGTGTGACTCTTAACTCCAGTTAATCAGCAAAAAGCTGGAAGTGTGGCTGAAGTGGTGGAGTGCTAGTTTTGAACAAAAGGTAAAGGTAACTTGTTGGGTACCAGTAGCTCACATTTGTAATCCTAGCTACTCAGGAGGCTGAGATATGAGGATCAAGTTCACAGCTAGCCAGGGCAGCAAAGTATTTAATGGATTAAGTAACTTGATGGGATGGATAGGACTGGGAGAGATGGGAAGAGGAATAATGATGAGGAAAGCGACACTGATCAGGATGCACTATACTCATAAACTGACATGTTAAACTGGAACCCGTTTGTACAAATATTTAAAGAAAATAAAAAATTCAACAAATATTTTAATTTTTTAAAATTGTTAGTCTAAAGGAGATGTACAGAGGGGTTATAGTTACATAAGTCAGGTAATGAGAACATTTCCTTTTGGTCAATATTACCCCTTCCCTCACTTTCTCCTATTTTTTCCTTTCCATCCCTACTCACAAGTTGTAGTTAATTATGTGTCAAAATAGCTAGAAGAGAAGCTTTTGAATGTTTTCATCCCAAAGCATTAATAGTTTTAGATAAGGGATAACTCAATATCCTGAGCTGATTTATACATAATACACTGAAACATCACCATATGACCCATAAACATGTATAATTATCTATCAATTTAAAGTTAACTTAATGAAATGGGAAGAAATTTCCCTTTGTGCATTCCATTTTAAAGACAGAGTTGAGCTGCGGCTTAATGCAAGAGTTAAATTCGGGGTCAGTAATTAAGGGAAAACATATATACCCTAAACTAACACTGAATGCATTAAAGTGTTCATTGTAATGCAATACATATACTTTTGGATAATACCCCATACTGGAGTGTGTATGTTTAGAAATAAAATGTACACAATTATGTATGGGCTATAATGAAGAGGAGATTTTTTTTAAAGCCACGCTGACTGTTATAACCAATGCTATTTCAAACGTTCTAAATTTTGGGCCAGAGATGAGTGTAGAGTGCCATCCTAATGAGCCCAAGGCTCTGAGTTTAAAGCCCAGTAGAAGGCCAGGTGCCAGTGGTTCACACTTGTATTACTAGCTATTCAGGAAGCTAAGAACTGAGGATTGTTTCTGAAGCCAGTCTGGGAAGGAAAGTCTATGATACGTTTTTTTCTCCAGTTAACCAGCAAAAAGCTGGAACAAGAAATGTAACTTAAGTGGTAGACCACCAGCCTTAAGCAAAAGGAAAGTGCCTTGGCCCAGAGTTCAAGTCCCAGTACCATCATCAAAAAAATAAACCCAGTGGAACCCAGCCAAGTGGCTCACTCCTGTAATTCTAGCTAATTAGGAGGCTGAGATCTGAGGATTGTTTGAGGCCAGCCAGTGCAGCCAAATCTGTGAGACTTTTATCTCCAATTACCCACAAAAAGCCAGTTGTAGAGGTGTGATTCAGTAGGAAAGTGTCAGCATTGAGGAAAAAGATAACCAAAGAGCATAATGTGGAATTCAGGCCACAGTACTAGTATGCACTTGCACACCAAACAATAACAAACAAAAATATGCAGGGAAAAAAAGCTTAAATTTTAAACAGCATAAAAAATACACAAAATAACACATTTTAAAAAGTTTTACATATACCACTTTTATTCCAAAGAATGAGATACTTGACAAACTCTTAAATCACCAAGTTTGAGCCAAGCCTTGGGTTCTCTGTGCAGGGGTGAGGAACCTCTGACCTGAGGGCCATATAAGGCCTTCTAAATAATTCAGTACTTGATAGGACAGTCTGCATTGGTAATGTGGTATAGTCCGAGAATGATTTTACAAATATGGCCCTAGACAGAAGAAAGGTTCCTCACTGCTGCCCCAACTCTGTGAGGTAGTTATCTGAATAGCCACAGGGATCAGTACAAGTCCTTTCTGCCCTTGTTTTACTCAGATGTTGAGAAAAGTAGGAGCTGAAATCTCAGTTCTGGTTCGTTGAGTTGTAGAGCAGTTGTTTCCTCTCCATAGAGCTGCCCAGGACCATCTGATTTGTGAATGACAATATTGTTATTTTAAATGAGTCCAAGTTGTTCCTTTGATATATATGATCTAATTCTGGACACAGAAGTATTACTATGATGTTTAAAACACTGATTAACTCTACTTCCTTTAAATACTGTCAGGTCTCTTCTGCATTTATCATCAGTGATCAATAAAGATGACAAAAAAGCAGGTCTAGAATTCTGAATGCATGTTTCCTTTTCAGTTTAGGAAGACTCTACATCATATAGTGTTTCTGTATATTACAAGATTTGTACAACACATCTCAACAAGAATATATTAGTAGCAATTACAAGTATTGTAATAAATTACTGTAATCAGAAGTGTGACACTGGAAGCAGAAAACATGCACAGAAAATAAATTTAGATAGGAAATTCATTTCCATCTGGCAAAACAATTAATTGATCATTTTAGCTTTTTCAAGTTGATGACTGAGCTGAAATATTTTTCTATGTTGTTCTCCACTCTCTTAGTTAATTTGGAAGTGTAGAACTGTGATTCATAAAGCCAGGGTTATGAAAGTTTTTAGACAACAGACAGCTAACCAAAAAGTTCGTTGTCCTTTGCTAGAATTAACCAGTAACTTGTCAAATCAAAATAGTGTTCCTAGTACTTTCCTAAGGGCCTTGGTGCTAAAGATGTAGTTTCCCTGAAAAAGCATTAAATTACTATGTGTTTGCAGTATTACATAGGTTCCTAAAACAATTTCCCTTTACAAGTTACTTTTATGTGAGTTCCTATGAAAGGTCAAATTCTTGGTTAAATTTCATAACAAAGTCAAGAGTGCTGCTTGGAAATAAGTGTTAATTCTTCTGTTCACTGAAGTGTTCTGTAGCCAGAATATGAAGACAGATATAGAGTTCATGTTTCTTCTTTCAGTGTCAGCTGATAACAAAGAATTATACCCGAATGGAAAAGCAAAACTGCTCTAAATGCACAAAACCAAGTACTAAAAGAAACATTGACTTTTCCCCAAATTGTACAGTATTTTATTGTAACAAAATATTTAGATGAGTTGCAAAACAATATATTATTGTATAGGTATGCTGAGGATGACTTGGATGGACTATACATTAACTATCATAAAATGTATCATCTTCAGTAATTTGGGGGAGAAGAGTACATCAAAGTTTCCCTTCTTATACAATTCCTTTTTTTCCTAGGGACTTTATACACATTATGGAATTGAGATACAATTGTAGATTATTATAATTCTGATCTTAACATTAGAACTTGAAAGTGTAAAATTTCCAGTTATATTTTGCTAAGCATCTGTCAAATGTTTATATACAATATTTTAAGCTTATAAGGTAGTATTTAGATGATTTCTACTGCTATGAATCCTTTTGCTTGATTTTACATATTAGTTTCAGTTATTCTAGTAAACTTTTTCATCTGGCTAGCCTTTGTGTTATTACTTCTCGATACATAATAGAAATATAGATAAGCAACAAAAAAATGACAAAGAAATCATCTAAAAAGCCTAGAATTCCAAACAAGGCTTCAGGTACAAAGTCTAAAGGTGATATAAGGTAGAAAAAAGCTCCCATTAAACAAAGTATTATCCTAATGCGGAACATCCAGAAAAGACCTCCAACTGAAAACATTTCTCTGAATGCATGTCTCAGTAAAGTGGGAAGATCCATGATTCTTTCCATAATCTGGTGGGAGAAAAAACAAATAATAACACTTAGTACTTAATATGGCATACTGAAAATAATGTAAATTTATGCAGGTGACATAAGGAATCATGCTGAAAGCTATTGTACAATAGCCGGAAAGGGGTTAGAGGGAAAAGGCAATAGAGGTCATCATGACTAAAATATAACATTAATGTATGAAATGCAATGGCAAAAACCTTTTAATAATTAATATACACTAAAATAATGATGAAAAAGGTATAACAGGGCAATTAAACAGACTGTTGGGGACATGTACCAGTGGGAGAAGCAGTGGCCAATGCTTGCAATTCTAGCTAATCAGGAGGCTGAGATCTGAGGATCACAGTTCGAAAGCCAACCCCAGGCAGGAAAGTCTGTGAGAGTTTTTTCTCTAACCACTACACAACTGAAAGTGGCACTGTAGCTCAAGTGGTAGAGTGCTAGCTTTGAGCCAGAGCTCAGGGACAGTGCCTAGGCCTGAAGTTTAAACCCTATGACCAACCAAAATAAAGAAAAAAAGAAAAAAGAGAGGGTGAATGAATGTGGCCAAAGAACTTTGGATACATGAAAGTAAACAGAACAATGAAATTTGTTGAAATTGTTTTAAGATGGTTTGGGTTGAAGGAGAATGAGTTAAAGGGTAAGTTTGGGGTACTTGGCATTTACGGAAATTTCAATGAAATCCTTTGTCTACAACTAAAAGGTAATAATAAAAAATCTTCTACATTTATAATTTTCTTAAAATGTGCAAACCTAGTTAAGATGAATCAAGAAGTCTCCTGTATTGATTGAACACTGTGTTTCCCAACTATGTGTTTTATTTTAAAATAGTTCTTCAATTACTAGGTTCTTTTTTTAAAAAAAATGTATTGTTACTATAAAGCTGATTTACAGAAGGACATAAGTCAAGTAAAGAGTTCATTTCTTCTTGGACAATGTCACCCCTTCCCTTGCTCTTGCCATTTACTATATTCTTATAAAATAGATCATGTTGCAGATACTTGAAAGCAATTAATGTGTCAACATACAATAAAATATAGATATATTCTATGCAATTTAAAATTTGAAATGCTCTGAAATCTAAAGTGCTCAAACATTCAAAAAGTTTGGATCTTAGAATACTTAAAATTTGTATTTTTTAGATTAGGGATGTTCTTTTTTGTAAAATCTATCCAAATATTTTACTGTCAGAAAGAGTCAGGTGCTGGTGGCTCATACTTATAATCCTACTTACTAAGAAGACTGAGATCTGAGGATCACAGTTTGAAGCCAGCCCTGGCAGAAAAATTTTGTGAGACTCCACTAAACTATCAAAAGGCCAGAAGTGGGGCTGTGGCTCAAGTGGTAGAGCACTAGTCTTGAACACCAGAAGTCCAAGAATAACACCCAGACCCTGAGTTCAGGGCTTGAGTTAAGGGCCTGGCATGCACACGCACGCATACACACACACACACACACACACACACACACACACACACACAAACACACAAACACACACACGACAAAACAAAAGCACTTTTGAAATCTGAAACTTCTGGTCTTAAACATTCCAGATAAGTATCAAACTGTCGTGCAAACTCAAGTTATCTTTCCTTTCAGTTATTAAAATAAACCAAGAACCTAACACACAATGATCAAGTTGGAGGCTTGCCCTCAGTTTTGTAGTCAGGTGATCTGGATTTGGATTTAAATCACTTATCAGATGAAGTGATCCTAGGAACAGTTGTTGAATGTGCTAGAGAATTACTGAGCATTCAGTAATTGAACACTGAATTGTCTAAAAAGATCACAAGGAACTAAAAGAAATTGTTTATAAAAGGTACTCGTAAACTTTCACATTGCCTGACAATGTGAAAGATAACATTAAAGAGACAATAAATATGATAGCAGATTAAAAGAGTGTTAAGGTATAGAGATGCACACCCAAATTCCAACGCTTTGAGAGACTAAGGCTAGAAGATTATGAGTGCAAGGCCAGCATCAGCAATTTATCAAGACCCTGGCTTGTAGTGAAAATTTGTTTTGTTTTGTTTTGATTTTTGCCAGTCCTGGGGCTTGAACTCAGGGCCGGAGCACTGTCCCTGGCTTCTTTTTGCTCAAGGCTAGCACTCTACCACTTGAGCCACAGCACCACTTCTGGCTTTTCTATATTTATGTGGTGCTGAGGAATTGAACCCAGGGCTTCATGTATATGAGGTGAGCACTCTACCACTAGGCCATATTCCAAGCCCATGAAATTTTTTTAAAGGGCTAAAAGTGTAGCTCAGTGGTAAAGTGTTTCCCTAGCAAACCCAAGGCCCTAGGTTCCATCCCAGCTCACAAACCAACAATAATAAATTAAGAAAGCCCAGAAATGAAGCTGGTTCCTTCTAGTGAATCATTTGTTTTATCTTTATCCCTCTGTCTATGGGTCAGTTATTCTTAACAATCTGTATAAAAATCATAAATCTAACTCTGGCATGTACTTTGTTTAACAAGTGCCAAATATGTTGAGAGAGAAAAGGAGACAAAAATGAAGACTTGTGCAAGTCAGGAGAAAACAGCGTTTAAAACTTCTGTAGGTAAGAATCTTACAACTTATTTTGGAAAATTGGTCATAAAAAATAAAAAATCTTTTTTAGTATCACAGCACTCTACCATTAAGCCTCATTCCCAGCCTCACACATTTGTTTTTTAATGGAGATTATACCTTTTGAGTAGAAGCACTAGAATCACATGTTTATTTACTTTTTTTAAAAAGCCTTATTATGTCACCATGCTGGCTTCAAACTTGAGATCTTCCAGTCTCTGCCTCCTGAGCACTAGGATTATAAGTGTGAGCCACCAGGAATAGCTTCAATTCTTTGTTTGTTTTTGTGCCAGTCCCAGGGCTTGAACTCAGAGCCTCGACTCTTTCTCTGAGCATTTTTTTTGGGGGGGGCCAGTCCTGGGGCTTGGACTCAGGGCCTGAGCACTGTCCCTGGCTTCTTTTTGCTCAAGGCTAGCACTCTGCCACTTGAGCCACAGCGCCACTTCTGGCTGTTTTCTGTATATGTGGTGCTGGGGAATTGAACCCAGGGCCTCACGTATACGAGGCAAGCACTCTTGCCACTAGGTCATATCCCCAGCCCTTCTCTGAGCATTTTTGCTTAAGGCTAGTGCTTTACCACATGAGCCACAGCTCCACTTCCAGCTTTTCAGTGTTTAATTGGAGATAAGAGTCTAAAGACTTTTCCAGCTCAGGTGGTTTAAAAGTGTGGTCTCAGCATTCTAAGTAGCTAGGATTACAGTCCTGGGACTCAGCTTAATTATTATTTTTTTTTGTCAGTTATGGGGTTTGAACTCAGGGCCTAAGCACAGTCCTGAGCTTTTGTACTCAAGACTAGCACTCTACAATCTTGAGCCATAGCACCACTTCCGGTTTTCTGGTGATTAATTGGAGATAAGAGTCTCAAGGACTTTCCTGCCCAGGCTGGCTTCAAACATCGATCTCAGATCTCAGCCTTCTGGGTAGCTAAGATTACAGGGGTGAGCCTCTGATGCTCGGCTTCAGCTTCCGTTTCAGTTTCAGTTCTATATGCATTGCATATAGCATTAGGGATAGAGTAGTAAATAAGCATGGTCCTTACCCTCTGAAGCCTTATTCTATAAGAAGATAAATGAGGTTTGACTACTATTGTGATAAATAGTATGAAGGAGTTGTTTAGGGGAAGCCTCTCAGAGGATCATTTTCAAGACTATATGTAGAGCAGAGGAACAAAACATTCCACAGAGAGGATATGCCATGTGAAAAGAAAGTCTTAAAGGTGGGAAGAATGTGGAATGTGTTATATAGCAGAAGCATGGTCAGCAAATGGGAAAGGAACCCAGATCAAAATGGATAGGGAGGAAGATCAGATGAAGAAAGTGCTCATTAAAGCACAGCAAGAAGTGGGAACACTATTCCAAAGTAGCAGTGAGGAGACAACAGAGGATTGGCCTAGTCTGATGGTAATGATGACTGAGAATAGACAGGAATTTTTGTGAACAACCACCACCACAGGACAAGAAACTGGGCACTGGTGGTTTATTTCTGTAATCCTAGTTACTCTGGAGGCTGAGATCTAAGGACTGGTGCTCAGAGGCAGCCAGGATGAAAAGTACTTGAGACTCTCTCTCTCCCCCATTCATTAGTAAGAATGCCAGACTGGAGGTGTGGTTGGTTCAGTGGTAAAGCACCAACTGAGCATAAAAGCTGAATGAGATATGCAGAAGCTAAATCTAAAATACACAATAAATTATACAAGACTCTAAGGCTTCATACACAGTGAGACCAAAAGAGGACACTATTAGGGGAGGAACACAAAGGTGCAATGCCTCTGTGCCTCTGATAATATAAAATGATTTATCAAAATGAACTCCAGGAAATAGAAGCAAGAAGGTTTTTTTTTTTCTTTTTTGTCTTGTTTGTTTTTCCCTCTTTGAGGGAATAGTGGGGGACAAAAATGGAGGGATATAGGGTGAACAAATATAGCAGTGGCACTCAGTAAAAACCATGTTGAAAATGAACTATACAAACTTGTGGGTGGGAATGGGAAGGAAAAATTAGGAGAGACTAAGGAAGGGGTGACATTGTCCAAAAAGAAATGTATAATGTCTGACTTAGGAAATGGCAGTCCCTCTGTACATCACCTTTATAACAACAATAAAAATAATAAAGTTTAAGAAGTTTTTTTTCCAGGTAAATGAGAGCTAGAGACTTTTAGTTCAAGCTCTAATACTGGCACAAGACAACAACAAAAAAGCAGGATACCCATGAAAGAAAAAAATAGTGGGTCTTATTCATAACAAATGAGGGGATTAGGTAAAAGATATCAAGATTGAGAAAAGAATGTATCAAGAAAGAATGAGTTGCTGGTGCTGGTGGCTCACACCCATAACCCTATTAGGAGGCTGAGATCTGAGGATAGCCATTTGAAGCCAGCCTGGGCAGGAAAGTCCATGAGACTCTTGTTTAATCACCCAAAAGCCAGAAGTAGAGCTGTAGCTCAAGTGACAGAGTGCTAGCATTGAGCACAAAACCTCAGATAGGAGGCAGGTTCTGAGTTCAAGCCCCAGGAATGGCACCCAAAAAACCAAAAACAATAAACAATAAAAGAAGGAATGTGTTCAGTCTTATCCATGTTAAATTTGAAGTTATTGTAAAAGTCTGCTGAATGATAGACAGGCAAAGCTCAGAAAGTATGGGCTTCCCATAAAAACCTGTTCTTGATACATTCTACTTTTTGAGGTATAAAATCATTTGTTAGATTTGTGTGAAAACTAGTATAAGTCAGTGTAATGTGACAGTTTTTAATTTATTGAATTTTTTGTAGGAAAGGAGAGCTCAACTATAGATTTAATGTATGCTTTAAAAGTAGGATATTTGGGACTGGAGATGCAGCTTAAGTGGTAGAGCATCAGCCATGAACAAACAAACTCAGTGAGAAAGCTTCTGGGTTAAGCCCCAGTACACACACACACACACACACACACACACACACAGTTCTGATAGCTAAGATGAAATGGAAATTCCAGATCAAGAGATATTTGAGAAAACATTTTCAAACAGGATTAAATTAAAAATTAAATTACAAACAACACTCACAAAAAAACTTCTTTCGAAGTTTGGTCTTTAAGCTTTCTCTTAAGACAAACTGATTTAGAATCATAAATGTAAAAATATTTCTATTTCCTTCTATAATATGTATTACATACTATAATATATAATATGTGATATATATTTCAGATCATACATAATCTATGTTGTAATATAATACATGACATACAATATAGTTAATCTAGAATATAGATAATAGATTAATATATGATATAGGTAATATGTCATATATTAGGAGATTATAATATATACATATAATTAACAGTATTGGGGGTTGAACTCAAGGTCTCATACTTGTTAGGAAAAAAAAGAGGTCATGTGGGTTTTTTTGTGTCCAGAACAATCCCTGGGCCGTGATCCTCCTATCTATGCCTCTGTGTAGCTTGGATTACAGACATAGACTGCTATACTTGGTTTATTGCTTAAAATGGGTCTTAACTTTATTATGACTTGGCCTCAAACCATGACCCTCTCAATCTCCCCTTCTGAATAGCTGGGATTACAGCTGTGATCCTCTGTGTCTGGCCCTGTCTGTTTGCATTTTGAGAAAGAAAAATTATTATGGCTCTTAGGAAAGCTGTAAGTCATTACTAACCTAGACCATGATGAAGGAAAAAACTTGGCCTAACATACATAATGATATTTTTCATAGTCAGAGAATATTGGCTGGTACATTTCACTTTTCAAAGAAGTATAATAGCTCCCACAGTCTGAAACCACTATAACATTACTTACAGATCTGGGCTGCCCTGAGAATCTCCGGTTATAATCATTAATATCTTGATGCAATCTTACAACATCCTGAGACTGATCATCTTCACCAAATACTGTGAGGAGGAGAGTAACCTGTATATTACAGAACAAAAAAAATAGCTGTTATACCTTCTATATCACTTTTTCACGTTGTTATTATTTATCAGAATGAGAAAAGCTTCTGAATGTGTATTTTACTTGTTTCTTTTGAAAAGGCAATGTGAGAGTAAGTTATTTCCTTATAATTAAAATATTCCAGAGCTGGGCAGTGGTGGCTCATACTTGTAATCCTAACTGCTCAGAAAGCTGAGATCTGATTATCACAATTCAGAGCAGGAAAGTATGTGAGACTCATCTCCATACAACCACCAGAAAACCAGTAGTGGCACTGTGGCTCAAAGGGGTAGAGCCCCAGTCTTGAGCAAAAGAGTTCAGGAACAGCACCCAGGCCCCAAGTTCAAGCCTTATGACTGACCCAAGAAGACAAAAAATAAATAAAAATAAAACTTCCAGTGTGAAATGTAATTTTGCATTCCTATCATATAAACATTGATTCTTAGTATTTTCTTGCCCATACAAAGGATGAACTCAGTAGCTCTCTGTTTAGGTGAACATATATTTGAAGATAAGTGGGTGATGAAAGACACTCAGGACATTGAAAATGTATACCCAGAATGACCTTCTGAGGGTAGCAGGACCATGTATTTGCTATTTCCTTTTTTAGTCACTGTGTCTTACGTTTAAGCTGTAAATAACAAAATTACACAGCCCACTTCTAAGAAGTAGCTGACTATTGCTCAAATGAAGAAACCCTAATAATAGAGAGAAAAAAACTTTGTCTAAGTTTATATTTGGGCTACCAATGAGGGATTCTACCAGGAATGGCACAAAGTTATATTGCATTTATTTTATCTACAAAAACGGCTTGGTCAGGGCCTGAGCACTGTCCCTGACTTTTTTTTTTTCTCAAGGCTAGCTCTCTACCACTTGAGCCACAGTGCCACTTGAGTCGAACCCAGGGCTTCTTGCATGTAAGGTGAGCACTCTACCGCTAAGCCATATTCCCAGCCCTATCTACAAAAACTTCTAAGTGGTCATTTCAAAACACTTGTGAGCTGGGTGGTGGCGGCTCACACCTGTAATCCTAGCTACTCAGGAGGCTAAGATCTGAGGATCATGGTTCAAAGCCAGCCCAGGCAGGAAAGTCTATGAGACTTATCTCCAGTTAGCCACCAGAAAGCTGGAAGTGGTGCTGTGGTTAAAGTGGTAGAGCACTAGCCTTGAGCTGAAGAGATCAGGACAGTACCTGCGCCCACAGTTCAAGTCCCATTACTGACTGACACACACACACACACACACACACGTGTACTCTTTTGTGTGTGTGTGAAGGGGTGAGTACTGGAGCTTGAGCACTGGATCTAGGTGTTGTCCTTTAGCTTTTTCTGCTCAAGGCTAGCACCTCTTCCTGCTTTTTGGTGTTTTATTGGAAATAAAATTTCATAGAGCAAGACAGGGATATCCGCTCTTTCCTCTCCTCTTCAACATAGTACTAGAATTCCCAGCCAGAGCAATTAGTCAAGAAGAAAACATAAAGAGGATCCAAATAGGAAAAGATGAAGTTAAACTTTCTCTCTTTACAGATGACATGATCCTATACCTAAAGAACCCCATAGACTCTACTCCCAAGCTACTAGAGCTGATCCAAAACTTTGGCAAAGTAGCAGGATATAAAATAAACCCTCAAAAATCAATGGCCTTTATATATGCCAATGACCCGAAGACTGAGGCCAAAATCAGGAAAGCAACTCCGTTTGCAATATCCTCAAAAACATAAAATTCCTAGGAATAATCTTAACCAAAGAAGTGAAAGACCTCTATGATGAGAACTTTAAAAACATGAAAAACAAATCAAGGCAGAACTAAGGAAATGGAAAAACCTCCCATGCTCCTGGATTGGGAGGATTAATATAATCAAAATGGCAATATTGCCAAAGGCTATCTACAAATTCAATGCAATACCCATTCATATCCCAACACCATTTTTTAATGACATAGAGGAAGCAATCCATAAAGTCATATGGTACAATAAAAGACCCAGAATAGCACAAACAATCCTAAGCAGAAAGAACAGTGCTGGAGGAATTACAATACCAAACTTCAAGCTGTATTATAAAGCTATAGTGATAAAAAAACAAACAAACAACAAAACAGCTTGGTATTGGCACAGGAACAGGCCTGAAGACCAATGGAACAGAACTGAAGACCGAGAAATGAACCTGCAGAACTATGCCTATTTAATCTTTGATAAAGCAGCCAAAAAAATAGGATGGAAGAAAGATAGCCTCTTTAACAAATGGTGCTGGCAAAACTGGTTCAACACCTGCAACAAACTAAAACTAGATCCTTATATATCACCCTACACCAAAGTCAATTCCAAATTGATCAAAGATCTTGAAATAAAAACAGATACCCTGAAAACACTACAAGAAGGAGTAGGACAAACACTTGGGCTCCTTGGCACAGGATGAAACTTCCTTAATAAAGGCCCAGAAATGCTACAAATCAAAGAAAGGTTGGACAAATGGGACTGCATCAAACTGCAGAGCTTCTGCAGGGCAAAGGACATAGCTCGCAAGATAAACAGAAAGCCCACAGATTTGAAAAAGATATTTACTGGCCATACAACGGAAAAGGCCTCCTATCTAAAATATATGCAGAACTAAAAAAATTAAATTCCTCCAAAGCAACACTGCAAAGAACCAACAGCCCCCTCAACAAGTGGGCTAAAGCCTTAAAAAGAGACTTCTCTGATGAAATGAGAATGACCAAGAGACATATGAAAAAGTGCTCTACATCACTGGCCATAAAAGAAATGCAAATCAAAACAACATTGAGATTCTACCTCACCCCAGTAAGAATGTCCTTTATCAAGAAAACTAACAATAACAAATGTTGGAGGGGATGTGGCCAAAAGGTGAGAATTCATTGTTGGTGAGAATGTAAACTGGTTCAGCCACTCTGGAAAGCAGTATGGAGATTCCTCAGAAGGCTAAACATAGAGCTCCCCTATGACCCATCAGCCCCACTTTTGGACATCAACCCAAAAGACTACAAACAAGAACACACTAAAGCCACCAGCACAACAATGTTCATCGCATCACAATTTGTCATAGCTAAAATATGGAACCAACCCAGATGCCCCTCAGTAGACGAATGGATCAGGAAAATGTGGAACATATACACAATGGAATTTTATGCCTCTATCAGAAAGAATGACATTGCCCCATTTGTAAGGAAATGGAAGGACTTGGAAAAAAAAATTATACTAAGTGAGCCAGACCCAAAGAAACATGGACTCTATGGTCTCCCTCATAGGGAATAATTAGCACAGGTTTAGGCTAGTCATAGCTGAGGATCACAAGAGCCCAAGAGCTATGCCCTTATGAACACATAAGATGATGCTAAGTGAAATGAACTCCATGTTATGGAAATGAGTGTTATATCACTGTTGTAATTATTTTCAACATGCCATGTGAAACCGTAACTTCCTTTTTTGATGATCCTCTTGTATCCCCTTCCTGTGGTTGTACCCGCGCTATGTACCCGCAATATCACTGCATCTCATCTGAGTACCCTAAATACTGTATATACTGGTATTAGAACTAGGGAAGTGAAAGGGAATATCAAAATCGAGAGACAAAGGATAAAAAGACAAACGACTCCAAAAGCAATACTTGCAAAACTATTTGGTGTAAACGAACTGAACAGCTCATGGGGGGAGAGGGAAAGGGAAAAGGGGGAGGAGAGAATGAGAGAGGAGTTAACAAATAGTACAAGAAATGTACCCATGGCCTAACATATGAAACTGTAAAAAATAAAATAAAATTTTTTTAATTTAAAAAGAGAAAAAAAAATCAGACTTTCCACCCTTCTGCCTTCATACAGTGATCCTCAGATTTCAGCTTCCTGAGTAGCTAAGACTGATTACAGGCATGAGCACCTGCACCCAGATAATCTATTTTTCTACACAGGCCTAATTTTACTTAAAAATTTAAGTATATATTCATGATACAAGCAGGAATAGAAAGATTGAATTCTTATATACTGTATCCATGTAGGGAATGGTAGCTAAGATGGAAGCAATGTGAATATTGAAACATCAAAACTAAATAACAAAGTAATAACAGATGTCAAATACCACTTAATGGTATATTACTAACACCAATATTTAGGGATACATCCTCACTGGACAAAAATATGTATCACTACACACACATACACACACACACACACAACTTTCAGAAAGAAATGAATTTTTTTCTTTTGCATTAAAATAATCACTCATTAATTCTTTATTTTTCCAGGTATTGACATATCTTTTAGTGCTGCAATAATGTGGAGATTAAGTAACTTCAAGGACCAACTCTCATACACTGTAACAGACATAATTCTTGGCATTGCTATCATATACCTTGTGTCTTCCATGGCTGTTACAAGGAGAGTGAACAACTGTCCCAAGACCAATTAAAAAAATGTAATGGCTAGGTGCTAGGGGCTCATGTCTATAATTCTAGCTACTCAGGATGGTAAAATCTAGGAATCATAGTTCAAAGCCAGCTAGGCAGGAAAGTCTGTGAGACTTTTATCTCAAATTAACCACCAAAAAGCCAGAAGTAGAGGTATGGATCAAGTGGTAGAACACTAACCTTGAGCAAAATACCTCAGGAACAGTGCACAGGCCCTGAGTTCAAATCCCAAATTAGTTGTGCATGTGTGCTCATGTGCACACACACACACACACACACACACAGAAAAACAAAATGTAATAACCCACAGAAAATAGATATTGCTGAGGGTAAACATAGGAAGAAATCGTAAAATTGTCCAGCTGTTGTTTTTTTTTATCCTTTCTCAATACAAGGTATAAAATCAGGTTTCCCACTGTTCTAGATGGTCTCTTATTAAACAAAGGAGTGATTAGACAGTGGTAAAGACATCAAATATGAACAGCCACCTCTAACTTCACTAATTAATAGAAATGCATTTTCCAACAGGTATTGAGTACCTACAATGATCCAAGCACTTTGTTAGTGCCATATTTTAAAAAAGGAAAAGAAAAAGAAGCCATGGCCCTGCCCCTGGATGACCTCAATATTCATGGTAGAAAGGAAGGAAGACTTGTTCTACAGCCTGTTAAATGGGACTGTGGGTGGTGGTGTAATACTGCTATGAGAGTAAGGACTACTTCTGTCTCTGGGGTCCAGAAAGCTTCCAATGCAAACCTTGAAAGGTGGGTAGGTTAGTTTGTGTATGTTATTGTACAGAACAAAGTGAAGTTCACTAAGAGCATCCTGTGCATTATTTCTATGATTATTTACTACAGGAGCCCAGTGAAACGGAAGGTGGAATAGTATTTGCCAGCTGTCTTGCCTCTGGGATAAATGACTACAATTAGGAAACCAATAGCTATCATATTAGGGCAACTTCATCTCCACCCTACTAGTCTCTAAACATACAAGTGGTACATAGGTGTCATCTGTTAATACACATATGTCCATGAGAGGCCCTGAATAGAGTCAAGAAAAGCTCAGTGTATATTAGTTCTCTACTCTGGGACATGTGGTAGAATTCTTTAATGCAACACATAATACCATAGCTCCATGTTGCTGGCCTATGACAAAAGACAAGTAGCATTGGCAAATTAGTTTCAGACAAATTGTGTGTTTCACACATCATCAAATTAACCATACAGCCAATAAAAGAAAAGTCAGTATTCTCCTAACCAAATAGGAATATGTAGCCAGACACTAGTGGCTCACGCCTGTAATCCTAGCTACTCAGGAGGCTGGGACCAAGGATCATATTTTGAAGCCAGCCTGAGCAGGAAAGCCCATGAGACTCTTATCTCAACCACCAAAAAGCCGGAAGTGGAGCTGTGGCTCAAGTGGTAGAGCACTAGCCTTGACTTAAAAAAAAAAAAAAAAAGGTCAGGGACAGAACCCAGGCCCTGAGTTCAAGCCCAAGGACTGGCAAAAAGGAAAATGTGAATGAGACAGAGTTTGAAACCAGAAACAAGAAGAAAAGGGGAAAGTCTGTATGTGTGTGTGTGTGTGTGTGTTGTACACACATAAAATAATACTATATAGTTTCTTTTATGCAAAGTTCAGATAGAACAGGGCATATTAAATATAAATGAAAAGGGTAAAATAATTATTTTTCTAAAAGAAATGCATAGTATGTGTATAAAAAATAAAAGAAATAGGGAAACAGATGCTTACATTTATTCCTTTGCTGATATGGTAATAAGACATGTTTTGGCAGGAAAATTTTTTAGTTTTTCATGACAAACATCATATGTCAAACAAGAATTCTCATGTCATAATGGTGAGGTTTTTTGTTTGTTTGTTTTTTTGGTTTGTATTACAATTGAGTAAACCACAGAACCATTAATTTGAAAAACTGAGCTAATAGGAAAAATTTTAAATATAATCACTATTAAAATTTACAAAATAAATAGTATAAATATTTTCTAAAACATTACCGTTTGTCTACAGATTGGACAACTGATTGCTCCAAGCCATGAACCATATCTCCAATATGCAGTAATACAGGTACCTAGTAGAAAAAAGAAAACATTAACACTGAAGTGCATTTATCCTGAGAGAGTTTCAAATATTTAACAGGATCACTTTATTTCAAAACAATTCTTTTGCTGGGAGCCAGTGGCTCTCATCTGTCATCCCAGTTCTAAGCCAGGAAAGTCCATGAGACTCTTAGAAGAAAACTATCAGAAAGAAAAAGGCAGAAGTGGTGCTGTGGTTCAAGTGATAGAGTGCTAGCCTGGAGCACAAAGAGGCTCAGGGACAGCACCCAGGAACAGAGTTCAAGCCCCAGGACCAGAACAAAACAACAACAAAAAACACCAGTCCAGTTCTTTCACCTAATTCCTCAGGCAAATTCAGATCTGGCAACAATTCCCAAGCATTTGAGAATAATTTAAGGATTAGTTAAGCAAGAGAACTTTTTACACAACCAAAGGCAAGCTTTCTTTTGTTTTGTTTTGTAATCCTGGGGTTTGAACTCAGATGTTTGCATTTGCTAGACTTGAGCCACAACCCCCAAGGCCCAAAACAAGTATTAACTGTATCAATACTATGAGGCTCCATAGAGACACTGTATTTTCTATGTAAAATGCATAAAACTATATAGGTCATTTTGAATATAGAAGCCAACAAATCACACTGTAAGTTTCTGTTCCAAATTTTATTTCTGTTTAAAAAACACAAAGCACATGCCAAGGGCAGAAATTAATGGTGTGTGAGGACACTGGTGAATAAACAGATGGGTAAGCAGAGACTCCTGTGGACATTTCTGTACTTGTGGGAAAGAATGAATCCATGAATTTCAATATCAATTTAAAAGCTAAACAATTTATCTGATGTCCATTCTCACAAAGTGGCATATTAATTTTTACTGAGTTCTTTGAGCAATCTAATTGCAAATGAGAACTACATGAAAACAAAAGTTATTAATGTGTTGACATCACTATTACTGCCTTTAGTGATGTTTTTACTATGTTTTCACACAAGAACTCCACCTGTTTTAACAGGCACTAAATTTAGCCTCCTGTCTTTTTGCAGAGTGGGCTGTATGTAGTCTTGTTTTACAAATTATGTAACAACCACTTGCCTACATTGTATACAGCTATGCCTACCCCCCAAGCAAACACTTTAGTTAATTCAAGTCTGAGATTACATGTTTGCTGTTTTCCTATTTTTCAATTTTCTCCCTACATATAAAAGGGTATCACCTAAGTAGAGTAGCAGAAGAGAGGACTCAATCACTTTCATCTGGGTAACAGTTTCTCTAAATCTGTTCATTTGCAAGATGAGAATAAGACCTGATAAACCTACTAGGGAATTCAAGAATATAGGTTACAACTGCAAAAAAACCTGTCTGTTATTGTTTTTTTTATTAGTATTTGCTGGTTATGCAAGGTGATAAGATAGAAGAGCACAATTTAGGATTATCAGTATATTAGCTAAGCCTGAGTTGACAAATAAGTTTGCTTGCCAAAACTCTTTGATTGTTAACCCCTGCTTGGAGAATTGTGCTAGAGGATGACTGAGAGCATCTTCAGACTCAAAGCAATGTCAGATGGATTAAAGGTTCCTGCCTTTTCTAGTGGCTACTAAGTTTTCCCAGTCTGAGACTAGAAATGTATAGCATGCTTGCATAGCACAGTCTCAAGCTGGATTCCATAGCCAATACTACGAAAAAACAAAAGAAAACTACTCATCTGATCCTTCAGTATATTGTAGTATAATTTCCAACATATGACTAAAACAAGAAAATAATTAGTACAGTTCAGGGAAGGTCATGGGTCAAGGTTCTTGTGAGAAGAACCTTCCTGTCCTGGGAATGAATAACACAAATTAATTCCCATATGATAAATGCTAAGTGAAATGAACTTCATGTTATGGAAACAATTGTTATATCACTGTTGTGACTACTTTCAATGTGCTATGTGAAACCGTAGCTTCTATTATTTATGATCCTGTATCCTTTCCTGTGGTTGTACGTGCACTATCTCTGTATCTTATCTGAGTACATTGGAAACCGTGTATACTGGTATTAGAACTAGGAAACTGAAAGGGAATACCAAAATCGAGAGACACAGGGTAAAAAAGACAATTACAAAAGCAATACTTGCAAAACTGTTTGGTGTAAATGAACTGAACAGCTCATGGAGGGGTAAGGGGGAGGAGGAAGGGGGGGATGAGGGAGGAGGTAACAAACAATACAAGAAATATATCCAAAGCCTAACGTATGAAACTGTAACCACTCTGTACATCAGTTTGACAATAAAAATTAAAATAATAATAATAATTTGGGCTGGGAATATGGCCTAGTGGCAAGAGTGCCTGCCTCCTACACATGAAGCTCTCGGTTCGATTCCCCAGCACCACATATATGGAAAACGGCCAGAAGGGGCGCTGTGGCTCAGGTGGCAGAGTGCTAGCCTTGAGAGGGAAGAAGCCAGGGATGGTGCTCAGGCCCTGAGTCCAAGGCCCAGGACTGTCCAAAAAAAAAAAAATAATAATAATAATAATTTGTTAGGCAAAAGCCATAGGAAAGCCACGGATAGTGCCCTGCAATCCTAGCACATAGGAGGCTGAGGAAAGAGTATCTCAAGTTTGAGGCCTTTGTGGGCTACAAAGTGAATTCAGGACTAGTGGCCTAAAGTACATTTCCAAGACCCTGGATTGAGAAACAAACAAACCAGGTGGCTCACACCTGTAATCCTAGCTACTCAGGATGCTCAGATTTGAGGACTGTGGTTCAAAGCCACATTTGGTATGTATGAGGTGATACCCTGTCCTATATATTAGCCCTTTTTATTTATTTTCTGTAAATTCAAAGGGTAAAAAAATCCCAATAACTTCTTTTTCTTTGTCAGTCATGGAGCTTTGAACTTGGGGCCTAGATGCTGTCCCTGAGCTCTTGTTCAAGGCTACTGCTCTACCCCTTTGTGCCACCAGTTTTCTGGTGGTTAACTCGAGATAAGTCTCATGGACTTTCTTGCCTGGGCTGGCTTTGAACTGTGATCCTCAGATCTCAGCCTCCTGAGTAGCTAGGATTACAGGCATGAGCCACCAGCACCTAGCTTTAACTTTTTAATAAACAGAAAGAAACAGTACTACTAATAAAAAAAATAGGTGTAATGACTGGACAGATCTAAATAGAGCTTAGTTCTCAGAATGTTCTCTATTGTGAAAGCTACCCCATCACATAGAAATCAGCATAGGACTTGAAGACAGATGTAGGTTTAAAACCTGGCCTTAGTTGGGTATAGTGGCTGTTGTCTGTAATACTAGATACTCAGGAGGCTGAGATCTGAGGACTGTGGTTCAAAGTCAGCCCAGGCAGGAAATTCCATGAGATTCTTATCTCCAATTAAGCACCAAAAAAGCTGGAAGTAGAGTGGTAGAGCATGAGTCTTGAGCATAAAGGCTCAGAGAAAACACCCAGGCCTTGAGTTCAAGCCCAGGACTGACAACAACAATAAAAATAACAATAACAACAATAAACAAAACCCACAGGGGACTGTGTAGGGGAGGATAAGTGGGATTAGGAAGGTGTGAAGGAAAGAATATTGAGGGGTGAAGGGGATGAGGTATAGTACAGATGTGTATGTATGAAACCCATCAATGTTTGAAAAGGGAGTGGGGGTAAACTTGTGCAAAGCACACAGTGCACATTCGTGGAATATGAAATCTACATGTACTACTAATATATACTAATTAAAAATAAAATAAAAATTTTTAATTAGAAAAGAGAAAAATTCTCAGCATATTACTTAGCAGCTGTGTTACCTTTTATTACATTTCTTAACATTTTGGGGTCTCAGTTTTTAATTGTATGGGTCAGGTGACATGAAGTGACATACGGAAGTATTGTTCAATAACATACTCTGTAAAGGAAGATAGAAGTAAGGGAAGGCCAGGGTTCTTCAAAAAACAAACTCTATGCCCTGGAAAGTTTGGATAATAACTATCAAAAAGTGAAGAACAAGGAGATTCAGTAAACTACTATGTAAAGAAACACCTTGCTTTTGACTCTGAAACTGAATTTTTTTTAACCTTTGAATTCACAAATGCCAAATATTAAGTAATAAATAAATAAATATATATTAAATAAATAATGTAATATTTAAATGCAAAATATACTTAGTCAACAAGTAGAGCAGGACATCAAAAGGAGTCTGTCCTACTCAAGAAATGTGACTGAAAGAAAAACAGGAATCCAGCTCATGTACACAAGTAGGTCTTGGTATAAATACCATTTCACCTAAGTATATATCATTGTTTGCTTACCACAGAAAAGATGTCCACAGTTCGTTTCCACAGGGAAAGAGGCTTGATGTAAGCAGATTGGACAGTACATTTCAGTGTAGAACTGCTGTCGAGCAGTAGTAGGTACACCCTGGTGAGAAGACATGTGTCCACATCACACTTCACACCCAGAGCTATTAACAATGACAGTTTAGACATGCAATATTTAAGGTCATATAGGTCTGATAAACTTATGAAGCTATGTTGAGGCTTTATTTCTACCTTCTTTGTGTGTGTGAGAGAGAGACGAAGAGATAGAGAGAGAGAGAGAGAAAGGCAGAGAGAGAGAATGTGTGTGGCAGAACCAGGGCTTGAACTCAAGGCCTTTGTACTCTCACTTAGCTTTTTCTCTCACAGCTCTCATTCTGTCACTGGAGCAACACTTCTAGTCCAATTTTCTTGGTAGGTACAGTCTTGAGAAGTTTTCTGTTTGGGGTTAGCTTTAAACCTCAATCATCAGATCTCAGCCTCCTGAGTAGTTCAGATTACAGGCGTGAGCCACTGGCTCTTAGTTTACCTTCATCTTGAACACAATTTAGGGAAAAACCTTGATTAAAACTTAAAATGTCAGCTTGAATAAAAAATAAGGGGGTTGTTATTTACTTTTTCCATATTGGTAAGGTATTCTGAGTAACGAGTATGAGCTCCAGCATGAGGTGAAGGGTAAGAAATACCAGGCCTAGAGTGTAGCTCCATATTTCATAGTAGAATGCCTGCTTAGCACTTGTGTGGCCTTGGGTGCCATCCTTAGAATCACCAAAAAAGAAAAACAGATGTCAAAGGCAAGATATGTGCTTTAAGTGGTGGAACACTTGTATAAGCAAGTTGCTAAGTTCAAACCCCAGTAGTACAAAAAGAAAAAGAAATCTAGACCACTAAGTATCAAACAGTTTTGTAGGTGTTCTCCTTTTTTCCTTATAGAAATTGATTTTTTAAAAAATGACCAGTGCTGTCCAATAGAGCTTCCTGAACAGATAGATGTCTTTTATTTGTGCTATTCATCATGGTAACCCATATCCACATGTGGCTACTACACACTAGAAAAGTGGCTACTGCACCTAAAGTACTGAACCTAATTTTTAATTAAAATCTAATGACTTAGTTAATTAATTAATTTTTGTTGGTTATGAGGATTCAACTCAGGGCCTGGGCTATCTCCAAGCTCTTTTGTTCAAGGCTACTGCTGTACCGCTTTGAGCCACAGTGCCACTTTTGGTTTTCTAGTCGTTAATTGGAGCTAAGAATCTCACAGACTTTCTTGCCCAGGCTAGACTTGAACTGCAGTCCTAAGATCCCAGTCTCCTTGAGTAGCTAGGGTAACGAGGCAAGCCACCAGTGCCCAGCAATTACCTTAAATTTAAATAGTCACATGTTATTGGTGGTTACCATGTTGAACAACACAGAAAAGGCCAATGTCAGTAGCTTAATACTAATCTGAGGAAGGTGTGAGGTAGATGAATGGGACCACAGAACAAAGAAGATCCAGTATAGCTGAGCCTCTTTATATAATCGGTAGTATGAATTTAAGTAAATTAGTCATCTAATGTTTCAATACATATTATTAGAATAGTCACCTTGTTTATCATGTTTGAAGATTAAATAAGATGCTTGTTTGTGACGTTACTTTGTAAATTATAAAACACTATTCCGACATGAATAATTGATAACATAGTTCTGTAAAAAAAAGTACTATTAATAAACTGAAACTATTTTTGTGTCAATGAATTGAAATTCCATGATCATAAGATTTTTTTCCACAATTTAGTGAAATGAATTTAGTTCACAATTAAATTTCCAGTGCCTACAATGTGTGGCATAAGATAGAAGTTCAAGAAATATTTGTTGAATTGGTAAACTAAAAAACTTTCTTGGGACTGAACTTTGAGTAGGAAGGTATTTTTTTCTTTTTGGTGCTATCTTCAGTCTCATTCTTGAGTAGCTATGATTATAGGCATGAGCCATTAGTACCTAGCAGAAAGCATTTTCAATTTTTGTTTTTGGTGCTTGCTATCTTGATTCAGATATATACAATATCCCACTTGTTCCAGCCTTTCTAAACTATATTTCATTTCTGGTTCTTAACGATTTTATTTGGTAAAAAAGAAGAGGCAGAGTAGGAAAGTTTTTTCTTTGTCTATCCACTTTGTTAACTTTCACCACTGAAGAAAAGGGGAGAGGAGACAATGAGCAGGCACCCTTCCCAGTCATTTCTTTGAAGGATATATACATTAAAAAGTAGAGTTTCCACTGCATTTCAGTTAAGGTCACATTACAGTGATTACAGTGATTGTTACAGTAAATCAGAGTGATTGTTTCTGTACAAATAAATAATAGGAAGTTTACTGACTTGTCAGTAAAACTAAAAACATGAAAATATCTGACCAGAATAAAGCTAGGCAATTTGCTTAATCTGAAAATATATAATCTATAGACCAATTTAAGGCAATTGGAAGAAGAAAAAAAGCTGTAATTTCTCAAAGTAATTTACAAATGTTTCATCATAACCGCATCTGCAAGGAGAGTTATAATATCCATTTATATAAATGCACATATAAAGTACCTGTTCTGTTTGAAGTTGTTCTCGAAGTACCCTTACTAGCTCTTGATTTTCTGGGTGAATGTTCTGATGTACATTTCTGTTAAATAGAATATAACAAATCTTGATTGTAAATATTGTCACATTAATGTGTTTTCCTTTGTACTGTCATTTTTGGCTCAGAATAACTGGTAACTTATTATCCTTAGAATAACTAAGGATATACAATTTTATTCTAATTCCAGGATTTTACATTCCAGGCTACTCTGTGGTGAGGTCCTCCTCACCAGTGATCCTGGATCACTGGCTAATATTAGGTTTAACTGGCAAATAAAAAAATCCAGAGGCCTAGCACTTTGGAGCTTTGTGTAATGGAAAGCTCATAAATAATATAAACAATGTGATGATTATATAATAGTATAAGTACAATGTAAATATAATAACTAATATAGATAACATACAATACATTATGTATAATATATCTTTATTTTTATAATTTATTATTAGTTATATAATATATAGTAATATATAGCATATATTACATATGCTATATATAATAACATGTAGTAAAACAAGCATATAATAATGTAAATATAACTATATATAGTAATATAAAAATGTGCTGATTAGCACATTTCTTTTTTGAAATGCCTTTAAAATATGCATTTCTACATATTATTATACATATCTATGCTCTTCGACATTTAATTCAGTCCTCTTAACTTTTCAGGTTTCTTTCTTTCTTTTTTTTTTTTTTTGCCAGTCTTGGGGCTTGGACTCAGGGCCTGAGCACTGTCCCTGGCTTCTTTTTGCTCAAGGCTAGCACTCTGCCACTTGAGCCACAGCACCACTTCTGGCCATTTTCTGTATATGTGGTGCTGGGGAATCGAACCCAGGGCCTCATGTATATGAGGCAGGCACTCTTGCCACTAGGCCATATCCCCAGCCCGTTAACTTTTCAGGTTTGAGGGGAGAGGAAGCAAAAAATATCACATGGCTTATAGAAAAGCCAGAACCAAACATGCTACTAACATCTGGACATTAACATGTAAAATGGAGGAGAGAAGATTAAAAAACTGATGGCTGGTATAAGCTGATGGTATGAAACAGAAATTAGAAGTGGCTGCTAGGCTGCTGGATGTTAAGATTTACATGTCAATCATAGCTTAATTTCATTTAGCTATAGACTTTTCTCTCTAAGCTTAAACATTAAGAACCATTTTTAAATCTATACGATCTTAAGATTAATCTATACAAGAGTGTTTGCTTTCTGTGTAAGCCACATCCAACAGAAGCAAGAACTCCAATGTTCTAAAGGGATAGGGAAAAACCTAAAGATATCCATCCCATAATTATTCAATGTTTAGTAAAATATGCAGATTTTATAAAAGAATGCTAACAAAATATAACAAATAGTTCCGTTAATATTTGACTTTAAAAGCAATTTAATATTTGGCTTTAAATTGCTTTTAAAGTCAAATATCTAAACAATAGTGAACCATAAAGGTAATGAAACTTCTTTAACTACATTGAAATATCTTAAGTTTTGGTGGATTTTCACAGGCACAGTGGTCCTAATTACTAGGGAAGCTGGAATAGAGAGGACCATGGTTCCAAGATCTACCCTGGGTAAAAAGTTCACAAGACCTCTCTCTCAATCTATATAGAGCTATACACTGTGGCATGCCCTGTCATCCTAGCTACTCAGGGAATGTAAATAGAAGAATCACTCTCTAGGCCAAAATGGGAAAAGACTAAGATGATAGGCATGGCTCTAGACGTAGAGTGCTTGCCTAGCATGGGCAAAGCTCTGGGTTCAATCGCTAGGACTGGAGGAAACAAAATACGAAACAAAACACCTCTTGTGTAGCAAAATATATTATCAAAAGACTGAAAAGACTAGGTGCAGGTGGCTCACACCTGCAATATTAGTTACTCGGGAGGCTGAGATCTGAGGATCAAGTTTCAAAGCCAGCCCAGACAGAGAAGTCAGTGAGAGTCTTATCTCCAATTCATCACAGAAAAAGCTGGAAGCAACTCTGTGGCTCCAGGGGTAGAGTGCTACCTGTCAGCCAAAGTAGCTCAGGAACTGCACCCAGGCCCTATAGTTCAACCCCCAGGACTGGCAAAAAAAAAAAAAAAAAAGTGAAAAGGCAATCCATAGACTGGAAAGAAAAAAAAGTTTGCAAATTATATATCTAGCAATAATGAAAAACAAAACAAAAAAAGGATTGGTCAAGTAGTAGGTCAAATCACGGTCCAGAGTTCAATCCCCAGAACTAGTTTCTCCCATTTTGTTGTATGAATAATATTCAAAATACAGAAACTACAAAATAATGGCAAGGATACTTAAAATTAATCTTATAAAATTATCTTAATGGGTTACTTTACTATGCTTTTGTGATTTGTGGAGTTTTTTTCCTTCATTCTCATTCTCTTCTTTATAATATATATCCTGACTGAAATTTTATATCCTTTTACAAAAATTTCCCTAAGCCAATGGTGGCTGAACTCATTCTACTCTTTGCTATGGTGAGGTTTGTTTTTTTTTTTTGCCAGTCCTGGGCCTTGGACTCAGGGCCTGAGCACTGTCCCTGGCTTCTTTTTGCTCAAGGCTAGCACTCTGCCACTTGAGCCACAGCGCCACTTCTGGCCATTTTCTGTATATGTGGAGCTGGGGAATCGAACCAAGGGCTTCATATATACTAGGCAGGCGCTCTTGCCACTAGACCATATCCCCAGCCCCACTATGGTGAGTTTAACCATTTTAGATTATACATATAAATGAAATCATGGAATATTTTTCTTGTATTATTTTCTTGTATTATTTCAGTTAGCTCTGTGCCCTCCAGGTTAATTCAGAGAATTAGGTTAATTGAGAGAATTTTTATCTTATTTTTATACAAGTCCTGGGGCTTGACCTCAGGGCCTAGACACTATCATTGAGATTTTTCACTCAAGGCAGCACTCTACAACTTCACTTCCAGTTTTTTGGGTTTGGGGTTTTTTTTTGTTTTTGTTTTTTGGTTTATTGGAGATAAGTCTCACAGACTTTCCTGCCCAGAATAGCTTTAAACTGAGATCCTCTGATCTCAGTCTTCTGAGTAGCCAGGATTACAGAGGTGAGCCACTGGTGCTTGCAGATTTCTCGCCTTTTAAAGTCTGTATTGGAGCCAGGCATTGGTGGCTCACATCTAGTTACTCAAGAGGCTGAGATCTAAGGATTGTGGTTTGAAATCAGCTCAGGCAAGAAAGTCTGTGAGACTCTTATCTCCAACTAGCCAGCAAAAAGCCAGGAGTGGAGGAGTGGCTCAAGCAGTCAGTGCTAGAAAAAGCTAAGAGACTGAGTTCAAGCCCCAATACTGGCACACATACACAAAAAATATGTATTTCATTGTGTTACACATATGCTTGCTTCTTCTTTAGCCAGTTTTCTTTCAGCGGACGTTTGGGTTTATTCTATATGTTAGATATTGTAAATGATGCTGCAGTGAGCATAAGGCTGCAGATATCTCTCTGACATACTGATGTAGTTGCCTTTAAGTATATATAGAAGTATATTATTATAATTTTTTGTGTATGCTAATACTGGGGCTTAGGCTCAGGGCCTGGAGTTCTGCTTGGCTTTTCCCTCAAGGCTAGCACTCTATCACTTGATTCATATCTCCACTTCCTGCTTTTTGCTGACTGAGTTAAGCATCTCACAGATTTTTGTGCCCTTGTTGGTTTCAAGCAGAGATCCTCAGATCTCTGAGTAGCTAGGATTACAGGCATGAGCTACTGGTACCAGATCTTTTAAATAAACATTTATCTTTTGTTGGTGACGGTGGTAGTAGTGGTTTGAACTCAGGGCCTCACACTTGGTAGGCAGACACTCTACCACTTGAATCATGCCTCTATCCCAATGAAAATTAATTATTTTAAATTATGATAATATATTGGAAATAGTAACATTTTAATCAAAATATGGATGATAAACTCAAATATTTTCTGGTAGTACAAAAAAATATATTAGCATTCAGAGTTCAATTAAAAATGAAATAAGTTAGTAAGTTTATATAATCACTGAGATCAGCTACTTGCTTTAGTATTATATATCACTAGAAGAGAATCAAGAGTTGGTAACCCTTGAAAATACAGTGTCTGAATTCATCTGTCCTTTAGCCTTACCTGAAAAGTGCATATACCAGGGTAGCAATCAAAGTGAAACTGACCACAACAGCCACAAGCACTTGGTCACTTACTCCTTCTATAACTGAATCTTCATCCAGTTTCAAACTCTGAACTTCACCTTGAAATTTGGCCATTCCAGGTCTAAAATATGACAAACAAAAGTTACAAGTGACACAGTAGGAAATGAAATGTACCAATAAAAGCAATTTATATCACACTTTATATTTATAGATCTGATTTTAACACACTTAATATTCATAACATGTTCCTAATGTAGACTATATTGCACACAATTCTCATAAAGACTCATTAATGAAAAATTGCCAGAAATATTACTTTGGAGAGAATAAAATCGTATTTCAGCTATTGTATTTTATCATCCATTTATATCTTTTATGACAAAACTTAAAAAAAATCCTTTCCTTTTCAGGTTTAAGCTCTTTTAGGAAAAAGACACTCTTCTTTCCTAACTGCTCTTTTGTAAATGAAGTCTCCAAGAAGGTCATATCTTTCTCCTTTGGAGCACTGAGTACATATGTCATATGAGAGTTACCATGTTTGGGAAAGGAATTCTATTGTAGTCTTCTATAACTATTTCTATATTTCCTAGGATATACTCTGTCCACTGGGAGACCTAATAAATACTTGTCTAAATAGAAGTGACTTACCATTTTTACAGTGTTTGCTAGTAATTTGAAGAGTAAGAGCAATGGGACAGTTATGCCTATACTTAAGACTATGTGAATTAGTGAAATATAGGGCATATATGTCTATAGGAAGATTACTTGAATTAATGAAAATTCTGGTGCTTGAAAAATTATTGGCTTGAAATGAAGCTCAATGGTTCAGAGTTCTTTCCAGTATGGAACCATTATGAGGCTAAAGTTTCTTAAGAGTGGAAGGAAATGTAATTTCCTTTTTATATTCTAAATTAGAGAAAAATGGCTCTACAAGGGAGACAGCCTAATCACACTGGAGTCCAAATACCACAGGTAATTCATGATTTTAGATGGAAAAAGAGCCATACAATTCTGTCTTATAAGATATATAAGGAGAAACGAAGGAAATATATTCAATTGAGTAGGTATGATATTATAATTTAAAGTTCTGCCTTGATATAACTTACTGCACTGAAAAGTTTTATTCCAAATCACCATTATTTAGGAGAGTCATGTTAAGAGAAAATTTTCAGTATGAAGTGAACCTGAACTAGCTAATAAGAAAATTACCTACTGCTCTTGGAAGAAAGCTAAGCAAACTAGTAGATCAAAGATGTTTCCTCATCTTTACACATAGTAATAGCCAGAGAGATCAGGAAGTTGCTAATGATAGGTTCCAACTGCCCATTATGAAGGTGTGTACCAGTAAACTCAAAGTTCTAGTTTCAGTACCTTCATTCACAAGAGCAGCCAATGCTGGCATTGAATTCGATGTCCTCTAGCCTAAGTCTCCCAAGCACTTGGATTACAGGCATGCATCACCTTGCTTAGCTAAGTCTTGAAGAGGAATTCCAGAATTAACCTGACTACAATTTGTTTTTGTACAATTTGTTGCTCTAATTTGTTTTTCATAATTAGTGCTCTCCTAAAATAAAATGGTGTTACTGATTTTTGTCTGATAGTAACAGGTTCTCAATTGTTGGTGCTCAGACCTTGAAAATCAGGACTTTAGTTCCAGTTCTGTTACTACAGCTATGACCTCACCCTCTCAGGACCTCTCATTTTCTGAAAAATGTTTAAGTTGGGCTTCATGAGCTCTTCAGCTCCTTTCACCCTACATTTCCCTGATTCAGAGTTTTCAACACAGAAAGTAGGCAAACAAGATAAAAACCAAAGGTTAAAGAGGTTGATTGGGGTACAGGACTAAAGAGCCAGACCATGATTTCCCTCAAGATACAGTCCTATAGCTTAAATTCTTCTCATCTGTGTACTATTTGAACATTTATAAAAAAAAATCCAGTATTTACGTGCTCTGCTGAGATGCAATTAGCTCTAAAAGACTCTTCTTAACCACTACTTACCCATTCTCAGTTTCCAGTGGACTGCAGGGAGTGTCAATTGCTAAGCTCTCTTACTAGTTATGATTCCTTTTCAATCAGAAGCTATATCTTATTCCCTTTAGCAGTGTGCCGGACCTTGTATGTTATAGGGAGGAACACTAAATGTGGTTATTAAATGTACAGAACATAATTATTTCATGGGATATTGTCATATTTGAAAATGAAGTTTTATTTTTGTTTTGGCAGTAGTGAGGCTTTAACTTGGACAGGGCCTAGGTGCTGTCCTGAGCTTTTTCACTCAAGGCTAGCACTCTATCAATTTTGAGTCACAGCTCTACTTTGTTTTGTTTTTTGTTTTTTTGGTGGTTAACTGGAGATCAGAGTCTTACAGGATTTCCTGCCTGGGCTGGCTTCAAACTGCAATCCTCAGATTTCAGCCTCCTGAGTACCTAAGACTATAGGCATGAGCCACCAGTGTCCAGCTAAGATTACAAAAACAAAACACAGTTGATCTTGGGAAGTATGGGGTGTAACTGATAGAAACATGAAGAGGACCTGGCTTTGCTATTGCTTTGCTGGCTAAATCTTACTATTACAAAGCAGTCAGCCAGCTGTGTGCTTCTATGACATATGAGTGTCAGCTTCTTCCTATCTACAACACAACTTAGGTGGCCATTTTTTTGAACAAAAAAGCCTTTATATAATATATAATATCACGAAGGTAAAGCATTTAACATATTATATGGCTCATTCTACAGGTTGTGAATAAAAAGCTCTAACATTTTAATTACTATTATTACCTACTATCAAGGAATCAGCAGAACTATGATCATGCCTTATGAGTAGTGCAATAGCTGTACAATTTAATCTCGAATTCTCTTTAATCAAAGCTTCAAGTACATGTTTCCTGAGAAGACAGAATGAATTTGGAAATACCATCATATAGGACACCACCATTTTCCCATGGATGGGCTATACTAGCCTTTAGCTTACAATTAAGATGTAAGGAGACAAATAAGGTTAAGTTCAACTCTCCTCTCCTGAGGCTTTCCCTTAAGTTTTCAGGGAAAGGGACAGACAAAGACATACACACATGTGTCCCCCCTCCCACACCCCCCAAAAAATAAGGAGAAACAAAAAATTTAAGGACTTCCTAGAGCAAAGGAGAGATTCAGTGTCTTTCTTCAAACTCATTTAGAAACTTGATGATTATGGCTTCTGCAATTCCATTTAAGAGGCTTTTAATTTTACTTGTGGAGGCTAATTTGTACTATGAAATAAGTCTTAA